>NW_027286763.1:48748390-49490890 GCF_022747635.1 Hetaerina americana
ATTATTTCATCGTTTTACAGGTAAATGTATTTTGTGAATGATCAAAAGTTAGCAAAAGTTGTGGGCCTTCACAAGCTTCGAATTGACATTGAGATGTGAAACTATCATCAAAGCATACGATCATCAAGGTTGATGATCATCGAGCGGGATTTTCTTCCAAACTGATCGTTTTACACGTGCAAAATAACTTTGTACCGGCATTGAGTTAAAGTACTCAGCTAGGATATTTAAGTCCTCCGACCGAATTAAAAGCGTCTGATCACGAAACAGCATCAATAGTGGATCCGAGGTAGGTATAAAATGGAATGCGAACTCCTAGTTTACTGTTGTATTAGCAGCTGATCGATTTAATGAGTTTGATCGAGTTCTACACTCATTTTTATTTGTTAATATTTGGGATATTGCGAAAACTTTATGGTTCCCTGTATCATTTTTAAAACTCTGAAATTGATGAATGTTTATGAGATGTGATAGAGATCATGAATTACAAACGTGATCAGAAAAGTTCTTGGAGTGGAACAGAAATAAATGGCTCACCTCAATTCAACTTTTTTTATTTTTCACTGCAGTCTCCCTGTACATACACTAATGCACTTGGTCCAGTGATTTTCCATGTCTTAATCCCTTCTCAGAAATCATATTCTTTCTGGCTTGTAAAATACCCGTCTAATGCAGCTAGTCCCTCGTCAGTTCTTTGTTTGAAGAGAATCTCCATCCTCCAAGGAAAATTTTGAGCTTGGGGAAGAGATCGAGCCAAATTAGGCAAATAAGGCGGATGTGGAAAAAATTTGCATCATTGTTCACGTTTTTTGCCATGACAACTACAATTGTGTGTGGACCTGTATTGTCTTGATGAAAAATGACTTCCTTCCTTGCCAAATCTGAATTTTTTGTGTATCTCTTACTGTAGTTGGTCCAGGAGGTTAGCATAGCATTGTCCAGTAATATTTTGACCAGTGGGAAGATAATCTATAAGCAGAATCCCTTCAGAATCCCAGAAAACTAGAGCCATCACCTTTCCTGCCGATCGTATTGCCTTTACTTTCCTTGGTGATAGTGAATGAATATGTTTCCACTGCTTTGACTGCTATATTGTATCTGGGGTATAATAGTGAACCCAAGTTTCATCTGTGGTCCCAACCCGACGCAGAAAATCTTGTTGGTTGCTCTTAAAACGGGTGAAATATTATTTGTAAATTTTCATTATGATGCGTTTGTAAACCTGCATTAAGAGTCGAGGCAATCATCTATCAGATAAATTTAACATATCCAATTCCACTGCTAACGTGTGATATGTCCGTTCAGATGAAATCCCTACGGCTAGAGCGATTTCTCGCACTTTCAGTCGGCGATTCTCCTTGACCATTTTATACACTTTTGCAATACCTTCTGGGGTAGTGGCACATTTTGGCCGACCACTATGCGGATCATCGTCTAAACTGTCCTGACCAAACTTAAACTCTTTTCTTCACTTGGTAACAATTGAATATGAAGGAGCAGAGTCCCCCAGGGTGTTCTGATAGTCGGCATGAATTTCCTTTGCTTCCATACCTTTCTTCACTAAGTATTTAATCACTGCTCGAATCTCAATTTTTTCCATCTTCACAAATCACTACATGGAAACAACAACAGAGAGGCGTCCGCGCCACTGATCTCTTCCCAGAGCACTGACACGTAACGTGTTTATTCATAAAGGATTACCTATTGCTACGCAGGAAACTCGTTGCACTAGCGCTGACATCCGGTGTTGATTCTGAGAACCTTTGTAAATACCCTCGTATATGATAAATATTATTATAAAGTAATAATAATAATAAGTAAAAGTCTAGCATTCATGAAATATTCTGAAAATTAAATATTGTGCCAGTTACTATCAAACTTTTCAGCTAACTATTTGTGATTGTTTGAGCAAATATGTATTTATTTTGCTATCAAATTTGCATTTTATAATTTATTAAATCTTGGTTTAAAAAATTATGACAAATTGAGTCCAATGATACCTCTATGTATTAAATGTATAATTTGAGAATTAAATGTAAAAATTACAAATAACTTATTCCTTTCTATTCATATTGTTATTTAAGCACGATACTTGAAAATAATGAAAGCTAATAAATACTGTACTACTTGCTTACGCAAGCCTGTTAAAGTGATAAGGTGTATTCCAATGAAATTTCCCGAATAAATGGAAATGGAACTTTCAGGGAAAACTAATACATATTCTCTATGCATTTTTTCCCAGCCCTTTTTTGATATCTGGTGATAACGCCATTCATATATGCATATTTTATCCATGGCAAGGACGTCAGAGCAGTTTTTTAAAAATAATATATCCTATTTCCATCTTTGACATTTTGAAAATAAAAAAGAGCTTTCATTTTTCTGCCATTTTCAAAGGTATTTGAAATACATGCATCATCTCCCCTGGCTGATGTACATTTTTCATGCATTTAAAGTAGGATTAGATGCATAAAATATTTCTAATGGATTTAACCTTTTTTTGTTTAAATTAGTGTTCAACAGTCTTCAGCATACCTCTAAAGTAATGGTTATGTTTGACGAGCTTCTTGTGGCAAATGTCATGAAAAACCTTATTTTACCAAGTTTGACCATTATTTGAACACTATTCCGGTAACTCGTAATAGTAAAAGAAGAAAGGACTTTCGATTAAATTATGCAAATTACTTCATCAGATTTCCCGCGAAGGATTTTAACGTGGCTCTTAATATAATGGCACCTTCCAAGAAGTCCTTACCAGGAGGGAGTAGATACATAACATTGAAACTTCCAGGAAGTCATAATGAAGGTAACTTATTTCAAGGAAGACATATCTTATAACCTGCGAAACACCTGTTTTTATCTTTCATCATTTCACGTAAAGCATTCGCGAATAGACGAAAACATTATACGGCACACATAATTTTCGGTATTGCATTTATCGGCAATGTTTGTGCCATGAAGGGTAAAAGTGGGCACTGATAAAAATTCTGGACGTAATATTGAGAATTTTGATACTGATGTGATTAGGAAAATTACTTAAAATTGTGCACCTCTATGAATATAAATTTAAATATCAAACCAGCATGTCTCATAGCCTTAAGCAAATAATGATTAATTCAAGTGTAACAGTAGGTATTGATTGATAAGCACAACATGACTGTAAGTAATCATTAATAAACGGAAATTTAAATTATTAGGATCGAAGAAAAAAATCAACAATGAATCTTAAACTCACTGGTGCTCTTGTCTTGCCGAAAAAAATGACTAAATAATTACACAAATAAAAAAACCGTATAAGTACCTGGATAATCTAAGCCTGCGAATTAAAAGGTCTCAATGTGGCAAAGTAATGTATCATTGGAAGTTTTGATAAATACCTGCCCATAATGATGATTACGTTACCTTAATAGATGGAAGCAGTTTTTTATTGGTTGACCTACAGTAGGACTGAAATAGAATGTGATTCATGACGTGTTATAGAGTTTAAGTAATTTACTTTGGATCTGAGAGTTTTACCCGACCAAAAATATGACTTATGTATCTATTTAAATACAGATATCATTGCGGCTCTGATCGGAACGTAATTTATCGGGCAATGTACGTGTATCCCACAAATAATTCATAACTTTAATGAGGTTGAAACTCGAGGCCCAAGATATTCATTGGCAGCATCAATGGAATATGGTTTTTCGGCATAAAGTCTATGAAATATCACTAAACATTGAATAAATTTCAAAATTACTAAACATAAATGATCTATATATTAAGCTAATAACTACGGATCTAACATTACGATCGTCTACAGCTTGGAGTGATCATAGAGGTCATTTTTGCGTTCTGCGTGAATCGATCAACGTTGGCAAGTTTGACGATAAAATGAAATTATGCCCAGTTTAAACATCACTTGCCAATAAACCTAATGGCGGCATTAAAAGTCATTGGCTATATCAAAGTCATTCACTGACAGAAGTGGGGCGCCTGATATTTGAACAAGACAATAGACGTAAATTGATGATGGAACATTCGCTGGAAATTTCCAAACGGCGTCTTTTAGAGCTCCTCCGCCGTACGATTCTGACGACATGAGGAATTGAAACACCAATGCGCACAAGAAATCACGCACAGTCATAGATTTAACAGCCACTTTGGTGAAATATGATTGAAAGATGAGCGAAAGCGTGCAAATTTGCTGAGATTAATGCATAAGAATAAAGATGGTCCAAATTTCTGTTCCTTTTTCAACTGATCCACTTTTAAGGGCGGAAGAAACAATTGTCACAGGCTTTGTTTTTTCTCCATTTCAAAGTAATAGATAGATTGATAATGCCATTAATTCCGTGTGTGTATTTAGGTAATGGAAAAAAGCAATTAAGCGATTGAAGTAGATTAATTCCTCTAGTTAAAAAACAGTGGTATCGTGATTCATGTAATTTGCTTTTAATTGTGGTGGCATTTAATCCCAAACACGTTTTATAATGCGATGAATAATAAAAAATGCGCCGAAAAGTTAATTTACCATTCTAATATTCACGTCTTTCCAGCAATATCATACATTTTCTCACCATTTAACAACTAATATTACACGGTTTAGTTCGTGAATGTTTGTTATCTATATGTCCTGAGCGCACCTGGTTTTTAGCAGTCACAAAATTAGAGTAAAATCGATTTATAGGCAAATTTATACACGTAATCAGAACCCGTGAATGCAATTCTAAAAGAGTGAAGCCTGTTGACTTAGACGGAATTGAATTTTAAATGAAGATGAAAATCTAATCACAACTGTAGAACAAAGATCGGAAAAAAGCAGACTGAACTGTTGCAACAACGACTGGAGCAACTAATTGAACAATGCCAGACCGAACCGTCACAGCTGACATACAAACACAGTTGAGCCTTCAAGTGCATTTATCTTGTGGAAGAATATTCTTCTCGGACAAGTGCTGGAGGACAGTCGAAGGAAAGTGCCGACGTTCCCCCCTCTCAAACCCTTAAAGTAGGCGGGGCAACATGTAAGAAGTGGGAGGATCCCATCTTAAGATCCCCTCGGGCATAATTCATAGCCCGCCGCCATCTGGTACGCAACCAACATTGCGGTCTCTAGCTAAGGAAATCTCTTCCACAATCTTGGTTTCGATCATCCCCTTTAAAAAACAAACTCGCCCCAAAGCGAGCATCTCGCCGGCTCCTTTTGGACGAAAGAGACGTCATCGCAAGGAGGAGGGCGAAAGCGTCCTTCATCCGCGCACACGAACGTACACGCACTCACACGCAAACACTCTCTCGCAAACACGCAGGAGACGACGGACTGATGGCGTCCATTCTTCTCTCAATCTTCCCTACACCCCCCCTCGCCCTCAGCCTCCCCAGACTTGTCCCCGTTCCCACCTCCCTCCTTTCACCTCCTCGCTCTGGGGTTCAACTTTCCCCGTCGTTCGCTCCTCTCCTATCTCCATCTGCGAATCAACTTCGCAGTCTTCTCCCATTTTTGGTGGTCTGGGGAAGTGGCAGGCAGTGGCTGCGATGACTGCTCGTTCCTTCCTTCCCTCTTACGCCCCCACCAGTTCGAGATCGGAAGCACGACTCCATTCAGCTGGGACTGTTCTGACGTCGTAAAATGAGAACGTCACGTGTTTTTTTTGTTCCTCACACTCCTCTCTCACTCATTCGCGCTGAAGTGGCGATGGACGAGAGAGGGAAGGGAGGAGTTACCTCTTTCTGTGAAGGTTATACTGGTGAGCTTAGACGGGAGGCGCAGAGATTTTTTTAAAGGAAGGAACTGCAAGCTCACCTTTTTTCATGAATCTGCAAAAGATGTACAACTTTTTTTTCGGTAAATGTGTATGCTCAAGAAACTCAAGATATTTTAAAGGTTTTAAATTGTTTAGGGAGGACAAACGATGCAATATGGGCCAAAATATACTAAACAATGGCCGAAATTGATATATTTTTCATTATGATTATTAGAGCAGGGCAGTACATTTACATCCCTATGTTTTATAGTTATTGAGCTCTATTTTGCTGCCATTGGGCAAGGAGAAAAATCAAGGGCTCCATTAAGACGATGACAAAGTGTTGGAATCGCCAAAATTAATCCCTATTGATAATAAAATCTCGGATACTTAGGTTTTTCGTAAGATTATTGAGTGCTTTCCTTTAGGATGAGAAAACTCAATTTGCCTATCAAAACATCTCCATCTCGTAGTTATTTTTACAGGATTGGAATTTAAGATACGTGCGTATTAGTTGAAGATAAAACGTGAAATTGATTACTGATTGTGTGTTATAAATTATTAGTTATCGAAGAAATTTCTTGAAAATTAAAATAATAATGGCACCACAAAATTACGGGTTCTTTTACGAGCCTATGTAGCAATTTAAATCTGATAGTAATGTAAGTATTCGAGGAGTGAAATCTAAATATAAGAAAACGTATGGGAAGGATGTATTTGAATAAAAAAATAGAAACAAGACGTGAATTTTAAAACATATGAGACCAAACTAATCATATCAGAAAAGGTTAAATAATTGAATGTTAAAGTGGTATCAAATATTTATTAGTTTACGCACAAAATAATATGCGGATCAGCCTTAAAGAAAGAAGGCTTCATTAAACGACTTTAGTAAAACATGTAGTAATGATATGGGAAAGGTTCCACTCAAAATACATTGGGAATACATGGCTAGTATTTGCGATATAAGAGAGAAAACGTTTATATAGGACTTGTAAAATGCTCACCAAATTTGTTTAAAATAGTTACAAGAATAGAGTTGCGCGGCGGACATGTTGGAGGAAAAGGTTGAGAACTTCTTGATTGACGAATAGAGCTGGCATGAGAGGCTTTCAGATATGAGCAGGACACATGAGCTTCCTTGTAACACCGACCAAACTATTGTGAGGCCAAATAATGCTATACTCGACTGCCCAGGCAACATAAAGAGAAAATATCTCCGACAGATTCAAGTATTCGTTCTCCCCATGCGTGATAGATAGTCATGACAAAATGAAACCCAAGCACCCGAATATACATTAATATACATAAAAGTGAACATTAAATGATTTAGTCAATTGTTGCACCATGCATGTAAACATTTATAAGTGTATATACACGATTTTTATTGTAACGAGGTAGATATATATTGAAAATAAGTATGAAGTAATATTTCTTCTTTTATTGCTGGTACCCTACATGAAACCTCCCACCATGCACCTTTGTCGCGGCTTGCGGGGTATTGTTTTGTTATGGATGAACAAAATTTTAATTGTGAGTTAACTTTTCCCTTGTATTTATTAAAATTATATTTCTCTTCAATAAAAAAAAATATGATGAACATATTTGGTTTTCCACATTTTATCTCAGAAGGATTTTTTACGTTGATGTTTTATCTCCTAAAATAAGGAGCAACCGTCGGAAATTACCATTATGTACCACTGTTCTAGACATTTTCTTGCACGCTGCTCCCAGAACCTTCGTATATCTTGGATATCTGGATTCTTGTTTCCTCCGAAAATTGCCATTTACTCACAGCAGCCCTAACGCTTACCCAATATTAGCTCCGTGAATTAGCACCAGGTGAACACCCAGTGACTGACCGTGGTCGAAATGCTGCATAGAGAGCAGCTGGTTCAGAGAAGTAAGGTGTCACAGTAGTTTACATTAATTTTCCTAATTGATAACACTTTATCGCGATGGTAAATCGTCACTGGTACCTACTCATTAATTCCTAAATTGGTAAACGACCTTAGCGAAAACTCCGTCGACATCATGGTGACACCACAATAAATTAGTGCTATAAACTATGTACAGAGCTAAATAATTGATGTAAGGTCTTTATTAACATAACGGCCTTTGGCAATCTAATCTGAAATGCTAATGGCATGGTGTGCTGTGTGAAAATTCACCTCTCACGTTATCGATAGCGGAACTACGTATTTAACTACTCGTTTGCTTGTTGATATGGAGCAATAATTATAAGATTTTTCTGCAATTAGCAATAGATGTCGATATCCTCCAAGTAACCTCGAGGAATATAATTTTTGAAACCAACAAAAGATACATATTTTCTGAAACACTTTTTGTATTATTAATTATTCGTAGACGTACATTAAAAGGGTAAGCGATCGTTATGTTTGGACAAATTTATTCGCATATGACGACATCATTTAGAAATTGGAGGCATTTCAACGAATTTTTGATAAAAATCCAAAGCATCGAGTTCACAAACATGTGGTCGGTTAGGAAATAATAAATACCTTGTGAGAGGGGGATTTTAGCTAAACAAAATGTCCAGGGAAACATTTCGTTGAACTGGGAACCAATATTAAATCGATCAATCGCGGTGTGATCGCGGATTTTCTTTTATGCCTTTATTTCTCCAATTAGTGCAGGATCTTTTGATGTAGATAAATAAGAATATGTGATAAACCGATGCTTAAGAGAGTGAATAGTTCTGATTCAAAATGAATTCCCCTTAAGTATGTCAGAAAATACATATTCCCAAGTTGTGTGAAAACGGCTCAAAGTGACTTCAATTAAAAAGAATTCCATGGTAGATGGAAGATGTTCTTATGGGCATGTTTTTCCATGCATATCGAAGTGCATAGACTTGATCCTAAATGGACAGGTTTAAAAGTATTTATGGTGTGGCAAGCTTAGAATAGAAATAAATTACCGCGGCCGCGTTTCTCTCATGACAGCTACCAATGTGTGTCTTATTTGTAGTGGGAATGGGAGAAAGTTAGGCAAGATTGTTCTACATAAAGTAGCTGATCATTAACTCTTTATGCTGATATAAAGATCATAGACGAATATTGCCGTAAAAGTAATGTTACTGAGTTCGGTATTTGAAAATTTGGTCAAATGTTTCTGCCTAATGCAATTATTGTGTATAAACATATTTGAAGTAAGCAAATACTTCACTATAGCTCTTTAAAAAATGCATACTTCGACTAGATATTCTTGCAAAAGTGGAATTTATTGACCGAAATATTTCCTCGCGAAAACAAAATCACTGTTTTTGGCAAAAACGTACTTTAGATGCTTTTATCTAATTTAACTTCAACGAATTCAGCTTATTGAACGGAACCACCAAAAGCGGAAAAAGGTGTCTATATTTACATTCAGGATACAAAATGTGTATAAATGATCAATCATCTTCATATTCTGAGTAACATTTGAAAAATTCGTATTATGGCCAGATTTTGGCATTTTCGGATTTCCCCTCTATGTACGACTCAAACTAGAGTTTAGTGATTCCTGCAAGGAAGGATTGGTGTGAATCGAGCCATTCGGCATTTTGCGCTTTATATATTAATGTCTTTGTTTTATTTTTTATCATGGAGCCTATTTCCAATGAAGATTTTACCTGAGAACATTGTAAAATTACGTTAAGATTACGTATTGCATATGCAGGGATATAAGATTTCGATGCAATGAGCAGAAAAGTATCAAACAATACGCTTTGATAACTCGCTGCCCAGTATTTCATTATAATTATTCTTCCAATTAACGCGAAAACGCTTAGTCTGAAAAATTTCTGTAACTAAACGAGAGAATTAGTTTTAAAACAAATAGTGAAATGACAGTAACAATAAAGAATTCATGTTGGTTCCCTCATTCCTACTTTTAATTTAAATTATTTTTTTTTCAATATATAAAAAATTCAAAAAATCTTAACTGATTGCTATTTTTCCAAAATTTCAATAGAATAGGTTTTAGATTCTTAAAGCAAATGCGATTTTTTCTGGGATCGATTCTTTGCGAATTGTGAATCATCGTTAACTAGTGAATTACAAGTCCACAGACAAAGCGTATTGATTCAGCCCAGGCAAACATCTTCCAGTCATTGATTCTATGCCATCGGGCATAAACTAAGGCCGGAATAGACTCATAAAATCCAGTGGAAATGTGTTCTTGAAGTTTCATCACCCGCGCCACGACATTTCTACGCCTTCCGTTCATCCTTCCGCTCGTAACGACGATTACGCAGCACCCTTAAATAGCACCCGAGAAATTAAGCAACATTGCCCTTGCGCCCATTCCGACGCGGGAAAATACGTACATTTCCATTCTCTTCGACTAATACGTTCCCATTAACCCCGCGTACTCCACGGGTCCCCGTCAGTTTGCACCCGTCCCTCGCAGTCGGCGAACACTGTGCTCCTTCCGAAGCTGCTGGACCGTTGGAGAGAGCAATGTCTTCCATCAACATTATAACGTGTCCGTCGCCGTATTTTTTTGTCCTCCGCTCCACCTAAACCCGAAGCGCCCTGGCCCCTGTCCCTCCTTTAGTCCCTCCCTCCTCCCCTCTCTCGGTTTTTTATTCCACATAATTCATCACTCTTTCCGCTTAATTGCTCGTCATCATTCACCCGCACCCAACCGGGGAGAGTAGATGGATACACACCCTCAGGTCTTTTGTCCTCCGTGAAAATCCTCTCTCCCAGCTCTTCCTTCCGTCTCCTCCCCTCCCTCTATCCCCTATTTCCTATCCTTTATCGTTTCGCTACATAATCAGGGTACGAATAAACCGCTCATCCATGCTCACCCCAACTCGCCTCTCCATGATGAAAGGTTCCATTGATTTCGGTGGGTCTACGCCTCCCCTGAATTGGGTGAACAACACTAGTATGTGCTATCTCGAGGAAATGCGATAAATAAATTTCACCGGATCGACCTGATGAATGTTCTCTTCTGAGTGCTCCATTATATTTCTGTCCATATTTCCACCAGGTCTAAAAAAAATATATTTCGCACCGTAAAAAAAAATGTTTCCACGTCTCATCCGATGTGAAATGTTCAGAATTTCATTACCAAAGTTCACCGTAGTATTAGTGAATGGGTTTTCGAAGGGAATCCGAAGAGTGACGTTGTCTCCCACCGTAGCATAATCACACAAAAATCATCAATCACGTAGTGATGCGATATAAGATTGTATGAAAGGTAAGATTCAAACCCAATGACCTTAAAAAGGTCGTACCATAAGACATGTTTGTGTGAATATTTACTGGTTAACTCTATAGGTGACTTAATACCTTAAATATTGTCATTGCAGCTGTCTTAGGAGGAATTCAATTGAAAATTTTGAGAAATTAAATCGTGTTTAATTTTTTCTCTTTTTTCAGATAATACCCATGAGTAATTTGTGTAGAATTCATTGATAAGAGTAGATTTTTTTAAGAGTGTAAACTCTGTTAAGCAGCTATATAATATGGATATAGGAGCTGGAAGCTTTCAGAAAGCAATGGGATTTAATAGCGAGCGCCATTAAGTAAAGATATGAAGAAAAACTATTGAACAGTTGAAAATAATCCTAGCTTTGTATTCCTTGGAAACGAGGACGCTAAGGCAAGAGAAAGAGCATAGATTGAAGTATTTTGAGGTGTGGGTGTGGAGGAGAATATGCAGAAACAAGTTAAAGGCACGTGAAGGAAAACAAACCAAGTTCTAGGCATGAGTAATAGGGGAAGAGAAACTTTGCTGTAAGAAATTCAAAGATGCAGGACAAGTGGGTTATGGAGAGTTTGATGGGAAATGAGATGCTGAAGACGGTATTACAGGGAAGACTTTTGAGGAAGCGAGTAAGCCGGGGGAAAAGAATAGAGGTCTTCGATGGCAGTAAGGGAGGTAGAAAAATATGCAGACCTATAAAAACCATTTATTTTATTATGTTATATGTTGTTTGAGTATATTTAAAGATATGTTAGTCAGACCTTATGATTACAGCAGGGTTTAGTTCTAGGGTTCATTGAAAAACCACCCACTTCCCCGGTAGATTACTGCTAAAAGACGCAGGGAATAAGGATCTATGGTGATAGGTGGTATCTGAAGACTCTCCAGTGGAGAGCAGCTTTAAGGCTTAAGCTGAAAAAATTACCCTTTCTTCAACCATTTGCTTCATAACTTTTCTACTGAAAACTTTTAATCAAAGGGAAAGTGTTTCGCATATTTGTTTTCTTGTTTGGACACGTGATTTATTTTTATATGTGGCAATGAAAGCACGCTCGGGACTGAGGATGAATCCAGGAGTGATGGAAGTTTGCTGAAATGCTCATCTTCAACAGACCAAGGCACAACAAACCTATGCGCCAAATTCAGCGATGCATTTTATAATTTCATGAGAGAATGTTATATACAAGGCGTTTGATGCATTTGAAAAATAATAATTTTTACTTTTCATGTTTGGCACAACAGTACTGACGTTTGATCTCCATTCTGAATGCCATATTCTTGAATACATAAGAAAAAGGGGAAGAAAATTGAAATATCACTTTGCCTTCAAGAAGATCGTGAAAAGTATAAAGTAAACCATTGAACTTAGTTTTAGGCACACCTTTATCTGTTACATTTGATAAAATTGAAGTTGACTCATTCCCATTAATAAATGACCATTCCTCCAAAATTTTCATCTCCTATCCCTCACGGATAATGCACCGACTGGACTTTAATTCTTAATTTTTTTGTGTTTAAAACCATGTAAGTTTGGCTTAGGCATGTAATTTGAGGCATCGTGAAGCTAATTAAGATTTGGTTCGACAGCTACAGTACTTTCTGTAGCCTAGCGGAAGAGCGCTGAATAATTTAATGAATGTGTGACATAAGCGGGGTAACCGATAAGAAACGAAATGCCAGGGATGAATATTTAATTTATGTGTCAACCAAATGAAAATTTTACGATGGATTTATCTCTACACAAATTTAAGATGATAGGTTTTGTCTTATCAACAGAAATGCCCATATTACTGCATCCTACCTCCTTGATATTGAATTGAACAATACAGAAGTGGTATTCCGCCCTCCGATATGGAGTTGAAAAAATACATCCAGAATGCTGGTTTTCTGGGATCCGACTCATTCTTGAAACGCATGAGTTGCAAACAGGCAGCCAGTTCGCCGCCACTCCTGTTGGCGAAAAATGGTACCATATATTATGCTCCCCTCCGTTACACCCGACGTGATGGAGTCACATGAACACCGCAGCCGTTTTCCCTCCCTCCTAACCCTTCTCTCCCTCTTTGCTTTGAATTTTCGTCCTCAAACCCCTCCCCCCTTATCCTCCTCTCTCTTCGTCCGTTTCTATATTTAGCTTCATTTCCGTTGATGGATGAAAATAAAGGCTAGCTCCCATCCCCTCACTCATTTTCCTTGCGCTCTCATGAAAATACATCCCTCCACATTTATTTCATCCCTCCCCCTCTGTTTAGGAATATACTTACGCTCCCTCTCTCCCAACCTCCTCCGTAACTATCATCTCTCTCTCTCTCCCCCTTCCTTTACCCTCTCCATCCAGCCAGCCCACCCACCGAAATCGTCGTAACTTCCATCATTCCCATCCATTCCCGCCTCTCTCCTCTCACCTCACTCTTTCTCCTGTCATTCCAAACTCTTACTCTCTCTCTCCCTCTTTCTGTCTCTTCCTCTCCATCCCTGTCTTTCCGTCCATATCCCTTTCTTTCCCCCATACCAGCGCACCAACTCCAAGTCCAACTTCATTCCTCGTCCCCATCTCATTACTACGACCCCACGTACGCTAACTCCTCCCTTTATTCTCATCACCCTCCCCCCCCCCCAAAACCTTTCCCGCCACCTCCACACACAAGTCATCCAACATTCCCATCTCCACCACGACCTTATTTCGTCTCGTTTTCCCGCCGTTTCTCTCCCACGACTCGACCTTTCCCATCACTGAAGAGTTTTGTTCCGTGCACAAACACATAGATATAAATGTATTTTCTCTATTTCGCATGGCGTCCTCACAACCCCCTTCGGCACAATAGCACCCTGCGCGCACACGTGAGTGCCGACAGCAGTCGTGGATGCGGCAATCTCTCACCGCAGAGTGTTTTTTTTAAATTCCATCATCGCGTTTCTAGCGAGAGATTAGATCCCATATTTATGGGTCTGTGGTTTCATCATCCAATTTGCTTCATGCTCTAATTCGAGGGTAATCTCCACAGTGAGTCGACTGATTCAATATTTTTCCCGAACTCGTGAGAAGAGAATTTCATTTATAAATTATTTATTAAACCTCTTCTATTTTGTACATTTGAATATACATTTATAATTATATAATTCGTTAAAAAGGACGAATGGAGAATATTATAAAATCGGAATCTAAAACACGGAATCTTGGTTGGGTGTTAAGACTTTTTCCCTTATCTGGTAAGATCCTCCGTAAATTGTGGCTTCTCATGAACGGTTTTTGGATTACCTCAGCTCTTCTCCATTCACTAAAACCAATCACTACAATTCTCCACCCTGTCATGAAATTTCTTTTTCTTTGCCGTTCACCCCTTCAAACTTATTTGTGAATATGAAACTTCCCTCGATAAACAATGATATCACTTTTTTTGGAAATATAATTTACAAAACAATACTTTAAGATATTTTCGGATTTAGAAAGTATTTCTTCGAATATAGTATCAAGTAATCTAATGATAATGTCGTCACCCCATATACCGTCGTCACCGTCATAATATATATATTATATATATATATAATATATTTACGTATATATATAAACATATACATATATATATGAATATATATAAATAATAAATTGGACAGCAACAAACAATATAGAAACACATAAAATGATCACTCACACGTTATTTTTTGATCATTTCGACGGAATTCTGCTCCGTCTTCATCGGAAGACATAGAAGTAATCGAAGTAGATTACTTCTATGTCTTCCGATGAAGACGGAGCAGATTTCCGTCGAAATGATCAAGAAAAATCGAGTGAGTGATCATTTTATGTGTTTCTATATTGTTTGTTGCTGTCCAATTTATTATATATATATATACTTATTTATATTCATTCAGATTTCTTCGAGGTCCTTTCCCCGTTGCGTTGAAATTTAAGATTAAACTAATAAAGCTAAATATTTAAATGCTACAATAAAATTGAAGCTGGAATGACTTCAGTTTGATGTGGAGAAAGATCACAGGGAGAAGTCAGATATGCTGTGGATAGGATGCGAGCCACGCCAATACTTCTCAAACATTTATCTAAAGGTTATTTAAGCCAGAAATTTCGTTCCAAAAAGAATAATTTGCTCAGCTCAGTAATATTGGCTCTTTCATTTTAGTTTCATATTTATCTGTTTAGAAAAACGCCCATAGAAGTCAAATTATTATATAATTACATCCATACTTCTCCCGCTCGTTATTTTAAGTAATTGTTAACGTAAAAACCAAATTGTAAGTGCCTCGCCTTGTGTAAAGAGATTTAGGACAATCAGGAACAGATGATTGGGAAGAATATAGGCCCAATTAGGAAACCATACGCTTTTGGCTTGGGAATATGGATTACAGGAAAAAACTTATTCAGATACAGTGCTGTTGATGACAAAAAAAGTCGCAATTAGCCCCCAGGAAAATTTTATCTGTACCAAGTTGTGTATATTTTAGTTTAAAGTAGAATTTTCCTGTTTGTTTCGTCAAACTCTATACAGATTTTAACGCAAGACAAAGGAAATAGTCGTGTGATAGAAATTCGATCCTTAGAATACGATGAGAAATTTAGTCCTATACCTCTTCTTTGTAAGAGGGAAAATTTTTAGTCATACTGCTTTTCACATTTCCTCGTTCTTTTCTTTTTGCGAATAAATTCAACAGCATTACTTTTCCCGTCAAATCCCAGTAAGAATTCATATTTATAGCAAACATGCTACTCATTTTCCCTGCTGCATTCTTATTAGTGCGTAGAATATTCAAGCGGAATAAGCAACGAACTGTTGGAATTTCGTACCTACTCTTTTCATATTACATTCAGTATTACTTCAAATTATACTTTAAAATAATTATGCTGACTTGATCCCGTGCGTCAACATGATGGTAGTTAAGAGAGAGCATTTGTTGAAGTATTCAAAGTAGATGTAAAGTGTGTTCCTCGCACAAGTCCGCAGTTTTTCTTGTCGGGACATTCCATGAGTTATTTGGGTGATGGAGGAATATATACTTAATGAATGATTTTCATGTCTGCTAAAATATGTGAAACAATTTAAATAGTTTCAACATGTTTTCGGGATGAATATTATATTTCATGGCAACAATTGACATACGTATTCCGATTGGAAAAGGTAACAATTCAATGAATTCTATTGTTTAAGTTTCTAACTTCAAAACAAAGAAAATAAAATTGGAAAATTCAAACAAATTACTTTGATTAAAAACACAATTATACATTCAAAAGCCAAAAAAAATGAATGGCATATCGTTAGATAAAACAAAAATGAATGCAGGAGATTTTATAATTTAACATAGGTTTCCAACACTTCATAGCCAGGAAATAAAACAGCAAAGAAATCACTTCATGGCTCAAAACTTTGCATAATTTTATGTCTGAAGTAAAATTTGGTTTTAAAGTTATCGGGTGATTTATTTCATACCATTGATTGATTGTTACTGATTGCAAACATGTATTTAATAAGTGGGTCAGTATTAATTCGGAATAATGTGTATGGAGTGTGCAATCTTAAGCATATTTTGAAATATTACCTGCAGAAAAAATAAGGAATGAGAACGGTGGGGAAAACCTACGAGGCTCATCCGAGAGTTGCGCTACGGTACAACTTTCGTGTTGTTGATATTTACTTTTTGATTTCGCTCTTTCACTTTGCCTTAGCTCTTGTCTTTTGCTCTTGACTCTTTACACAGGATTTTAATATTCCTCAGATATGATTCAAGATGATATTGTTGTGGCAATAATGCATTCAAGAACGGCCATCTCCTCATTAATACTCCTACTTGGGATGTTGTGTGGACGGACGCTTTTCATCAAGGGAAGGCCAATGCCGTAACTTGATCTCACTTCATCATTTTCATTACGGAAAGAAAAATTGCTCGTATAAATATATTAATTTATTTGTATTTGTGGGTCGCGGTAGTCGAGGAGTAGCTCCACATCTGCAGCTCCACCCAAGCTTTTTGATTTCTTCCTGGGAAACCATAACCAGCACAGGGAAAGGAACTGGCCCGCCTACCCTGATGTGTGAATTTCACACACTGTAAGGGTTATCGTAGTACGAGGGAACTCTAGCATCACCTACCAACCCGACCTTCTGTTTGATTACTGGATTTAAAAAATATATATCATATATATAATATATATCATATATATAATATATATATAATATATATATAATATATGTATGTATAAACCTAGTTTAAATAATAATGTACAGCAATATAGCACTAGCGAACAAAAACACAGAAACAAAAAAAATCACATGCATTCTCAATTTTCGGTGAAGATACCGCCTTTCTCAAGGGAGAGAAGGAACTGAGGAGAAGGTTCCAATAGTGGGGGACGAGGACACTAGATGAGAGGGAAGGCGGGAAAAGGTTTGGGGGGGGAAAGTGGAATTGATATGGAAGGCTTTAGGAGGGGAGGGGGATGAAAATAGCTGGAGATTGGGATAATTAGTGTCTGGTATTAATGCCTACCTCATTCCAGAAATCAAGGAGTCAGATAAACGCCTGCTCAATTGTTTTGAGTTTGAGTGGAGGGTCAGAGGGTGAGAGGGATGCTAAAATGGAGACGTTTTAGCATTTATGAAAGGGAGTGTTATGTTCAGAGGCGTGTTTTGAGATTGGGAGCATTCCAATAAGGGAAGAATTCTTTAGTGAGGCACGGTGGTTATTGATTCTAATATTTATGGGTGTGGTACACTGTCCAATATAGAAGACAGGGTATAGTTGACACTTTAGAGGGTAAACTATATTGCTGGAGGTGCACGAGGAGTAGGGAATTCGCTGGGAGAGAGTTAAAAAGCGGGTGGGAGAGTGGTGTGGTTCGGGGTTTTGAAATTAGGACATGTTTTGCATCTAGGTTTATTGCAGCATGTATATCTTTTAAAGCAGCAGGTATATCTCTGCATCTATAGGTACATTTTCAAGCTTCACCTTCAGATATATTAAGTTTGGCCATGGGGAAACAGAATGGGGGAGAAAGAGGCATTTTGGAATTGGATATGAGTATGCTTGGTGAAGGGCTTCAGAGGAAAATGTTTCTCACATCGAATTAAATTGAAAAAAAAATATTGCACTGTTATCTTGAATCTTTACATAATATTTTCCTCTTGAAAAAAATTTCACTGCCGTCATAATCACACCAATGACACTGGTGTTCTGGTAAGCGTAGCTTAAGGAGGTGAGAGTAAATTAAGAAATGACTGAGGAAAGGAGACCCAAGATAGTGGGGGGGGGAGAAAAACAACTGTGAAATCCTCGTATATCTAATTCTTGGAATCTTTTTCATTTAACGACGTAGATGTTGTAGTGGATGGGAGAATATGGGGGATGGGAGGGAAGCATTTCTCATTAGTCAATTGAACGTTGTCTCTGCAATGCTGGACGATCTCTAACATATTGTATAAAAATTGAGATAAAACATTAAGTTGAATTCAAAAAGTTGCCAATTTTTTCCGTAATCGATAATTCCCCTAAGTCAAGCGTGAGATTACTGATTTTATCAATCATTTTCATAGTCCTTGATCTTTTATCTTTTTCTATTATCAACCAATTCTCATTCATGAAATATACCAATTTCGGTGGTCATACCCCATCGCAATAACTAAGAGCCAATCATAAGAGTTCACTTCATTAAGTCTGATCGTTTTAATTCTACCAATTAACTTTAATGAAAGTTTTTTTACATGACTTTAATCATTTACAGCATAATTGTCCTAGCCTAAGGTTTTATGCGGCTACTTGTCCAGACTTGTTAATTGTCTATGTTTTTTTTCATTCATCGCTTTCTTCTTTTAATATATTCTTGGTATTCCAATTCCTAAAAAACCTCTCTGTTATCCGTTGTCTCTTTGCTGGAATTTATACTCTATTTTCCCTCTCCTTAGAATTGTTTGCCTCATATTTATTTCATCACATTTGTATTTTAGGGTAATTCATTGTTCATCATTCTGTGACAACGATTTTGCTCTCAGTTTCATTCTCTTTTTTTATCTTATTTTCCTATTTCCTTCTTTTCTTGTGCGTCTACTTGAGTCATGGATTGCTATTTTTTCCAGGCCCATAAGTACATTTCCTCCGTATGATTTGATGATATGGAGAACATTCGCTTTATAACTGACATTTGCTATCACCAGTGGTTCTATTTCGCATCCAAAATATTCTTATTATTTTTATTTTTTGATAGCCTTTAATAATATACTGAATGATTAAAAAGAATCAGAAATTACCTTAAGGTTAAAATCTTTTTTTAATATGAATAAACTTTTTCTCTGCTTCATTTATGACGCTCCTGGTAAAGACATAAATAACTTTATTTTGGGCTTATTTCGTTATAGTCCAGGAATAACAGTGAAGAATATTACTTATTGGCTGTTATGACCTCCTGTCTTTTATTTCTTGAATATTCTATAAGCGATTGAGGAAACGTTCTATAATGTAGAAAATGGTTCTCAGGATAAAGCTATCCATGGGAATGTAATACATGTATACCCTAGTCTCCTAGAAGTCTGGGAATCGGATTTATACCTTACCTAAGGAGTAGAAGATTATAAAAATATCTTAAGAGATAATAGAAAACTTGAAAGCCGTAAATGAATTGAATAAAGCTTTGATTTTCTACTTAAAATATGCTGATTATTCATTATGAGTTTCGTAAATTTCGCGTTTCTTCAGGCGCAAGCATTATTTCCGCGTGTGCATGACGTTTATAAGCAGTAAAACAGGACGCTGGAGTAACGTTTTTATAGGAAGTGTGAATGAACTACATTCAAAAGAATCAATAAATACCCAGGAACAGTGAATATTCTCAATTCTCAGCATCTGCCTGATGATGGCGCTAAGCGTCTCAATGCATCGCAAATGACCAATATTGAAGAGGAAGATCATCAGAGTTCGATTTAATTTGCTACCAAAAAAAAGCCATTCCACTAAATCCTCGTCTGATTGCGAATCTTGCTTCCAAGTTTCATAAAATACCCGAAAAGATCCTGTAGCTATACTAATGACACTTTTTAGTAATTTATTTCGATCTAATTTAAAGCCTTACGTGCGATTGCCCTCACTGTGTCCATTCTCGTGGTGAAAATCTCGAAAAGATTGTCATGAAACTCATTTCAAGACTGATGGAAGTAGCTGGAATATTGAATTGCAAATGTTGAGCCTTTCAATTGCAATAGCCGATGTGTAATAAGCCAGCTGCGTGGTCCCGTTTAAGAAAAAAATGAGGTGTAGATTACGATTTGTGTGGAGAAGGCGCATGGAAGGGCACCGAGATGAAGACGCAAGGAAAAGGGACATAGAGGGAGTGAAAGGGTGAAATAGGGATGGAAGCGGTAGATAATTGGGAAGGATGGCTTGCTCGAGGTCGGAGAAAGGAGACCGTCGGGAAGGGGTTATTAGAGGGAAGGAGGGAGACGATCGCAGTCGGAGGGGACGGACGTTAATGCGAAATGCATGAGAGGAGCCGGGGATGAGGGGCTATGACTCTGATGGTGGGGGGGTGAGCTACGGGGTCGGGGAAAGGAAGAATCACGGTGTATTTATCATCGGTGGCGGCAGATTTAGGGAGGTCGAACGAGAGAGACGAGAATTGAACGCCATGAAATCGTTGACACTCCGCGACAGATGGGCCTTACCCTTTGGTGACTCGTGGCTCATTATTTCGGTAGGTTCAGAGACCTTAAAACAATGGAACGATCGTTATCCCAGGCAGCAATCACAAATCACATTGATTGACGCCCCGTGGAATTAGTTCCAATAGCTTTTATTTATTTTCCTGTGCTCACTTTTCACAAATGCACCGCTTGACCTTGTACTTCCGACAAAATTGAGCGAAACTTTGAAAAATGTTCATGGAAAGTTTAATTTTTGGCATTGGTGCAATTAAAAAATAATTTTATTGCCAGAAAAATTCTCGTTCTCTAATATTACCAGTGTTATTTTAAAGAGTACACTGAAAAGTGATAGTTGCTATAGCCCAAGAATTTTCAGAACGTTATTGAGATAAATTTATGAAATGCTAAAATTTTCCATACACGCAGTATTTTACTGATAAACATGGCATGGCCCAAACCCACTTATGTTCCCTTACTAAATTTATTGTTGTTTTGGAGTCATATGGTGATGCGCCATGGGGAATGTACACTTTGTACTCAAGATACTATGCAGGTCTTAGTGACAGCAATGGACCGTTTCTGTTGGGTTACTGTCAAAACAATCGGAAAGGTTTCAAGTATTCTCAGTTATCAATTGCCAAGTGACATGCTGTTCTGCTCTGTTACCATGGCAGTGAAGTTAAATTTGGTTGGAAACTAAAGTGCTTGAAAACAGAACGGAGGGGAGGACATTATGCTTCAACAGACCTCGGAAGTTTTTCAGTGGGATCTGTGGGTCACGGTCTCGTTTAGCTTCTGTACACATGTACTATCAACATCCTATTTTTTAACCCCCCAAAAAAGTAGATTTTGAACTAATGCGTCATTTCTCATTCGTATGCTTGAAATAAATTGCCCATGGGAGAGAAGAACCATATGTTTCAGCTAAGGTTTATTTAAATTGTTACTTCTCTCAAGAAAGTCTAATATATTTGCTTTAATCCCAAAGAACAGACTAACTTGATGTATCCAAAAGACCCTTACCCTTGAGAAGTCCTGTATGGCCCTCGTGGTTAGTTGACTAATTTTATCTCATCATTTCAATCTTAATTATGCCACTTGAGTGAAAAATTCAAAATTTTCGCGGTTTACCTGTTGGGCTCCGTCGCTTTTGATCAATGTCTAGAGAATGTTTGGACTACGGAAGTGTTATTATGGACGCCAAAGGAGTACCGTATTTCGGGAAAGGGTTTCGCTTTCTCCATAATCAATGGTGGCGCCGATGATTAGCATCCAAGGTTCTTCGTATTTCGAGACATTCATTAAATGACTCATAGTTCATTGAAGTATGCCAGTACAAGTTTGAGCACGACGAATGCATTTGTATAAAATCAATAAAAGTTTCGAAAATTAAACAAATATAAGAAATACATTTTAATTGCATTGTGGCCATCCAAAACACCTACCTTAACCGGTACATACCTATAATAGCAATAAGTTTTATTTATTATGAGCTTTGAATTGAATTTGAATGAATTAGTGGAATTATAATGGGATTTTTATGCATAAGATATATGCATAATTTATGATGCTATATTCCAACATGGACTCTCATTAATAGGTATTATATAATGATAATACAGTCAGTGGTAACAAAGAAATTTAAATCCCACAGGCTTAGTTTATCCGTCAAATACACTGGCCACCATTTAAAATCTACCCAAAAAATTATGTTTCATTGAAAATAACAGCTTGTTCATAAAAATCAGAAATAACTATCATTTTAAACGATGGCTGTAGGAGTTTGTTGAAAGTTCTATATAGAATGACTCATTACAGATTGGTAACTTTTCTAGAGTTTTAAGTGAAGATATTTATGCATTTAATCTCATAGCTAAGCGACTTATTGCTCTGCTTATGACAGACACTGCGGGAATTTCTGGTCTCAGGTCATAAGATGAGCATTCTACTCCATAATACTCGATTCCCATGCTCGCCTTGATTAAGGTCAGAGGCTCATTGATGATACTACGCACAGGTGTAACGGTAACATCTCCTGGATGAAATTTCTGCATGAATCAAGTATTGTCCATATTTTTCCGAGGAAGTTATAATGTAAATAGCACACAATCTGTGTCGATCTAAAATGATATGAATTATTAGGCTGTACCTTTCTCAAACAAGTTTTCAGAAGGTTTAACACTGATGCTATTCTTGCAATTGGAAATTCTTGAACACCATAGTCAATTAATCAGCAGCATTAGCAATTGCTAGGTCATGCGCGCAACTTCTGACATTGTTGATGGACTTGAGCTAAATGGCTAATTAGGGGTGGCTAGAATTGCAAATTGAAGGTGAAGGATAAGGAGAAGCCAGTTGCGTCACCACTGGCATCTGACTAACCAAAACGCTAGACTCTAAGGGATTCGCAGTAACGCCCCATTAAAACATAGTCACGCACTACGCTTGAAGTATTTTCCCTATACAATTCGAGTTGGATATCTCTCGTTTATATCATCGCCTGAGTTTGATCTTGGCTTGCTGAGGTGGAAAGAATGTCAACTAAACACGACACACATTTCAATCATTTACATTTAATATTTTCAGTAACTAATCTTTGTGGAAATATTAAAGTAACCAACCGTACACTAAATAAGAATGGGGAAAGAAAACTCCAATGGCCGTAAAAATTGTAGAATCTCTGAATTTTTACGGCCATTGGAGTTTTCTTTCCCCATTATTATTTAATTGAGAGGCCGTAGAGCTCACTATTTCTTGCCAACCGTACACTGTTCTTAGAATTGATAATCGGGATTATATCCACTGATCATCAAAATCTCCTGGAGGTTCCTTATGTTTCGCTGCTTTATGGATGCAATTTACAGGGATGAATTGAGTTATGACTTCTAATCTGCCAGTAATATGTTGTCTGCGGTGGTTAATTTTCCCATTAACCTTTCTTTGATGATGCATCAGGCAGATATGGTACATAAAGACCGAGGGAGCGTATCTAGTTTCGGGGCATTCTCCATCGATCGGATTTCCCGTCTAATGCAGCCGCTTCAGCGGTAGAAGCACGCGTCGAGCGAACCGATGGAATGCAGTGAAAGGAGCGCGGTGCAGATGGAATGCGAGGGCGAAGAAGGGTTTTCGACTCGGAAGCTATCGAACCTGACGTCTCAAATAAGACATCGATGAAGAAACGGGGAGGAGGATGGAGCTGAGGAGGGTAAAAAGGGAGCGGATGGTTGTGTGGAGGAGGAGGAGGACGGGAAGGAAGTGAATGGAGCGAGGGGAAATCTTCGCGGGACGCAAGGCGGCGGATGCCGTAATATCTCCTCCTCCTCCCTCGGATTCTCTCTCTCGGGCTCTTTTCTTATGGCGGCTGGGGCTGCGCGTAAACGGCAGTCAATTTTTTTTGTTTCCCTCCTCGCTCTCTTCACTTGAAGGAAGGGTGGATTGGGGTTTTAGGGGAGGAGAGAGGATTTGATCTCTTCGCGGCCCGAAAAGTGATATCCACACTGAGGGTTGCCTACTTCCTCCCTACTAGTTCTTTCTGATTCCTGCCTGGGGAGTCTCATGAAGTCGCTTCCTTCTCCTCCCCAGGACCCTGAGCTTTGTACCCACCTTAATAATTCACTCGGGAAATTAATTTTGGATCCCCAGAGCGTCTGGAACAAGTGTTGGTTCGTGTGAAATACCACCCCGGACGAAATAATAAATGACGGCTCCGAGTAATATCACTTTGTTGCGCAACATATTAACGGGAAACACAAGTCAAAGAATATCGTGGAAAGTTATTGGTAAGGGAGGAAAAAAAAGCATTTGGATGCTTTAGAATATGTGAAAGAGAAAAAGACCGAATTGAAATCCTCACACGACAAGGGGGAGGGTAGGTTGATTAAATTTTATTAATAAATTGTGTCTCCGTGGAAATTTGGTTGAATTATCAATTTTCCTTTCAAAAGAACAGTGGTTAGCATTCATATTTTTATTTGCAACAAGATACCCTCGAGTTTAATTATGAGACTTGTATTAAATGCCTATCTAGTTTAATTTACGAATTAATTCAACGATAACTCTTTTTATGGCCGTGTCGACGCAGATAATATAATTTTAATATTACAAAACTTTAAATTAGCCACTAGATTTGTGGTCTGTGTGTATCACCTTGATTTTAATTTTTCCTGATTATTATAGAGAAGAAAATAATTTCCCTAAATTTTTATATTCCTGTTAAATTGGTGGTTTTGAGAATTTTGGAATGTCATTTCTAAAAGCCAATTAAATAAATCACATTGAATTGATGCTGGTTCTATTTTTGGGTATTGTACTCTGCTCAACGAGTTGCTTAAATTTAAATCAATGACTAGATGAAATTTTTTAAAATCCCTTGTGAAAAGCGGCTCTCTTTCAATGTTAAATGTATTCATGCAGCGCACTGGATACGTAATCGCTAATTGTAAATGAGTAACCATGTAATGTAAGTACTTTCTAACTTTTCGTACAGTAAAATGACTTACGTATTTCACACGATTCAGATTCTACGAGATTCCGCCATTTAACCCGACTTGTATTCATTTCTTTTGGTTTTTCCTCATATAGACAGTCAGGTACACGAGGACAAATGCGTGCAAGGAATAGGGGCTCTAAAAAGTTGACGGGTGTGTTCAGATTAAACAGGGAAAATTTGTCATGATCCAAACTTCGTTATTCGTACACCTTTAATGCACGTCCTAACAAGAAAATCGGAAGACTTTAATGTTCTAAAAGTGTTACTTATTATCGTCTCACAAGAACAGGGTCAACAATGGGTTAGTGTCCAAATTTGCTCAACCATTTGTAAATATTCCCCAGCTTAAGGGTCAATAAAAGCGCTCCTTTTCTCGTGCCCCACATCCATTGTACCTGGCGGCCCTTTGGCGGATCAAAGAATGGCATTTCCCTGGAACACATAATCTATGAACATAAACAAGGGAACGTTTCCCACCTCGACAAGACCAGGAAATGAAATTGAGCTTCGTAAGTGAAGAAACAGGATTATCCACTTACCTTCATCGATATACACTAAGTCTCCGTCATCTCACATCTTAGATCCTTAAGTTAACTTCAAGCAAAATAACTAAAACGTAATTTAATGTACAAAGTCGCTGCTCTACCTCATAAGTATTCTGGATCGCTGCAATCGGACAGCTTGAACTATAAATTATCGTATTGTTTTGCGAAGCATTTGATCTGTTCCTGCAATTTGACTAATGAGAGTAGCTTATAGGTTTAATCCATTGAGATAGCAGAAACTGTCTCTAAAATTACGGGAGAAGCTTCGATGGCCGCCGGATTTTTAATTGTTGTTCAAGGTCTGCCCGCGTTTTTCAAGGTCATATAGGTTCCATAAAAGACTAATGGATTATTCCGAGTGATTACATGTACAGGCATACCTATATGTATATATATATATATATATGTGTGTGTGTGTGTGTGATAGCAAATCTCTGTGATTATATATTTTTATTTATGAAGTATTAATCCGAGAACCATCCTGATAGACCAGGGATAGTTGAACTACTGACCGAAGTGCCCTAGCTCGAATCTCTCTGGGCACCCTCAGTTCCCAAGCTATGTGAATTTTTGGGTACCAGATCTTCCTGGGAAACCATAACCGGCACGGAAAGGAACTGGCCCCCTTACCCTGATGTGTGAATTTCATATTCCGAGGGGCTTAGTACTGGGTGAACTCCATCATTAGCTACCAAACCGATCTTCGGATTGATTACTATACTTATGTTTTTTGGTTCGAGGAGAGCCAATTTTGGCCTTTTTGTGGATTTTTACATATGAAAATAACAGCAAAGACAATTATAAACACCTAAACCCAAGGTGGAGTAAAATTCACCTAAACGGTAGTCGGATCCGCGACCTCGCGGAGAACCTGCCGCTGCTTTATGGGTGACCGTATGGGTATTTTAGACTTAGGATGGTACTTCGGAACTTCGCTACTCATTTTGTCCGCTGTTTAATTGATTCAATAATTATATAGACCACCGTTTTAGCCTCGTCATAACTTGATTATAAGTCGTCAAACACTAGAAACCTGGGCATACAATGGCCCTTTCAGATATGCATATTTTTTTATAATGTGGAATGATAGGTTGATTCTTAATGTGTATATCGAGAAGAATATTAATGATGCAATGAAATAATGGCATTCTATCTTGATAAATCAAGAAAAAATGAATATGTTATCTACTCCAAATAACTTGGAGTTCCAGAAAAGAGAAAAATATTATTAAGATGGAAATACTTGTAATTGTGTGGCATGGAATAGTAACCATAGTTTATGAAAATAAACAAAATATATTTTCCAAACATGACATATAATCTATGTAAGAAAGAAATTAATATAATAAGATCAGGACACGCTTGAAGAGATAACTGAATTCCTTACTAAACCAGTATTATCCACAAATATTGGAGTTGAAAAAGGGGGAGTAGGAAGTACATTCATGAAAGAGAAGAAAGCCATCCATCTGATTAAATTGCAGCTAATGCAAATAAAATTGTAATAAGATTTCGGAAGTGATAGATAAATATAAATACGGATGTTACTTTTCATCTGCTGTAAGGCGTAGATAACAGTGGCAAATAAAGAAAATTAGAATCCATGAAAAGATGAGGCATAACAGTAAAACGATAGAAATGAAATTGTTACCTCAAGTGAGTAATAAAGGAGGTTTTTAAGGGTTGCCGAAGAGGCAAGTCAATCTAAGATGATGAAAAATGGAAGGTAATCTGGAATATTCATGGATAAATATATAAATAAATATAAGGTCTGTCCCAAAAGTATGTTTATATGTATGTATATATATATATATATATATATATATATATATATATATATATATATTATAAGCCATTTTTTAATGAAGAGTAATTCGTGGTACTAAAAGGGTAATTTAATGAAGGGTAATACGTGGTACTCAAAGGGATTACATCATTGTGGAAAAAGTTTAAAGCGCTTCCTTAAAGAGCGATTAACGTTATAGAATAGAAAATTCCATTGCATGTACCTTCATTCTTATAGAATTGAGCACTTTTTTCCATTTAGGGATGGCGAATTCTTCCATTAAATAAATTAGAGACCGTTCAAAACATAGGTGGAAGCGCATTGCGCACGTGAAATATACGGAGCAGTCGAAAGCCTTGAGGAAAGGATTCATTGGTGTGGGAGTATGATGGTGTGATAAAGCGAATGAAAGTCTATGACGTGAGGAAACAAGGGAGACAAACGGATAGAGAAAGATAGAAAAGGAGCAGAAAGAGTTTAAAGGGAAAGTAGGATTAGGGATGGGTGGGGCTTTGGGTGGGGTCGTTGTGGTCTGGCGAGGTTGGGCAGGAGGAGAGCCCTAAAGGAGCCCTCCGTGTCTTGATTACGGTTACACGGGTGGGGATGGATAAATGCGGAGTTTAGATGTGGATCGAGGGGTTTCATCGTGGGATTCTCTGCAAACGGTGTTGGGCGGCGGGCGAAGTAAGCCTCTCTCCACTCCCGCCCTCACTCTCTCCGCCGGATAACATCCTTCCCTCCTCCACCCCATCCACACAGGACTGCCCATCTCCCCCCTCCCTCCACCCCCACCACCGGGGGTCTCTCCGCCGGAACCTCTCGTCTCGCTGGCGGAGAAGCACTCTCTCGTGGCAGATAGTTTCAAGACTTCGCCAAGATCGAATTTTTCCGTGGACTTGGTTTTTACGGTCGGAGAAAATTAGGGCGGAACTTTTTCTCTCTAGGCGTTACATCGCCTCCACTATCTCCGTCTCTCCCACCGCCCCCCTTCCAACCACCTACCTCGCCCGCTGCGTCCAGATGATTCTGTTCCGCCCAAATCTCGATTTCCTTCGAGTGAGAACGACCCGCTGACCTCCTATGCGAATTAATTGTGATTCACTCGTTTTTTCGTGTATCCAGTTGGGACATGATTTATTTTTTGTTTGTTTTGGGGGAGGCGAAGATTCAGTGGCAAGTGCGATTTGAATTTATAAAATAAGACAGTTCCGTTACGTTAATAAAATGTTCTGATCTATGATTAAAATTCTTTTCCTCAAAATATATTTTTTGGAATTAAACTGAAGACTTAGCCACCTAGTCTCTTGGCCCTCCAAAAAATGATTATTATTGCACACATAAGTCTTAAAAATACCATATAAAAGAATATTCAGGCATTTATAAAGTAATTCAGCTGTTAGTCATTGTATTTTGCCACCCAGAATAGAAATATGATCCATCAATGAAAAATGTGTAGTCCATTTACAAGATGTGCATGTTAATTCATCGGTAATTTACTTCTGTCAATTACAACGCTCACTCACTTTCAACTGTAGACTGGATGCCATTAGACATGAAGAATGACGTTTTGTGAATGCGCTGGGGTCAAAACGTTATTTATGGGGCAGTCGTTTTATTCCATTCACGTATTTTTTTCCATTTTGAAAGTGAATATTGGTGAAAATTTAAATTCTAAAAATACTGAAATACGGAATTATGAAAAATACTGAATTAATATGAACCCTCAGGAAAGAGTTTTAGCTATTTGATTTTTCTATATCTCAATGGAAGGTAACAAGATAACAATAGAAGTGTTCTTTGCCGTCTTAACATGCGCTATACAGAACTGGAAGCACGCATTATGCATGGAGTACATGTATAAGCATAGAATTCATAAAAAAAGCATTACTTCCATTGTATGACTATTTTTTTAAGCATTATGCTTGAGTTTCCTTCTTCCGTCTTTCATTAATGGAAATTCTGCTCCCAAGATAAGAAAAAACTTCCTATTAGGAATGTTATTATTGTAGGATTGCATAATTGAGTGGCCTTCTGGATATTCTTGCATTACCTTAGTTTTGTGCTAGTTCATCTTCCTGTTGCGCTACTACGCAATCTTCTCCAAACTAACAAGCACCTTTTTGTTCATTACCCTTCCCTCTTTTTTTCCCCATCACATCTATCACGGGTACAAAATGCGAAATGCTAATTTATTTCCTCCAGGGATTGAACTCGTTCATTTTTTTTGTTCCCCTTGTTACACTTCTGTGCAGAGGGCTAATTGCAAGATTCCTAAATCATTCATATGTCCAATACGCCAAACATTTTATCCTCCCACGTCTCATGCGAGCATAACTCATTGGATACGTGATTGTGTAAAAAACAGGGAAGCTGAAACGCAGTTCTAAAGTTGGGAATGATAAAAAAACGAGGTGGGGTACAAGGAACGCCATAACTTTCCTCCTCCTTCTCCGAATCCCAGGGAGCGAGCGGTGGAGTTAGGGCAGAGATCTAGCCCTAGTCCCACGCCGAAGCAAGCAAGGGATTTTAGGCGACGGAGCGAAGCGAACGGAAATTGCTGGTGCGTCACGAAGGGAGCAGGATTCCCTCTTTCTCTTGGTCGAAAAAACACCCTTGAGATTCGAATTTCTTGGTGCGATCGCGTGAAACCTTTGTCTCGGGAAATAAGAAAGATATAAGAGGCAAGGATGTAAGATACTGACGTTTGGAGAAATTTATAAGGATTTGCATTCTAGGATCAACAAGAGATGCACGAAAGGAACTTCTTAGACAAAAGGGAAATCATGAGAATAGCTTTTAGATTATAACGTAAGGAGGCAGGATATCATCTAAGAATTTATATATATGTATATATATATATATATATATATATATATATATATATATATATATATATATAAGGAAAACGTCTTAGACAATGATGTAATGGAAAAAGGGGATACTTAGATTACCATTTCCCACAATAAAATTGCAAAAAAAATAAATGTAATAATTGATCATGGTAGGAGTGACTCCCAATTGTGATGATAGTTATGATTTTTATGATATTTATGATACAGCAAAATGGTTATCGAGCAAATACTTCAATTGAAAACATGCAATTGATTGTTTCAAATCATGTTCTTTCGCCAATTGAGGGAAGTGAGTCGGCATACCACCCTTGTGTTCCTAGTGAAACGAATCTAGATAAAAATGATAATGTAAAAACAGTGCCTAATTAAAAATCAAATCGCGGTTCATATAATTTAAATTTTAATATTACTCTCAGCTGATTTTTTGAGCAATTGATTACCACATGTTTTTTTTCAATAGCCAACGTTTACATTTATTTACATTTTTATTAAGTTGCCATGTCCAGTTATTAAAGCAAGATACCCGACGGAATATGGAACAATTATTTTTTAAAGATCCGTGTGCAAAAATGGAACAATTTACATATTTTTCGGGGTAGAAAGAGTCTTAAGAAAAATTTTTGAACGACTTCCTCTGGAATAATTTAAACGAGTTTGATGATCAAATGTCTCATTTGAATCATTGAATTATTATTATTTAATTACGCTGAGATAAATATTATTATTTTATCTGATTTCATATATCCTCCATCGGATCTCAGGGGTTCTCTACTTGGTAAAATTGTTTGAGGAGCTGTGTGTATTATTTGTTTGTTATTTGGCCCCAATTATAATGTTTTGCCCAGCGAGTTTTGGGAGATAGACAGTAAAGAGTTGCTGTTTTTTTGCCTCGGTTATTTCCAATCTTGTGCTTCCTTTAAAATCAGTTGAACTATTAAAATTTTGATTTCATTTTGCCAAGACTACTTCGCCTTTCAAACTCTTCGTCATTGAATTAAATCAATTATAAGTAAAAATAATAAATGGAACGAAAAATTCTCTCTCCAGGAGCATTTGTTAGCAGAGATTTTCTGTATCCGAGAAAGAGGGCCCTAATTATTGAGAGTACTACGAATATTAAAACTAAAAAATGATTAAAAATTTTCAATTGGAGTTTTGCTCTAGTTAATAGATGAAATGTTGGTGGTTGCTGATTTACCAATTAAAATTCACCCTGTCATGAATTTAAAGAATTTCTCTTTAGCAATAATGCGTTATTAGCCCCATAGTATACGGTATAAGAGATTATGTGAACAAAATTAGGGAAATGAAGTGTAGAATAGATAGTTTGAAGATGTCATTTTTTCCACAAATGATAAGGGATCAGAATAAAATTACATAAGTAGTCTGGTGTGTAATCACCCCCTGCTACATACCCTAGCGGTGGATTGCAGGGTGCTATGTAAATAAATAGATAAAACAAGTATTACATCAACTTTATCCACCCCTTAGTCAATCGCCTTCTCCAAACCCACGAAGTCTGGATGTGTATACTATTTTAATATAAACTGGAATGATATTTTAAATCATTTTAGAAACAATGAGAAAAATGTGGACGTTTTTTTGAATACTGATCATTATTTTAATTTTATCGAAGGGTGAAATCCCTTTTACCGATAAATTTTAAGAGGAAAAAATGTACCGTTTGGTACTTACTTCAGAGTGACGTAAATTTCTTTAAGCGTCAAGTCATAGGAACATGAACTCAGTGTAGAGATACATGGATAACAAGCTATCACCCCGGCAGCTTGTCAGAAGATATAAATGTGTCAAAGCCGTTGGTATGTTTAAGCTCAAATAAAGCACGAAATCGATAATTTTGTCGGTAAGAGGAAGGGGTATATAGAGTGGAAAGCAGATAAGGGAGGCATAGCGAGGAAAAGAGGGTAAACTTCAGGTAGAAGGAAAGATTTGTTACTTGTTCTATGGGATGAAAAAGATTTTACACAGTTTTATGAGGAGGAATGGAGGCAGGAAAACTCTGACTTAATTCATCTTCAAGAACCAGGATACAAAGCTATCTTGAGTTCAATACTATTTTCCCACGAAAACGAGCGGCTTCGACTTATTCTTCCTTAGTTATAAATTTAATAATTTGAATTTGCAGAAAATATTTAAAAAGTTTGCAACTTGCGTATCGAAAAGGTAATGCTAATATCTTACATGCATATACGTTGAGACAAAAGATCTCAGAATAAAAAGAAATTAAAATTTTCTCGATATGTCAATTCGGACAATTTAAAATTCCGCCCAAAACTGACTTTTTTTCTGACCCCCGAAGGGAATAGTTGCAAAATTTATGTGTGTAGGCAGGCAGGCAAGTGAATGATCACACCTATAGCATTTCTGAATCCTTTCACTAATTTTCATTGGCATATATTTTTGTTGGAATACAACATATTGCCATATTTTTCATATGTATATGGTAAAATACTTCCCATTCTACTAAACCCTGCCCTATGCTTTTAAATATTGTCAATTCTGTTAAACATTCCAATGCGCCAATTACACATCATAAAGTTTTTAGGCAGCTTATTACATGGTAGTCATGCAATATAACCTTGTCGATAATGGAGTATAGGTATGCTTTCTGACAAGGAAACTAGATAAAAATCATGACACATACTGTACTATGCGTACACGATGCAAGATACAATTTAGTTCCTTATTCGCTCTAATTTCATGCATATGCGTTTGCATAAAATTAAAGCCAATGATGAATTCAATGGTATCCTTTTACACTCTCGGATGGTAATTGCGGAAATTTCATTAGTAAATGCTTGTAATAAGTTTTTCCTTTCGTAAAAAAAAATCCCTGCACGAGGCTTAACTTGACCGAGAGACCTTTAAAACGATATGTGGGCATTATATTACTTCTGAATTTGGTATCCGTACAGAACGGAAATCGATGAGTTAATAATTTAAAATCCCTTAATTTATAAAAGCAGTTTAAATTTTTCCTTGAGAGTGTATAAAATTCTGTAAGAAAGTATAAACATCTTAACTTTGATTGATCATTTTTTATGTATATTCAAATAATTTCAAGTTGACAATGTATACATGAAGTATGTATGTTCATACAGTAGTATGTTTATGTACTCACAAACAAGTTTACTATTTCGTAGGGCATCCGTGTACACTCAGTAATATCAATTTCATCGTCGACGGCATAAGGAGAAAATAGCGTTGGGAACAATAAAAGAAAATAGTAACGGAACGGAAGACCGAAACAGGCAAAATCTTAACAGATCAGGCGAGATATAAAGTAAAATTCTTTGGCAGATATCAAAATGACGTTCAAAATTCAAAATTTCTTACTCGCCGAATTTACTTCCCGGAAAATAATAAGATAATGACGCAGACTAAGAAGATTAGTGGTTATGTGTGCATACTTGTTCAAAATATCGCGCCCAGAGATCTCGTCATGCCTCAAGGACATTGGCCTCAAGGACAATAATTTATTCAGCGTAGTGATGTCACAAAATGACGCACATAATAATTTTAGTCAACTGAGTACTACGGACAAATTCATTGACTTGTATTTCATTACTGGAATCAACCCACTTATTATATCTTACTTTGATTTGATAAAAATTAATAATGCAACCATGATGATTGTGTCGATGTGTGTTCAGAGATAGGCTTTGGACAGCCTATAACGTTTATTTGCTTCTGCGATACGCAATAACTTCCTCTTTCATGCCCTACAATATTTTCAGTTATTCCTAACTTATACACGCACCAACCTTCATAATGTCTGAAGAGCCTTCCTTACACCACTCCGCTTGCCGAGCATTGTCCCTTTTATCACAGCCTTCGACAACCTACTTCCCTCACATGTATCCTCGGCTCAATTTTTCTGTTCTTTTCCAGAATTTCTAATTATACTTTCCCACTTATACCAACATATTTAATATTTCGTTGCTTACTTTCCTTTCTTTTCATCTTATTTCCCCATTCTTCTTTACATCCACATCTCAAAAACTCGCTGACTACATCCGCTTATCCACTTGAAGTAACGGTACAATTATGTAATATTTTATCCGTACTTAGGTGGTTTTAGTGCAATACAACCACTCTGCAGAATCGAATGACTATGCCATAAAAACAAATCACAGATGACTTTTCAGTTGATTCAATGATTTTCCATCTATTTTTGTTCTACAGGTGCCGTTCAAAATTCTCTTCCAAGCTCACCTTTTCTTCCCTGAGTCGCAAAAGAGCGACGCTCACGACAAGTCCTGATTCCCCAAGTTTTCAAGCCATCTCGGAAAACCACCGAGAAATTGAGTCATTCTTTTGAACTCATCTCAACCGTTGAATGGGTTAAAGAGTTGGCTCGTGGTCTTGGGAGGAGGGTGGAATATGCACCGTAGTCTTTGTTAAAGGTTGTTCATCTTCGTCTTCCAACATTACGTCCTGTTTGTTTACATTCTCTTCCGGGCATTTTTCAAGAGGGGATATTTTTCTCACTAGTTGTGTGAAGTGAGTCTACTAAGCCAACAAGGAAACTTATACGCGGAACATTTCCGGAAATTTCCGAATGGTGCATATTCCTAAAATAAATGAGTGCAAAGGTTTCAGTTTGTTACCCTAAACGCTAGTTTTTAAGAGGGTTGGATAGCAAGAGTGACTAAGATTAATATATTTTGTTCAAGTAACTCAACCTTCTAATGTTCTCCGTGTAACTATTAAAATGTAGTTCTTCCTTCTTCATATACTTCTCTATATTAATATCGCTTTGGATTATTGATTATAGTGATAAATTCATTCGTTGATGTTGTAATCGATTATTCAGGTGTAGCATCCTCAACTCAAATTTAAGCTTGAAAATTTGAGTACTTATCTATGCATTAAACCCAATAGTTACAACGGTTGTCTCACTTTAGAATCTTGTACTAGGTAAATATTATGCAATTGCTGAAAAAACTACCCCCTGTAGAACCATTTATTTTAGGCATTGCATTGCAGGAGGATCTTATAAATGCATCATATCTTAGAAAACAATATCACGCTTTAAATTCATTAGCTAGTAATAATTTTGGTACAATTTTATTTCTGAGAAATATCTTTTATTTGCCATTAAGCATCAAATTAAAATTTTGTTTTGGAAATGTAGCTATTGACTGATGCATTTGGCCATTTACTTTATGGATGATTTCTCAAAAGAAAAATCTTTTTCACTCTTTTTGTAATGCAAGCCAAAATGGAAACCAATTCGTCCTGTGTTTCATCCATGACTATTATTTTTCCAAATGATTCTTTATCACACAAACCCCGTTTTGTATATTGATTTTTGATGATATTTTTGAGCACTATTTAATATAAATGATATTTTCATCTTTTTTAGTCAATGGAAGGATTGAAATGAAATGACATAAGAAGAAAATAGGTTTCACATTTCTGACACTTTCGTTCAAATTCTTTTTTAGTATCTTGTTCCACATCATGCATTGAATAGTTTTCAAAACGTGCATGAGCTTTGAAAATTAAATGACTACATTGAGAATATGATGAATCAATTACTGTGATAAACGTGTATCAAAGTAATGAAATCACTGCGTGCACTGTAATAGCCTGAAATTTGGGTATGGAGAACTATCATTCAATGTTTTAATCGGTATTCGAGAGATAAGACATTGCATGCTATTTCAGAAAGTATATAAAAATAAATATGGATTTAAAATTCAGAATAAATGCAATGATTGTTTTTATCTTAATTTAATAGGTGCATGCATAACTTAGGCTCATAATATTGGTTCAGATGAAATTTATTTATTTGTGAATTCAACTACAATTTAACTCAAGTCTGGGGTCTTGACGTTTCTTATTGCTAGTTCAACTGCCTCGAACATCCTGTTCAATCAAATCATGAGACAATTTAAAAAATGTGTAACGTTTGAAAGCATTGGTATTGTACCTGTATTTTAGAACGAGAGGGTGCCATAAAGAAAATGGGGATTCACAAATTCCAAGGTCGAATTTTAACTATGAGAGGAATATAATCAATAGATGTTGGCCAAAAAGATAAATATTACTCATTATTCTTTAATCGTAAAACTAATCGGTGTTTTGATACATTGGGCGCTATAGTTATGTTTTTCTACATGGAGGATATGCACGATTATCGCTTTAAGTAGATGAATTTTAAATGACATGCCTTTAAAAGTTGAGGAAACCATTCTTATTTTATCACAATAAATAAATCAATGTATTTTAGTGATGAATAAAATACATGAATTTTTCCAGCTTCTCATCATGAAAATAAGCGTAAATAATTAAAATCGTTATACCTATCTAATTTATTATTTCTTTTGATCCTGGGGATAGTTTGACTCCACCTAAGCCGTCTCATTTCCTACCGTTCCTGCACTAATTCATTATGTGTGCTCTTTGCCACGTTAAATATTTGTCTATGAGATGAGAGGAAACATGCAGAACACGTTTGCAACCTTTCTCCTCGCCCGAAGGAATTCCATTTAGTACTCCGGAAGACCTGGGAACTGGGAGCGGAAAGACACGAAGGTGACGATGTGATGGAAAGGGGAAAGGGAGGGCAAGAAGGCTCGCGGGGTGACGGGAAGGGGGAGAGGGGGCGGGGGAGCAACAGGACGGGGATTTTATTTCCTCTGACCCCGTTGCCGTAATGCAACACTAATCCCTCCGCAGGGACCCCTTCATTTCGACTAACCTAGAGAAAAATCGCCACCAGTACCGCGTCATGTGGAATAGAGACAAATGACGAAAGTTTGGTTGAGAAAGACGGCCGGGAGGGAGGAGTTAATGATCTGGATGTCAAAGAGGTAAAAAAGAAGGGAAAAGAGCCAAGGAAAGAGTGCGAAAATGTATAGCAATCGATATACATTGAAGAGAGCGTGGATACTACCTTGAACAAAAAGTTCCCGGAATAACCACCGTGTGGCGCTCCCATCGTTCCGATTTGAGTTCTGTTTTTTTTGTTAAATTGGTACATCTGTTGTTGATATTCCCTTTGAATCTTAGTGTCATAACTTGACATTTGCAAAAGTTACGTAGCCAAGAGTACATCTATCTCTGTGTGTGTTGGCGATTTTTTACAATTTCAGAAATGGATTTAAATTTGCAACAACGAACTTGTATTAAATTTTGCGTAAAAAACGGATTTAGTGGCGCACGGACGTTGGAAATGTTGGAAAAGTGTTTCGGCAACGATTCTCTAAAAAAAACGGTCGTTTACCAGTGGCACGAGCGGTTCAGAAGTGGTCGTGAGTCAATCGAAGATGACGCAGTGGCAGACCATCGACATCGAAAGTCGGTGAAAAAATTGATAAAGTAAAAGAAATGTTGGTCAATAACCGCAAATTAACCATCAGAGAAATAGCGGAGGACTTGAACATTGCCTATGGATCCGCCCAAGACATTGTGGTTAATGATTTGGGTTTCCGTCGTGTAGCAGCAAAGTTCCTCAATTTCGTGCAAAAAAGAGACCGTGTTGACGTCGCAAAAGACATGATTTGCGAGGCTGAATCCGATCCCACATTCATCAAAAGGATCATTACTGGAGACGAGACGTGGGTTTATGAGTACGACACGCAATCCAGACATCAGGCAAGTGAATGGCGTTCACCAAATGAGCCGAGACCAAAAAAACCACGTCGTTTTCAGTCAAAAAAGAAGGCAATGCTGACGGTTTTCATGGATTACAACGGTGTAGTGCATCATGAATTTTTGCCAGAAGGCCAGACAGTAAACAAAGAGTATTATTTGGGCGTTATGAGACGTTTGCGTGAAGCAATTCGCCGAAAGAGACCAGAAATGTGGGCAGAAAACTCGTGGATTTTGCACCATGATAACGCACCGTCGCACAGTGCTATCATTATTCGTAATTTTTTGACGAAAAATGCAACAAATACCATCCAACAGCCACCGAATTCACCTGATTTGGCTCCCTGTGACTTCTTTCTGTTCAATCGAGTTAAAAAACCATTACGGGGAACGCGTTTTAGCAGCCGAGAGGAAGTAATGGAAAAATCGCAGGAAGCACTGATGGACATACCGAAAACCGACCGTAACTTTTGCAAATGTCAAGTTATGACACTAAGATTTAAAGGGAATATCAACAACAGATGTACCAATTTAACAAAAAAAAACAGAACTCAAATCGGAACGATGGGAGCGCCACACGGTGGTTATTCCGGGAACTTTTTGATCAAGGTAGTATATTGATTGATGCGAATTGAAATGCACGGCAAAAAGCAAATCGTGTTTAATGGGATAAAATTGAATAATGAGCGCAACAAACGAGGCGTGGTGGAGAAGTATGTGAAGCTTTTGTCTCCTGACCATTGGATACAGGGTTCCCGAGGGATGCACATTCGTTGCGATTTTCTGGACCACAGAGCTTAGTGGGAAACTGCAGGTGGCAAGGGAAAGAATTGTTCTCTACTCCCCTACCCCACCCCCCCTCTTACCATGGAATCAGTGAATTTCACGGCACCTCAGGGATCGATTCGAGGTGAGCTCTCTACTCTCGCCTATCCAGACACCTCGCCCGGTTGTTTCACTTATTTCAGATAGCATATCGTCCATAGACTATATCAGGAAAGGTCAAACTTTAGTTAACTGATTTTAAGTATTTCATGATGTATGCTAATAAAAAAACATAAGAGTGAGCCCATGCTTTGCTATAAATGCAGTTTCAATTACTCATTGGATCATTGATAAGCATAATACAATAAGTTTGCAGAAAATTTGGCGACGAATTTCAAAATGAAACACCCACGAGAAACAACTTAAATGGATCTACATTAAGTTCAATAACTTTTTTATGCATTTTCCTAGTTCTTATTTCTGTGCTGTATCTCTCCATTCACGGCCATTGTACTTGTTAATCATTACTGCAAAAAATCCGCCAAGAAAAGTGTGCATGCAAGCATCTTTTACAGTCTAGGCAAAAAGAAATGGAAGTCTTAAGGCAGTAAGGGATAACATTTTTTCAAATACTTATATTTTAGCACTTAAATAAATTGATCATTATGGTGAGCTAGTATATTAACTGCTATATATTTATATTTCCACACACTTGACTCTTAAGATTATATCATCCCAGGAATCCATCTCTTCTTCCTATCCTGGAACCCCATGTGGGAAAACACTTTAACCAGCTGTGTGGCTGAGGTTTTAGACTATCTGACAGAAATCTTTGAATAGACTGAGCTGACGCTCCTCTCAATGCACTATTCGCTCGCTTCTTATCGCTCTTGACGCCAAAATTGGTGGTATAAGATTTCTCGCAGGATATTGCACTCGTGAAAACCTAAAGGGAAATCGAATGTAATCAAATGTATGGAAACTTAGGTGGGAGATAAATTAAAAGAAAGAGTAATGGTTTGATACTGAATGAGAGAAGGGAATCCTAGCATTTCCAAGTACCAAAAGACGGAGAAGGCGTCCAATGTGTTGACGTTGGGGGTAGCTGAGAGGAATGTGGAGAAGTGGGAGAGATTGAAAGAGAGGCATTGGGACACTGCAAGAGAGAGGAAGAAAGGTTACCAGAAGTGAGCAGATACTTACGGTGAGCCACAGGGTGTTATCGGAAAGAGAGGTGGATTGCAAAGGGTTCTATTGAGGGTAGAATAGGATCAAAGGTGATGCGGGCTGTGTTGATGAATGAGATGAATTAAGTAAGAAGAGATAGGAGAAATTGGGATGGGAAGTTAGCTCATTCGCTCTATTGTAAAATAATTCCATTTCTCTTTCTCTCTTCACCTAAAATTAATTAATAAATGGAATGATTATCAATTAAAATGAAATGAGACCTCTCGATGATTTTTTTAGTAAATCCCAATACAGAATAATAAATACGTTGCATGACACTAGAATTTATTTTTTTTATTTTTTTACAAAATAATTGAAATATTTATCCTGTAAAAAACTTCAATACATTTAATGAACATATAATAAATAGCTGAAAAATTCCAGGACAATATATAATGGAAAGAAAAGGGAGAAAATGATATTTATTCCTTCACGAAATTATTACTACGCACTTTCAGCTGTAAAAACCTCAAATTCAGAAAGTTAATTCATAGAAGTGCATTTAAACTTGGTACGTAAAATTATTTCTTATTCTTTTGTCTTAAATGTTGTCATTACTTAATAACTTGAGAAATTACGGTAATTTAAGAAATTTTGAAGTGACTCTTCCCGAATTCGACCCAAGAAACTCCTATTCCCTATCCTCATGTTCAGTTTCACTTGCGGCAGGCGTGTAAGTTGGAGCAATTAGGCAAGAAAAACGGAAATGACTCCAAAGTAAATTCCTTCCTAATTCCATCATAAAGAAATCATACAATTAATGTCAGTGATTCTAAATCAACCCACTCATCATTTCCTCGACGTATTTAAGGAAATAAAAGGAGTAAGTCGTGAGATGGCTATAAGATATATATGGGATATACCTAACCCAAATGCGTCTGCCGAAGTCGTTGAAAATGGACAATTCAATCACCCGCTCAGTTAATTTCGTGAATATTGTTATCAACTCGCGGCAGACACAGGATTAGACACAAATGACAGTCTTTGCGTGAAGTTAATGGCTGACAAGTAATAAGTAGGACGCCTTCCTCAAGATTTCATGAATGTTCTCATTATTCCCATCCGGGTGTTCATTCTTCTATGACCGATTACTCTGCGGCCTTCAGTACTACACATTTAGTCTGAATTAGAGAGGGGTGAACACGGTTAGGTTATTGCTGTCAAAATACAAGACGGCCAAGGTGATGCTTCGGTAATGCAGATGTATGCAAGGAAATGGAAGGCAAAATAGACAAGGGCAAGGGATAATGTCTTTTCCTTCTTTTTAGTATTAGTTTCTCAGCTTCTATTCTCTTTTGGATATTTTGAAAACGTGCAAATACCAAATCTATAATTTATATAGAAATTAGATTTATCGAAGTTTTACTCTGCCGATTTATAGACTCATTGCTCTTTGTCAAATATTGACTGAGCAATTGGACATGCATAAGCTATCCGCCAGCGCGTCGGGTGCCGCGTTTGCTCACATTGGACCAAAAACGCTTTCGAATGTTTATTTCCAAGGCCCTGTTGGAGCGGTTTAAGCGGAGCTAGTCATACTTCTTTGTTTCAAATCAAAACCATAGATGAAGTTTAGATTCACCGCTACACTCCCGAGCTGAAACAACGGTCAAAACAATGGACTGCAAAGGGTTAAGCCGGTCTGAAAAAGACGGGGACGGTTCCATTGGCCAGGAATGCGATGGAGACTGTGTTTTGGGATAGTCACAGATCCGTGTTCATCAATTATCTTCAAAAAAGTAAAATAATAACGGGAGAGTATCATGCATTATTACTTGGCAAGCTGAAGATAGAAGTTGAAAAAAAGGGACCGAATTTGAAGAAGAAGAAAGTCCTTTTCCATTAGGAAAACGCACCTGTTCACACTTCGGCGGTCGCCATGACTAAAATTCATGAATTGCACCATAAATCGGTTGATTGCTCTCCGCATTCACTAGATCAGACCCCCAGCGATTTTTTCCTGATTTCTAACCTTAAATTTTCTTCTGACGAGTAGTTTTCGCATACCTGAACGCCAATTTTTGCGGAAAAAAAATTTAACTGCAATTTAAAGGCTTTAAAAAGTTGAGAGCTTCGCTAGAAAAAGCATATTGACTTAAAAGAAGACTATATTGAAAAATTAAAATAAATTTGAAGAAAAATGTCTAGTTTTTTGAAAATTTGTGAGGCTGGAAACTTTTCAGATTGTCCCCGTTTAATCATATAAAAAAATTCATTAGAATTAAAAACATAAAATCAGTTCCGTTGGCAGATATTTGTTCAGCGTAAAGGAATCTATGAGAACTACTTGGTTTTAATACGCTATAATAGTAATCCATTATTCATACGCCTTCGACTACGGCTTTGGAGTGCTAGAATTCAAATTGGATTTCCCGAGGTTTGTTTTTATTGATTTCATTTCTGGAGAAGTTCCACATCGCTATTGCACTTGGTATCCTTTCATTTGCCTAGCCTGATAATATGCTCTTACCTTACGGAATACCAAGTGGCTGAGATAAGTAACTTGACGACGGTTTCTCCTAGGAACGCAACATAGAGAGAGAACTCGTTAAAATTCGATCCCGGAAGGTTCGGGTGGGATTTTAAAATTCTCCATCAAATCTCCACTCACGAAGCGGGTACGTGCCGCTGAAGGAGGAAGGAAAGTGGCGATGATAGAAAGAAATCGATCCCCGGTGTTTCCAAACTCGACGGGAGAGAAAAAGATATGAATGGAATACAGGTACACCCATATCAAACTCGAAATCCACCCCCCCTTTTTTTTATGCCCTCTCCTCATCCTTTGCGAGATTTTCATCTCTCACGGCTTTCATATCTCTTTCCCAAACCCTTAGGAACTTCTTCTTGATTTTCCCTTTATATCACGGCGAGTCAAAAAGGCGAACAAAAGACGGGGAGCGGGCTGTGTTTGCGTTTGTATGCGTTTGCTGGTGCCCGTGTGTTGTGGCCGATCATTCGTTCGGAAGGACTTCGGAATAAGGGGGAGCGTACAAGAGCGGGAGAAACGAAATGAAAGGGCTTGGAATTGGACGGTCGTTGGGGGCAGGAGGTCACAGGGGTGGCGACGGGTAGGGTGGCAATATCGGTCACCCACACGCACGAAAATGAAAAACAGCTATTCCTCATTGTTTTCTTTTCGAGAAAAAAAACCACCTCCAAACTAACTCCCCACCAACCCCCTTGAATTCTCCCAGTGTCCTTACGCTTCCATCCCTTCTCTCCCTTTCCACTCCTAACCGCAGAAGACTCGTCGCAGTCTCCGTCATCACCATCCCCTCCCAAGGGATAGGAAAAACAAATCTGTTATTTCCATCCCTGCCGCTCACTTGCTTTGTTCAATCATTTTTTTTCACCCACTCCCCCAGCCTCCATCCTTCTCTGCGCCACGAATTTTAGGGCCTCCTTCCCTCTTTTCTTACCCTCATTCCCCGCCCAAACATCTGCCGCTGTCACCGTCAATTCCACTTCTTGTTTTTCCTGAATGATTTTTCGCCCTGGGTCCTCTTGAACCTGACGTGGTTTTTTTTGTTCGTGTATCACCGACTGACCCAATGAATCATTTATTTCATCTTTCACTCAGGCTTTAGCCAAACTGACCGACATTCTTGCCAAAGCATTGATGCTGTGCGGATATCGTAGTTGATATTTTTATTTGCAGGTTAAATTCAGTGATTTGAAGTAGGTTTTTCGTACTCGATCGTTTTCTTTCTCCAAGGATGTTACCGACAGTTGTATGTCTCCTCTGAAACTTCTGTACTATGCCATTATGTCTCTCTACCTTTTTTGTTCGACCTTCCCTTAGCCAACCTCCCTTCCTATTAGCTTCTCTTATTTCTGCAAATTTGGTAGAGTATCTTATGGTTAATATTTGCAAATGATTTCTTATGATAATTTGGTTAAGAATTCCATATTTTGGAACGCTGATACTAATAAATTGTAAAGAAATTAATTTCCCCGATATTATTAGCCATCAAGATCGATTTCATTCACATAATTGGAATTACGTAGCCTTCGAAACGAAACGGTTAATCACAATTAATAATTGGTAATAAAACAATGTCATTAGGTTTACCAATTATTCATTAAATGTTTTATAATATGACAAATTTCTATTGCATCACCAAATTTATGCTATCCAAGGTTTCATCCTCTTATAAATTAATGATTAACCTATGATTCCTGTCATTAGTCTATTTTTGTTAAAAACCATGTTTTCCACATTCGCCTATTTTTTCTTGTGCCCATGTTAATCTTTGGATAACTAAACTACTCTGAATTTACATTTGCTAGTACAAATTATTGAATCCATCCATTGAATACTGATGAATCCATCCATGTACGGTTACTGCTAATTTTGAAATATACTTTCTGTAAGCCATGAATGAAATAGATAACATTTTTGCGGATTCGGTGTGCATTGATTTCTCATTGAGCATTATTCATTATGTATTTTCTTGCGTTTTATGCACGGAAAATATTCTTGAGTATAGCTTTTTATCTTTAAGAAGTCATAAAACTCACTGGCATTTTAGAGAAGACTCATCACTGTTTTTTCTATTAATATTTGACGTAAAAGAAAGAGCGTATTTAAATATAAATCTAAAATTAGTTTTTATGCATTAGAATTTTCCAACGCTTTACATATTTAGGAAAACTTTTCCAATCCATTTCACTCCAGTTTTACGGGATATATCATAAGTATCAGCGAGATAGAATCCCTAAAATTAATATTTTATTAAAATTTTATTTTCGATGAAAGCCGCACTGACACGATTAGTTCAAAAGAAAAATTCTCGGACGCTAAGCTGACGTTTGGAATATATCTGTTGTGCTCTGGGATTGAATGAATGTTGTGTTGAACTTAATGATGCCCTTTAAAGAGTAAAGTACTTTGCTATGTGCTTGCATAAGTCAAACAATTCTTATTTGTCGGCCGACCTTAAACAATTTTACTTCTTTTATTATGACCAATGGTGGGCAGGAGATTTTTCGTTTGGTACAGCAAGCGAAGATAGATTGAATAGAAGATAGACATTACTCAAACTGCTCTAGTTTACCTGTTTCACATTTTAGCAAAAACTCCGCTTGGACTACTCATAAGGCCAGGCATAGAATCATATCACTCGTGAAAATTGCAGCGTCTTCTGTTTCATTTCATCATGGCGCCGCCGGACGAAATGAGGGGAGTTGGATAACACGCTAGTACAAAAGAGAAAAACTGAAGACATAATATGATATAGAAGCACTCATGAGAGCAATTTAGATCTTTTTTCGTTATATCTATATCCAGGTTCATGAATATTTGTTCGATGAATGGCGAGTTTTCGTGTTTGAATGTGCGTTTGTCCAATGTGACTCATCTCCTTCTGGTTATGAACGCCACGAAACGCACTGTTTTTATCATTTATGGTGCTGTATGATTGCTTTTCATACTATCCTTTCCTATTAGTTCCTCCATTCCTCCATTGGTGGGTGTAACAACATCCTAACGCCATCTCCTGTCAAAAGAATCGGGGCACTTAGTTTCTGAAACACCCCGTAGATTTCAGTGTCATTTACGCTTCCTCAATAGCTCAAGTGGCTATAGCTTCCGTCTGGCAAGTTCTAAGGTTTCGTATTCAAGTCCCGGGTAGGGAAATATTTTTGCACACATATTCTGCTCGATTCCGCCTTCCCCACCTCTCCCGTGTTCGTTCCTACCCCTTTTCCTTGTCTCTATTTACATTTGAATGAACACACACACACACAGATATATATATATATATATATATATATATATATATATATATATATATATATATATATATATATATATATATACACTCACTTCACTTCACTCACTCACGTCACTTCCATATCTTCAGAGGAAGACGGATTGTTTCCGTCGAAATATCAAGAAAATACGTGTGAGTGTTCTTTTTTTTGTGATTCTATATTGTGTGTTACTGTGTATTATATATATATATATATATATATATATATATATATATATATATTGCGCTAGGCAAAGAGGCTTTCACAAGGAGGAGGGAGTTGACGACAGGGACGTTGAGTAAGGGTATTAAGAAGAGACTCGTGAAAACTTTGATGTGGAGCGTAGCTATGTGCGGCGCGGAAACGTGGTCATCGAAGCAGGAGGATAGACGTAGATTGGAGGCTTTTGAAATGTGGGCGTAGAGAAGAATGAAGAAGGTGAAATGGACCGAGAAGAAAACAAATAAGGAAGTACTCGGTATGGTGGGCGAAGAGAGGGGTTTGTTGGCAGAAATACTATGGAGGTAGAAAAAATGGCTGAAGGGCGTATTTATCGGCAGTGGGCTGTTGAAGACTGTAATAGAAGGGAGAATGTTAGGCAAACTAGGAAAGGGAAGGTACAGGATAGGGATGTTGGACGGGATGAAGGGAGGAAGAAAGTACTCAGAGATGAAGAGGGACCTGATGTAGAGTAGGATACTGGATTTTGTATTTTGTTTGTTAGGAATCACAAAATATTTATTTAGTAGCTGAGTCCATCAAAAAAACCTACTTAACCGGTAGATCACCTAATACTATATATATATATATATATATATATATATATATTTTATATATATATATATATATATATATATATATATATATATATATTATATATATATATATATATATATATATATATACACACATACATATACACCCACACACACAAACTGAAGCATGCCAATAGTTCTGTAATCCATCATTCTCCATAGCTTGATTGACTGATATTTTTTCCATTTCCGAAGATACCTTTTTTTTGAAGTCATCTTCCTCGATTCTATGGTTTCTTGCTGAAAATGATGAACCTGCATGAAATTTGAAATTTAAGATAAATCACAGGACAAAAGGATTCATTCGTCAGTAATTTTTGTACCAAAATTTTTCAGCAAGACAAAAAATAGTCTTGATCAAAATTAAAGGGACTTACGGTGGAAAAATATGGAAGAGAGTAAAAATAGAACCATACCTGTATTAAATTCGACCCTAGGTATTGTAATTAATAGATTAATAGATGATTTAAAATTTTTCTACATTTGGCTACATTAAAAGATAAACACCTGAATGCGGGATCAAATTAACGACTGAGGAGTCATACCCTTTGCGAGTCAAGCTCCTGCTTGCGGTCTGCCGTAGACTTTATAACATTTGTGAATGTGTAGCAGTATCTCTCCTCGTCTTCAGTTCCAAAACGCAGGAGTGACATCACCGAAAGGAGGGAAGCCATGGCGAACGGAATGAAAACTAAAAGCACGAACTAAATTATCGAAAAGGAAGGAGTGGATGGAAAATAATTACGGCGAAGCGTCTCGAAATAAAGGGAAGCGGGATAATAAGGCATGGTCGCGTGCCAGATAGATACTCGTCACTTAGGATTAAGACGTGAATGCGGTTTTAGTTTTGTAAGGGACGGAGAGGCTGAGATGAGAGAAAATGGACCAGAAGTTGTGACAAAAAAAATGGAAAGCAAGAATCAAAGTTGTGATCATTCGCATGAGATGTAAAACTGAATAGAGGTACGAGGAAGGTACAGAAATATTCATTGGACAAATGGGAAGAAGGAAAATATGCTGGGGAGAGGACAAGGAATCTAAAAAGGGTCTGATGAATAGGAAGAGGGAGAAAATAATGAACGAAAAAGACAGCGGTGCTATTGACTGCTCTGTGAATGTCGACTGCTCTGTTTGTCAGGAAAAGGGGAGGGATTGTGGGGGTGGGGTCTTTGACATCAAACGATGACACCACTCAACACTATCATGTCCTATAAAGGCGTTATAAAAGCACCGCTAGAGGGCTAAATCCTCTAGCACATATTAGTGAATCAAAATTTTAACGACCACAGGGGAATGAAAGTTTCATACTTTACCGATGGAATTTGTTTCATGTCATCTGTAATTAATTTAAGAGTTTTCAATAAAATTAAATATGAAAAAAGTAAATACTAGGTCTTGATAAAAGTGCACATATCAAATAGACCAACGAACGAAAATTGAAAGTTATTGGGGATGTGATGATACAGAGGAATTTTGCAAATGGAATTGATAGGAGGCAATCGAAGAGTATGAGAAAAGTGTGCAGGTTAAGTATACGGTATTTACAGCATTGCAAAAACATATATAAGTTCCACTGAAATATGAATAAAAGTTATGATCTTCGGAAAATATTATTAATTGATACAACTCATTGTAATAAGGCGAGGAATTCATGAGTAAAAAAAACTATAAAAGTAACAAAAGGCTCAAGGAAACCAAGCCTCCTGTTTTCTTCCTTTATATGTGTTCCTATTCCTTTTCCTTATATATATTTCCATGCGAATGAATATTTGTTCGCCATATGGCGGGTTTTCGTGTTTGAATGTGTGTGTGTTTATATATATATATATATAGTACAATACACAGTAACACACAACATAGAAACACAAAAAAAGAACACTCACACGTATTTTCTTGATATTTCGACGGAAACAATCCGTCTTCCTCTGAAGATATAGAAGTAACAGTAGGTAATAGTAAGTAATATGATTACTTCTATATCTTCAAAGGAAGACGGATTGTTTCCGTCGAAATATCAAGAAAATACGTGTGAGTGTTCTTTTTTTGTGTTTCTATATTGTGTGTTACTGTGTATTGTACTATTCGGCACTTCCGTGTTACGTCTACGAAAGCATATATATATATATATATATATATATATATATATATATTTATATTTTTATACATATATATATATTTATATATATATTTATATTTATATATATATTTATATATATACTATATATATATTTATATTTATATATATATATATATTTATATATATACTATATATATATTTATATATATATATATATATTTATATATATATTTATATAAACCGTAAATACAGTAATCAAACCAGAGGTCGGTTTGGTAGGTGATGGTAGAGTTCACCCAGTGTTAAGCGTGTGAAATTCGCACATGAGGGTAGGGAGGCCAGTTTCTTTCCTTGTACCGGTTATGGTTTCCAAGATCCGGTACCCGAATAATCCTATAGCTGTGGTGGGGCTGAGGGTGTCCAGAGAGGCTTTCCCTATCCCAAACATTTCTTGCTTGAATCTAATCCAAATCATTTCTTACTAAAACGCGCATTTGAAAGGTCCAACCGCAACGAAGACAAATTTTCAAATAATTCCCAGAATGCGAATTGTTCATTTCAAAATATTTATTTCGATGAAGATACGAAGAGGGACCAGTAAAAGGTGGCAAAGGATAATTAATTCAAATTCCCAGACGAAAATATTTCCTCACATATTTTACGCTCGTTTGCCTAACTCCGACTTTGCCAGAGTGCATCTAACGACATCACAACTGAAATAAGTCAATGGAAAACGTTAAAACAATCAGCGAAACAATTGTAATCTCATTGAAATTTATCGACGTCGAATGGATTCAATTTTGAAAATAATTTGACCACTACAGCCTTAGGCATTTCTATGCTGTTTTATCTGTTGGGAAGAAAAGAGAGAGAGAGGCAGAATAATAAAAAAGTCATCGCCCTAGTCGTTCCAGAAGCCTAGGAGTCACATATGCGCGAAGAAAACATTAGTCCGCCTTCCCGGAGGGTGGCGGAATGTGCTCTGCGGGGCGTGCAGGAGCGAAAACTTTAACAAATTATATTTCCTCGGGGCGAGTCGACCTACTTCTCCGTGCTGTGCGAACCCACGGGACCGGAATTCTTCCCATCCCTCTACCCTCTCTCTCCCCCCCGCCCCCCAAACCCCGTTCTCGCCTCTTCCTGCAACACAGACTCAAACGTCGCCCGTTCTCCCGGGAAAGAAAATAAGAGCAACGCGTCGCGCACATTGCCTCGGAGTATTGCCACGAGCAGCCGCTTTTCGAGTGTGGCGCAAAGAAGAGGAGAGACAAGGGGAGGAGGGGGAAGCCTCCCATGGTCGCCAGCGAGGGTCAGCGGGGGAGAATCGTCGGGGTCGCTGTTCGAGGGCGTGTTTAGGGAAACCAAGGAAAAAGGAACGTAGGAAGTGGATAGGAGGCTGGACGAGAGGAGGAGGCAAACAAGGGACAAAGAGTTCCGCAAACAGTGTTGATATAGTTAAGGAACTAGGGAAAAAAATCCGTAATAGAAACGTCATCCCAACTATCCATTCTCCAAAATAAGGTTTTCAACCAGAGGCGAACGGGAAAATGTGATTGCGGAGGAACCTTCAAAATCATTTTGCCTGTATCCGAAGCGTATCCAGTTGCAAAGTAACACAAAAGGAAATCTTATCACGAAAATCAAACACTCTCCATTTTACCTTTCCACTTTCATTTCTTTAAGAAATAAATCGTAAGATGGGTTGGAATGAAGTGTTTGGCTTAGTCGTCGTTAAGGATTAATATGAAGTCACTCGGGATTTCAAACTGAGAGATATGGATAAGACGGATAGGCCTCGGCCTGTCCTTAATATAAGACACTACGGCGTACACTACTAGTTAACCACGTCTCACTTCAATAATGGAATATGCTGGTCGGGGTTTGTATTTAGCCGAGAATTGGGAACTGGAATTTTAAATAAAAATAACCCAACCTAGAGGAATGAGTCTGGGTGCTCAGGAGAGATGACTTACCTGTAATCAAGAAATTGAGTCTAAATACGCATTACCCCAGCGGATAAAATACCAATTGAAAATACCTGCGTTTACTTTCGTAGTAATTGATTCGTTACCTTTAAGAAAAGCTGATCATTCTTTATCCTTACGATTATACTTTCCGCTTCCATGGCCTATCTAGGGTTTGCGATGAATTTTGATTCGCCAGAGCAAACCCATCAAGTATGTATCAGGAAACTGTGAGGAAGGGTACAGGGATGAGGGAGAAAGGTCATGGTATAGGATAAGGAGGGCCGCAGTTGGAGGGGACGGTGCTGACGGAATGTGGGCGAGTCGAGGGTCTGAGACTAGCAAAGAGAAGGCAGAAAGTTTTACGATAGAATGGAATGCGGGACCGCTCATCAGAGACGCACTTTAATCCTCGCGTATCGTCTTTGTTCTCTTCCCTGGCTAGCTAGGAAACATGTGACGTTCACCCCGGAGCCTCGGATGCTTGTTCCTTCCTCTGATGCTGTAAAGTGCATAGCGAACCTTGAACCAAATTCATGAGAATGACGAGGAAGGGTTTAGTTGCCAGCCCGCGCTGACGCAAGAAATCTCAGATCGCCAGAGTGCACCCGCCGTAATTTCCTCCGTCGGTAAAATGTAGCCACCACGTTCCAAGTATACTTGTGCTGACCTTTGTAGAATTTCGGCTGCGTAAGGGAGATGTTCTATCACTTCGATGAGGGACACCATTTTAATGCTGTAAAAGTGCCCTGGTGCAAATGCACTTGGCGAGCATCGTGAGGGAGAAGAGAGATTAGGTGCTCCTTTGAAAGAAGAGACGATGGAGTGGTGACGGATCTGGCACTTAAGGATTATACGTATAATTATAGTCCCTAAGTGAAGATGGATGTCGTGCATTTAATAATTAAAAGAATTTCACCGATAACTGCTTCGTTGCTCTTATTTTATAGGACTTGGACTATTAAAATGCACATTTGATTAGAATTTGACACTACCAAAAATATAATGTGAATAATTATAATTGAAACATATTACCGTGGTGATGCTATTCTGTAATTTAGAAAATTTTAAAATGCACTGTTAAAAAGCAACTGTAACCGTCGAATAAAAAGCCGTGTAATCGTCGAGTTTATGAACTTTTGCATATTAATACAATAATTTACTTTGACGTAATTAATTAAGATAGTATATTTTAAACGCTTTACTGACTAAAGGCGTCAATCTAAGAATAGAAAACCTTTAGAGAGCCATTTTATTTAGGGTGATTCTTGTCTTTCCATCTTAAATCAAGGGCAATTCTTAAATGCAAGGCTAATAAAACTAAGACAAACTTTGCAACAATGAATGATCATATTTTTTATTTTCATGATTTCTTACAAAAAATTTAACTTTTGTTTCATAGCTATTTTAATATGTCATGTAAGTATGATACAAGCTTCGTTTGATTGAGATCCGTATTGCGCTATTGGCAGTCGTTTCAAGCTGGAACATATTCAGTTCTCCTTCACCTGTTTCTGATAATGAGAAATGCTTTCCACAAACGTGTATCTTCACATTAAGGGACAAGGAAAGTCCCATGGGGCTAGGTCTAGGCAATACGGAGGATGAGGAACACACTGCACATTGTTTTTTTCGTGATAATTGCTGTTTCGCGATTGATTTCGCCAAAACCCCCGCGTACAAACTCGTTCGTTTGTAATTTTCCTCTTAACTACGCGCGGGCAACACAAAATGTAATTTTCAACATTAATAATAGCCCTCTAAACATTGTTTGATATTTTACTCTCATAATGACAGTAGCGTTGTCAATTATAACTTCCGTAGCCGTAGTGACTGGAGCTGCTAGTCGAACTTAATCTGAAATGTTTTCCTCTCTGCGGTCATTTAAAACCATATTCTAGCCAGAGTATTGGGATTTAAGACTCTCAATAAGCAGTATGTGTGTTTCATACGACGTATTGTTCAGTGTTTAGGCGCGTGTGACCTCAATTATTGTCGAAGGCAAACTGAACAAGTTTCAACCGGCAACGGCTGGCGCTGACGTAATGCTAAAATCAAATCATTGAATTTGGTACCACATGTACATTACACATTGATGTAAAAGTATAGCATCCAAGGAAATTATTGCGCAACAAATCATATTGATAAAATGTATCACCCCTTGTTTTTAATATTCCTCGTGTATACATGGTAATACCATGCAGCAGATATAAGTATTATATGGGCCAGCTCCTTAGAACGTAAAGTGATAGCGTCCATGCACGCAGGTTAATTTAGACGGTTCGTTAAGAGCAGCGTTAAATTTTATACGTGCCCCTTGGAAAAACGATCAATATTCCCCCACCCTTGACTTACCGACCTTTTCCATTCATTTCCGGTCCCATAAGGTTTGAAGCATTCCTATATTATTAATCGATGAGAAGGAAGGGTTGAAATTTAAAAGAGGAACACGCCGCGTCTCAAAGCAAGCGAATAAAAAGCAGAAAAAAATGTCCAATTATTTCCAAAGATGTGCAATTTTTTTTTCATTTAGCACAACTTCTAATTTAAACAATTAGTTACCTCTTCGCAAGGCACGTAAAGAGATAGCAGGGGAAATGAAGGAGACGGGAGCGAGGTAGGGAGGGCGACGTAGAGAGTGAAGGAGGGGTAGACCGGAAAAATTCCCTCATCTCGCCTCACTTGTCTGTCCCCTTTCCTTTGAATTCTCCTCACCGGGGACCTCTCGAGCTTAATAGGGCGGAGGGCGAGGGTTGGGTGGGAGGAAAAAGAGCGCCAAGGGTTGGGGAGACAGAGAATAGAAGAGAATTGAGAAGGTAAAGACGGCATCCAAGCTGCAAGAAGAGCTGACCCTGGCAAGCGACACACGGGCTCGCTGCGCTGACAGCCACTTCTCGTGCCGACTCTTCGATCCATTACACTCCGACTCAGGTTCTTTGGAGGCGAGCGAGGAATCCTTTAAACCCCTCCCCCCCCCCGAGTAGCAGTACTCCTCCTCCCGTCCCTTCTGGCGACCCTAATTTCTTTTCTCATCCAGGTCCTCCATCAATATTCTTCCTTGCCCTTTTACTCCTCACAGGGATTATACTTGAGCGAGCATACCTATCTCCTAGAGGATCCTATTCGCTATTAATACTTCAACGTCCGCCTCAGCTGAGAACACGTCTGAGACAATACGTTTTTTCCGGGAGTCTCGAACAAAACGATTTTACTCTTCATTTCATCGTTTCTGATTAACTTAAGATTTAAAAATCATCATTTCTTCCAACAAGGTCATCTAGAGAGAGTATACGTCAACTCTTGAATTACATGATGACTATTTGAAACATGCCTGGAATTATTCGTGATTCAAAGGCAGTTTTCACCCTGTGACACCTCTCCAACTCTTTCTGAAGATATCAGTTTCGACCAATAACCATCTAGCTTGTGGACATTGCGTTTGCCTGTACTTGCTGTAACTTTCTCTTTATGGTTCAAAATGGTCCCTTTTAATGCTACAATGAGAACTCTTATATGGAGTATTTAATGACTACGTACATGTATGATGAAATATATTTACTAGTAACTAATACAAAGAACGAGTGATTAATGGTCTAATTCTCGCTCGGTGATGAAAGCATAACGTAGTATCTGAAGTATGAAAAGCTGTCTACGGTATGAGATCACGAGTTAATGCTATTGAAGTAAAATACTAATTCCATAAAATCAAATTAACGTCTTATTTCTGACTTGAAACAAAGCACCATATTCAATTTTGAATAAAATGAGAGAAAAACTTTTTATTTCCTCCTACGAATGTTTTTTCTTCTTCCCTCGTAAATATATTTTGTTATCACCTAACTAAGTTTTGAAGTTTCATATCACCTTCTGGTGTTTTTTTATTTTTTCCTCACTGACCATCAACTAAATTACGAATGTTTTTAGAATGATTTTCAGGAGGAATTGATAAATGGTTCTGACTACTGTTGATATCGGGTCACGACAAATAACCCTTCATCTTCAATGAAGTCTGGATGAATTAGGTAGATAGGCATGACAGATTTCTAGTAGCATTCATTGCCATCAGTCGCGACTACATATATTGCCCATTCTACAACATCACCTTACATTTGAAATAAGAGATCCTCGGAAGACAGTGTGAATTTTTATGTTAAAAAAATAAATTTTGGAAGATAGATTTAATTTTATCTCTGTGGATTTTTTTCGAAACAAATAATTCATATCCTAGAAGAAGTTGAAAATTAGTATTCAAATATTAGATATTGTTTTTAAAATTTTATGAACATGTAAATATAAAAAACACAAAATGTATTAATTATGAAAGTTATTATCAATCAAAACGACAATTTTTTCGTACCATTTTTGATACAAATAGGAGAAAGGGATTATCAATATATTTATAAAGAAAATCATTAGTTGATATTGGAAGTTTCTCATACTTGGGATTGAATCACTCAGTCGTGTATGAATGAATGCTCTTGTACGTTCAATGTAAGAAACACTACCCAAAAGCTAATAAATTATGAATAAAAAGTTGTCACAACTTGTTAGACTGGAAACAATCATTGCTATACTACATTTAAGAATTCCATTCGGACAAATCTGGAGTATCGATTATTCAACACATTAAATTATTTTAGATTTTCCTGTTCCTCATCTTACCCGAAGGTCAAACGAAGGGACGCATGTAATTCCCTTTATTTAATTATATCCAGGGAGATAAAATTAACTTGGCCTCATTTTCTCTCGCTCCTTCCTGGGAGGTGTTTTTTTTAATTTTTATAGGCATTTTTTGGTTATTGAATAAACTGCACAGAATATATATTCATCCTTCTCCGTTACTCTCTGCGGCCAAGGCAATTAATGACAAATTCAGGAGACCGTAGGTTAGAAGTCCTCCCCATAAATGCTTTGTGTGTGGTAGCACTTCGTTTTATGTGCCCTCGAATGAGAAATCTCTCTCATGAAATACAAAATTTCCAATGCTTCAGTTTTGTAGGTATAACGAACAATTGTAATATATGTTCGTATTGTAACTTGATACGCCATTCAAATACTGAGGATAAACTGTTTACGCTAATATCAAAACGGGATAACGTGGTCAATAAAATAAAAACGCAGTCTCACCTTTCCTTTTCCTGCACGACAAACAACCACGTTCCTTTTTTCGTCTACTTACTGTTTTAATTAGTGAAGTTGGCACGGTATAGATCTATTGACGGTAGAACGTCTTTTGTACTGACGAGTTTATTCATTAAAAATCACACCTTAATAGTCAGACGTACGCTCGGATCCAACGACTTTTTCTCGTGATTTACACTCATTTTCCTATCTTCCCTTTCCCTACTCCCTGCACCAACTCCTCGATCTCCCGAGTCGGATCACGAAAGAGGAATTTCTAGATCGGGCTTGGGTTTCGCGCGTCCCAATCTTCTACCACCCCTGTCATGGGTTCAATCCTCCCCCCCCCCAAAAGAGATAAATCCCAGAAACCGGCACACCGACGCAAGCCCCCTCTTCCCCTTACCGCATCCCAACCGTAGCCTCGTGCATCTCACGAATGCTCGAGATATGGCGTCCCCACCTCCCCCACTCCTCTCTCCTATCCTCCCATAATGCAACTCGACTCGGAGACGAGCGATGCCCCCGCCCCTGCACCAAGCCTATGCCGTGCGCCTTCCCACCATTCCCATTAATCTCCACCGCGCGGCGTCGTGGGTGGGCCTCTGGAGGCGAAATCCCTCCCGATCACACTCGAGGACTCGCAGGGTGGCTCCGCGAAGAGGCCGCGCACGTAATCTGCGACATGTCACGGATGCTACTACCGGGGATGGGGAGTGGACAGCAGCGCGTCCAACTAACGCGGGTGGACTGTACACGGGACATCCTACCCATCCCTTCCCACTGCTCCACATATCTTTTTACGCATATGGCGACTTCTGCTCGATTCGGTGTGTTTTTGCTATTCTGTTTCTGTAAGCCCGAGGTCCTCATCATAGTCATCTTGAGGAAATATTAGGGTTTCAGGCTGGAAATCGAGGCCACTATTTAGCAAAGTGTATAGCCTGACCAATCTGGGTTTGCCAGGCAGAAGATGTTTTTTTTAACATTATATCATGGAAGGAAACTTACCAACTAAAAACAAAATATCAAAAATCATCACGTAGCGCAACACCATTAATTTTATCTCAATGGTGAGGTGGCTCCATCTAATTTAAGGATAATAACATTAGGAGTGTGTTGCTTAAAATGTATTTTCTTTAAGGGAACTGGTAGACCAGTTTTAGAATTAAAAATCTCCGATAATCATAGTTTTTTTCCTTTGAATATGTCTTCGTAACTACTATGTGAGTGATAATCACTAACGGAATTCTCCTTAGTTGAAAGCCCGGTCAAGTGAAATGATTCTTCCCGGTGATTTTGAAACGGACATCTTAGTTTGACTTGTCTAATTGAACAAAATTTTGGTCACGAAATAACAGAATAATGGTTTTTGGGGTCTACTAGCCTCTCCAGGTCTTACAGTGTTCTTATATGGTTTTCCAGACTTCCCTATTTATATTTTTCTGCTGAAAATCCAAAAGTTTTTGCTTCTTGTATGATGCGGCTTCATATGCATGAACATCTGGTCAATTTTACCCAAAAATTTGTAATCAAACTAGATTATCAAACAAATATGGTTTCAATTTTAGCAATAATAGAATGGCAACTTTTCTACGGAAAGTACAATAGGTAGAAAGATTTTTTTAATGCAAACAGAAAAGATGTTTTCGTAAAATGGCGTAGAAAATACAAGAGTTAAACGAAATTACATGTTTGATTTTCAGGAATGGCAAATGAATAATAATAAAAAATTATTTCTTCCAAGAAACACATTCCAAATATTTTCTCGTAGTAATCATTGTCATCATCAGAATTTCAATCCTATGATTGGTTTGCTGGAGTCCTCCATTCTCCTCTATTCAGTGTCCATTCCCTATGTCCCTGATTCCTTCTCTGTTTTACGTCCTTCTTGATTTGTCCTATGTTCATATTTCTTGGTCTTCCTCGTGGAATCCTCCCTTCTATATTTCCTTCAATTATATTCCCAATCAATCCATTGTGCCTCATAGGTATAAAGAAATAGAATTCCGTTAGTAATTATCACTCACAAGGTAGTTAGACATAGTAAAAAAAACTAAGATTATCTCAGATTTTTACTATTAAAATTGGTTCCCTTTAGGAAAAGACCTTTTTATCAACGCATTCCTAATATTATTATTCTTAAGTTAAATAAAGGTACCACATCAATGAGATACTATTAATAATATTGCGCTGAGGGATGATTTTTGTTATCTTGTTTTTAGTTGGTAGGCTGCTTTCCCTGAAATGATGTTTAAAAAACATCTTCATCCTGGCTACCCTAGATTGGTCAGGCTTTGCTGAATAGTGGTCCTGAATTTTATTTAGCCAAAAAGCTAAAAAAAATAAAATATGAGAAAAGGGAAGACCTTTTGGATAATTTACCCGAGGAAAGAAAGAGAACACGGACTGACAAAAAATTTTTTTTCGGCAAGCCCCAACTAAGTACAGAGGAGAGTGAAATCGTAGTGACCCAATGTAAGTTGATTATCAAATTAAAGGAATATATTTTTGTCCCGTATGATCACAAAACTTTGAAAAGTAAACATGCCACGAACTCTGAGAGTTACAACCTTTTAAAGGCCCTTCTTCTCTCCAAGCATTCCTCTCGGCCCTCCCCCTCCGTCACCCCTTGTAACCCCGGCCATCTTCCCGGCACGTCCCCTTGTCAGCCGCAGTCGCAGGGTCGGGCCGCTGTGGCCAATTCCGTTATAATTTCCTCTCCGTCCACGGCCTCAGGAAAGCAAAGCAAATGGTGGAATAGTATTTCGTAGGGTAGGTGACATAACTGACTGAGGATAGATGTGGGTGAAGAAATCAGCCTCACTCGCCTTCCCTTGGAATTTCCACCCTTATATGGTGAAATAATATTTAATTTTATGCTCCGAAGTTCGAAACGCTACGTACGTTGATTCCTGAACCAGCCTGTACGGTTTCATTTTCCCCTTACTCTGGGTAGAAACTATTTGGTGGCTGTTTTAATGTTCTGTCTTCGCTTAGCTCTTTAATTTGAGAACTAAAAGATAGATGGGAGTGGTGTTAGCTCACCAAGAGATCTAACTCAACCATACCAGTAGTGGTCTTCTTCGTTGTACTCGATTCCTTCAAACGTTCTACAGAAACTCGTTCCTACAAAAAACACTTTGGCATCAGAATGAGCTGCTGAGCGGCTGAGAAACATTGTTTACATTTAAAATAATTTTCAAATTGGAAGTCAGAATAATAATGGCCTCCTGGAACTAGAGAAACAACACGAGTACGCACATGCAGTATCACAAACTATGTCGCACAATAGCAGCAGATTTAATTAAACAGAGCAATGCCATAGGCAATGCCAGGGGGGCGAGAAATATAAAAGCAGCAACGTCCTGGCCCATTATCATTTGGTGCGATTTCTACCTCCCTCCTCGCCTGCACAAATTCTTGCGAAAAGCTGCAAGGAAGAATGGAAGCAAGGAAGTATGTTACGCTAGGTTATGGTCCGTGGAAAAGAAACGGATTATATTTCGTCCGTTATTATTATAGTTTTATTATTAGACGTATTATTATAGTTCGTATTAGATGTATTATTATAATTCGTCCTTTTTATGTGTTCCTATCCCTTTTCCTTATATCTATTTCTATGTGATGAGTATATATATATATATATATATATATATATATATATATGTATGTATATACATACATATGCATATATACATGTGTGTATTTATATATATCGTGTGCTATCATCGTCAATTTTAGCAATTACGTATCCTTGAATAATATATTCCAAAAATCTCTTTTGTTGGTATAAATGACAGAAGGGCGGTTGCACTGTTTAACTAGGAACTCCGTGGAGGCTTAAATAATTTTTTCAATAACGAGGACAACTTTCTCTTTATTTATCTCCTTTCTTGAATCATTATTTTCAGAGGTGGTTCCAAATTATTCACTTAATAATAGGTGGTGAGGTTGGATGACGGATAATAAGTCTTAATCCCTATTTTATACAGTAATAAGTTTCCCAAATAGCGACTTCTTGATGTTAGCTACTAAAAGATGACCGGGTTAGGTCACCACTCAAAGATATTCCCGTCACTTCTGTCACCGAGACAGCCAACAGGTGAAATGTAGATGTAAATCTGCATTGCACTGCTCTCTCAACCACCGCCGGCTGTGTAAGTGTAGTCTGTTCTTTCTTTTGAGAGGTGAGGTAATGTGTAGAATAAACACGCAAAACTAATTCTAAAAGTCGTCCAGTGAACTTGAACCATTTATAAACTTCATTTCATTCGTGTGGACTTTCTGAAGATTTCATTTTATTTATGGCTCGTTATGTCTTAGTCAGTAATCGTTTTGAAATCAAAGTGCTCAATTTTCTTAATTGCTTTTTAATTAATGTAATTAATATGGGCATGGAAGAGAAAATACCCTGTGAAACTCCTGGTGGGATTCCAGAAATTACTTTCAAATATTTTGAAACTCGAGTTCTTCATGCCACGAGAACGTCAAAAATGTGTATAGCTTTCACGAGTTAATACGCCGGAGCATGAATCAATGCCTTGTTATAAAATATTTTTTTTATCGTACTTAAGTATTTTATTGACGGTTTTTTCACTTATTTTGCGGGAATATGTCTCAAAGAAAATCCCTCCACCGTCTTTACTGCAGTATATACTCCATTTTACGTTTATTAGTGGGTGGAAGGGAGGACATTTACTTTTTTTGTAATCTCTTGGATTATTTACGAGAAGGGAATATTGGTATTTATATCTAGATTCTGGGTAAAAGGAAGGAATTGTTTAGAAATACTATTATATTTAACCATACTTGATGACAAAATTAATGAAAGGGGACGTACGTAATTAGCAAGTGTAATAAGGTTTCAAATTTCCGGGAAGAGCCCGTTGATCTTTGAACAAACAAGTTTACACTGGAGCAAAGGGACGTAATTCCACTGCAAAGAAACCCTTACACCAGTTTTCCTCGATAAACTGTGAAAGAGCAAAGAAATCTGCATTTCCCGAAGTAAAAATAATTGGTGCAATTTCCGTGACCCTGAAATAAGCATTTTACGACACACGTTTCATCAAGCGTATATAAAAAAGCGGGGATAACTCTTATCCAGAAATATAATCACAATAGTCTAAATTTAGCGACGTCGTATAGCTTATGGAGAACGGAAAACTTTGCGAACTCTCCATGAGCATCGTTTTTACCATTTTAACTTATCTTGATGATATCTACGATGGTTTTCTGCACGTTTCCTGCATCGGTAATCTGCGAACTTAAATTTTCAGCCCCGAAAAATGTGAAATTTAGAGATATTGCAATGTATAACGGTTGAAAAGATTTAATTTTATATAAAATTCCTTCGTTGTAAAATTTTCCCTTTTTCACCTCTCATTGAATAAATTGCCTTATACACGTATACTGTGTATAAGTTAAGTGATTACTGAAAATATTTAAAATTATCGCAAAGGAATAAACAGAGAATTTTCATTCAATCTTTTGCTCCATTCAATCTCTCTAAAACTTCCAACTCCATCTATCTGTATTTCAATTGAGCGGAACAATGCGTCATTCTTATTTTAGTGATTTAGCCTTGTTGGTTTTATTTTGGTATTGCGAGACTTTTATTTCAATCAATTTCTTTAATTTAATGCGGCATATTTAATTAAAATCTTAAAAAAATAACGCTTTGGATGACAAAAAAAAGATTTGAATTTCCATGGAAACGCCTTGGAAACCAAGTTGAATGATGAAATGCATTCTTCCATTTCTTATTATTCGAATCCCCTCTGGTTGTCTATCATCACTAGTCTTTTTATCTTTCTAATTATTCGTCCCCATCCAACCCACCCCCATTGGATACCGTAGGCGCGTCATTCTGCGCGAACCGAAGGCGGATTAATCTCTGCAAATACGTTTAAATGTGCAGTCACACCTGTCATAGGATTAACCCGTAATTTCATGTGCTCCTGGACTGGAAACTAGCGCCACTGGAATAAACTCCTCACGTTTAAGTTGCAGTCCATGGGCCCTATATCTATCCCCAAATTCCAATTTTCCCCGCCTTCTCTTTTGCTTGTAATTAGGTCAAAGCAAATTGTTTCAGTCTCTTTAGAGCTAATTAAAATTTATAATTTAGTTTCAAACTCAAGATGTGCGATATGGGAGGAAAAAAATCCGTCACATCGTCACCAAACGTCACGATAATTAATGAGTTTATGCTAAAGTGAAAATGATGCATTATCCTTTAGTTCACAGATGAACCGCCTTCTTTCTTGAGTGCATTCAAGTTCCGGCTTTTAATAATAAGCAATAGTCCCACACTGCAGCAAATGAATCCATCACTAAAGGAGTTTTCCACGGTTTAATATGCTTTTCTGCTTGATTAATTTTTGGCCTATGACTCATGCATCTTCATTTCAACTAAAAAAATGTGAAATGGATGTGTCAAAATTTGTGTTCTTAGATAATGTTAATTAATAAAAATGGAAAATAATATCAGAAATACCAATATAGTGTGGTAAAATTTGGCCATTTTTTTCAGAAACATAAACATGTTGATAGATATAGGCAGTGATCAATAACTGGAGACATTTTTGTAAATTCTACAGTAAATAAATTAATTTTTAATACTTTGCCATAAAATTTGTGTGAGGATGTGAGGGATTATGCCATTTTCTCAATATATATTATTGACCCAATTTATAGACATTTTTCTGTCGTGAAAAAGCATGCCTGTTCAAGGTTTACATTTGAATTCGATATCATGCTTAAAACCGAATTTTTTTGCCTGATTGTTTTTTTTGTGAACACTACTCCCTTAGTACCGTTCCCGTCCAGTAGTTCTCCTATCTGGTGGTCAAATTGCAAAAGTTTAAATTTCACGAGTGCTTGCTTTGGAGAAGGAGCACATGAAAGCATTCCTCCACTCATGAGACCTGCGGGCTCTAGACTCGCCTGTTGTGAAATGGATTGCTTCCCCATGACGACAGCGAATCTCTCCTCGCATGATAGAAGGAACCAGAGAACGTTTGGCAACTGTTTATTCGAAATCGCAAGTCCGTAATTGCTTTACCGCATAATAAATGGCCGAGCCATTCACCATTTGGCTCGCGGATGCCTGGCATGCGATACGAAGCCTTAAGCCCTAAGAAAAATATTCGTTTTTGTTACTTCACTGTAATTTTAATGAAATGAATGCGCCCAGTGATGCCAAACATGAAAATTTTCCGTGAAGATGAAGATGGAAACTCAAGGAAATATAATTTTTATAATTATTCATCATGTATATGTATAATAAGGGTTTAATGATATTACTTTTGACAGCAAGTTATGAGGATTAACATAAATAGTCTTTATTGCCAGTGTGCTGAAATGTAATGCACACGCGTAAATAAGAGAATGGATAACATTTTATCATAGTGACATCAATTTGGTAGCAAAAATGTCCCTGAATATGATTATTATGCCATCAAAATCATCGAGCGATATAACAGCTTCAGACTAAACTTTGTGGAATTCCTTCATGATGAGAATAGAAAAATATGTGGATGTGCAAAGTTTCTTTTTCTACCCTCATGATCGAGTGACACAAAAATATTCAAGAACTACATGATATTCCTTACGTCATTAATACCGCTGTTTGTTCTCCACTGTGTAAAGATGCAGTTTCAATTTAGCGATTAATCCCATTGAAGAGAAAGATTACAGAGTATATCTTAGAAATTTAGTCGAGGGATGTCCAATTAGCATAATAAAAACGGAAAACGTTTCAAGGTTTAGAATTAATTATACTCGTTGTAGATTCACACCCTTGTAAAGAGGGGATTCAAAAATAAACACCAGAGGAAGGAGATAAATCGAAGGGCTCGGACAGGAAAATTCCTCAGTGGAAAAAGGTATTTCCAGGGTGCAAGGAAGACGAATGTGGATGTTACAGAGGGATGCCAAAACATTCCCGCCTGTAAGGCGTGAGAGTTTCTGGCGCAGTAATTGCTCCGATTTACATTGTGATACGCCCCTGATGAATTGCGATGCCTTCCATTTTTCACGTTGGGTAAGGTATTTCCAAACATCACCTGCGCCAAGGACAGAATGGAGATTCAAGGCAAAGGTTTTGGACCAGTCAAGAAAAATATTGCATACTGCCTTTCATCCCCGCTCACGGACAGTAAGAGAAAGTCTGGTGGACTGAAAGTCGGGTGCAAAACGTTCTCATGGAGATGCACTCGAGTCTGGCAGCAGTGGAAAGTCCGACGTCTGGTCAGAGATATGCAGGAAATGAAACAAAACACATCTTACTTTTTATTCACTTGAAAGCACCTCGCATTGGAATTTCAATTGATTGGCCTCAAAGGAATAGATACCTCTCGCCGCCCTGTCCGTACACGTCTATTTCCTTTCGCCTAACGAAATAGGATTTTACGAACGACTATTCCAGAGAATAAAACTAATATTCATGTTTAAACAAATAGATGAGGAATATTTAAAACATTTTGCTGCAGTAAATGCGACGTTAATTCCATAATTAACATACTTAAAACTTTCACTCATGCAATGACTTCTTGCTTCTAAGATGTGAAATAAAAATTACATTGGAAGAACTAAAGAAGATACTGGGTATAAAGTATATAATAGCATGAAAAGTTCAAAGGTAAATAATTATGAAAAGAGGACTAAGTTAGCCAATTGGCAAAGATAATGGAGAGTTGGGTCAGAACCATCATAGGTTTGATGACCTCTTTGTAAAAAAATGCACGATATGCAAATCAACACACTGTCAGCCCCTTCAGGGTAAGTTTTTACCTTTCACGTGTTGAAGACCGCGGTTTCAATATACTACCTATAACACCGAAGTAATTGGCATAAGACTACATTGACAATGGAAGGCATCTGCTGGTTATTCTTAAAGGAATTATGCCTTGAATAAATTACAAATTAAAGTTTTATCTTATTTTAAAGCGTTTCTAAAACTATTAAGACCTGAAACACTTGATTTGCATTAATAAATCACTAAAAATTAAATGTAATCCGTCAAATGTGAATATTGCACAAAACGGACTGAACTTGTGAAACGTGGCGGAAATCATTCACGACAAGACATGTCTTGAATGACTAACTAGCACTATAACGTGTGGAAGGTTGTTTAACTCTTACACACAATCTGCGGTCCAAAATCCTTTTTTCCTTGAAGTTCTCCACTTATTTCCTTGAAGTTCTCCGAGTTAATATGATATAAATATAATTTTATTATAATAAAAATACATTAGAATATTAATAAGACCTATGTATTGCTTAATCTTTCACAGAAATGTCCATGCAGATTGTTTTAATCTGACGGAAAAGAAGTTATTCCACCTTTGATAGGTGTTCTTAGACATATTACTACGATTGACCGGATAGCCTGTTTTGAGAAATTGTTTTGGAGGAGTATGGAGAAAATGGAAGGGGTATAAATAGTAGAATTGCTTTACGTAAGAAAGCGTTTGCAAAGAGACAAGAGTTGATGACTGGCACCTTAAGGAAAAGGGTAATGAAAAGACTCGCGAAAAATTTAACATGAATCGTAGTTTTGTATGGCTCGAAAATGGTCGTTGAGGCAATCGGAAAACTTGCGTGGAGAAAAATGGAGAAAATAAGAGAAACGTAAAGGAAACCTTTCGATGAAGTTGCAGGCATGGTAGGGGAAGAGAAGTGGATTTTGGGAGAAACGCGAACAAAACAGGACAAATGGATACTAAAGTTTTTGAGAGACCATGTGATGCTGAAAACGGTATCAGAGAGGAGAATTCTTGAAAATTGAGGTAGAGTGATGAAATGAGTCACCATTAAAGAAATTGATATAATTGGAATTAAAGGTAGCAGAAATTGCGCAGAACTAAGATAAGTCATGGCAATGTGGGATTTAAGGATATTTAGTGTCATGTTAGTTAAACAGAAGTGTGTAGTACCAGGTTTGATCAAAAACCTACCCTATATCGATAGGCTACTGTTAATAAAAGGATAAATAATGATTGTGAAAAACTCATATTCATCGACATTATGGATTATTTCTGATAAATATTTTTGGTGGCGGAAATGTAATCGTTTCCACGAGGAAAAGTTTCCATCTGTTTTAAATTTTCCCCCTCGCAGGAGAAATACGATCGTGTATGCCTCGGGGTCGGAAGCGGCACATTTGGCGTCAACGTGCATTGATAAATAGCAAGGGAACACGCTTGGGCGTTGCCCGCCTCAGCAGTTGAGTCCGCTCGAAGCGGAAAAAAATGTTCGTGCGGAATTAGCCCGAGTGAATTAATTACCCTCAGAGTTGCGTCTGCATAGGACGGCGAACCTCCCCTTTATATTTCCAACCGTGTAAGTATGCAATTTTTTTCGTTACGGGTCAAGCCACTGCTTTTTCACCTGGAACAAACTAATTATTATAATAGTTCCTAGAGAGAATGTGCCCTCACAACGGTGCGGGAAGGTTATAGGAGACAGAGGTGCGGTACGTAGCAGGTAGCATGGATGGAGGAGCTATAATCTCTCTTTCTAAGGGCACCGTCATTGCAGGAGCATTCCGACCGCATCGCGGGGACAAAGAAACTCTGTTAAATAAAAAACCCTAATCCAGAAAGGAAGGAATTTCCATAGATAGGAGAGCACCGAAAGCTCTCACGGGGTCGCGAAATTAAAATAACGCCGCCGCAAAAAAACTAAGCATAAAACCACCAAACAAACGATACGGCAAAATAATTGATGGCAAAGATAGAAATTTGTGTTGTCCACGGAAGTGCATACAAAGGCAAAAGGGAAGTATGATGATGACAGTACGTATAAGACTATTGTGAATTTTTTGTTTGAGTGAGATGCTTCATGCACCAAATATTTTATTTGCAGCCATGTTCGTGTCAATTTCAGCTTGTCTCTCTGCAAATAAAAGAAATAATATTTCTAAAACCTTTTGTGCCCTAATTTCATGCTATCTTAAATGCGTATTATATCCTTCGAAGGAAAACGCATTACAATTTTCTGTTTGAAATCATTTTAATATAAAATTACGGAAAGTTTGTTAAATTATTGTTAAATCTAGTTATTTGTTGATTTGACGTTTTCATTTTTCAACACATTTTTTTTGTATCCTCGATTATTTAATGCGATTGATAATTAAATCAATCGAATCACGAGTCTATTCGTAATAATTCATACAATATTTTTCCGCCTGCTTATCAACCATGCAAAAACGTGCCATTCTTTCAATGATGGCGGGTCATTAAATGGTTTTCACAATTGGTAGACGATATGACAGTTCTGTTTAAGATATAGCATAGCTGTCAGGAAATTGGGTGAGTGGAAACTTAGGTCCTGCATTTATCAATGTGTTAATCCCCTCATTAGTCAGAGTGTGGAGCGTGAGACACCAATAAACCGAACCTCCGAGTACTTAGGGTGTAGTTTTGTGGAATTTCCAATTAATGGCAGAAATGTAAAAAGGTATGGGTTGGCTTAGGGTGCAAAATTTTTCTAAAACGAGAAGGAGAAATAAAAATATTTTTCCCTCCCACTTACTCGGTAAGACCGAGGTGCCGAGGACCTGTACGACACCTTACATCATCAACCCAAACCTACGACATCACGTAAAAGAAGATTGCAGTTGGTCGCAGGTCAATTTCCCCTGAGTCTTAACCATCCTTCGGCTCAGATAATAGTTTACCCCTTAACGCATTCAAAATTGAAGTCTACAAGGCCTTCTTTCTCTTCTTGATCGTATAATAAAATTTGCCTCACCTTCAGTGATAACCCATCATAACCCATTTGAATATACGATCTGACGTACCATGAAAATTAAGGTTTCTAAAATCGAACCGAAAAGAATTTAGCAATCGCAAAAATTTTCCTTCTCTTTCCTAACCAAATGTTTCTTTCGTTTTATAAACATTTCTCTTTCTATCCACATTAATCTAAAAAGTAATATAATCGCGCCTTAAAACGATTTTTTTCTCTTTAGAATCCCATAGCGATTAGGAGCTATCTCCTTTACTCCAACGGCTTATCAACTTACCCATATTATGGAAAAAATCCTTTTAACAGCCTTACTATGTCTGCTGATTTTCTCAACATTGGATAAAATGTGACGCGATGGCCTTATTTTCAAATGTATTTCCATCAACTTTGCCCATTTGTGAATAAAAGTATTTTGTTATTTCCTCTCCAATCGTTCTTTCGTTTAACAGGAAATTTTCATTAAATGATGAATACAATGTACCTTTCCACTGTCCTTTAATAACATACAACCGGTTTCGACGCTCAAGCGTCATCATTCCTTTCCATTTTTCCAAAATCCGAGTTGGCGTCCAACAGATTGCCGATCGCTTACAATGCCTCGGTAAACTATATTCTAGGAATCAATACCGTGACTATTTTCTGCTCTCGATAATTCCAAAGCTTCCTGTCACATCTGACTCAAGTTTGTCGGCCAAAACGTACAGGAAAGCTAAGGTATCTTATTGAACTGGCATTATTGTGGTAAAGTAAAGCTAACCTCGCAAAATATGAATTAACATTTTCGACTAAAAATCAAAATCCAAAATCTAAAAGCGTCCCCCTCAACTTTAAAAAGATTCAATTCCCACTAATTCATGCCACATCAATATATACGTCATATAGACATCAACTTTTGCAACAACTATACAAGTTATAAAATTTGACGCCTAAGTATAAATTGTAGTTTTCGCGTAATTTCAGTTCATGTTAACCATTATATTCAAAACAGTATGTGAAGAGTTCTTACTTTCTTATGATGAAGAACAAATACTAATTTTTTTTTTGATCAGATGTCCTGTACTCTTCCAAAATCTTCCATATCACCTTTTAAGTCATTTTAAAAGATAGCTACGACACATTTCAATAAATTCTTGGTGGAGTTATTATTGACCGATTTTTTTCGAGTTCGATTTTAGATACATAAGGCTCGATAAGAGAGCACGCATTTTTTTGAAGCCACCGGTTCGTCAATATGCGCGTACAATTGAATTGAAATTTATCAAATTTCGAGAAGCGATCAAAATTCGTCATGTCCCATTTTCCAGGAATCCCTCGAGCCTAATCGTTTGTTTGAAAAAGTGTAAACGACGAAGTAGCAGCTAAAACTTCAGCTAATTTTCAAGGAAATAGGAGTATTAATTCCAGCCCCGCGAATGATAAGCAAATAGGATTAATTCTCAAATTCTCGCGTAGGATACCGTTGAAAGAAACACTACTCGCTTAGCTTTGTCTTTTTTTCCAGCCGCTTCGCAGACATTCCATTAATCTTTCATGCCAAACCCTTTTGGTTAGGCGTCGCTATGATGGATGTGGCTTCTGCTGTGTTTTATTTAAAAATCTTCTCGCCGTCATGACCTCCATTTCCGTTTTGAATTTTTAATTGCACTTAGTGTCACCCCCTTCTCCCGTCACTCCTCTCTTCCACACAGCTTTTAGGACTCATTCTCTTTTCAGGAGGGAAATAAAATATATAAGGCTGTCCATTTAGCGTTTCCAATGTTTTTTCCCTGTTGTGCGATTGAATTCTTTGCTTAAAGCTTCTCCCATAGGTTTTACGTGGGTCTGTCAAGTGTATACATTTAAATGAACGTGGACAATCCTCGTCTTTTATACAAGCGCCGATTTGTTTTACTTTTCGATTTTTAGATAGCATTGCACACCATTAAAATAAATGAGGGACCATTGAGGCCATAGGATTTAAATCAGCTGACTTTTACTGGAGAGCTTTCGGAAAGTAAAACTAGAGCTTTACCTGATTGATATGTCCAGAAATGGGTATTTATGCATTATATTTGCAGAATGTTTTCCCTCCATGAGTATGTAAGCTGTAGGTTACCATTTTACATTCAATGGATACCTTTATATATTTGTTGTGGTGTTTTATAGTGTAAATTCGTATCCCAAGCACACACTATAAAACTCACCGAGAGTCTTCATTGCTGGACTGAAAAATGAATTAGTTTACTGAGTAAGGTGGAAAAACATAACTAATTACAGATAATTTATTAATGAAGACGAGTGGATATATTTCAATGTATTTGAAAGCATTTATTATTATTTAGTAGCCTAACATTCAAGGTTGGTTTTAGATAGGCACAAACGAAGCACCCACATATTTCGTAGCCTCGAATAACTAGACGCTCCACACTATGATAAATCCTTCAATTCCGCATACATTCTGCCTCCTTCCATTTCTCTCAATAAAATGGCCGGAACCCTGTACCTATTATTTTTCTGAAGTGTATTACACATGGATGAAGACCATCTTAGTCCATGTGTGATGATTTTTTAAGCCATTATTCATTACCGTTTCCTCTTATTGCATTGCTGTTTACGCTAAAACCTGTGATATGATACCTGATTTACAAAACTCTAGGTAAATCCATAATCATCCATCACTTTTACTTCTGATGCTAAATAATGATCGTCACATCACGACTCTTACCTTTCTGCTTGTTCGGATGACGATCCTGAGGAATGGTTTCGAAGAGATTTGAAAAAAATCTTTTTTGTTTTGGTAGCTAAATTCATACGTTGCACAGTATTTATTTTAAGTTATACATTTAATTTATACGTCGTGCCGCACATTTGAAGTAGTTGTGTGGAAAAAAGTATTGAACTGAGAGACAGAAAAGATGGGGAGGAATAAAAATGTTTTAAATTTTCAGTGCTAGTCAATCGTGAGAAAGCAAATACGCTCTAATTTGTAAGCATCTGTCCCACATGGAATCACCACTTTTTCAAAAACAAAAAAAATCCAAAGCCTTGCTCACCTCTCTTTGGTAGTCACATAAAATTGTAATGGAAAGTTTGTGTCCTTTGAACTGTTCCCCTTACGTGTTTGGGTATGGGATCCTTAAAATTTCAATCAAATTCAACGTCGGAGTTTCATTTTACGCGACCCTTGCGGAAACTTGGCTCGTATGACTTTCATTAAGCATTAACTTCAGAGGAAATCATAAACTGCTCAATTTTGCATTCCCAAGTAGAGTATCACAATTTTCTATGCAATTTAATGATAATGTTTTGATACAACTATACTAGCTCATCAGCTATATATTAATTAGTAAGTTCATTATAACTATTTAAATTTCATCGGACTAGTTTTCGCAGTATAATGCACAGACTAGTTAGAGTTCATGGTTTGGATTTAGAATCAAGCATAGATGTTTAGGGATTTTTTTACATGATGGAGTTAACATATCTCCGTCATTAGAGGACCTAAAAGTCGATTAAAACTAGTAATCATATCCTCCTTCACAAAGTTCAATCGCCCTCATTTGGTGAGCAAACTTAGTTATTTTCCCGTGTTCAAAGCATGTATAATCAGTTGAAATAGTTATCTCATTTGTATTTGCGGCCGTTAATAGATTTGAGTCTGTAATAACAAGCCTCGTAGATACGTTCCACCCAAATCTACTTTTCGAGTTGTCTAAAATATTTCACGACCACCAAACCTTTTGCTACTTTGAAAAAGTGATGCAGGTCATGAGCGTGCTTCTAAAATTTACATTGTGTAATGTTGATTTGAATAGTGGTAAGTGACACGCGTACATCACGATGGAGACTCCAATTTCATCCAACCGTTTGGTATTTTCAATCCCTTGACGTGAAATATGCTGAAATTGTGGCCATTTTTGAATTGAGGGTACTGCGATGGCTTCCAAGAGTTGCGGAAAAACTTCCGTGCCCTTGTGTGATATTTGAAACTCACGATTACCTGTTTGTCATAGAATTTAAATTATATGTATCTTTAAAAATATAGCGTTGTAGTTTTTTTTAACATCCTCCACCAATGTTTTGCAGTTTATTCGATCAAATCCCCGAAAGAAGAGATAAAAATATTTTTATCGGATTTATCATTTCGTTTAAAAAAATCCTGAGAGCAATGAATACGTTTGAAAAAGAAACAATATGATATTGATGGATATTCTCGGTTATCTATTGGGTGAATTCGCGAATCGGTTGGGCAATGCGCCAAGACTTTGGGATGGTTCATCGAGCATCATAAATGAGGTTAAGAGGAAACAGGACAAAAATGGAATGTTTGCCTAGGTGGTCCCAGGGTTCATTTACCGTGTCACGTATGCCCCACGTCGAGTCTTTTTCCCCGAACCCCTTTGAGCTTCTTGTCGAATTCTCCACTTAACTTACCGCTAGGAAATATTGACGGGGGAAATCGTCTTTATTGCGCATTCCATATTGAATGAATGATGGAATTGCGTACAGAACTGTGTCAAATAGCGTGGCAAATGGCAAATTTTGTAATCAACCCTTAATGAAAATGGTCCGAAATTATTGATCATTATTCTCTTTTCAAATGTTGATCGACATCTGTCTGAGGAACAAGTTCAAATATGAAGTAAAAAGTAAACCAGCAGCATGAAAAAATAACGGAATTTCCTGAATTTAATCTTCAAGTGTAACCCTTAAAGTGTATAATTTCCTATTTTTCATGATGGAAACATGAGTCTTGCCTGCCCAAATTAAGTTTTCCTAATATCCTTCCTTCGATTTGCTGCTTATACGAAAAATTTCATTCCCCTTTATATCCAGGACTTGCAAACGATGACTCAATGGTGAGTCTACGCTTGGTCATCACACTTTCTCTCTCATCTACTCCTCTACCTTCTTCTGTCTACCGCGGCATTAAATCCACTGGAACGAATATAATTACACGTTAATCTTCTTCGGTTTCCCCTAGCTGTTATTTCCAGAAACCCTAGGTCTTTCAAACAACACGTCCCGCTACAAATGTTGACTTGCTGGTCCCATAAAGAGATTGCGACCTCGAAGATAGTCATCTCAGTCAATGTATTTCTTCTTTTCTGTGAGATGAATTTGAATTAAGAAATCTTTTTGGCAAAAGCGTTAATTTTGATTGCGTTTTTTTAAACTGGATGGATTCAGATAAATACCTTTTCATTAATATTTGTGCAATTTATTGTGACATGTATTTGTCAACGATTTACTGTTATAGCAAAAAGTAGAAATGCTGCTTGTTTCAGCGTAATATCAATTTTTCTTCTAAAAGTCGTACCTTTGGACGTGATAAGTTGTTAATCTTGAAGCTTAATTTAAATTTCTAATATTTATACCTATTTTATCGTTACTTTTGAGCATTTCTAAACAAAATATCTGACAATATAGCGTAAAATGTTGATTTTAAGATTACATACTGCTACTTTGAAAAAATCTTTTGGCAAATCAGAAAATGTTTTCAAATATGTTAAGTTTTACTTCGTTTTTAATTTACATTTCATAAAAAAACGTAGATACTGCATGTATCTTCAATCACATTGGTTATTTCGGAAACAGTTTTTCGTATTCTCTTTGCTCTATTAATCGGATAACCGAACTCTATAAACCGTGTTTACCATTTTCAATCCCTTTAACCTTTCCTCTTTTACTTATTTTCTATATCTAACTTATCCTTCAACAGGAGCCACTTCCAATCAATTTTTTCATTTCATTCTCATGAATTTGCATCTGACATCCATTTCTCTTTCGTTTTAACTCACAGGTTTTCAACAGAAAGTGAGGAACCTGGAATGAACCGAAATTTTCTCCATCCAAACATATTAAAAGCATACATTTTTCGTATTTCTTTTCTTTACTTTTTAATGCTGATCTGTCTCCAAATTATTTCGCCTCTTCTCCATTTTTTGCTCACTGATATCTTGTTCTTTCCAATTATTCTGGAGGATGCATTATTCTCAAAATTTCCATGCTCAGGAGCACGCCATAATCAACTACTCCCACCAAATGTAGCCCTTGATCGAATACCCGATTTTATAGTAGCACGATCTTGTTTCAAATTATTGAACGCGCAAAAAGGTCTAAGCAACACATTTGAAAATCTGAGTTGAATATGCTTGTGGTTTATTAAAAGGTCCGTTTAAAAAAATAAGTGAAAGAAATCCAGGAAATAATGTATTACAAATCAAAGTACAAGTTACTAAAATTCTTCAAAATAGCGCCCTTGTGCATCAAAACACCACTACCAGTCGCGGTACACATCCTAGAATGTGTCGATGGGAGGTACCCTAATGTGGAGATGGGAGGTACGGGAGGTTTCAGGCTCCTCGCTACGTTATCTTTGACGTATTGATCTAGGGTTCCAAAATGGCGGCCTTTCAAGCTCCTTTTTGTTCTGAGGAACAAAAAAGAAGTACTGCGGTGTCACAATGGGGCTGTAGGTCACTTTCACAGTGGTCAATGAGATCACACGAGATTGTCACACGAGCAACCTTCTGATTTCCCGACAACACCTTGGTGACCATCTCGGCACACATCTTTATCATGGCTAAAATTTCTGAAAGAAAGTGATGATGTGCTGGTTTTCGGAATATTGCTACAATCTTTTGCTAATATGTTGACACACCGGTGACGATCGGAATCGAGCACGTCTCTCTCTTTTTGCGTATTTTCGTCGTACTGAACTGTGGTGGACGAAAGTCCAGGGCCGGTCCTCGTCGTCAACTTCCTGTCTATCTTCCCGGAACATCTTTTGCCAGCGAAAAATCATTTCTTGAGACAATGCTCAACATGATTATCAAACCCGATTTTCCGAACTTAACACAAAATTTGATCGCATATCGTTGATTCATTGTCTGTGGTACCATTAATTCATACGGACGCGACCCTCGACCAAAGGGACCAGTCTAGCAACGATCATCATACTGTAACGACTCACAGATAACTAACGCGGGTTGCGTTGCTTTTCAAATATCTTCCATCACCTTTCCCACCACAAATAACTCCACTCCAGCTGTCCGCGTCAGCCGGTAAAAACCATTCTAGTCTTTTTTGGGGCAGATCCTGTAGAAATATTTCGCATTACGTTCCATTATTTCCTTGCTCATTAGGAAATCAGTGTGATAAATTTAGGATGAGAATCATTGCAAAAAACAAATATCATCCAATTTTAGGGAAAGAGAAACGTAAATTTAAATAAATTTTGAAACAGGACGGTAAAAACCAAGGCAGGAGGAACGTTGTATCTATCTTGGCAGTGTTTTGGACCAAGATGGACAAAAGTAGCAGGGACGTGAGAAGAAGAATTGCTTTAGGCTAATAAGCTCTCGCAAGGAGGATGGAGTTGATGGTAGTTATGTTGTTGAGTAAGGATAAGAAAGACTCGTTAAAATCTTTAATTTAGAACGTGGTGTTTTATGGCGCGGGAACATGGTCGTTGAAGCAAGATTATAGGTGTAGATTGGAAGATTTTAGATGGGGTAGGCTTTTAGACGTAAGAGGATGCGAAGTATTACAATTGGGAATGGAATGTTAAAGACTATGATGGAGGGGAGGGCATTAGGCTGGCGAGGTCGGAGTAGGAAATGGGTAGGTATTTCGTAAGGAATGAAGGGAGGTGGAAAGTGTGCGAAAATGAAAGAACTATTTAATGTACTGTTGGGTGTCAGAATGTGTCTTGTTAGATGAATCTAAGAAATATAGCGAAACCAAGTCTTTATCCAAGATCTCATTTAAATGATAGACTAACAATTAATAATAATATATCAACAACGAATTTCTCGTTACCTACCTGTAAATGTATCATTCAGTTCATCTCTACGTTATACAAGCTATATTTCACTAATTTAAGTAGAAAACTTGAGTGAAATTGATAGTTTTCTGCAGAAATGCCCTAAGTATTAATTAAATTATAATATTTACCAAAATCATTAATTATCCGTCGAATTTTTAAAATTTTACTCCAGCAATGGTAGAGGTTTAAAAAAATGTCACTAAATTATCTTCCACAAAATTCGATCTCTCCAAAAATTCTCAATTCTTAATGTTTAAAAATTATAGTTGATTATTTTTAATAATTCGGTGAAAGATTTTTGATATGCATAAATAATATTAAGTTGATCAGTATGTTTTCATCGATATATCTCACGGAGTTATCAAGCATTAACGCACAAATTTAATAAAACATATCCTCACATGTAAGCGTCGAACAACCTGATATTAAATAACTACAATGACATTTTAAGAATCCTTTCCGTGCCTAGGACCAGGCACGGGCTAAATGCAGCAAAGTTCTCTCAGTTTCATGGAAAAAAAACATTTCCTGTCGTTATATGTCACGTCACATCCGAGGCATACTTTTAAATGAAGCGAGTGCATGTTGCCCTGAGTAAACAATGACAAGCAAACACACACACGATCACACACACTGAGACCTTTTTAGCTTTGGGCTTGCTACACATACGCATGGTTTGCGTCTATGCCTATGGATATGTCTATCCACTACACGTGCACGTTAAGAGCTCTGAGGCATTCATTTATCACTGTCAAACTTTGAAAGAAAATAAATATCAAAGTGGCTACGATACATTGGCATGGTAATAATTTTCCCGTATATCGTGTTTGATTTAAAATATCGATAAGATCCAGCAATATCAACAAATTGGCCTATATTGTTCATGGAAACATCATCAAAGGTATTTTCAAACCGATAATATTGCCATGTAAACAAAATCATAATCTTGCATGATGTTCATATTAACAATATTGTAGATTTCGTCTAAGCTAAAATAATGCCATTTAAGCAGCTTCGTCCTAACGACTATATCGTCCAATTTGGCCATATCATTCTTGTCGTTATATCGACGATAATTATTGTTCGATAGTATATTGACTCCTTGAAAATATTTACCTGATTGATATAAAACAAAAAAAAGAGCAAACACCTTGGAAATGGCGTAGTAATTGAAAACATAGATATAGCGAACATAAACATATAGAACAGATAAGAAAAATATATGTATATATTTTTATTTTTTTTAAGGTAATCTACCGGTTAAGGTAGGTTTTTGGATGGACACAACTACCAAACAAATATTTTATTACTCCTAATAAAACACAAAATCCATCATCCTACTCTATATCAGGTCCTTCTTCATCTCCGCGTACTTTCTTCCTCCCTTCATCCCGTCCAACATCCCTATCCTGTTCCTTCCCTTTCCTCTTTTGCCCAACATTCTACCCTCCATCACAGTCTTCAACATCCCACTGCCGGTCATCACCCCCTTCATCCACTTTTCCTGCCTCCATAGGATTTCTCCCAACAAACCCCTCTCTTCGCCCACCATACCAAGTACTTCCTCATTTGTTTTCTTCTCTGTCCATTTCACCTTCTCCATTCTTCTCCACACCCACATTTCAAAAGCCTCCAGTCTACGTCTATCCTCCTGCTTCAATGACCACGTTTCCGCGCCGTACATAGCTACGCTCCATGTCAAAGTTTTTACGAGTCTTTTCTTAACATCCTTACTCTAAGTCCCCGTCATCAACTCCCTCCTCCTCGTGAAAGCCTCTTTGCCTAGCGCAATTCTTCTCCTTACGTCCCTACTACTTTGACCGTGTTGGTCCAAAACACTACCGAGATACGTAAACTGTTCTACCTGCTCTAGTTTTTGCCCTCCTATTTTAATGTTAAGCTTGCCCTTTTTCTTTCTAGAAAATCGCATAACCTTTGTTTTCTTAATATTGATTCTCATTCCATACCTGTCGCACTGAATTTCCAATTCACTCAGCAATGCTTGCAGCCCCTTGGCTGACTGACAAACTAAAGCTTGGTCATCAGCAAACCTAACTGATTTTACGAATCCCCCGCCCACTTTCATTCCTACCTCGAGTTCTTCCCATGCCTCTTTGATCATTTCCTCTGCATACAGGTTGAACAGCAACGGTGATAATGGGCAACCCTGCCTTACACCCCTTCCTATCACTGCCCATCCTGACTCCCCGTTTCCCACCCGCACCTGAGCAGTCTGAGACATGTACAGGTTGCGGATTAGCCTCCTTTCCCTCCAATCTATTCCTATTTTCTGCAGAATACTCATTAGTTTTTCCCAATTCACTCTATCAAACGCTTTTTCGAAATCTACGAAACAGGCAAATACCTCCTGGTTGTGTTCTATATTCCTCTCGATTAATAATCTCATTACTGCAATGGCATCACGCGTACCTCTCCCCTTCCTAAACCCAAACTGATCATCCCCTAAGTAATCATTTGCCCTACTCTCTATCCTTTTGTTTATGATCCTGAGAACAACTTTAGCTGCGTGGGATATCAAACTAATTGTCCTATAGTCCTCACATGACGTGGCCTTTACCTTTTTCGGAATCGGAACTAAAACTGCTCTCACAAAGTCTTCCGGCCAGATTCCCTCCTCATAAATGCTACGGATCAGCCCATATAGCCTCTTCCTCCCACATTTCCCTAAGCATTTTAAAAGTTCCACGGGAATGTTATCTACCCCCACGGCCTTATTTAGTTTCATCTCCCTTAATGCCCTTTCTATCTCATTGTCTAGTATGCCTGGACCTAAGCTGTCTTCCTCTACGTCATTTTCTTTTTCAATGTCTAACTTTGTAGGTCTGAGTTCTTTACTATACAGTTCTTCTATATACTCCTTCCATCTCTCTTGGATCTTTCCTGCGTCAACTATTATCTTACCCGCCTTATCTCTAACTGTTAGCATAGCTCTTCCTTTCTTACTTCCCGATAACGATTTAACTTTGCTGTACAGCGCACCGATTTCACCCTTCCTCTGCAGACTTTCCATATCATCGCAATGCGTCTTCCACCATGCGTCTTTTGCCTTATTTGTTGCCCGCCTCAATTTATTGTTCAATTCTTTGTACTTCATTTTGCCTAATTCTGTATTTATATTCTTCCATTTTCGCCGCTCATCCATCTTTGTAATCATCTCATCCGTGATCCATGGTTTCCTAGTCCTTTTAGCGTTAACGGTTCCAATAGTGTCTTTTGCGGCTTTAGGCAACCCTTTCTTGATCATTTCCCATTTTTCTTCGATAGTACTTAGCTCTTTACCATGCTCCATAATTTTCTCTACCGCCTGTTGGTCCTCCTTCTTTTTAAAACCATTCAATGCCTCTACATTCCATTTTCTAACTCGCCGCCCCTGCCTTATCTTTTTGAAACGTACGCTACTTCATAACAACTAAATTGTGGTCTGAGTCCGCATCCGCTCCCGGGAAGCTGTGGGAATTTTTCACACTGTTCCGAAACCTGTGTCTTACCAGGATATATTCTAGCTGATATCTTCTTGAGTCACCTGGCATTTTCCATGTATACCTGCGTTTTTTGTGGTGTCTAACCCAAGTGTTGGTGATGGCTAACCCCTGTCTCCTGCAGAACTCAACTGCTTTCTCTCCGCGGTCATTCCTCGTGCCTAAATCGTAGTCCCCGACCTCGTCACCATCTCTTCCTTCGCCTACCGCCGCATCCCAATCCCCCATCACTATCAAATGTTTCCCTCCGGGAACACACGCGATTATGTCCTCTAACTGATCGTACATCCTATCGACCTCTTCTTCCTTATGGTTGCTCGGTGGCATGTATACCTGAATAATAACTAAGTTCGTCGTCTCTGCTTTTATCTCTACTAGTAGTATTCTATCTGTTACCTGCTCTATGTTGACTACGCTTCTTCCTACGTCTTCATTTAATACTATGGCAACCCCTCGTTGGCTCTCGTCCCCACCGCTGTAAATTATTCTATACTTATCACTCCAGTAATCCCCGCTATCTTTCCATCTCACCTCGCATAGACCTAAAATATCTATATTTCCCCTTTCCATCTCTCGCTTAACATTCTCCAATTTCCCTGTCCTCATCATTGTCCTAACATTCCACGTTCCTATTCTAACTAATTTGGTTTTCTTCTCCTGCGTCTTCTGTCCTGCTGCTGCTGGTTTTCCCTTGCAAGGGTTTCGTGGGATGACGACCGCGGAAGCCTTGCCTCCCCCGCTGCCGGGCACGACACACGGCCGATTGGGCCGAGCCCCGTGGTTGCCAGGACTCAAAATATCTCTATTGTCCATCATATTTTTCTAGGGAATGATAATTGAGGTGGTTTCCCGTTGCCTTCCTCAATAGTGTTTTTAACGTGACACCATCACTTAGTGGCCGCCCCACTGGGGTCAGACGCCATTGCAGCCGCCTCACTGAGGAACAGACGCTGCGTGGACTACCTTTCGTCTGGCTCCTAACCTTCGATCTATCTGGCATGGGTGACCCTACCAGGAGCAATTTTTATTACTCCTGCCAGCACAGCTCTAGGGGTCATCGGAACGCACAAGCCCTTCCACCACGTCAAGGTTGTAGTCCGGGGAGGGATGTATATATATATATATATATATATATATATATATATATATATATAGTATTATAATCCTGAATAAGTCGATAGGTTGTTTTATTATGCACTATGACTAGAAAAATATTTGAAAAATAATTATAAAAACTAAAACATACCTCAGCATGCAATGATTATAAGACATAAACATGCATTATTGAAGTTTCCAAATATATTTAATGAAGATTATATACTGAAGTACCAAACATTTCGAAATATTTGCTGTCTCAGGCGTAACTTCATGGAATTTATAAAAAGTTTATTGAAATGAAAGAAGTAACTTTGTAATTCCACCTACGCTTTATTTAAAACCTGATGATGACATCCAAATTCGAAACCTAGGTCGTATTTTTAATTAAATGTGTGTGAAATTACAAAGTTACTTCTTTCATTTCAATATTTTGAAATATTATGCATGAACAATATCCTGATGACCGGAAAAAATCAAGTCTCGAACAAGTCTGTAAAACACTTTAAACTTAAAGGATATGAGGAACAGAAATACATTTGATAACGTTTAATCCTTGGATATGCTAAAACATTCATTGCCACCACGACTATATGTAAACATCTCCCGACAAACATGGTGGCTAAGAGGGACCTCAATTATGCGAAATGCCTCGGCTGTCTTTATTCTATATGATTTGCATTATTGTTTCAAATAAATTAAAATTATAAAATAATAATATATTAGAAAAAATATCGACATGGCGGCGATATTTCGTCTTATCGGGCCGCTGCAGGTACGTGTAGGTTTAAGATACCGGCTGCGAAGTATGGAGACAAGAATGAGTCCTCGTATTTCCTTCGATTGTATGCCTACAGCGAGTTGGTGTGGCAGTACACCCCTTGGTAGAAAAAACGTTTCTTATCGGAGGGTTTTCTACGGTTGAGTTTGCTCCTCCGAATCGCGTTTCTCATGATGTATTGCTTGATGCATGCATGATTCGCATGATGATTCGCATGATGCATGCATGAACTGCTTGTGGGTTAACGGTTAAATCTGCGAAAGCATTTTTCCTGCAAGTAAACTGTGTAGATAGAACGAAATAATTCTCTCAATATTTGTTGTAAAAATCTGGAAAAAAAATGAGTGAAGAAACGTTCTTCCGCTTCTTTATAAATAATTATTTAAATTTCTGTTAATAGATTCCAAAAATAGTAACGGGTGGCAAAGTTAATATTTTCAGTTGTGAAGTTAGTCACACGTTTTCTTCCTGTAATATGGGGAGAAGTTAATCGTACCTCTCCGTCGAGGTATTTTACGAATATGGAGCTAGATGATACATGTCGAAAGGCTAGAAAAAGGCTCACGTGTCAAATTTGGTAGGTGGATGTGGATAAGACTTTCCATCCGTCCGAGCTTTCATGTATTCTCGTGCCGGACACGAGTTTATTCATTTTTATCGTAACCTTTTTTCTGAAACCTTGTGGGCGAGCAAATTATTGGAGACTTATAAAATTTAAATATGCGCAGAGATATTAGACTTTAGAGATGTAGGTATTGACAATAATGGAGTAAGTAGGTTGCAAGGGGGGCAGATAAAAATTGCAAAGGTCTTTGTGCTTTGAGGAAGAGAGAAAGTTTCGCGGTGACATTCGAAGAAGAAAGAAAAGCGGACCCACCGAGTAGGGATTCCCAGGAACGTGATAGAGAGATGAATATTTGCCTAGCAAGGAAATAAGAAATTCTTTAGTGATGTTAATAGTGGAATAAATTGTTACGAGCAGAGATAGACAATAGTTGCCAAGTAAACTTGCTAGAGTTTAGTTTTAAGGTAAGTCCACGTTATATGCAACACTTTTTTGATACTGTCCAAAACCAATCAATAAAAAGCAGACTTTCTATGTGACGATGATGAAAAAAACAACTTGATTAACCAAAAGATTGATTTTGACGGGCAAAGTTCGAATTAAGCTCTCAAAAACGTGTATAATTCAAACATTTTGAGTCAAGTGCGAATTCCTTCGCTATGCCACTTAAGGTTTCTTTCAAATGCTCATCGCACGGGCTAATTTTATTGAACCGACTATAACTTATAACCGAAAATTTTCCGTAGAGATTTTAGAGGGTTCTATGGTCAGCATGTGTATAAACAGCTAGGAAAAAATCAGAGATCAAACACTTGATCGTATGGTAACACACCAGTACTCCTCTATGAACTACTAGCAATTTTGACATCAAGCACACTTGAGTACTTCTCATGCTATTAATTAATTTTACCGACCATGTGCACTACCAGACATCATAATTTCAACGCTTAAACTAGACATCAGAAATAGTTATTATCGATACATTCCATTCATGCTGTTCATTTTGGGGAAGCACGATCAAGTTGAATTTAATTTAGGTGTTATGCATTCATCAAAAGATATTTTAAACTGTGTCCTATAGAAAGGTGTATACTTGAGGTGCAGTAAAATATTTTTAATTGCCTAATGCTCTCCAATGATTTCCTTTTTTACACCTATTACACGAGGTTAATTAACCAATAAATATGTACTTGTTTATGAGTTGCGATAAATTATTTTTTTTATTCACGCATACTTCTTTAATTTTAACATGAGAGCATGCAACACGTATTTCTCCTGAAAGTGATGAATTAATGTGCAAATTAAATAAATATTTTAATTTATAGTATAACTGAATCACTCTATATAAACCAACAGTAGCCCTATATTTTTTTCGCTGAACTGTGGATGCCCCTTTAATTACATGCGCACTAGGCAAGGTTTGAAACGGAAATACCAGTAGCTGGGGTAAACTCGGAAAAAATTAGCGTCGAAAGAAAATAAAATAAAAAATCGAGGATGGAGGAGGATGTGGACGTCTTATTAAATTCGTCTGAGTGACTGAATTAATGGAATGATCTATGAGTCACGTTAGATCGAAGGCAGAGATAGGCGTGCAAATAAGATCAGCGCCTCTCCTAATACTGTCTTGTAGGATTTCGTGTCTGCGAAGAGGGAGAGAGGGAGCAGAGGAGCTCACATTGGGTTCCCGACACTTCACACCTCAGTAGATGATATCCTCCGCGCGCGAAACGTCCTGCTTTCCGGCGCCGCCTCGCGATTGGCCGGCTGGCGAGAGGAAACCTCTCTCCTCCTCCGCCACCGTCTCTCTCTTCTCCATCCCCTCACTTCACGGCCTTCTCTTCTGCAGTGCCGGCAATCATCTTTATCTCACGCGGACCGCGCGCCCCCGTGAAATATCCCTCCCTTCCTTCCTCCGCGAAATTCGTACCCGACCGTCGCACTCACAACCTGCTCCTCTCTTTAAACCGAAATGAAATTGGCGCTTGCCGTCCCGCTCTCAGTTGCGTGAAAAGGCTTTTACCTCCCTCTCTCAGCTATATTCTGTCACCTCCTCTCTCCTCTATTCCATTCTCTTCTCGAGAATATTCCCCTCCTCTCTCTCTGTCACACATGTCAACTAGTTTTGCTTTGCGAAAATATAGTTCCTCTTTTCTATTCCCTTTCTCTCTTTCCTTTCGCGGGATAAGGGCGACCCAGTGCGACCTATTTCATCTTTTTCTTACCCTAATACAAGATACCACAATTTTATGATGTCATCTATTCATCAGATGACGTCGAAGAAAATCCTCTTTTCGTTTCATTCGTCATTCTATCTAAAGATCAATCGACAACAGTCGTCAATTATTTTCTATGGAGCTGTCATGCTCAATGATAGGCCTTCTTCTAAAGAGTTCTCTTTATTTGGACTCTGTTACTTGCATATATTTATCGCGCAAATATCTGTATTTCATTGTTTTACGTTCGTAATGGATGTATTACGAGTATGTCTGAATCAGTGCCAATTTCAGTCTCATTTCCATTGTAAATAGTGTACCGTCTTCCTCGTTCATTCCGCTGCATATTTGGTCACCCATTTTGTCTAGTCGTTACGCTCGTACTCGTATGCACAGAATCACCCACAAATGTGCGGTCTGATCTGTGCAGTCATTCGAGTAGTCTCTCTGTTTCATTTCTAATGTCAGGGATTCAATGGCAAATGATTTCCTAGTAAAGTATGAAAGAGATATATTGGTTGAAGTTTATATGCAAAGTACAAAAAAGTTCAAATTTAAATTTATCTTATAGTGACCTATTTCTCATTCACTCCTCTCAATACAATCTCATTTCTGCTTTGAACGCACCATTTAAAAATTCCACATCTATGTACAGTTTTCAAAGTTTTCTGTTCCTCTCATATTTCATTGGACACGGCCTCTGTTTATTCTGCCTCACACAACATCGGAACGTTTCCACTTACTTATTATCTATTTGAAACCGTTTCGAGAAGGCTCGTGGTAACTATGATTGCATCAATTTGGTTTTGCAGGGTAATGAATATTCATGCAATTACCATATACGATCGTGTGTAATCACATGATGACCATGCATGTCTACGTAATAACCATGGTCACCCAATATTCATGTACGAGTTTGACCTCGGAATAGCCATGTGTGGCACTTTATAGCATGTATGGTCATATGATAACCACATAATCGCCATGCGTGATAAGAGTAACCATGCACGGTCACGTGATAACTATGCGTGACCTTACAAACCATGCGTAAACACTTATTAATCATGTAAGACCGCGTAATTATCCAGTAGTAGTAGTAGTTTTAGGAAAGGCGACCGGCAGCTAAAGACATTTGCGCCATAGGGAATGGATAGGAAAAGATGAAGGGTAGAAAGAAACCCGGCGTCGGCATTAGCCTACTCTTAACGAAAAGCGCCCAGGGGTCGGCAGCTTAACGTCCCATCTGACGGACGGTCTAATTACTCAGTAAGGTGATTTAACGTATGGCCTCCGCTTGATTCTTTACCCCGGTTGACTCCATCTACGCTCCTATGCTTCGCTGGGGTTCTCCAGTTTTCGCATACGTTCATTGGGATCAAACCCCATTTCGCGATGGGATGTGCGTCGGACGAGCTTATACCAATCCCTCACGTCGAGGACTCTCTTCCGCGGATTATAATCCTTTGCACAGTTTCGTATTCCAGTACCGCTCGGTCTCGTTACTTGTATCACCCTCCCCCCCTCCCGCACGAACACTCAACTTCAAGATAGTAATTTTTGTATAGCGCGTAGTTTTCTTGAACGATTATCTCAACTTTCCACGCTGAAAACCTTGACCGTATCGCAGTGGAAATTTTGCTGCATCTCAGCCCTGTAACTCCTCATTTTGCGTCGCGGAAGAGGTATTCTAGAGGAAAATGAAGGGCTCTGGGGCACGAAGCGGGAACTTTATGGAGGAAGTACGCATTCATACGCGTGCAGAACGTCAAATCTTACGTTTTCATCGGCATTTTCCCGGCCAACATATAGTATGTGTGGTAGCTAGGGACTGATTTCACTGTAACAAGCAAGGAAAACGGACATCGAGATTAGTTTGTGCATTGATAAATGATAAATTTAATGCCACTTCGAAACGCGAGGAAATGAGATGGCAAAATTATCAGCCACGCATATCACGTAGTTTTGACTCTAATGAGTTTTTTTAATTTTAAATTAATAACAGATTAATAATTTTATCAAAATTGTGTCGATCGTATATACAAATCGTATCGTTTGAACAAAATCGTATATACATATTATATATATATATATATATATATATATATATATATATATATATATATATATATATATATATATATATATATATATATACATACATACATACATACACACACACACATATATATGTGTGCGTACGTGAAAATCACGGATGGGCTACATTAATAGGAGAAGAATTTGGATGATTATTATAAATATTAATTTTATATGCATCTATATAATGCATGCATGCATATTTTGTATATAATAGATGATTTGTATATATATGTATTTATAATTAAGTTTTCGGTGAATAACAGGTGTGTTTTATTGATCCTCTAGTTCACATGGTAAGGAATAAAATTGCCGGCACTTAACTCCTGTATTTAAATGAAAATATTGGAATTGCATTATACCATAACTCGCCAGCTAAATTTCCAAAGCATTTTTCAATATCTGGAAAAGTTTCTTCGATTATAAGTTAAATATAAAGAAAGGACAACTTGGAAGTACTTATAAGTGTAAAATGTGAGCACTAATAATGGTGTGTCGGTAAAAATCTTTCACTTATGATGATATTGATTCGGAAAAAATGTTCTCTTTCCTCTAACATCAGAGCTTCCAGTAATTGATTAAAAACGATAAACCCCTGTACCAGTAATGGTACTAACAGGAGCCTCCGTTCCGTATTCCAGTTTCCATAGTCAATAAAAGCATTGTTATGGCTGGCATTAGATTACTTGTCCTGTTATGTTAGACGCTTGGACCTCAATTCCGTTCTGATGCTTGCTCCAACCAGGCCACATAACTGCAGCAATATAGCCGCCCTCTAATTACGCCCCTAACCGCACACCGTCCTTCCATCATAGCCCTACTACTTCATCCATTTGCCCATTGCGCTAGCGCTAGGCCTCTGCCTAGGTTGTATTTTCCACGAGTAATCTGTTCCGCTCTCAAGGCTCGAAGAGGCGCAATCACTTCGTCCTCCGCACGGTTCCCACCCCCAATCCAGTCCCACCAAACTCACCCACCCTTATTTCATAACTCCAAACCCACCCTTTGCTCACCTTCCTCCCTCCCCCAGTGTGTGCCCAGGCATTCTGATCCGTCCTGCCATCCACGGCAATCCACCCGCACGTCCTCGCCTCAAGGGGTCGGGTTGGTGATGAACTCACGTATTTCAACGCGTGATTATGCATGTGGGAATGCATTCAAGTGTGGCAAATATTTCAGCGGCGGGGAGCCAACCGTATGCATGGAATTTCCGAAAGATGATGACGCTCATCTGATTTACTGTTCTTTTGTTTTTTCTTTATCCTCCTCGTCGTCAATTCTCCATTCTAAGTTTGCACCTCCGTTTATATTTTCAGCCATTTCAATCAGAAAAAAACTTTAAATGTGATTTTTTTGCAAAGCCGTCCCTGAAGCTTGCTTTGTCCCACTGGAGTGACAGAGGAGCAATGTATGAATGTCAATTTAGCCTTCTAATTTGATTATTTACTTTAAAGTGACATTGGGTATGCGATTAGTTAAAACTAATAAGTACATAAACGCTGTACATAATGCATAAAAATACGATTTTTGTATATTTGTTGGCAAATTACTTCGTTATAGTAATAATTTGAAAGAAGTTTAATTTAAGGGTTTAGGGATCATGGGTATCCGTTCTGCCAATCCTTTCGGTCTCATCCTTTAACTAAAATATCAGTTTGGTCTCCTTTCCTCTGAAATTGTAAACAATTATCTGAGTCCCAAAGGCTTTAATGAGCTCCTGAGCCAAAAAAGCCATCATTGTATCAAATCCTAACTTCTTTGAGATTTCTCTCTAACTTCCTACTAAATAATTTCTTTGGCATGAAATGTTATGGTATCACATAGTTGTTAGAATTTACGTTCTATTAAATTATTAACTCTCGGCATTCGATCTGATGGATATGGGCAAAAGTATCATTGTCCTCGTATATTTTTGAAAATAGAGCAGGAAAGAAATATTTTAAATATTTAAGCCTGAAAGGATGACCAGCATAGTCGTCTGTTCACGCAAATTATGGAGTTCCACAGCCTAAGCGGAGAGCGGAAAATGCAAGCTGGCAATTTATTCGTGTTGCACAGTTTCCCTCCGCAGTTGCATTATGAGATAAGCCAGCTGAAATCATCAATTAATTGAGGAGTTTTCGAAAAAAATATGTGCACACTGCGAGCGAGAAAAAAGAAACGACTTTAAACCGCTAACTCAGCACCAGCCGCCGACAATTCTTTGACCAATCATTTTACCAACACTCGGGCAGTATTGAATGAATGCTTGGGTTCTTTTCTGCAACCACTTGCGTTAAAAAAAGAGGTTTGGATGGCGGCCAAGCCAAATCCCGGCTATCCATATAGTGGTTCACGTGGAGTTGGCCCGGAGGTATATTTCGCCTAACTTTCATTAAAATGAAATAATGGGAAGCAGAAAGGTTTGAGCTGCATATGAATCAACTAGACTACAAAAATAAGAATATAATTGTACTCTCTATTGTATTATAATTAATAGTCCTTCCAGGTGAAAAAGAGACATGAATCTTATAGTCAAGTAACTTATATAAGTGTCTGAAATGTCTTTCAATTCATGAAACATCTTCAAAAAAAGGACTGAATGACTTCCTTTGAAAAAGCAACTCAGTTTTAATGTGTCGGATAGACTGACTGCACGACATATGGATTATTTTACAAGTGATAAATATATCGTAGGTAATTTCCAAGAGGTATTATTTCCGCGACAAACTGGTGACCTTCGGCCTTATTTCATTCTTCCGTAGCGATTTTCATATCCATATCTTAATTCAATAGCTTTTCGTCACGCAATGGTTGCATTTGGTAAAGTGAAATCTCTTATTACTAGAATAACTTATGCTTTGCAGATATAAGTTTTACAAATTCATAATACATGATGTTGGAAGTACTGAGAGATGACTTTGAGGACTGAGATCTTTTTAATTAGAATGACGTAAGAAATTTTAGTCCACTTTGCAAAATAATTTGCATATTCTGATCTCTTTTATTATCAATTCACCCAGTCAAAAAGGTGCCATAAAATACCTTGAAAATGTTTGCAAAGAGAAGATAAAAGAGGATGCTATTGGGAATGCAACTTCTGAATTCTGTTGAAGCTAAAATAAATGTCACTCAAGATCATTCTCGAACCATGAAACCTGAGGACCCTTAAATGTACTTTTTATTAAAATACAAGTATTGTAAATATTGAAAGTGTAATGTAAACACAATTGATTGGGATTTTCCAGTTAATTCCCTTTAGTACCCGCTTAAAGAGAATACTTTAGTCTATAAAGATTTCAAGAACTTGGTAACAGTGATTGCTCGAGTGAAACATACTAGCCGGTATTACAAGGAATGGCAACGATAGATAAAACGGATGTTATTTACTTAAAGAATTTACACTGAAAAAAGTAACCAAATGATGATTAACATATGAATACTTATACTTCAATTTACCCTTGCACTAATTATAAAATTAATAATTCATATTTCCCCATTACGAAATTTTGAAAGGTTCATCAATTCTACAGGAATAACCGAGACTTACTCCCCGTTCAGTCGCGAAATTTTCCTTCACCAGCTTCTGAAGTAAAACGCTTATCTCGGGAGCATTGGGGCGCGACCGCAGTTCTTACAAAATCGGGTTGTTTAAAAATATGTCTACGTGGAACCGTAACCAAGTTAATTGTACCGTTGAATGTACGTTATAGTGAATGCATACGGATTCACACGCTTTTGCGATTCAGATCGCATCACGGATAACGGATAAAGTTACTCACGTAAGTTTACAGCTCATCACTATACGACCTCACAATACATAAACAGAAGAGCCTGTATTCTAGACCAATAATAATAAATTCATCCATAAAGTTAAACTCCTACATTTTTGTTGAGTTCTAAGCCTACTTGGATATCTGAATCGGCACTTCAGTAAACTTAGTTGCATATTATTAGTTTTCGCTCACTTCAACATCATCGTCAACGCTTATAAACTTTATGATTTACTTGTCGTAGCTCCCCAATCGATTACTCTATCGGATAACCTCTTCATATATTTGACCCCTGTCCTTATTATCTGGTCAAGCCGTCTCATATCCGACTTATTCTCCTGGATTTTTTCTCGTATACTTCCTCCCGTCAAATTCCTCCATCCAGGCATTGTGCCCAGTTATCAAAGTCAAAACGCTACCTAGCTCGCATTTATAGCAGATTTATTCACATTCTGAACGAATTTTTACGTATTCCTATCTCACACAATCGCGAATTTCTCCTGTAGACAGAAAATGTATGGACAGTCATTTGGAAATTTCCCATCAGTAATTGAGGGACGCCTCCTGCTCTTCCTTTCAGAAAGCTTATCTTCTATTACATCAATATTTTTCAGGAACAAACATTTATAGAAGCGACTATGGTCAATTAAAAAGGGGTGTTTTTATGGGAAAATTAAGCGAGAGTTGGCTTTGGATATATTCGAACGTTTTATGTAAAAAAACCGCCAGCCGACCCTTGGAAATTCATTCCAGATGCTTGTACTGAATCATCTATCCCTTAAATGTAAGTTCAAATGGGGCCTTTCCCTAATCTTGAGGCTGAAGTTTGAAAGAATTTTGTGTTCATACATCCCAGTACACGGGGCGTGGGTAGACCAGAGGTAGCGTATCTGCCTGTGCGACCGGCAAATATTGTTCAGCTAAGAAAAATTTTGTTAATGGTATTTCGAAACGATACAAGAAAAATAGAATCCTACTACAAAGCTACCCTGAACCCATGGTGAAAGGCAGCAGTTTCACTATTAGGCACTGGTGGTGTAGACCGAGCGGGTCGACGCGGCATCAGCTGCCACAGTTGCGGGTGAGACTGAAGTTCACGGCGTCAGCCGAAGTACTGCGATGTGGAAGGCAAAGGGAAACCACCACATTATTCTCCCTAGAATATGCAGCCTTGTATTCAAATAGAGTCGAATGAGGGTGGCAGCAAACCAATCCTAGGCTTAAAAATTATGATGAGGATATCCCAATATTTGGTTAAAACAATACAATTAAGGGATTAGCTATCCCAATGTATTAAGATATAATAAAATACCAATGATCAAATTTATTTATCTTAACTTGATCTATGAGAAATCTCGAAATATTTTCACTTCCTGATTTCCTGTGACTGTGGAATCTCCGAATCTGGTTTCTGCTTCAGTTCATTCTTCAGATCTGATTTGATTACGGCTGGTATTTTTTTGATGAATCGATTCAACTTCATGGTTTTTAACACTAAGTTTTCTATAGAATCGTTATTTTTTAATGTTACCTTTCTATTTCTGTCTGGATTGGACACTAATTTCCTGGTCTATATCTCAGACCGTTATCCGATTTTTGCATAATGAACACAATCATCGAGCACCATTGGCGAAATTGCAAACGCAATTAAAGGGGAATTTAACATGATTTATGCACACTTAAATCTTAGTGTTTAGAGATAAATTTATTTTATATTCAACGAAAAACCGTATGTGGTAATATCACGGGCGTTATACTCTGCTTGGACGCTGTTTAACTGACGCTGGAAACTGGTGGCTTAGTAGCGCGCAGGTGCGATCCAACATTCTTGAGAGTGACAGTGCCAACATTGGCCAGAGAGAATCCAATATCTAAGTATTAGCCAAAATTTGCTTCATGAGTGAAACAATCACTGCACGCCTACAGATACCTTACTCTAAGGAGGCATAGTACACTGCCGTTGCAAAATCCACTTGGTTCTTTATGATGTGAAGTAGCGGGGAGCGTAAGCCGGGAGACCCTCTGAGTGGTGTGCACCGGACGCGGGGTGAGACGAACAGGAAAAAATTTGGGAAAATGGTCGTCTAATAAATAAAAAGAATAATTTTATTTAATTTTACATTCAAGGAAACAATACCAGGTTGAATTTTCCACAATCGCACCTATGGTTTTTAGGGTACTGGGAGAACGCGGCAACAAGTGAAGGACAACTTTTTGAATGGAATTGGCACATCTCGATTTCATATGCAAGATTTTGGAACAGACAGGCACAATCACTCCCTGATTCCGTCGGCGGACGCGTCAACTCGGTCCAAGTTGGCGCCGTGTATAATCCACGCCGATGCAAACGCGGCGGAATTTTATCCGCGCTCACATTTGAGCACAAACGCCATTCCAGCGGGTTCTGCCAATCCTTTCGTCTTCCTGCACCTTCCTCAGAGAGGAGGAGGGAGGAGTGTTGGTGCAGGAAGACTGGCGGGAGGAGGGAAGGGGAAACCCCTTTGCCCCTCCACAACCACCCTCGCCAGCTAACCCAATCCTGATGCTGGTACATCCCGACATAATATTACCCTCCCCGTACCCCATTCCTCCAATCCAAACCTCGGCCTATTCCGAGGTATCTCCCCTACCACACACACACACACATACCCTGATCCTCTCACCCCCACCCCCGCCCTTCCCTCCAACTCAACCCAACGACCCCGATGCATCCGCCCTTTCATAAAAAAAACCCCTCATTCCTTATCCTTCCTCGCCAAAGCTCTTCACGAGCGCACTCTCGTTGCACTCTCCCCTCCATACCTTGTCCGCCCCCTCTCTTTCTTCCATTCCCTCTTTTCACCTTTCTCTCTCTCTCTCTCTCTCTCTCTCAAGGGTTTCTGCTTGCTCTTGCTCAACTCGCCCGTCCCCGCTCCGCCTCTCACAGCCAGGAATGCGCGACCCGTGTGTCGATAAGTCGGGCGGATTGCCATTTTTTTCCGCCTCCGCCCGAGTGACTTAAAATGTCACCGCCGTCGGTGTAGAAGGTCCTCATTACGACCCTCTTCGGCTTCTGTCTCTGATTCCCCGCGGCTGCAAAAGTTGCGATATCGGCGGGATGGGGGGGGGGGCAGAGGGGAGGAAATGTAACAAGCACAAACGTTTAACGAATATTACCGCTTATCCCCTTCGTATTCGCGAACGGTTGGTAGCATTAGTAATCCTCCCATTTTGGAATGAAGCAATCGCAACTTTGAAGTAGGACAGTTTGATTTGGTGATGTTTTTGAGTCTGCAAATGGGATTTTCGGGCATTTGATTTTTTACCATGTCGGGTATCGTATCCTATTTGGAAGGATAACTTTAATTCACGGAGAAGTACAAAGCTTTTTATTAACATGTAAACTCATGATGTTTTATTGAGTAAAAATCGACTTTATTGGGTTCATGGCAGATTACACACAAAAAGATCTTTCCTGGACGCTTTTGTTATGAAATTTTAGTTGAGAAAATATTAAGCAGATTATAATTTGTTTAATGTATTCGACGTATAACATTAAACTAATTATTTGCGTTGAAACGGAAGCACAGAGAGACGACGACACAGCCCTACGACGTCCCTCTTCTAAACTAAATGGTATATTATTTTAAAGCAAGGATGCTACGACAAAAACAAGGATTTTTTTCTGAAAAAGGGATTGTGTCCCATTATTTCAGTGCCTTTTTGCTTTCGAGAGACGGGCATTCGTGCAGTATTTTTCCGTCTTGTCCCAGGTCACGCCGTTGCATTACAACGGACACACAACCGTGGCTTGGTCTCCGGCCTCTTTTCTATTCACGGCCCCGTTTCCATTCAATTCGAGGCCTCCCTCGCCTCCACTCCCTGCCCCCAGTCACCTCGTGATCCTTCCCCGGGACTGCGTACCGAGTCCCGTCATCCTGTTTCCCGTCCGCCCCCTCTCTTGGGAACCCCTCCCCCCTTTAATCCCCAACCGAAAAGGATAGTGTGAGATGGGCCATTTGGCTGCGCTGCCTTGCATTGGCATCTTACGACTTTCCTCGCGAAAATGTTTGAAAAACGCCAACTCGGTCCGTGGCTCAACTGTGAGACGGATTTTAACTTGAAATCTGTTTCAGTAACAACTTTGTGATATCATCTTAGGAAGTGCCACATAAGGTATCCTTTGTTTTTATTATTCTATCAGTCATGATACATTACGTAAAGTTCTCGACTGTCTACGTAGAAGAATGGCACGATTGTTAATGACTGTTCGGCATGATATTTAAGGAAATCATGAATTCAGAAACAATTTCAGTTTGATTTTGTTTGTTTTATAAGTGATGAAATAAATTAGGTCATCAATCCTCTGAAGATATGAGGAAAACTAGTAAAAAGGCATGACAAAAGGAAGACATAAGTGCGCCAGATACAAGGATACAAAACAAGAGAACGCAGGTGTGTGGGAAGGCGAATACTGCGTTGGATAGGTGGAACAGGTGCAGGAAAACCTAAAAAACGATACGGCGATGGTGGATCTTTTGAGGTTGTCAATTATTGACAATGGGCGAACGTTCATCTCTATAATTTCACACTCCGTGAAATAGAACCAGCGAATCATGTGCACGGCGTGCCATTTTGTGATAGTAAGGAAGATCACGCCAACTGTAGCACGTGTGTATATTACCTCAGAAATGGTATCGAGAGTTGTTTCCGCTAAACACCTATTATTTGACAAATCAAAGATTTTCGTATAGCTTGCGCGTGTGTTTATTTCTTTCGTGATCCATTATCAACGACCCTTGGCCTCAGGCCATTTTGCGTTGACGTGACCTCCGTCGTAGATTAAACTCATTTTTCGCATGAATAAATGCGGTCTCTACGTCAAGGTTTCTTCTCCCACATCTCTCTTTTTGCACAAACTCTCCTTTGACAATTTCTTTCATCTCCGTGTTTCTCATTGATTTTACGCTTCTCTTTGCAAACCCCTCCTATCTTCTTATTTCTCTTGATTGTGCGGCGTATCTTGTTGCCTTATTCCTACGGACAAATGAAATTCACACTCCCCATTGATCAGGAGCAATATATGTCTTCGTCAAGTATTCATCATGCATTGACCAGCGTGTAAGTCCATTGATTTATCCACTTTCGGATCAATTTTAAGAGCGAGTGCGAACGAGGCTATTTTCACTGGCTGGCTGTGAAATGCTCCGTCACCTTCAGGCTTCACCTTTGCGCAATGACCGGAGTTGACCCTGAAATACTGAGAGACCATTCATGCCGTAGCTAAAATGACCTTTGTCTTTCACTTGCCTCCGTCGAAAGGGTTTTATGGCGATTTTATGGAGATTTTAGAATTAAAACATAAAAATATAAATATACTCGCATACTTTCATGTCTTTTGTGTTTGCATGTATGTGTGTGTATATATATATATACATATATGTACATATATATACATATATATGTATATATACATATATATGTATGTATGTATATATATACATATATATATATATATATATATACATATATATGTATGTATATATATATACATATATATGTATAGATGATTTCCTCAAAGAAACTTGGGATTGTTGAATAAAAACTTGGACAGCAACAAACAATATAAGATCACATATTATTTCTTAACAAAATCGACGGAATGTAGCGCCGTCTTCCTCAGAAAAAACTATATATATATATATATATATATATATATATATATATATATATATATAAACAGGTATGTGGGTGACTCTTGGTCTACAGGGCATTTATGCTCCATCATTAGAAGACGAAAATTTCGAAAGAGGATTGTTTACGTTATAAACAGGCTATGATGCTGAGAATTCGATTAATACTGTTCACATTGTACGCACAGTTCAGGTGAAAATATGTTTTCCCTCATGAAAATGAACGTATTCGTCATAGATCATCACTCTACTAATGGGCCATTTTCAGCCGACGCCGATAACAGACAGCCATTGGAGGAATATATCATACTCAGGAATGGCAATTCTCTTTCATCCCTTGTGTTCCTTCTCTGTATTATCGGAAGAAACCTTTAAGTAAAACACACCCCAAATTTAATCGAACCTTAAAATGGGACACTAGGAGCACGGTGAAACTTAAAAAAAGGATATATGTTGAAACGATGCGGGAAGGGAAAGCTCGGCTCTCCGATGTTTCAGCATTACTCTTCTTACTCGAAAAACTGACCCACACTTGGAAAGGAAAACTTCCCCTCAAATTTTCAATGCCTCTCAGAAACAGTATGATCTATTCATTCTATAAAACACGCTCAGAAGTCCTTTTGGCTTGTGGCCACCACGGCCCTGTTGGGATAGAGATTAAATATTGATTGCAGTTAGCAACTTCAGAAGTGATAATAGTAGGAAGCAAGTGAACGTTCAGAAGTTTGGGAAAATTTTCTCCGATGGACCAATGAGACTCGGGCGGGCAAATGCCCCGCCCCGACATATATTTTTTTGTCGTTGGCGAGTTCTGCGGAGACTTGTGCGTGTCCTGTCCATTTATTCGCACTGCAATGTCACCGTGAGAGGGAGAAAGTGATAGGCGTATATTTTGTACCGATCCCACTTTTTTCATAAACTCTAATTTCTTTTTCTCTCACTCTCTCTCTCTCTCCCCAATTCCGTCTAATGCGCTCACTCCCTTCCCCACCCCACCTTCCCATCCGCCTCTCCTTCCGCCCAACCTTCCGAGGTAATAATCTCCACCGTCTCCTCATACTCCCCCCCCCACACCCATTCCCAAACTCCTTTGCGTGCGGCTCCGAGCGGGAGATGGGACAGAGGAGGTGGAGTCGGAGGGGAAAGGTGGCGGAGGAGGGTGGGGGGATAGGTAGGTTTGGTGGGTGGGTAGGTGGGCGGGGCTGTGGGAGGGGTCGCAGGAAGAGACCATGGAGCGAGGGGGTGAGGGGATTGGGGAGGGATCGGGGTGGAGTTGGAGGGAGGGGGTGTGGTGAGTCGGGCAGGGCAGGCTGGTTGGTGTGGCGAATCGGTCTGGAAGAGAAGAAACGTGGGGAATTTAAGTGGGGCGCGGGGGTGGGGAGAGGGGAATCGCGGAGATCTGCGGAGAGAGAGGGATGGGGGTGGAGGGGGAGCAGGGCCGCTTGGCTGAGGAGGGGCGAGAGGGATGGGCGGAGTAGGAGAGGGTCACCCCCCGACACCACACACACGGACTGCACTCTTTCCCGCACCCATTCAAACTCCCGGCAGCGCCCCGGCGGCAGTTGTTTGCCGAGTTGACTTTGGTTTTGTCGAGCGAGCGGGAGAGAGGAGAGGAATTGGGGCGGGGTCCGTCCCGGACTTGAACTCTTACCCGTTAAAAAACCCCTCCACCACACCTATTTCACATCCCTACATCTTCCCCCCCACACGTCGTCCAATAACCGCTCCATCCACACCTCTCCCCCCCCCCCGTCCACCTCACCCCGATCCGATACGCCGACACACCCCCGCCCGCTCTTCTCAGATCGACTCACCCTTCTTCGTACTTCGCACGCTCTTCTCTCCCCACGCCCTTTCCCCACTTTTCAACCGTACAGCCCGAGCCTAGAGCCTGCCCTCCCTAGCCCACGGTCCTGCCACTTCGACACTACTTCCTCCTTCTCTCCCTCCCGCTGTCTCCTAATACGCTCCCAAGATTTTTTTTTTATTTTGCTCGCTTCCTTCTCCCCCACGGCCGCCTCCACCCCTTTGGCCACGCCTCCTCTTGCTCCTCCACATCCTCCTTCCCACCAGCGCCGCCGCCAACACCACCACCGCCAACCTCCTCCTCTAGCTCCCGGCCCCACAATCTAGGCCTTCATCGCCCCACTCCTCACCAACGCTTCCAGTCGTCCGCAACACAAAACCGCTGGCGACCACTCCACGCTCGTGCACATGTGTGTGTGCATATATATATATATACACACAGACATTTTTTCAAGCATATATATATATATATACATATATTACACAGTCGCGGGACAGTCCATCATTGGGATCGACCGAGAGACGCTAAAGTGTCCCAACTCTCTCTCTCTCTCTTCGCGGCGCTCGTGAACTCGAATCTCGGGGCCGAAGCGCGAGTGATTAAAGTTTCAGTGTGTCGAGTGTCGAAGAGTTCCTGAGTTTATCCCCACGTCATTATTGTGGACGCAACAATCCTCCCTCTCCCCAACACGGAGAGGGCTACGAGATTTTTGAAAGGGTAAACTCGAAATTGTTAGTTGTTTTTTTATTAATTTTTTTTATTTTTGAACTGTTCCCTCTCGCGGAGAACTCGCGACGGTGTGGACTATTTTGCACTGCCGAGAACACTGCGCGCCTTCGTGGTGTGGACCCGATCTCGTTCGTCCTTCATTTGGCTTTGTGTGGGGATTGGAGGTGGGCGAAGAGCCCCATCATCCGTTTTCCTCGGCTGTCTCGGTTTCTGTGCATTGTGTATGTGCGTCGATAGAGAGGAAGGGGAGGGAGGGAGGCTGTGGATGGCGGCGTGTCGCAGGAGCCGAAGGGGTTGAAGAGTTCTCGCGGTGTCCACACTGCGCCCTGAGGGGTGGTGGAAGGAGGAGAAGGTGAGTTTGACGGTAGAGAGCGTTTTGGGCTTATAGTTCCGCGGCACAATAGGACCATCCCTCTCCTTCCCACAACACTCGCTCCCCCCCCCCCCACACCCAACCCCACCCACACACAAACACTCGATCAAGAGTTCCACGCGAAAGGATCCCTGTGTTTATCATCCCGTACATCTTTCCCAAATCCATAGAGTCTATCTCCCCATAACGCCAACGGGGTTTCCTCTTCTTTCGTTTTTTCCCCCTGTAATTCGTAGCATGTGGCCCGGTGAATGAAGGGGCGTGAAGAAATATTCTTTTATGTACGTTCATTTTTTTTGCTCCGATATTTTTTTAATCCATTCGATCAATATGTTTCGGGATAAGTTTGGAGAAAAATTTGTGTTTTCGTCACCGAGAGGTGAGTTCAACTCTCCTCCTCACTCGTGTTTAGTATTCGGTACCTCCACCATTCTTTTTTTTTTAAAAAAAAGGGTCGGTGAAAGGCTTTTCCCCTTTGCGATCGATTCTTCGATTTCTAAGTTTCCTTTTCGAAGTATGCGATCACGCCCTCACTTTAATATCAAGACCTACCGTTTCTCATCGCCACCCTCGTCCCCTTCTCACCTCACGTCTCTTGTTTCTCACGGGAGTGGTTGTTACTTTCGAATTTTTTTCGCCCTAAAAGCATTGCAAATGAACGTTAAAGTGAACGCAGATTTATAATAAAAAATCACCTACTCCGCATATGCGAGGTAAGAATCTAGGTAGGGAGAGCTTAATGCTTTCACTAGGATAATTTGAAAAAAATATCGATACTGAAATGTGCTTCAATATCGTATTGGCCCATTTAGGATTGAAGACAAAGATTCCATAATCAATTTCATTTGGTGCTAATTTGCTTAATTCCACTTTGAGCATTTGTTTGACCGCGTTATATTTTTGTTTTAAAGCATAATTGGTAATAGAAAAATATTTAAATATTAAAAGAACGTAATTTTACGAAATAATGACTGTATTGACTTGTACCCAAGTTATAAATTGATTTGATGTAATTCAAACGGTCAAGCTAATCATTATAAATAATATAAACACCCTATTCTCCAACGTTTTATGGCTCGTGTATAAAATAACTCTTTTTAAGTGCTCGTATACTCCAAAATGATAGGAAAGATAGAACAAATATTGTCATTTGTGCAACGATGAAAATAATTTCTTTTTTATCATTCCGCACTTGCTTAGATTTTCTCACTTCACTAGTGCGATTTCCGATATGAGATTTTCCCGAAATAAATTTCAAAATCCGTTCGGCTTGGAATTTTCATCAGATATACCATCATAAATTCATATGAGTATATCAAGTATTTCTTAAGTTAACCCTGTCATTTAAAAATTGTAGGTCCAATGGAAAACTTCTGAGACTACTCTATGCAAATGTACCCGGCAGTTTATTTTATCAGATACTTTTTTCATTGAGAAACGAAGTCGATCCGTCGTTTTATTACAACTCAGTTGAGGACACGTGCAGGGTTATTAATGCTGGCCGTAATTGAATGATGCACGAAAATGATGTCATTAAAGTACGCATGGAGCTTCGTTTTCATTATATTTTATGTTATTTAAATGCATATTGACACGATAGCTTTTAATAATTAATGCATTCTATCGGGAAATATTGTCAATCTTCATTATACCTTTTAACAAGCCCGTATTATTACATCATTAATAAAAGCGACTTGTTTCAACTTTATCGGAAGAGTAAATTGATGACATAACTATTTATTTCCATTGTATCCAACTGCTATAAATTTTCACTTTTACTGTCGCATAAATTATTTAAACAATACATTAATATCTGTAATTCAATCCGAAGGATGGTTATGTGCAACCCTCCATTTTTCTCTCTACAATGCTAACAGGCTTACTTCCTGATAGCTCGTCCGTTTGAAATGCCTCTTTATTGCTCTACCTGCTTCCCCTCGGAAATTATCGTGGGGGCTTTCTCTGTTTTCCAATCCATTATGATCCTATCAAATATTGTGCCTCAAGGTGTGCTCAAGCCGTCGGGTTCTTCTTTCCCTTTCATACTACATTATGATATGATATTATATGAGACACGGAAAAGAACACTCAAACAATCGCAGACCTGTTTCGGCGGTGACCTTTAGCCACCGTCCACAGAAAAAGAAGAGCTATATTTTGTTGACAAAATGGTGTTGACAAAAGCGGCAGATCTTCGCCATGTAAATGTTCTTTTCCACGTCTCTGTATTTAATGTGTGTTGTGTTCTCCAAGCTACAGCAATTGTATTAGATGTTCTGCTTTATCATATATGTGTGTGTGTGTATATACTATATATATATATATATATATATATATATATATATGTATATATATATATATGTGTGTGTGTGTGTGTGTGTGTCTGTATATATATATATATATATATATATATATATATATATATATATAGTCGTTTTAAATATGGACAAAAAAGAAACGTAAAATTCGTATTAGTTATTTTGAAATTGCTGTCCAACGTGTGGCGTAACCACCAATTGAGAAGAATATATATGTATATAAATATATATATATAATATATATAAATACATATATATATATACACATACATATAATATGTATATATAATATATATTTATAAAAAAACACATACACACAATTTTTCGTTTCCCGCCCCATTTGAAAAATATAATCTTCAGTATCCGTCACCTCCATCAGGTTTCTAAGCATTGTTTTCCTCTCTGATCAACCTTATAAATGGAATTTACCCCTTCCAGGAATACAATAAGTATTAAATCCATGTGTTTAATATTACTCAGTTTGGGATTATCATCAGTATCTATTCATTTGTCAAAATTCCCTTCACTGTTTATTCCGATCTGTTCTCTCTTGTTATCACGGGCAGTTGAAATATTCTGCTTGATATAAATTCTTTTCTTTCACCACGGTACGTTAATTGAGATTGCCTTTCAAATATAAGTATTTTTGTTTTCTTTTTGGCGAATACTATGCCATATCCGTTAAGTACACGGTCCATTAGTACGTCTTCCAAATTCTCTGCTCTGCTGCTACGATCTTATATGAAATTTAGAGCCACCGAGACATCTCCGGTGCATCCCAGTAGGTCCCGCCCATTCAACTTGATACTTTGTAAGCGTATTCTTTGGGTATATTATTTATTGCTCCTTCTAAGAATATACTGCATATTGCTTGTAACAGTTTGACTGCTTGCCGACGTGATTTATTTTCTTTATATTTTTGCCATCTTTCATTCCTGATGTGTCGAACTGGTCGACAAAAAGTTTTTCCAGCAATTTCAATCTCCCATTCCACTCACGTCGTAAAAGGCCGTTTTGAAATTCACGAATGCCACATGTGACTGCATATCTTCCTACATTATTTTTTCTCCTGGTGCCAATAGGTGTACCGTTCCCTCGCTTCTCTCTCCTTCGCGAATCCGAATCCGATTTCCGTCAGAATTCTTCAATTTCATTTTTCATAATTTTCTAATCATTTGTGCTAGTAATTTTGGACGCATTGAACACCAGAATCAAGCATTCCTTATATCTCTAGATCATTTTCTTAGGTATTGAAACTATGATACTCCTCTCGATGTCCTCAGGAAATGCTCCTATTTGACCAATAAATATTGATTATACCAGATTTCTTTGTTTTTTTCTTCGAATGCATCGATATTTTCTCCTTGCAATATGTTTAATCTGCTGACCCATTGATTTTCTTTGGATCTTTTACTGCAGCTGTTGACTTCAACTCTCAGTTATCGACTTAAACAACACAGAGAGTTGAAGTCGACAGTGCTTACTGTCCACATCGCTTTCATCCTTCTTTACCCTGTCTTTCAAAGTTTCCGATCCCTGGTACAGATACTCGCTTCAAAAGCATGCCATAAAAGTGTTTCAGCAACTTTCAGGAAGCTATTTTTGCATGGGAATTGAATATATTTTCAATTGTGTGGATATTTGTCAAAAACGACATTTCCCTGTATAGTTCTTCACCCTGGTATGTGTAGTATGAAAGTAGAGTATTGTTAGAGAAAGAGAAATAGAGAAATTTAAGGGTTGATTTCATCGGGGATGTTTAGCAGTTGTCCTTGTTGAACACCATGGAGAGGACTGAAAATTCAAGGAAGTCGCGATAGAATAAATGTCAGTAGTAGTAGTAGTATTTATGGGAGGCAACTGACAGCTAAGGTCATTTGCGCCATTAGGGATGGACAGGAAAGGATGAAGGGTGGAGAGAAGCCCGGCGTCGGCATTAGCCTACTCTTGTCGAAAGACGCCAAGGGCCCGCGGTTAAACGCCCCATCTGACGGACGTCGTTCTCACTCAAAGCACTCTCCACAAAGCACCTCAAGTAGGGATCAGGTTATCACTGAAAAATATTAGTTTTCTCCAGCATTTGAACCCAGGCCGCTCAGTCAAAATCCTGTAAGTTAGCAACCGCACCATTCCAATCAGAAATTTTAATCAATGGCTAAAGACGAGATGATGGCCTTTATAATTAAATCATTCAAGTCGCAATCAATTACAAAAGCAATTTTTTTGTTCAACTTTAAAGTCGTAAGTTACATTTTGCGAAGTGGAGTGGCATTACACAACGTGCAAAAAAACGGAAATGCATCACGCTCTAACTAAACAGTTTCTTTGACCAATTTTTTCAAAGATCATTTTAATGCCTTCAGCTGAATTCTCTCTTCACTTTCAACCGCCAATCTTGACTTTAAAAGGTTTTTTGGAGGACTCAAAGCGCGTGGTTCACTGCTCGAGTAGAAGGCGTCGTGCGGAACTGTATCATGCCTGAAAGTAAGCCTCATCAGAACTTAGTTTTCGAATGGACTTCCTTTCCAAGTTTTCAATACTCCCTTTTCCTGGTCTTTAACCCAAATCAACCCACTTCCTCGTAGACCAAGCCTGCTTGGCTCACAATGCGTTCCTAACTTCCCGGCGACAAATATCAGGCTTCATATTAAAGCAATAATTTTTTGATTATATACACGTCCATTTACTGCTGATTTTACATTTTAGTCGACGTATATTTAAATTTTCTTTTCCCTCGTCCAACTATTACGGTCACTCTTTGTGCCTTAAATTACTCTTAAAATGAAGCCCCGTACAACTTGTATCAGTCATTTTAATTTTGGCATGAAGTAAAAGTTTTCTACATTCTGTTCATAAATAAATAATTACCTACTATTCATTTTATTCCATCAATATTTGACTATCTTATCTTTCTTTCATTGTTTCATTGTATTGGGCGAATGATGTCATATTAAATCTATTAGAGTGGTTCGTATGCTCGTTGTAATAAGTGTTCTGCAGTTTTGATCATTTGACCTTTAAAACATGGATGTCAAGGGCTAGATTGATTTCTGGGATTGTCATGATCTCATCAAGAGGTTTCCATTGAGGGCAAACCGTCGAGATATTTACTTACTGCTCTTTTGGTTTTTTTCCGGGCGTGGGACCCATTTTAGGTCGGCCTGGTAGTTTTATATTATTCAACGGAAACGGCGCAGAATAAGTACTTTCAAAAGACACGACGGGTCGCATAAAATCTGGTTCATGGCGCTCATTAGGCATATGAAAGGGAAAGGGTATATGATTACCTTATCGCAAATTCCCCAAATATGAATATCTATTTGAAAATATGCATACTTTTATTTTTGAATTTCATGATTTCCTGTTTTTATCTTAAATACCATATAATTTTCTGGGTATTAAATACTACCAGTCATTTCTTTCTCTCTCTTCCTCTCACTGAATAAAATTAGTTCCGCGGTTCTTATACATGTACGTACTGGTTATACTATGGACATATATACTGGTCACATACGCTGGCCGTTAGAAAACAGAACGATATATTTTAGTAAGCCCTAGTAGTATTTAAATCCCGTTTACCTGGAGTTGTAATACCTGGGTGGAAATTTCTCGCAAAAATGACTCGTATTATATGTTGTAGTTCGAATCTAGTCATCGTAAATAATGGTGGCATTCAATATCCTTCGAAGACTTTTGAAATTACATTAAACCAAACTTTTGTCAAGGTTATTAGGATACAGAACATTCATCTTTGATTTAAGAATCCTAATGAGACATTTTGGCATGCAGTTTCTTTCTCACTAATTTATATTATTTTATTATTGTCAATGAATAACTTTACACTTTCTGTTTAATCGCTTTTGATCAGAGAACGCAAGGAAAATACCCTTTCAAAAGGGACGTGCATTCTCTAGATTTTTAAGTATTTTTTATCATTGTATGCTGATATTGTTGTCAAGAATATATCCTTACTCCTAAGTTTCTAAGTGAGCTCTTATATTCTTATACGTTTTATGGATGAATCTGTTTGATTGTAAGTGGTTAAGTATATACGCATTTGGAAGGACATATAGGCATTACCTTCAGTATCATTCCAGCTCTACAATTCTTTATCTTGGCATACAAATTTGTAATCATTTTGATTATCTAATGATCAAGTTTTAAAGTCAAAAGAGCCGAAATTACTGTGAAAAAACACGTATCTTTAAAATATAAATATAATTAACTCCAACAAAATTTTATAAAATAAAACTATGCAAATTATTGTTAAATAACCACAGTTTCTTAAAACCCTAGCCAAATTATCAATTCAAGTTCATGAATCTTTTATTGAGTTAAAAAAAATACCCGCGGTGCCAAACCACATTTATCATTCATAATAATAAATGAACTGTGTCATGATCCATCGGTTTATACATTGCAACTCGTGCAAAAAACCTTGAGAGGAAATACGGCTATTACTACCATCAATCAAACGAATAAATTTATTCACAACCATAATGAAATCTATGTTATTTTTCAAAAATATGGGTGCAGATCGTGCTGGAGAACTTCTAAATCTTTTTGGAAACGGGAAAGAATAAAAGTACATTAAAGCAGAAGACGGAGTAAACTCATGTTTTTTTAAAAATAGATCATAAAATATATATGAGATGAAATGAGCAGTGACCGTAGCTAGCTCGATGTTTTGTTTGGGTAGCGAAATGTATTCCAGGTGACTATTATGGAGTCAGTTCTTAGCTTTATAATAGGGTATATTGCTTAGAGCACATGGAGACCGACATAAACGACCGCTGATGTATCTCATATTCAGATACATACGGAAAAAGAGTAAACTGTACTACATGTTTTTATCTCTCCAGCGAGACTAATCAAACAATTATGGACCAAATTCGTTACGAACGGGTTAAGAGAGACATAGGGTTGGATTTGTTGGTTTTCCATCAAACCTTTATTCCGCTTCTGCGGTGTCCTGGCGGGCTGGCTTACGAGTCAGCATTGCTGGACAATGCAAGTCTAAGAACAAAGAATGAGTGAATCCGTTCTGATACGAATATGATGAGTAGAATGGTAGCTTTCTGATGAGGAAAATGATATCTAGTGGGAGCACACTAAAGGAAAAGCACGGAGTAAAACCTGTTGGAAAGAAAGAGCTAAAATGAGTTGCAGTGTAACTACAAGATGCGAGGTACACTGCCGACGTTTCCACCACTATTAATACGCTGCTGAAGAAGTTTTTCGAGGATGTAATAGGATGATTTAATGAGTTTCGGTTAAAACTTTTTTGGCAGTTTTAACGCATACCAAGGGGAAAGTTTAAATCTAATTACATGTAATTGATATACTATGGACAAACCTAAAGTATTTTGGCACATTCGTAATGAGAGGAATCAGTTGAAACACATCCATTTGAGTAATCATAATGTAACATTTTTTCAAGCACTATATATAATCAAACGTCAACCAGAACTGAAATGTTTTTTGTCAAAATTTGAACGCATTCAGTGAATTAGCGATTGTATTTTATACATTTTTTTCTCATTTTCATTTAAACTGGTTGGGAGTGTACAGGTCCTTGTACAATCAGCTATTGTGGGAAAGACCTTATCAATATTTGTAAACCAATACTGGGCATACTTTCTCCCTCCTTTCATTTCGTCCAACTATCCTATGGTTATCTGTCTACTAATGCCTATCATTTCCCTCTCCCTACCTTGTCTGCCCCCTGAACATTGTCCCCTGTACTACAATATTTAGCATTCCATCGCCTATCAAAATGTCATGCATCCATTTCCCCTGCCTCCTTTGTATTTATCTCGGCAACCCTCTATCCTTCTATATAATGCCTTTTGTTTCTTGCCTTTATCTTCTACGACAATTTTACTTTTTCCATTCATCTCCGCACTGACCCCACAAAAACGCTGTGGAGAAATGGCAATGCAATAAGGCATGCAATGGGGGCAATGTAATCAGCAGCTAATTTATTCCTCATCGAATATTAAAAATATGATACCTACCAAGTTAATGGAAATGTAATGCTGTCTTATGCTGGTTTTCATGATGGATTTGCGCTGATTTTTGTGCGACGAATCAAATTGCATATGCAGTATGGTTTTGACTGTAAAAATACAAAGCAATGCACTTTGCAGATGACCACTTTCGACGATGGGAAAAATTACTCTGCCAGGAAAATATTCTCTACCCTTATTGGTTCTGAGTGCATTCCATTCTAGAGGTAATAACGGCGCAAGTCCAAAATAAAAGAAAAATATCCCCATAATGGACATTTCTATTCCACATACTCGTTTAAGTTTTACCTGCACTTCATGAATAATGCGTATTGAAACGTTGGATTTAGGCTCGAATAAAAATATATGGTGACCACTATTATATTTTATGAACCTTTTAAGTGTACCATTTGCATATAACTCAGTATAAAACATTTTTGGAGCATAGCAGATTGCGTAATAAAAATTGTTGGAAATTTTTGCATGGAAATCCCTCAAAATTGGTGGATCGTTCGATTATTCGTTTTTACTGAAAAAATAAATAGATTATCAGTAATAGCAATTAATATGCAAAAGTACCAGGCCTTCTTTTGACATTTCATTTCTCTCTTTAGAGGGATTTAATTATCTTCTGTAAGCAAATTTGCATTTTACTGGTAATAATTTTGTTTATTTTTTGTGCAGTTTGATGAATGAAAACTCTAATGGAATGGTGAATTAACGTATGAGATATTGAGTGGCAATCGAGAGTTGAAGGCTGTGCTGGGCTGGAAGAATGTTGGGTAAGCGAGGAAGAGGGAGAGAAAGAATGTTGGACGGATTGATGAGAGGAATGAAGTGATGCATGGAATTTGGAGTTGAAACACGGATCGAAGTATTTTGTGTCGTGTTAGGCTTAGAATTGTGGCATTACTTAGACTCCAGGTTCCCTCGAAAAGTATGCTAAATTTATAGGCTATTGCAAATAAGAATGCAATTTAACAATTTTAAGAGTGAAAGCAATTTTTCTTCCATAGAAAAAACAAAGCCTAAATTTATTTCACATTTTGAATACATTTGCACAAAGCGTGTGTGTTTTTTATCTTTAAAATTAATCTAGTGTTGAAGTGGGATTGCTGCGAAGGTTAGAGAACTGTCTTTCCGTAGTAAAGGTGAGAGACAGATAATAATTCAGACCAGTATATCAGATTTATTTCGGGCTTAATATGAGGAGAAATTAGTCAGTGAGCATAAAAGTGAGTTCAAATTTATTGAAACTGCTATTCAAGTCTTTATATTTTTAATAAAAAAGTTAAATTGAACATTCCAATTTCAAAATATTAATCCAAAATTCACAATTTTTTTTAAAACTCGTAGCCCATATAGCTTAAAAGTCCATATGTCTTGGTGATATTGTCGCAAAATATTCTGATAAACTCTTACATGATGCTTGTCTATAGTGTCTATGTATCAGAAAAATCTTTCAGTGGAAATTGTGTCATGCTTAGCGGAAAATAATTCGTGTGAATTCATTTTTAGTTCTGGCAGTTGTGGGGCCTGCTACAGTTAACGAGTAAAAGAAAGTTAAAAGCTATTAATTTAAATTTTAATCTACTCTACGGTTGATATAATCATCTCTCGCGTCTCTAAATGTCCTTAAATCAAAAAAATTCATAATTTTTCTTCTCCGTCTTGCTTTCGTAGCCGGTCGAGCAGTCACAAAAGCGCTCCATATTAATGTATTCATTTCCTTTGAATAGAGTTTCAATTTTTGCTCATTTTAAATGTGAGCATATTATTTCTGTTATTGACCGTCTTTTGGGTAAAAAATATTTAAGTATAAATGATAAAATTTAGAAAAAAGCATTTAATAATTTCAAAGGAATTCTAGCTGCCTTAAGCCTTAATCCGCAAATTGGAGTCCAAATCTCCCAGTTTAATTTTGGCTATAGGCATAATCAATTTTAACTCTGTGTTCATTGTATATGATATAACAAAATCATGCGTTTAAAATTTCTTTCTTGTTCAATTTTGAAAATTAATAATATTTCTATTTTAGATTAAATTTTATAGTCTCCGGAGTTTGTTTGTGATTACAGATGAACAATGAGATTATGCATTGATTATTTTGTAAAAAATTCAAATAAAGTTAAGTTACTCATGAGAAATGTCAATTATATGAATATCCGTCTGCGAAATTTATCGAAAGTTTAGCTTTCTAGGAATCCTTTGAGCTAATGATAAAATTGAGATCAATCCGTCCTCATCTCTTTACGCGTGAATAACCGGTAGTGGCATTCATAAAGCATCTGCAAACATCTACTTTTGGTATTTAGCACATCATGGAGTTATTTAAGTTTAGAATATTGTTAGAAATATGATTCCCTCAAGTTTCTATCCCAAAAAATTTTGTCCGTTTGTCATCACTTAAAAACAAAATTATGATAACACCTTTCCTTTAAAAATATTTAATAGCATTTTTCTAAGACAATTAGGGATTTGAAAACTTAATTAAGATACTAACAAAGACCAGATGGACTTATAAATCTGTGAATCAAGTTCCTTATAGACTTAATAAGGAGAGCGGTGAGATTTCTCATTTAAATAAGATTCCTCCGCATTTATTGAAAAATAAACGAGAGAGGAAGGAAGAAGCGATAAAGGACTAAGTCTCTGATATCGTGAATAAAGGATGAAACGAGAGAGGAAGGAAGTAGAACACAGCATGAATACAGCTTGAGTCCATGCATTTCTGCTGTATTTAAGAGTTATGTGATATTTATTAATCAAAACTCTGGTGTATGAAATGCTATCTTTGAATGAAAAGACTAAATGCATAATGTTAAAAATCAGCTGGATACTGTGAATTTCTTATTAACGGGTAAGAGAAGCTAGAAGGTAGATGTTACCTTAATTGGATAGAGAAGGTAAAAGGTAGAAAATCTCACCTGCCTGGAAAGTGGCAATACTTGGGATAGAGCTCGATTACCATCAAAATTAGAATAACAAAAGCGTCGGAGGCCTTTCGGAGAATTTGTTTATTTATAGTCAATCATTCAAGTTTAATGTGAGAATATCAATACGCAGAACGGTCCTCCTGAAACGGATCAGAAACTTAGTCCTTTGGAAATGTATAGTATACCCAGAATAAATAGAGGCCCTCGAAGACTTATGGTATGTTAGGGATGGTATAGAAGGTAAAATTTATAAATATTATGGGATATAAATATCGAAATTCTTTGGGGGAATAATGTAAGGGAGAAGTCAAGCATGGCAAGTTAATCGTTGCATGAAATATGAGTTTTCAAAAATTTGAATTCCTTGAATTTAATCCCTATGAAATTGTTGTTCTCAATTTCCATTTCCCATATTCATTGTATTTAGCAAGTAAAGGAAACCCACTTATAATGGACATCGAGATTATCTTATTGTTAATATACTAAGGATAACGATAATTTGTAAACTTTTTTGACGATAAAATACTTTTTCTTTTACTGGCTGTATTATCGAATATGCCTTATTAGTCAGACGTATCAGAGGTATATAGGAGCATATTTCTCAGATTAGTTGTTGCGTGAGAGTGAAAATAAAAATTAATTTACTGCGGGAATGTCAGATATATTTGGCGACTGAAACGATTATAGCGAAACCATGAGGTTATTAATACAAATTTGTCTATTCGTTCTAATTCACGTCACGGGTTTACGATCAAATTTTACACTCCGCTCTAAAGAAATAAAATAAGAAATTAGCATTCGGCAATTTATTGCTGTTTTTACAACGAAAGAAATCAGTGAAGGTGCATGAGGAAACGAAAATAATATATTCAGAATGAATAATAGTATTGTGGGAGGAAAAGAAAGATTAAATACTTTATAACACGCGAAACGATTCTTAGAACTCCTTGGAAGAAAGTGAATCTCCTTAGACACGACGAGCTATGAAGGGCAAACAATGGCAGAAAACTTTACCACCTTAAATTTTTACAATGGATATTTTTCTCGAGAATGCAGAAAAGGAACTGAGCAAAACTTGTATAATGATGGTCGTGGAAATACTCACGGGATATTTAAGGTCAGATTCAGCGGCGAGCTAAGCGTAAGATTTCAATTTTTCTGAAATTTGCATTTTCCTTCAGTTGACCGCCATTTAATCTTACTTTTTGGGCATATGAAAACATTTTTTTTAAACTTAATGAATAACTGAGATGAGATTTTGAGATGTATTTGGTTTTCCAAACAATTAAACCAAAACCTTGCGTTTATTAATACAAATTCGCGACTTCATTAAAATAGCCAACACTGGCCTACCAATTCCTTCAATGGAACGTTAAGTAAAATTTTGAAATTGTTGATTTGGTAAATAACAGCAACTGTTATTTGTTAATTAAATTATTCAAACCCTAGTGCTTTCTTATGGAAGACTTTACTTTGGATAATCAGTCTTTTGAAAATTGGAATGCCCACTGAAAGGTCAGTTTACTCCACATTTCGACTTGCGGTTTTCCTATAAACTTTGCATCCTGCTTGAATATCCCTCAGCTAAGATTCTATAGCCGCTACTATAGTCAATAAACATTCAGATAACAACCAAACGCATCCATACACTACCATATAAGCATTTTATATGCAATAAATAAAATGATAATGTAACTTGATCGAATTCTCACCAGTTACTTTTCGTAAACATTTCGCATAGAGTACTATGACATGATTTTTGCAGTTTGCAAAAGTTTATTTTTGATAATTTTAGAAATACTGTCAGCTTACGCCTCTAATCTTGGCAGATGGAATTTCTTCCGATCGATGCAACCATTGTAATTGCATAACCTTTTGCTATCACTTAAAATGACCTTGGTTTAGAATCCTTCCGAAGGGTGGTAAATTCAATTTTTCCTATGTTTATTTTGTACAGATAGCACCTTTATGGTGTTCACTAATTCTTGTTACACACGTATTTAATTACAATCATAAGGAAATAAAAATAATGGCAAAACCAAAACAAAAACAACTCACTTTTTTATTTCGGTGGTCCCAGCTGCCTTAATCAGGATACGAGGAGTCCCTGAGTATTAGTTTTTATTCTTCTTTTAACCTTAATTAAATGTGTGTGTATCTTAATACGTATATAAATATACGAGGTATGTTCAAAATGTAACATAAAGTAACTCAATGATCAGATAATTAAGTCGCTTACGGCTAGGATATGAAATAAACACTTTGGTCATTGTAATTGAACGAGAACCATTTGATCATATAAAAAAATTAGTTCTACATATTGCTATGTTCACATGCATAACATTTGAGAGTTTTCCTCTATCCTCTTTTTTATGAACAACTCCTCTTAAATTTAGGTGAGATGTTGGAAACCATTCTCCAATGGAGTAAAACCCGTATCCGGCAGTCAAGTTCACTGACACGGGAGGCGCCGCCCCGTTTAATGGTCCACTTCGGTAGGCCTACTTCATATGACCGCGTTCCACTCCCTAAGGATTTGCAGTGGCACACCCCCCTCATGCAATCATAAAATGTTCGGAAGCGAATTGTTTTGCCACTCAGACGAGAGAAAACGATATCGGATAAAACAGTGGAGTCAATTCGTGCTCTGTCCACTGCCGTGTGAAACAAGCCAGCTTCGTAGGGAGAGATGTCAACGCTTTCCCCGTACTCCCCAGAGCCCTACCCCTAGTCGCATCCGTTCTAGTAATAATTCCCAAAGAAATAAGTGCAATTATTTTCTTTTTCAACTTAACCAATGTGTTTTTCTGGACATAGTTCACCTTAAAGAGCAGGGAAATGAACTTTCTTGACCCTTTCATAGTCCTGCTCCCTTTCTCCTTTTAATGTCTAACTTACGTGGGTAGACTGTAAAGCTTCCGGCCTAATTAATGAACTATATGTATTTCCGTCAAATTTATTTTCATTTTTCAACATAATCTCCTTTTGAGTCAATATAGTTAGTTTTTCAGGCAATGCCCTTGACTTTTTTAACACGTCCTAATAGTAGTTTACGTCTTTCTCCACAAAATAGGCGTTCACGCACTCAATAACCTCCTCACCCGATGAAAATCTCGGTCCTCCAAGCAAAACTCTAAGGCTAAGACACTGGAAAAAGTCGCTGGGGACCAGATCTGGTGAATGCGGTGAGTGGTCAAACAATTCGAAAGGCAATTCACTGAATTTCAGCCATGGTGACCGCCGAAGTTATTATTTACGAGGGTCATCCGGAAAGTAGTACCCGTTCGTGAAATAAAAAGACAAAAGTAAATATTAACAAACATAAAAAATTTTATTTGAAAGAGGATACTTTAAACTACTTCTCAACATAATCTCCAAGCAAATTAAGGCATTTGTCATAACGTGTGACAAGTTTCTGTATTCCTGCTGCATAGTCCTTCGCCGCCAGCTCATTGAGATACGCGAGGGACCCATCTTGCACAAATTTTTGCATAATGCAGATGGTGTTTAACAATTTCATGAACAATTGTTCGAGAAACATTGGGAAAATGCTCACAGATGTCATCAATTGTGACGCGCCGATCGTTCCTCACGAATTCGTCAACTGAGCTCACCAGTTGGTCTGTAATGACAGACGGTCTCTCCGAACGCTCATCGTCGTGTGTGTTCCCCCTCCCCATGTTGAAGTTGCGACACCACCGCCGAACAGACGACTCGTCCATTACATTGTCTCCATACACCTCCTTTAATTGGCGATGAATATCACATGGGCGAACGTTTCTTGCATTGAGGAATTTAATCACTGCCCTCACTTCACAACTGGCGGCGTTCTCAATTTTTTTAAACATTGTAAACAATCACAGAAACAACACAGGCAATGCTAGCGTCACGCAACTTGGCTCAGAGAAGGCAGACAAGCCACTGAAGCTATCTGACCTCGTCCAGCGGCTACTCGCGTCGTCAGCACTTCATGCGGCACGAACGGGTACTACTTTCCGGATGACCCTCGTATAACCCTTTTATTCGTATGCATACATGCATACACATATTTAATGTGATGGTGTGATGAACCTACCCACCAACTTCCACCACTCCAGTACTACGTATGTGATGTTAATCGAGTAATTAGTTTCTGACATTCTTTTGTGTGAAATAGTTAATTTTGAAACAAAAGAATTTACCGTAAATCAAGCTAAACAAACACGCATTGTTCTATTTTCACGTATGTTGCACATATTATCGTGACATAACCTTCATATTCTTGGCTGACCACGCTCGTATGTATGCAAATGATAAATTTGCCGTTGATAAATAAATAGGTACTGTTAATTCTTCTAGCCCTTTGATGAACCTCATATGTTTGCATATTTTAAAGCCTTTCGTGGGCGGTGCCTTCTGGGTCGTTTTATCTTCTTAGTAGATGGTCGGAGTTCCATGTTGAAATATACCTCTGGGGGCCCGAAGGTTATACATTCTTTTCTTTTTGAATGGTGACGCAGGCCACTTCATTCAACCCCGGAGAAAAATGGGTTTATTCTCCTTTACGTGGATTACCTGCATTACAAACGTATTGGTTCTTTGCAAAACGCTGTCTCCTTTATTATACATATATATTTTTATATATATATATATATATATATATATATATATATATATATATATATATATATAGAAACAGATATAAGGAAAAGGGATAGGAACACACATAAAGGACGCACACAGGAAAGGTGGGGAAGGCGGAATCAATCAGATCCCGAATGCAAAAACATCCCGGTCTGGGAAATGTTTTTGCATTCGTGATCTGCTTGATTCCGCCTTCCCCACCTCTCCTGTGTGCGTCCTTTATGTGTGTTCCTATCCCTTTTCCTTATATCTGTTTCTATATAAATGAGTATTTGCTCGCCGTTTGGCGGGATTTCGTGTTTGAATGTGTGTGTGTGTATATATATATATATATTCCTCCTCTGCCTCCACCTTAAAATATTTCACCTCATATCTCATTCTGCGGATGGCTTTTGTTTCCCCTTTCATCCTTCCTTTTATCAAAGCCTCGCTATCCTCGCAGCCATTACTTTTAGCGCAAAGGCCTTGAGCTATGTCTGTGTTGTAATCGCCTCGCTCCGCGCGGTTCATTCCAGCCAATTTGCGAATGGGTGGAAGGAGAAAGAAAGTGAGAGGAAGGGCAAGGCGAGTTGAAACTGATTCAAGTGACACACTCTTCTATTTACTCATCACACCTCACTTTTTAATGAAAATAGAAATGAAAATAACGTTTTTGATCTGCAATGAGTGAGGAAATAAAACACCTGTGGCTCACGCCCTAGGGTTGTTTTTGGTAAATCTCACTCACGCACGAATTACATGGGTACGCGATGATTCAGAAAACTCGTAAGAATTCTCATTGAACATGTTTTAGCTTTCCGCCTAATCAAACGAGTGCCCTTAGTCCAAGACGGTTCTTTTGGCATCATTAATCTGTATTCTAGGTTTTTTCCTGGAACGCAAGAGTAAAATTTGTGTGTATCAAAGTATGAAATAATTAATATTCCGAAACCTTTTTTTTTCTTCCCACGAATGATATAATTTTAGTGAAGTTCATGTAAACCATTTTGTTTTCCAATTCAAGTTACGATTTGAAAAGACGTAATTTTCAAGGTGAGCTGAGCTAGGATTAAGGAGCCAATATATATTTGAGGGGTGTGGTAGGGACGTTAGATAGATAGAGGTATTTATTTGAGACCAAGTAATCCCTTCTTCCATTTAACTCATCGTCATATATATATATATCTATATATATATAAATATATATATATATATATATTTATTTATTTATTTATTTATCTATTTATTATGTATAACACTTAGCACTAGTGGACACAGACAAAAACACAGAAACACACAAAAACTTATGTGTTTCTGTGTTTTTGTCTGTGTCCACTAGTGCTCAGTGTTATACATTATTATTCACCTCTGTGAGACTTTCAAAAAGTGTTATATATATATATATATATATATATATATATATATATATATATATAGATATATATATATATACATATGTATATATAATATGAGCCATCAAATTTAAAATTACGTGCATACACTAACATACATATAGACAGGCAGATATACCTGCACATTCCGCACATATTTGCACGTCTAAAAAAATATATCCATATAAAAACATTCATATATACATGTACATACATATACATATATAAATGAATTGCACACCTAAACATACACGAAGTAAATTACAGTGAAGAAAGAAAGCAATAAAATACGGAAAGTCTATGCAAATAATGAGGTTTGTGGGAAAAGCAAGGAAGGAATGGCGTTCCTTCCCTAGTATAAACCCACGCAGTAAAACACCCACGAAAAGTAGGGGGGTTAGAAAAACTTGCGTAAACCGTATGAATTAAAGGAAATATACGTATGCATTGTAACACTTATTCCGTGTGAAGCTACTCACCAGAGGACCCCGGATCTTCCAGATAAGGACAATATTACCTTCAGCTTTACTCAAGTGGTGTAATTTTTCCGGGGAAACTTCAGGTGGTTCAGGCAAATCAACTGGCCTCCCTACTTTGATGTGAAAATTAGGGCTGAGAAAACCTGCTAGGCTGTATATTAAATGAACCTTTAACTCCCATATCAATCTAACTTTCTGGTTGGTAACTGTGGCTGATGGTATTAATTCAGCTTTTGTTCTTTATTGATTTGCCTCTCTTTGAAACAAGAGTGGCGAACGTGACGGTGTAAATATAATAATAAACTATAAAACTTTCATTTCCAAACAATTGTTAAAAAGGTATTGTCTGAGAATTGAAACTTAGTGACTTAGTGAGAAGTGAAACTTAGTAGAATCATAGTGACTCTTGAAAACTCATGTAGTGTTACATAACCTTATGAGCCCAAGAGCAAGCTGGAGTAAAATTATTCTGAAATGCTGATTTTTATCTCTTAGACAGTATGAAATAAGGTTATTTAATGCATTGCGGGATTAATCCAGCGAGGAAGCGTGGGAAAATACGAATTTATTTAGGCACTTTATTTTAAATGATTCAAGTCATAATCGGAACAATGATGCAATGCTGAATTATTGAACTCCTACCCATTTCATTGCATTGAATCGTTGAGAATTAAAACGAGTCGCCTTTCTCCTTCCTTTATTTTATCTCGTATAAAATACCGTAAGCAAATGTTAAAAACGATAAAATCCGCTGACTGTGTGTCGCTTGCTAATTGGGATTTTCTCCGCCATCTCTCCCCTCTCCTCCCCCGGTCGCCATCATCGGAGCGTGCCGATTTATCAGTGCCCAGTGGTGTACACCCGGAAATATATCAGCCCTCCCTCTAAAACTTTTAATGGCATTCTGGCCACGGCTGTCCTGTACTTTCACTTCCGTCGCTCATATTTCAATTGATTTCCTCACTCGCCATGGACTCGCCATGATTCTCTCACCCTTCACGTCCGCCGAGAGCAAAGCCACCCCTTTCCCTCTTTCCTTAGTGGCCATAGACCTTTAAATACTCCAAAATTTCATGCTCTCCTCACATCTCTTCCTCTCTCCCTTATTCTCGCTATATCTCTCTCTTCCTTTCCCCACTTCTCTTTCCATACCTGCTTTCTCTAAATGGATCGCCAGCGCCACGGATCCGTGCGTATTTAAAACTCCCGAGCGGGTACTATTTCCCCCCTCAACACAGTAAGCGTTGCGACGGCGGTGGCAGGCGACGGCCGGATGTAAGCCAGCAGGCTTGTACCGACGCGCCTGAATTTCCCCTCTTCAACTCCCCCCCCGCCCTCCCACACCCTCTCTCCGTCACCGCAGCCACATTTGGCCACGAACGAGTTCATTTAACGTGGAATCCCACCGTGGACAGGGTGAGTTTTTAAGATGGAATGAGCGCCTATGTTTGGATGGCGAAATGGCCCATTTTTCTATGAATTAATCGTCGTGTTAATAGACAGCGTTGAACTGGGGGACAAGAAACTCCTTCTTATTTCTGAGTGAAAATATAATACACTCTGGAATAGCTCACTAGAACGGTTGCTTTCGTAATTTTTTTCTCTTTTCTTGGTGCGAATCCCAATGAAGCTTACGTAAGGAATCACGGGGTCCTGCTTGTCAGATCAAAATTTTCATATTGGGAGGTATTTTGCAGAATTGACGGAAGTTCTATAAATGTCTACTAAAATTCATGAAATTATTACCTATGTGTGTACATACATGTGTGTGCGTAAGGGGATTAAGACTATCCATATATTGTTTATCCTTAGCAATGAGTGGTAAGTTCTCTTAATTTTTAAATTATGATTTAGTTCACAGTTTAGGCTAGAGTTTAAGATTTTATGGATTTTAATTTACTTCTCACGTTTTCCATTATAACATCTACTGAAGATACTACATAGTAACGAAATATGCTCCAGCTACATATTTTTATCCCGTGAAACGCTCCAGTCCCTCATTTCTAGGTTTTTTTCCTGTTCAAATTATAGATGAATAATTTCTATGCCCCTCTTCATGGACTACAACCTTGATGTGATGGAAGAGCCTCTGCGTTCCGATGACCCCTAGAGCTGTGCTGGCGGGAGCTATGTATTTCCTCAAGGTAGAGTCACCCATATAGGTCGAAGGTTAGGAGGCAAACGAAAGGTAGCCCGCGCAGCGTCTGTTCCTCAGTGAGGAGTCTGCCAAGCCGTCTGGCCTCAGTGGGGCGGCCATTGAGTGATGGTTCTGCGTCATGAACACCATTGAGGAAAGCATCGGAAAACCTGCTCAATCATGCACTCCATGATGGTTAGGATGAATATAGAATGAGACTGAGTTCTGGACCTTAACCGGGCTCATCCCATTCGACCATGTGCCATGCCTGGCTGCGGAAGAAGCAAAACTTTCACAGACCTCATTTTACGAAATCCTTGCAAAGCGGTAGAGACTCCGATGACGAAGAGGAGTGAACCAGCGAGAATACAGATTATGAGTGTTTGGGTAATGTTGAGGACGCAATTACAATATATAAACCGAAAGATGAAGAGAGGACGTATAGATGCTTAAGGTTTTGCGAGCAGAGATAGAAGGATAGTGGAGATCAATGGAGTGACATTTATAGAGTAATATACGAGGGTCATCCGGAAAGTAGTACCCGTTCGTGAAATAAAAAGACAAAAGTAAATATTAACAAACATAAAAAATTTTATTTGAAAGAGGATACTTTAAACTACTTCTCAACATAATCTCCAAGCAAATTAAGGCATTTGTCATAACGTGTGACAAGTTTCTGTATTCCTGCTGCATAGTCCTTCGCCGCCAGCTCATTGAGATACGCGAGGGACCCATCTTGCACAAATTTTTGCATAATGCAGATGGTGTTTAACAATTTCATGAACAATTGTTCGAGAAACATTGGGAAAATGCTCACAGATGTCATCAATTGTGACGCGCCGATCGTTCCTCACGAATTCGTCAACTGAGCTCACCAGTTGGTCTGTAATGACAGACGGTCTCTCCGAACGCTCATCGTCGTGTGTGTTCCCCCTCCCCATGTTGAAGTTGCGACACCACCGCCGAACAGACGACTCGTCCATTACATTGTCTCCATACACCTCCTTTAATTGGCGATGAATATCACATGGGCGAACGTTTCTTGCATTGAGGAATTTAATCACTGCCCTCACTTCACAACTGGCGGCGTTCTCAATTTTTTTAAACATTGTAAACAATCACAGAAACAACACAGGCAATGCTAGCGTCACGCAACTTGGCTCAGAGAAGGCAGACAAGCCACTGAAGCTATCTGACCTCGTCCAGCGGCTACTCGCGTCGTCAGCACTTCATGCGGCACGAACGAGTACTACTTTCCGGATGACCCTCGTACGTTGGAGGGGATGAGAGCCAGCAAAGGGTGGCAAAAACATTGATTAAACAGGAAAAAAGAAGCACATTAAACAGAGAGCAAGTGACTGGTAAAATATGGTTCGTAGTATTCAAAGCTAAATTAACGAACATGGTCATTTCTCAGGTCTACATGACAACAAGCCATCATAGGGATGAAGAAGTCGACAGGGTATACCCTCACTTAGATGACATATTACGGGTGTTTGTTGAGGAAAACATCTGACAGTGATGGGAAATGTGGACGCGAAAGTAGGCGAAGGAAAAGGTGGTAGTGAGGTGGGGCACTACGGTTTAGGAGCAAGAAATGGCCGCGGGGAGAAAGCAGAAGAGTTTTGCAGAAGACAGGGGTTAATCGTAACGAACACTTGGTTTAGACACTAACGAAAGGCGCACATACGTATGCAGAGAAAATGCCCGGAGATTCAGAAACAATTATTCAGAATATATTATGGTTAGGCATAATTTAAGGGACAGTGTTTTCAATTCGCACAATTTCTCGAGAACGGATACGAAATTGGATCCCAATTTAGTAACTATGAGGTGTGGCGTCCGATTCAAAAAGATGAAACAGGGAAGGCGACATAGGAAATACATGGAATGTGGGAGCACTAACCGGTTCGATAATGAAGAGTATTAGTAGACTGTAGAGAAAATCATAAGTGAGAAAAGGGAGCTGGGTCCTGTAGAGGAAAAATGGGAGCATATCAAAAAATGGACATCGAAAGCTGGAAAAGAAACTATAGGAATAGTAACAGGAAAGGGTAAGTCAATATGGATGGCGGACTTAATAATTAGAAGGTTATATGAGAGAAGGAAATGGAAGACTGTAAACACAGATTTAGGTAGCAGGAAGTATAAAGCTTTCAATAAAAAGCCTGTTCATCAAGGGAGTTGGAATCAAATAAGACCGTCGGGGTAAACAACATTCCCGGGGAATTACTTTAAGGTTTTAAAGAATGTGGGAAAAAGTTTTTATTGATTAATTTGCACCATTTATGAGAGAGGTATTTGGCGGGGAGACTTCAGACGTCAAGTTACGGTTAGTTCCTGTTCCAAAAAATATAAGGCCAACCATATGAGAGGCCCATGAGAACCTCAAGTTTGATTTCGCATCCAGCTTAAGTAATACTCAGAATCATCAACAAGAGGATAAAAATTAGGGTAGATGGGAAAAATCATTTTGAGTCCAAGAAGGGGATAAAGATGTGTTGTTCCGCAATAGCAATGAGGGGAAGATAGAATAGTAATAGAGAGGAATATAGAATACAGTGAGGATGTATGTCTGTTTCGTAGATTTCAAAAAGTCGTTCAATAGAGTGAATAGACTCAAATCAATGACTTCATTGCAGATAATAGGAGTGTATTGGAATAATACGAGTCTTTGTACATCATTTACATGTCTCAGACTTCTCAGATGCGAGTGGTGGATGGTTAGTCCGGATGGTCAGTGCCAGGAAGAGTAAGATAGGGGTGTTCATTATCACCTTTGCTCTTAAACATATCGTGTGTTGAGGAAACGTTGAGCAAACGAGGGAGGGGATCGGATAGTGATAGGAAATTTGGATGAAATAAAGGGAAGAAGTATGCGGTATTGAATTGGAACTTACTGTAGTTCCCGATGTCAGGTCATATTTTTATTTGTTTGAAGTGGCATTTAAAGCATTTTTGTACCGTTGTGCAGGCTGAGTCCATCCAAAGCCTACTTTAACCGATAGAATACTACTAATGACAATAAAATTGTTTTAACAATACACGTGACCTCATCTGTAACGGCTGCAATGATATTTATATTTTGTTAGTCCACATTAGTATTGACATTTTAACTGCTTTATATAGCCTATATTTATATTTATTGTACATGATATTGTCTCATTTCGATTTTAAGTGATCCGATGGAAATCTCATATCGCATCTCAATAGATTAATTTTTCCAAGTGGTAAAATAATAAAAACGGTAATGTGGCTCATCTCTTTCTTCTTGCTATGCGTGCCACGAAACGCACTGTTCCTTTCCTGTATGATGTTGTATGAATTCTAAACCACACTCTTTTCCTCTTGTATGTGGTGTATTTCTCCTTTGGTGGGTGAGACAGCCCCCTGACGCCATCTCTTGGCTAAAGAATCGGGGCGCTTGGCGACATATTAGACCCACGGATCTCAGGGTAAATTACGTTTCCTCGATAGCTCAAGTGGTTAAGAGCATCCGCCCGGCAAGCGGAAAGATCCGAGGTTCGAGTCCCGGTCAAGGAAATATTTTTACTCTTGTGATCCGTTCGATTCCGCCTTCCCCACCTCTATTGTGTTCGTCCTTTATATGTTTTCCTATCCCTTTTCCTTATATCTGTATCTGTATATATGAGTATATATATACATACATATATATATATGTGACTATATATATATATATGTGACATACATATATATACATATGAGTATATACATACATACATATATATATATATATATATATATATATATATATATACATAAAGAAACACTCACAAGAGCTAAAAAGCATTTGGACAGCACAATAGAACACGAATAAAATAGGTAACATTTAAAGGACACTCACATTAAAGATTGTTTAAGCTTTCGGCCTGCTCCGAGGTCTTCTTTCATTAAGATCCTATAAATGTTATCTATTTTATTTGTGTTCTATTGTGCCGTCCACACGCACGCGCACACAAACACTCACACAAACACTCACACAAACACTCACACAAACACGCACACAAACATTCACACAAACACTCACACAAACACGCACACAAACACGCACACAAACACGCGCGCACGCACACACACACACACACACACATAAAATTATTCCTAAATAAAACTAAGTGAATAACTAAATAAAATTTTTATATTTTCTATAGTTAAGTCAATGCTTCATGGAGGTATTAATTGAAAAACACCTGTAAGTGTTTAAGGCCTATTGACTGTATTTTTTGCAATGTTGGTTACAACATAGCATTAGTACGGTAAGCATTGGAAATGGAAGTATTTCCGAAGAGTTTTTTATAATGTTTTAACCGTTTCCTAACAATATGATATTCACACAGCTATCTTCATTTGAAGAGGCACTCAAGGGAAAAGTTAATCTCGTATAATTGAGTCTTTTCTCATGGGTTGGAATCAACACGATCTGCAAAATTAGACTGCGTTAAAAATCAGCCAAGACAGATTGTATTGCATTGAGTCATTTTTAGAGCGAACAGTACTTTATTATTATCTTGAAAAAACGTGTTATGTACTTTTGAGGGTAAATAGGAAATTACCGGGATCTCTACGACACCGGATCCAACAGAAGTGTCCATAGGGAACGAAATTTAAATAGTTGCCACTTAGGTAGATATTTATTCGCACAATATTGGTGAAATTAAGTTAACTGATTAATAATTTAAACTCCTATATCCTTAAATAATTGCTTTTCGTAAAACATACATATATTGATCGCATTGTCTATTAAATATTTATAATTTTCACCACAAAAAGTTAAACCGGAATGGCTCTAAAATCCTAAATTTTCCATATATACAAAAATTTCATTGAAATCAAATCATTGTTTAAAATAGTAAAATAAGGATAAATTTTCAACACGTGGTCTCGCATTTAGTAAGCCGATAATGACACTTGTATGCATGTGGCAGTAGTTATTACGAAGGAAATTTCTACAGGGGAAAGTCTGTGAAGGGTACACATGATATCCACTGTATTATCTAGGACGAGTGGATTAAAGATCCGTTAATCATCTTTTAGGATGATTTCCCACGAAGAATATGTGAGCGGCAAGGGAACGACTGGCCCTAAACGCTAAAATATAAATTTTCACCTGGGGTAGTTTACAGAGACACGACAAAATCCCGCATTGGTTCAAATATCGTAGCTTCGTACGTTGATTTAAATTTATGCGCCATTGGCATCCTGTGCTTCATCAAATATCTCACAAAAACGGAATTTCCGTATCCGTTTACGAAATTTGATTCTACGCGGATATTATTCTCGGGAGTAAGTATGATGGAAAAAGCCAATGCCTCACATTTACGAGGAGGAGGAAAGGTTACGGTACCTATGTTGATTACACCTATTCCCGCACCGCAAATGGCTACTATAGGACGGCCATAGGTACTGCATTATCATAAGGGCATGCATGATGTGTCACTAACAAAAGATAGTGGCTATTTTTCAGTCGATATGGATTTCAGGGTCATCGTGTGGTGATCAACTTAAATGGCTCTGTAACGTAGTCATATAATTAATTTTATTTTGTTTGTATCCGCATTGTTTTTCGGAAATGTTTTTTTTACGATTCACTTAAATCACTCAAAGTTATTATTTCACGTATCTTTGAGTTTTCGAGTATGCCTTTATTTAGGACTTAAAGATTTTTAATCTTAAGAAATACATGTAGATTAATTCAAAATTCGTTTTTACCCTCTTGCAGTTGAAATTTGGAATTTAATTTATGTGTCGCAACGTTTTTTTCATATCCTACGGTGATATGGTTATATCTGTGAAATTTTTTATTCAAGGTTTTGAATAAGAGAGTGCAATACAAAAGCTAAAAAAATAAATTAACTGAATTGTTCAACAATTGAAATTTTTTAGCTCACCAAATTTACATTCCAAATAAACCTTTATCACATTTCAAAAAGCTTTTCAGATGGTACCCGACTCGTTCGAAAATAGGTCCTCGCAGTAATCAATTGCGTCAATACCCATTCCAATCTTCAAGAGAAGGAGCGACATCCTGGGATCTATTTCTCAAAACTCCATGTCGATATACAAGTTATAAGAAATAAGTTTCATATTGTTATTGTCAAAATATATATGTGCAGGCAGAGATTGTCTTTTGGTACAAAAATAATTAACATCGCAATGAAACTTTCCTTTCTGAAACAATAACAGAGAACACCTCAGCATCAACCTCTATTACAAAAGGAAATTAATTGAAACAAATTCTCAATCATAAAAATCTACACTATTCATATATATATATATATATATATATATATATATATATATATATATATATATATATATATATATATATATATATATAATCAATTTCATGCAAGGTGACATTTGATAGTGATGGGGAATTGGAATGCGGTGATACGGGCAGGACTCAACCTTTGCACCACGTATTTCCCTGGATCCCACAGACTGAAAGCCTTTCTAAACAACTCTTTCCTTTTTTCAATGACAATGACGTGACCTAATCCCCACTGTCCCAAAGCACCTCTCTCGCAAAGAGACGAACCGCCAATCTCAAAAACCTTCGGAGATCCTCCACCCCTTACCTCCCCCTGACAAATATCCTCTTCTTGTAATATCACCCCCGATAAATATGTCTGCTCATCTCTTCCCACATCCCCTCATTTTCTTCTCACATCGTTCCCACGCTAATAACCTCTCGAAAAACACTATCTATCTTTTCCCATGCAGACAATGCACTTCATTTAACATAAGCGAATGCATAATCCTTTATCCATTCGGATGAACAATCACAGCTTCTCCTATAATACTGCCTCTCTCTCTTCTCATCCTGTCCCTTCACACACTAATTCCCATAACGTTTCATTCGACCAGTGTTTCTCCCTTACCATCCTAGAATCCCTACCTTATTCAACCACCAACATAGAGGTGAAAACTTACAAATTGGCAAATATACTATCTTTCCGATCTTATAAAATTCCCACTCTTAACCACCATCTTTAAATCCCTCCCCAGCATACCCTGCAAACCTCTTCCCCCCCGCAAACTCCTGAATTCCCGTGCGAGACCTTCGAGCCTGACCTGAAGATGGTCCCAGAGAGGGCCGAAAGCTCAAGCAATCTAATATGACTTTTCTTTTACGTGTTATCTATTTTATTTTTATTTTGTGTTATATTTTACCGTACAAATGTTATACATGAATATATATATATATACATATGTATATGAGTATATATATATATATATATATATATATATATATATATATATATATATATATTTTATACAGGATAAATTAATGGAAGTTCTTTACACCTGATATTCAAATGCTCACACACCTTTAACTGCTAAACTTTCTGGCATTCAACGACAACATTTTACATCAATAATTTCTGATCAATAATTTTTACTTTTAATACGTAATAAACCCATAACTAAACAAGATTAAAATATGGAAAGAAAGCTCGAATGAGTATAACAATATTAAAATCCATAAAATTTATAATAATTATTTAATATGGATAATGGATTGTATTTAAATTATTTTATGCAGCAGTATATAATCAATAATAATCACACTTAAATATATTAAATGGTCATTCAATTTCAATTTTAATAATAATATTCAATAATATATTTTATTGTCCTTCCCTTTTAGGCGTGCTGAAAATAATGGTTTTTTATCGCATGCACTTAAAAAAACGAACAAATTTAAACTTAGGATATCTGATTTTATATTGTTGAAATAATTATGATTAAATAGAATATAACACAATATTTTCACAGTTATGCTACTTTTTCTTCTATGTTTGATTACAGCGGGCAAAAAAAGCGAGCATTGTAGCATATCTGTTGGGACTGGTATGGTTAAGTCTAGTTTTTCGACAGTTCATCAATCAGTAAGTCAAAGATATCAAATACAAGACATCAGATTTTAATATCCTTTATTTTACTGGAACAACTATTCGATATTGATTGAATCAGAATTATTATAGTTGAAAAATATAATTATTCTACTTAAAAAGGTAATTATGATTACACCATTTAGACAGCTAATTAAAAATGTAACTGCGTTGATTATATAATTACTGACAAAACTCAAATAACATAAAATACAAATATTTACGTTTCTATTCATAAGACTTTGGTTGCCGCAACAATAATTTTCATCCCAAAAAAAACGGAGGGGAAAAATGTTTGCTTTCACTTCCTTTAAAATTAATTCGACTGTGATTAAATTGATGGTTGCCTTGGTAACATACGTAGAGGTTATGGAAACCTGTTATTATTCGACCTCATAACGCAAAAACATTGTAAATATAAAGTAGTCCAGAAATTTAGCCGTGGAATCAGAAAACTCAGGAAATCCGTTCTCATTTTCGTATTTTAAAGAATCGAAGAAAAAGTAATATTTCCATGAATTTAAGTCCGTGTTTCTGAAAAATAAAACTCCGAAAAATGGAAAAATGAAAGTAAACTTATGGAAATGTGCAATTGTCTTCTGGATTTGATTCCAAGAATTTGCGAAATAAAATTAATTTCTAAAGAATTACAAGCTTGTAGGAAACAATATACTTCACAGCATATTTCCTACCGCAACTCAAACCATTTCAGATACAGAGGTGAAGAATAGACCCATCGTCATATACATATTATATCAGGCATTAAACTTATAGTTATATTCATACGTGCACATAAATACACATAGACAGACATACAGATTTGCTCTATATATAAGAAAAAAGTAGCGGTAATAATAAAAACTCACACAGCTCGTGTGAGTTTTTCCGTACAATCGTTATATATGTATGTGTATATATATATATATATATATATATATATATATATATATATATATATATATATATATATATATATATATATATATATATATATATACATACATATATATATACATATATATATATATACATATATATATATATATATATATATATATATACATATATATATATATATATACATACATATATATATATATAAATATATATATATATATATATATATATATATATATATATATATATATATATATATATATAGAGTGAGTCGCGGTAGTCCAGGGGGTAGAGCGTTGTACTGCTGACCGGAGGGGCCCGGGTTCGATTCCCGGACAAGGCACTCAGGGCACCTGCAACTCCATCCAAGCTTTGTGATTTTTCGGGTAATAGTTCGTCCTAGGAAACAATAACCGGCACAGGGAAACGAACTGGCACCCCTACCCTGATGTTTGAATTTCACACGCCGCATAGGGCTTAGTACTGGGTGAACTCTACCATCATCTACCAATCCGACTTTCGGGTTGATTACTGAGTTTATGGTTTATGGTTATATATATGCGTATGATATAGTGTATGTTTATACATGTGTATACAAACTGCACTAACATTGATACATTTTATAATTTTAATTCAGCAATCACTTGCTCAAATTAACAACGCATCAAAGAGTGAATTTTTACAAATATTTCGAATATTTTTCATTTAAAATTGCAGCTAAAATGGCAAAAATAAAGTTTCTGCGCAAAAAATAATCAATGAGTTGGCGATAACCATACATTAAATCAAGAAAATGCGAAATAATTAGTTTAAAAACATCCAGCAGCAATTTACATATTCCGATATTTCTCTTTCTCATTTCTTATTAAGCTTCCTGACGCATGGGTCGCCAACCTGGCGTAGCGTCACGTGTGTTTAATATTGCACGCAAGCTTGAGCGTGTCGTCCAAAGACTAAAATGCGTAAAGATTACGCTCCATATTACCGTTTTCACCCCTCTTTCGCAAGAATGCATATTCGACTCAAAAAAATACCCATAACAATAAATTTGAAAGGGTACAATAATATAAACATTTAGAGCTGTAATGGCTTATAAATTCATTCATGGGTGCATTGTAAAATTTGTTTTGAATAACTGGCGAAATATATTTCAAAACTAAGTGAAATATGTTAGCAGATGGCACAAAAACAAATGTGAATTATAATATTTCCTAAAAATATTAAGATGGATTCTCTCTCTTAAGATCAGTGTTTGCTCTCTAGGTACTGTAATTAGCTGTGATTGAAATCATATAGAGTCTCTAAAAGTAAAAAAAAGAATTCTCCTAACTTAATGAACATACGTGCAATTATTATATAAAGGGATATCCTCTAGTTTATTCTTTGCAAAATCTCAGTAAAATCGCCCAATTTACATACGAAAATGAATGAATAAGAAAATCCCTTTAAAAATAAACGGTAAAAAATTAATTTAGTCGGTTTGTAAAACGTTTGATGTATTGCGAAGCACGCTGAATGTTAAGTGGCGATAAGGCTCTAAATACATCATTCCATATAAGGCTGTGGCACGCAGTCCTTGGAAGATGGAAGGAATTACGTACCAAAAACCTGCCATGTGATCGGTGATATACTTATAGTTAAATAAACGACTTAAGGAGTGTAGTATCTCTATCATACCATTCTTCCCTACCTTTTCTCATGTCGCTTCACTTAGCTGTGAGCTGAATGGGAAATTAAATGTCTGAGGAATTGAGAAAGGGCACTCATTCTTGGAGAGATGAAAATTCATGAATATGAAGTCGCGTACTATTTTATCAGAGATTTCTGTCTCCTCCGACACAATAAAGTAATGACACGATTTCGATCATTCTAATTTCCTAGTATTGACTCGTACCAGGATTGCAGTGACGCCATTAATATACTTCGTCCTTTCAATGTCCGTATTTCCTGATTTTTCTGCTGACATCATTGAGTGAAGTTTGGTCATCGTTCTCAAAACATAAATATACCCTTACATGTGAAATAATTAAATTGCATAAATTTAGTAGCCAAAATTGTAATCTGCATTTAAGTTTCTAAAATTTATAATAATAATATTAAATACAATCTTACTGTGTGCAATTATTCCCATAACCATCGTGAGCGAGCAATTCTAAGTTGCTTTTGTGGCAGCACTCCAATATTTCCCCTTTTTCTACCTTCTTTTCATTCGCTCATATCTTCTCGGATTGACCGCATCAATTCATTGATTCTCATATGTCGACCTTGGCGTTCCTCTTCTATTCTTTCCATCCAATATCTTCCATCACGGCCTCCGCCAAACTATTGTGCCTCTGAATGTGCCTCTGATTCTTTTTGTCGGCGGCCACAATAGACTTGGCCTCTTTAAAAACTCCTTGAAAGACTTACTCATCAGTGATACGCTGTCACATCCTTCCGAATACTAAAAATATTAACTCTTTCTGCCTTAGCTTTATTTTCATCCGATGAATAGTGGTAATATTTGAAGTATTTCGGGCGTACACGTGTTGAGATGCTGGGTTTGCTGGTGTAAACGTAAAATAAGGGTATTTGATTTGAAATATTTTTCTGACCCAGGAACTCACCATTGCGATCAATTTTATGAAGTAAATATTGATATTCGACAAATTCTTCAACTGTTTAATGCAATGATAATCAATTGTATTTAAAACAGCCTAACCACTAGCTAAATTAAACTGTAGCAACTACAGCCTTGTGATGATTAAATTCAAGCCAGTTAATGTAGGGGCTAATAAGACTTCTGAGCTAAAATACGCATAAAATTTGTTAGACAGGTTTGTTTATTTCATTGGTGCTTGTAAACGAGGTGTTTGCCAAACTTTGTGCATTGCAATACGTAGGTACATGACTAAACAACAGAACTCTATTGACAAAGCTATCAGGCAAAATAAAATAAACTAATTCATTTACATGTAACGTAAGATGAATAGATAAAATTGTGATGACGCGGCTAATTAACCAGTGAAAAGAACTAATTAGATTATTGATTAAAATTTAAATGAATCGTAAATAAAATCACGCATTGACCCATTTTAGCATGCACCTTTGTTAACGACACCAAGGCATTTATGTTCACATATCATCTCCTTGTGTTGCTTACATATTATCTCCTTGAGTTTTTAAGTAGATTTTTCTGACAAAACTCATTTTCGCGACTAAGATTATTAAAATGTTTTTCAGACAGATGACTCTTATGCATTGTTTGACAATATAAATCATCATTTTAGAAGCTAGACAGTCATATGTTAACCATGAGTTCTTGACCATGTGATGGAATTCTCTGTTCAAATTTCCACTGCTGTTCCGAACGCAGCACACGCATCAAACAACGTGCACCGCCATAACTAACGTGGGCGGAAAACATCCGATATAGGTGGCTAATTCCATTTACGATCCTTTACTTCCGAGTATTGTGTCACTGGGCAGTACGTGTGTGGGGCATTAAGCTGTAACCGAGATTGCTGATTGCCCTGAGATTGCTCAGGGCATTCTCATGTGACCTCTTCGCGCCTTAAATGGTAAATATTATCTGTTTTTTTAGGAAAAGGTAAACGATTATGGGGAAAATTGACTTTTGATAAAAAAATAGAATTAAATCGAGAACTAAATTAATCTTTTGTTAGATACCTGAATAATGGCTACATGAATATTATGTGTATGTATAATATATACCTACCGGTTAACGTAGGTTTTTGGCTGGACAAAGTTCCTAAATAAATATTTTGTGACTCCTAGCAAAACAAAACATCCTACTCTATATCAGGTCCCTCTTCATCTCTGAGTACCTTCTTCCTCCCTTCATTCCGTCCAACATCCCTATCCTGTTCCTTCCCTTTCCTCGTTTGCCCAACATTCTCCCCTCCATCACAGTCTTCAACATCCCACTGCCGGTCAATACCCCCTTCATCCACTTTTCCTGCCTCCATAGGATTTCTTCCAACAAACCCCTCTCTTCGCCCACTATACCAAGTACTTACTCATTTGTTTTCTTCTCTGTCCTATATATATATATATATATATATATATATATATATATATATATATATATATACATACATACATTCAAACACGAAATCCCGCCAAACGGCGAATAAATACTCATTTATATAGAAATAGATATAAGGAAAAGGGATAGGAACACACATAAAGGACGAACACAATAGAGGTGGGGAAGGCGGAATCGAACGGATCACAAGAGTAAAAATATTTCCTTGACCGGGACTCGAACACCGGACCGTTTAGTTTAGTTTAGAACGATAGACGATATCTCAATCCCCACATGAACACTGTGATATGTCGAGAAAAAGCGCTGACATTTAAATTAAAAACAAGCGTTTTGTTAATCGGAATGGTAGATAAAGAACGACGGTGGACCATCATTAATTTATAATACGAATGTTGGCCGTCATCATATTTATTCTCCCTGTTCCTGAAAATACTGCTGTAAAAGTATTAATACGAGTTCGGAAATGGAATGTCGATATATATTACATTTATGAAATCATTTATTTGAGACTGCTGTAGCAGAAATACATTTTTTGTTGTTGTTCTCTTCGGCAAGTGTCTACCGAGTTAAATTCGAACACTTTCGTAATTTTACTCGTTAGCTATAATTTCCTCAAATTTTCAATGTAAAACCGTCCCTAGTGTGTAATAAGGTCAACTTGTGAAACGTGTAAGTAGAGCCAGTTTAATATATCTCAGGCCTTCCCTTTCCGTAATGCATTTGATCAAGAGCAAGATACATTTTAAACCCGCGTGGAATGACCGCATGAAACGTCAACTACCTGGATTTTTGTGATGAAGTATAATGAGTTTTCCCAGTGAGTTGTTATCGATGCATGTTGAGTAGAAAATTCAGCAATTAAAAATAGGTCAACATTTAAATCAATACATGATACTTTTTAGCAAATGGGAGCATAAAAATAGATTTTATAACCGGTAAATTTGAACTAAATCAATGCGACGGACCATATGCAATGGACATTTCATGGAAACTCTATGTTATTCGTATCATGATGGATGATTTATTTTTAAGGCAGTTCAAATGCCATTGATATTTATTTAGTGAGTGGATATATATTAGGCCTATCTTTTATGTTTTTCTCCATTTTCTTGGACGAATATGGAAAATCATCGAAGTTATTCGAAAGTAACTTTTAGAAGGGAAAGAATAATGAAAGTTGAAATAAATGTGAGTACATACGTTTATCTGCTCGTTCTGGTCTCTTATAGGGTACACTGATTTTCTGCAAGTCACAGACGTATTCGTCCAAAGACACTAAATCTTTTATTCACAGCACAGGACCATTCTCCTGAAACTAGCGTCATATCCCACACGCCCTAGGATTTCTTTTTTTTCTCCCCACTATTTATTTCTCCGGCGTGTTTGCTCATTGGTCCTCCTCATATGATCTCACCCTCAATCCTCACTTTAATAATTCATATAAAAAAATACACTGAGTTAATATATCCCTTTAATCCCGGAGTCATTCAAACTTCTTTTCTCCTAAAAACCTTTTACATAGTCTGACCGAAAAATAAGTAGCAATTTAGTTCAGATAAACAGAGTTCGTTCCAAAAGTAATACAACTAAATTTCCCACGCCGCTCCTATTGGTCGACGTGGAATCAAACTACTTGGAGGAGGTGAGATGGACGCTAAGCTTTGCCGCAATACCGGTCTCAGTGGTCTTCAAGCCTTGGAAGCCGCAGGACGTCAGTTATTGTAAACCTCTGCGCGCCGACCGTATCACGAAAGACCAACCAAGCGGATATTTCAAGTGAACTTTTGTAACATACTTAAAATGAACTTGATTATTTGGACAACGTCATCACTGGTGATGGAATATGGGTTTTTGAATACGACCCAGAAACAAACGCCAAAGCTCTGAGTGGTGTACCGACCAATCCCCCAAGTCCAAAAAGGCAAGAATGACCTAATCAAAAGCGAAAACAACGCTCATTGTCTTTTTCGAGAATAAAGGAGTAAACCATTAGGAGTTTGTTTCTCAAGGACAGATAATTAACCCTACCTACATGGATGCACTGGAAAGACTCCGAAAAAGGGTCATCAGGACGAGAAAAGACATCTCCGCTACCAGGCTACTCCATCACGACAACGCGCCTTGCCACAACGCGCTACGAGTCCGCAAGTTCCTGGCCAAACACCAGGTGCCAACGCTGCCCCACCCCGCTATAGTCCTGACGTTTCCTGAGCAGACTTCCTTTTATTTCCTCTGATTAAGGCAGCCCTGAAAGGAACCCATTTTTCGTCCATAAAAGAGATCCAATGAGCATGAAAGAGATCCATCGTGACGAAGATCTTGAGAGAGGTCCCCGAAGAATTTTTGTAATGACTAATTTATGCTCCGGAGTTAGAACAATAACTTGGCGGTGGCATATGTATCTTTCATTCCGTTTTTCATTGAATACTTTAAATACCTTAGTCAGTCTGTAACTGACGAAAATTGGAAAAATACAAAAACTATCGTAGAGGATGTACATCTTGGCAAACGATTGACAAAATTTACATTTATTGAGAGAACCTCCTTATAAACAAAATCAACCTATCCACTTGGAGACTAGGATAGACAAAAGTTGGATGAAATTGTTATTAATCACAATGCAATTTAGATTATATTTAAGAATAAAAAGACCAACGGACTAGAAGGGACTAGAAATAAATTCTATTGCTAGTTTCATTTGATATTAAAAATTTGAAATTAGTTTATAAGAGTTTCTGCCAAATGCAATATTTTACCCAATTTGATACATTTCAGAGAGACATCTGAGTTTTAATTATTTTAACTTAATGAATCAAAAATTAAGCACCGGGTAACAGTATACGAGAGACTTTTTTTTATCAAATAGGCTATCTAGGAAGTAAGCGACCTAATTAGAAAAAGACGTATTATACTATTGTTTATGGCTTCACTTCGTGGAGGTATTTAATATCCATACTAAAAAGAAAGACTTGTACTTTTCCACAGATTTTATTTTTAGTACAACGCGTTTCCCCGACTTGCGGTATCATCAGGTATGTACCTGGTGATGCTGAAAGTCGGTGAAACGCGTTGTACCATTAACAAAATCTGTGGAAAAGTAAAAGTCTTCCTTTTTAGTAGAGAAAAACGATAATCACATTTTTATTATTCTTCGTGAAAAATCTGCGGGTATTATTAAAAAAACGAAATGAATAAATTTAAATGTGATTAAACAAGACAATTAGATAAGCGCAAAATATTTTTTCCCGCAATTTATTAGTTTTGAAATACTTTGTCTTTTCAAAATTACTTTTCCGTGCAATCACAGGATTCAGTTGATTGCGCATTCCTGTACCTGAAATTTAAACCCGGTCCAAATTGTACGACGAACTTTCTAAAACTGTGCAGTTTAATCCGTCTTATTATTTGGACTCGGTGCAATGCGCCGAAGCAAGTTTTCAAACGTAATCCCGACATGCTTAAAAACTAGAAAGAACTTTCAAGGCACGGAATTCACACTCTTGGGAGTCGCGTGGAGTCATCGATAGCGGAACTAGCAAGGAGATAATCTTTGGAGTTCCGCTGGGTGAGAATATTTATATGGGGGTCGCCAGAGGCAGTTATTCATGGAAAATCCTTCCTTCCTCGCTGTGACCCGAAATACTTTTTGTTCTTAATGGTGAACACGTTTGCGGCAGTGCAAGCATACCTTTTCCACTGTCGGAAAGTTCGTATTTTTCTTTTTCTTGCGTAAAGTAGCTACTGCGGACGAGGGTGCTTGCATGAGTCATAATCTGGCCACGAATGGGCTTGAGGAAAAAATTCATTTTTGTTTAATTATTAAGTTTATTGCTCCACTTAATCCTTTCGTAATCTATACGACTGACTTATGTTTCCTGAAATATCCCGCACCACTCGCCAAAACATATTCCAGTATCAATATTCCAATTGGAAAGATAGTGCTTGTGCCATTAGGAATGTTATTATTGAGTCACGAAGTCATATGCTCGATTTATCCTCTCTCTCTCGATATATATATATATATATATATATATATATATATATATATATATATATATATGCTTCCACAGTCGATATCTCACAAAAGCCTTTCAAAGCAAAACCGACAGCAGCAGGACAGAAGACGCAGAAGAAGAAGACTATATTAGTTCGATTTGGAACTTATAATGTTAGGAATATGTTGAGTTGACCAGAAAATTAGAAAACATGAAGCGAGAGAAAGGAAGAGAAAATATAGATATTTTAGTTCTATTCAAAATGGATAATCTAGTGGAATGGATGGATAGCGAGGATTACTGGAGTGATAATTATAGAATAATACAAAGAGGGGCTTGTCGTAGAGTAGGATGTTGGCCTGTATTTTGTTAGGAAGAACAAAGTATTTATTTGGGTGTTGTGTCCATCCAAAACCTACCTTAACCGGTAGATCATCTAATAATAATTATACCAATATATATATATATGGTGGTCTCACTTGAAGAAGGCCCTGAGAGGGTCGAAAGCTCGAACAGTTTACCGTGTGAGTGTTCTTTTAAATGTTGCTATTCTTTTCTATTTGTGTTAAATTGTTTCAGCCTATTATTGTGCCGCTCGTGTGAGTTTATATATATATATATATATATATATATATATATATATATATATATATATATATATATATATATATAATTTCTTCTCATTTCCCTAAACGGAGAGCGTTTTCTTGATCACACGTACGTACGCAATATGGTTAACCTCAAGAACATGGAGTGTTTTCTGACCAATGAAAATAAGTCAATTTCGTTTCCCTGGAGGATCTCTCGGACCAAGTTCCCTGACACAAAAGATTGGGCCTCCAGGATTATTCTTTATTCCCTTTTTCTTATGACGATCCTGGTACACCAGGAGAGGTCGTTACTGGAGTTTGTCCTTAACCGAAGACGGAGTGCACTAGAACGACACCAGAACAATTCTGCCCACTTCTTTCAATCCCCAAGTACTTGCAGGCAGAGATGAAATAAATGATACTTTGGAGCGTGACGAGTTGAAACTACAGGAAAAATTACCCGGTGATCGTCCATCAAATCGTGCAAGAAAAGTGGAAGGGTTGAAAATCACGAATAAGAAGAGATATCAGCATCTCATGAACTACTATATTCTGACATTTGAGAGGTGTGCCCTGAAATCGAGAGGTGTAACTACCGTACCTTCGATCAGAGGTGAGATGCCATTTTTCATTCGTACAAAAAGAAAAATTTTCGGATAATCTGGATATTGTCTTACTAAGTAAGCTTAATTTGCCGGTGAAACTCTACAAATAATAAGCGGTTATATATAAAAAAATTAGGCAAAAAATGACCGTCTCGAATGGTAAATGTTTATAATATTGTAGCTTGCACTAGGTAATGAGCAAGGCCAACAGCTGCAGAAACGTCTTCAAAATTTTTTAATTTTTTCAAAGGCCTTCGTAGGTTACCCAATCAATTTAATCATCTAGTCTGATCATTACAATTAACTCAATCATTTACCTAACTTTTACCGAGTAAATATAACGAAAAAACGGTCGGACTATGAATAGAGAATTTGTGAAAAGCATGACACAATAATACTTAATGCAATGGAGTAATTTAAAAAATATAATATAGTGAATGCAATTTCTTAAAAGTACCCCTAAAAGAGCCAACAATTGGTTAATTTGTGACCAAGGTTCATTTACACGTATGCTTGTGGCATAATATTTGGCCGAAATCAGCTAATGAATTTGAGCTTAATATATTATAAAAACATGGTAATAAAAACATTTTTTGTCGTACACGGATTCATTTTTGTTAATAAAGTTTTTGCGACCGTCATTCCGTCATCGTGAATTTAAAATCACTATCCAATACTCATGAAGTTCAGTATTTACCCGATTTAATTTTAAAACAATATCACAAAATGAGCAAGAATCAACTCGTTTTAATTGCCAACAACATCAATGCATAACACTTAAACCTCAATCTCCAAGGGTGAGCCTATCTGATAATCGTGATAGTACTCAAAGTTTTAACTATTGTTTTGGTAACCTAGGGAAATTGGATGCATATATATATATATATATATATATATATATATATATATATATATATATATATATATATATGTATATATGTATGTATGTATGTATGTATGTATGTATGTATGTATGTATGTATGTATATATGTATATATATATATACATATGTGTGTATATATATGTATACATATACATATGTGTGTATATATATATTTATAAAAGATATAAACATGGCTATTTGATATGTGGGTCGCGGTAGTCCAGGGGGTAGAGCGTTGGATTAGTGACCGGGGGACCCGGGTTCGATTCCCGGGCAAGGCACTCTGGGCACCTGCAGCTCCACCCAGGCTATGGGATTGTTCTGGTACCAGATATTCCTGGGAAACCATAACCGGCATAAGGAACCGGCCCCCCTACCCTGATGTGTGAATTTCACACGCCGTCGGGCTTAGTACTGGGTGAGCATATGTATACATATACATATGTGTGTATATATATATTTATAAAAGATATAAACATGGCTATTTGATATGTGGGTCGCGGTAGTCCAGGGGGTAGAGCGTTGGATTAGTGACCGGGGGACCCGGGTTCGATTCCCGGGCAAGGCACTCTGGGCACCTGCAGCTCCACCCAGGCTATGGGATTGTTCTGGTACCAGATATTCCTGGGAAACCATAACCGGCATAAGGAACCGGCCCCCCTACCCTGATGTGTGAATTTCACACGCCGTCGGGCTTAGTACTGGGTGAGCATATGTATACATATACATATGTGTGTATATATATATTTATAAAAGATATAAACATGGCTATTTGATATGTGGGTCGCGGTAGTCCAGGGGGTAGAGCGTTGGATTAGTGACCGGGGGACCCGGGTTCGATTCCCGGGCAAGGCACTCTGGGCACCTGCAGCTCCACCCAGGCTATGGGATTGTTCTGGTACCAGATATTCCTGGGAAACCATAACCGGCATAAGGAACCGGCCCCCCTACCCTGATGTGTGAATTTCACACGCCGTCGGGCTTAGTACTGGGTGAGCTCTGCCATCACCTACCAAACCGACCTTCGAGTTGATTACTGTTATTAGGTTGTCTGATGTTTAAAGCAGGGTTTATAAAAGCACAGGCTGAATACCACAGCTACATTACTACTACTTTGTATTGTCTGACAGAACAATTGCACATTAGTTTTCTTCCCTTCCGCATTGTTTCTACCTCCCCTCATTCCGTCCAAGGTGCCTATCATTTTCCTTTCCCAACATCGCCTGTCTAAAGTTGTCCCCTGTTTCACAGTCTTCATAATTCCATCCCTTGTTTAAATTCTCTGCATCCACCTTCTCTGCTTCCTTTGTATTCCTGTCTCCAACCGTTTCCAGTACTAATTGTTTTATTTTCCTTTTCATCCGTTTTACCCTTTCCATCCTTCTCTACACCCACATCTCAGAAGTCTCCACTCTACGCATACCGTCTTGCTTCAACGAGACATGTTTTATGTTTCGTCTCCAAATAAATTAAAAGGAAAGTTTAAATTAGACTTTCGTTTTTCACGCAATGCCCTTGATGTTAATTCCCTCCACCTTTTGAAAGCTTCATTTCCTTATAAAATTCTTCTTCTAATGTCCCAAATACTTCAAGGGCCTCAAAACACTGTCAAGATAGATAAACTGTTCCGCCTTCCCTAGTTTTGGCCGTAGTCTTCCTCTTTCTAGGAAACCTCATGACCTTTGTTTTGTTTAAATTGACTCTAATTATATTCCGATCACACTGATTTTCATCATTTTTCAAGCATTATTTCAATCTCTTGGGTGACTGGCAAACTAAAGCTTGAGCATCTAAAAACCTGATTTTATTAATTCTCCGACGAATTTCATTCTTATTTCGAATATTTCCGTTTTATCTTATTTCCTCTACGTATATTTTGAAAAATAAATATTTATGGGTTGATAAATAAATAGGCTTGTAACTTTATGCAATTCATTCATATAGCCGTATGTACATTATAAATGTTCTTTATGTAAAATGAATCGATTGAGTTATTAAAAGTTAATCAGTTAATAATGAAAAACTTCGTGATGCTACAGAATTTTATTGCCATAGCATAGCCATCTTTAGGCTGAATTACCTAGGAATAACCAAGTTACAGGCTGTTTAGTTTTTCATTATAAAATCAATCAATTCCATAAAGTTACCCATCAAACAACCTTTGCCAAATTATTTCTTCAAAGTATCATTTCAAACGTTCATCTCAGAAAGAATGAGTGGCATTATTTCCAATTGACCAGAATCAATAAGAGGTTTTCCAAGAATTATTGCATGGGAAATAATGAATTAAAATATTCTCAAAGGCTTTCTTGAAGTTATTCCATGAATGGAAAACAAGGAGACGTTTGTTTTGATTAGATGCTGTCTGATTTTACCAGTTTTGTGTAAATGCTTCCTGTTCCCAGCTTTCCATTCCGAAGTAGTTGTGAACTTATTCTCAGAAACGCATATTCATTTATCATCTTTGCGAATTGAGTTTTTTATGGAAAATTCTTTAAAAATATTTTTTTTTCCTCAGCTACCTGGATTTTGTTTTGAGTTTTCCATGTTCTTGTTTAAGGTAATGCGTTCCAGATTAACCCACACATTCCCATTGATGAGGTCGGTTGGCATAAATCTACGCACTCGCAGTCTTCCTACTCGCCCTACGTAAGAAGCAGATAATAGTGTGGATGAAGTATTATTATCTCAAAATTTTAATATTTCATCTAGGTTTACTGACTTAATAATATCCCATACGGTACGGGCATACCTACATTATAAACCTCAAGATTCAAGAAATCCTCCGTTACACTGAAGCGATGATAGCCACGGGGCATTATTCTCCCATAAAAACGAATAAAATAAGTTTCTCGATATTTTACTTTCGAAATGTACACCTTGCAAACTTTTCGTGAAAGGAAGAAAGTTTTAGGTATGAGCACACTCACTTAAAGTTCATACGTAATGTCCAGAGTTTACTATTTCAGTCACGGCCTTGAGCTATTAGAAATGTCTTGCAAAATGCTTGTAGCCGATCCTGTAAAGAACAACTTTCCCATTTAAATAAATTATAATTAAACACGATTGGGACTCTTTAGTCAAAAATACCAAATCGCTCCTATGCTTCATTTTGCAATATCTTATTAACTGATTTCGCATGCATATGTTCTTTTCCATCATTCCACAAATTTAAACGGATATCTATAAAGCACTCAGTCATTAATGTTTTACGTAATTACCCTCATGTGGGGTTTGTAAGGTGGATTCATTCTCTTGGTGGTAGATCAATGATGGTGGTGGTTGTTGCTAATTGAAGTCCAATATTATGGATCATTTTGCCTGGATGTTCACCAGCCTAATCTGAAAATTTTACTCCGGTAAATCAGTTACATTAATTTGCTTGTATGTACGTATATTTCAGCCAGAGTAATTTCATCTGTGATTACGAAATTAGTTCAAAAGTATTTGCTTTAATTAACCTTTAACTCAAACTAAAAAAGAAAATTTTCCCTGAAGTGAAAAAAACAAAGCAATACATATTTCCATCAATTTTTTTTTATTAGGTAAGACTAGTCACAATGCGTCCATGTCATCCTTGATCGCAAATTGGACTTTTTGCCTGAGATTGACGCCGATGTATTGAAAATAGTCGTACCTAATGAAAATATATGGTGGAAAGATACATTGTTTTGTTTTTCTACTCCATTTATAACAGATTTCCACAAATTTAAGCCTGAATACATCGAATAAATTGAAATTTTCAGCATGATTCTTCCCATAGATTCACAATTATGGACCAGTTGTTAGAAAGATGAAATATATATTAGCCTAGTTAGTTGTAAGTACATCAACGTAGGAACGATTTAGACATAATTATTTCACGGTAAACATATAATTAAATGTTTTACAAGTGATTTACAGATCAAGGTAAAATGTCATATGCTCAAATACTTATGAATCAATTAATGCATATGAAATGTTATCAAAATCATGTAATTTTGTCTATAAGAATGCTTTGCTATCAAAAATTATTTCAAGCAAGATTTATTCAGATGTCTTTAGTGAAAGCTAAACAGTATAATACAATAATTAACTACGCCGTAAAAGTGATATTAACGTAATGTTTCCCCTAATACAACAAGAAATAGACTTATTCTATGTTTTCGTATTTTCCCTCGTTCTAGTAAAGCTGTACTCTCGGGGGACTGATATGTATGCTGTGTACCATTGTTCTAGTACTTCCTTGACAATAAAGCAGGTGAGGATCGATCCTTGGTAGTGAAATTAGTTCTTGGGTGAATTACGGCCATTAGGTCGACTCGGAAATTACTAGTGCAGTGCAGCACTTGTCTAGTGGTACATTAAACCTTGCATTTCGTGTCGCATTCAAATTAGATTAGGATTATCCCTACGCACGCCCTCCTATCACTACTGACTGCCCTCTCCATTAATTACCAACTGCCCTTTTCCCCTTACCATCATTTCACATGTCTAAGTCATCAAATGTGATTTCGTTCGGTTCTTAAAGCTGAGCAAAGCCACCTATTTGTCGAGAGAGTTATTAGCTAATTAGAAACTTTGGATAAACTCATTTTAAGCCGGGTTTAAATAACCCCTCAGTGGAGAGAGTGCTTTGGCGAGATTTTCTTTGGTTGTATTAGCTTTAGGTTAAGCTTTATAGAGAACCAGATGAAAACTTTAAACTTTATTGGAGTAAATTAATAATCCAGAACATCATCATTTGAGCTTGGAATTTTCTAATTACATTTTATGGCAAGATAAGTGGCACTTGGTGTGTATAATTGAATATTCTCTCGCTTAATCATACTCAAAATAAGTAAAAGACTCACTATTTATGTCAAAGTCAGATACACGTGACCAGCAAGACCTTAAAATATAGATTAGTAAGAAAATGCGTGTAGTTTCTGCTGTGCCATCACCTTCAATTTTCAGGATGCATGAAAAGTCAATAGAATTTTATGGTGATTATTAAAGAGAAAAAAATTAAAGTATATTGAAACATATTCCCCTGAAAGAACGCCATTAAAATATATGACCACGAACCATGGTAGTTGGTGTATAGTATTTCCCCATTCTAATTACCCATTCTAGCATTAGTCATTAAAGAATACCTTCCAAATATTATTTTCCCATGTTGATTTCGTGCTCACGTTCTACTTCCATTCACGGGTGCTCTCCAAGTGGACCTAGTGTAGTGACGAAGTATCGAAGGCGATGAAGCGGATATAGATGATTGCCTTTAATTGATCGATAGTGAGGCTGCTTATTAGGTATCCTTATACAAATATGGCCGACCTAAACCAAATATGCGATTTAAAAGACAAATATCTACCTGTGTGCAACTCAAAACTTTTAATATAAGGAAAATATCCGGCCTAAAAATAAACATTAATATTTTAAAGCCATAATTTAAAACACTTTGAAAATTTATGCATAAGGATAAGCAACCATACATGTACTATGTGAGGACCATAGAACAGTATTTGATTTCTTACGCAGCAAAATTGGTGCTGAGGATAATCAACAAGAGGAAGGAGAGATGGAAAGTGATATTTTAGTGAATGGTTAGTTTATGATATATATATAATGTATATATGTATATATATATATATATATATATATATATATATATATATATATATGCATATATATATATATTTTTTTTTTCATTCAAACACGAAAACCCGCCAAACGGCGAACACGAAGAGCCTCAATTAAAAAATCACCTATACAAATAAAAAAGGTTATGAACATTTTGAAAAACCTACTGTTTCAGGCATTTCAAGATTTTCGGGAGGAAATGAATTAAGAGAAAAACTCTTGAAGAGGTGGAATAGGGTGTGAAAATTTTGAGAGACCTATTTGAAGACTACAACGTTTTAATGTCGGTCTCGTTTAGAAAAATGAACATTTAAACAAATAAGATGACCGTTCGACAACAATTAATTAATTGTGAATGAAAACTCCTACAAATGGTGCTTTTGCCATGAAAATATTGTAATAATACCTTATATTCAATTTTCGAAATTAATTATTAAACTAAGGAATGGAGATTACAAAAACCGTGGATGTCGAAGCTGGTGAATTTATGCCTTTTGGCACGCCCTTGGCAATCACGTTCATTTCGGACGACAGAGGGAGGAAGGGGTGTGCGATGATAGGAGGGCACGAAGTGGAAAGTGGCGGCGAGGTGGGAAGCCTTGCAATGGAAGAGTGGAACTGCTTCGTCAGTCGTTCCGCAACCGCGCGCGCGGAGGAACGCGTATCCCGTCCCATTCCTTTTCGCTTCGTTCCCACGCGAGAGGAAGTGTGCCACGCACACACACTCTTAAGGGCAGGAAGGAATATTGGATTGGACCGGCGCTTATGTAAACGTGGTCTATGACGCACTCGGGAGAGCAAAAATATTTACGTAAGGGACGGAGCGTGGAAGAGGTAAGAAATGCGTGGGCTTGGGGGACAGTACTGGCGGAACTCGGGAAGAACTCTAGGATTAATCACCTCCTGTGCCTTTTCTTAGGAGAGATTATACCACGGTTGGCCTGTTTATGTGATGAGCAAAGCGCCTGCCGCTTGTAACCTAACCGTCAAGTGTGTTGTTCATCGCATTGTAACCGTATTAATGCGGTTATATCATAAATATTTGGGCTCGGAGCAGTTACAGAGAATGTAATATGTCCAATGTGGAAGTGGGCGTTGGATGAAAGCAGACAGATTTTTAATGAGTCGTCCCAACTGTGATTTTCGTTTACATCTACTCTGAATATAATATATGATCAAAATAAATATCTATAGGTGACTTTTAACAGCTATAAATAAATTAAAATTATTGATTTAGTTCTTTTGTCGATAACTAAATACGAAGTTATAAGTAATCCTTGGGTCGAAAATTTTGTATCATCCAAGTGTCTTGTAAACTTCAAATGATATTATCTCAAAAATCATTTATTTTAACCCGCATACTTGTGCAAATTTAGCCTACAGTTTGAGTTTGATACGATTTTTAAAATGATACTAACGAAAGCCCTACTGAGGAAAAGAACCATCTTTTGAATCATATGAAGTATGAGTAACTCGGTTGCTATGAGTGCATTCATTATCTGATGAGCAATTAAGTTGCTAATGGCGTGCAAGTGTTCAAATAATATGTTTCGAAACGAGGAAAATATGATGTTCTAACTGCTGCAGATCCATCAAATTTATTTGTTTCCTATCGATGTCCGAATAAAAAAACCGTTTAATTATTTTAAAGTACTTTTCTTAGCATTTTTTAATACAGTGCTTCTACATTTATAGATATTTGGAATCAACTCAATGGCTTTCAAAATTTTGAATTCTGTTATATTCAAGGATTGCTGTATAATATCTGGCCATATCTAATTACATTTTACCACGAAAGTCATAAGTTTTTTTAGCTCGAGGGGACTTTCTGCATACCATCAATATATTTCCCGGAATTTTATTATCCTAAGTGCACATGACCTAGAAAAAATAGCGCAACATATGAATTTCGTCCGCATGCAAAATATTTATTACACTACGTATCATGATAAATTCTGACTGGTAATATAGAGATAGCCGATCACCTTGAAAAAATTATGATTTCATGCTTTTCAAATTCAAATAATGTGCAAATATATTTATACTTTTTGTCCATTCAGGTTGCGTTCCAAAAGTAACGTAATTATTTTTTTTATGAATTGAAAATATATCCACAAACACTTAAAATTCTTCAAAATACTGTCCTTAGGTATATCTACACATATTTTTCCAGTGACTCTGCCATGAATGAACGGTACGCGGTCTAGAAGGCGTCTTCGGGGACCTCTCGCGGTCTTCATCATGGCTGATTGGATCTCTTCTATGGAGAAAAAACGGGCTTCTTTCAGGGCTGACTAAATGGGGCGATGTTAGGACTTAATAGGTGGTGGGGCAGCGTTGGCACCTGGTGTTTGGCTTGGTGCTCGCAGACTCGTAGCGCGTTGTGGTAAGGCGCGTTGTCGTGATGGAGTTTCCAGGTAGCAGAGATGTTTTTTCTCGTCCTGATGACCATTTTACGGAGTCTTTCCAGCACATCCTCGTAGTAGGCATGGTTAACTATCTTACCTTGAGAAAAAAAATCCTAATGGACTACCCCTTTACTCTCGACAATGAGAGATTGAGAAAGACAATGAAAATTGTTTTCACTTTTTATTTGCTCTTGCCTTTTTGGGCTTGGGGGACTGGTCGTTGTGCCACTCAGAGCTTTGGTGTTTTGTTTCTTGGACGTATTAAAAAACCCAGGTTTCATCACCAGTGATGACTTTGTCCAAATAATCAGGTTCATTTTCAATAAGTTCCTAACGTTCACTTGAAATTTTCGTTCGTTTGGTCTTTTGGTCGTCTGACAACACCCTGGACACGAGCTTGGCGCACACTTTCCTCGTCGCTAAATCTTCAGTAACAACACGAAACACAATAGTAGACGACAACTTCAGTTCATTGGCAACCAATTTGATACTCAATTAATGGTCATAGTCCAACAATTGTCGAACACGAGCCACATTGTTTTCGGTTTTACTGGTTGACGGCCGCCAAGAGCGTTGTTCGTTGTGAACCTCTTCCCGCCCCTTCTTAAAGACCTTTAACCACCTCGAAACTTGTGATCAGGGCAGAGCAGAGTCCCCATAAGCCTCACGAATCATTTTGTTATTCTCATCAACAGCTATTTTCCGGTTTAGCATAAATCATAGTAATCGCGTACCGTTGCTCGATTGTTGATTCCATTTTGTTCGCGACACGGTCGGCGCGCAGAGGTTTATAAAAGCTGACGTCTTGCTGCTTTGACAGCTTGGAGAGCACTAAGACTGGTTTTGTGGCAAAGCTTATTGTCCTCCCCACCTACTTAAGGTAGTTTGATCCCACAATAACCAATAGGGGCGGCGCAGGAAATTTAATTGCATTCCTGTCGGAACGCCCTGTATATTGTACAGATATTTTGACAATTGGCTTAAAAAAGTAGCCATTGTAGAGAAAAGCCGAGGCTGATCCTATCTCATTAATGCAACTATGCCAAACATATATTTAACGTTATATAAGAAGGCTCTCAGTGAGTAGTTAAATTTTCTTGTTTGTTTATACACTGATGTGTTATACAAGTTCTACATAAGTTCATTGAAAGTGAAGAGAAATTTGTAATTACAAGAGAAAGAAAATAATGAAGTCCTCAAAAATGTGTTTTCTAAATTAACATTCTAGCGTTTCATATAATTTAAATTTTAGTAATTAATTACTATTTTGTTGACTCTTCTCCACGCTTGGAAATATTATTTGAAAGATGCTTTGCGTCTTGAATTGTCTATGAAATTGATATTTTTAGTGATATTTTACCCGTAAAAGAGGAGTATCATAAATTTCATTCATTAATAGAATTTTCGAATAAATACCCATTTTCGAATAAAAATTGCCTAATTTTAGAGCTGGTATTTCCTTCTATATAATGCATAGTGAAGTGGTGTTTAGAAATTCGTGAATTTCCTTGTTGATCTGGTGATGGAATATATACTGAGGCAAGCGATTCTGGGTTCAATCCTCGCCCGGTTGCGTCTTCAGCGATCCAATGTACCGGTCCCAATCCTTTAGTATATTGCATATTCCTTCACTTTCTCCTTTTTATAACGATCATCGTTATGATTGGTCATCAATATGATCATTGATTTAGCGCATTTCTCCAAATCTTGTGCTGAAACACCCTATCGGGTGTGCGAATTTCTTTTCTTTTGCATTGATATTTTTATTTTGATTTGATTGTTGGTTCGTGTATCTCCAACGGATATTAATCCCTAGTTTTTTGGTAGGAAATTTTCCCTTCAGAACTGTATTATTCCATCTTATCCCGAAATCATTCCGAAGAGGTTATATTTTAATCCCTCCCGGAGGGATTTTTCATCAAAACTTTTACCCTTTTCCTCTCCAGATTACCTTTCGCTAATTATATATTTTATTTCCAGTTCCCATGTAAATTAACGGCGTTGTAAATATCATCCGCTACCGAATAAATGTTCCCCTAGAATTTATAAACCAGTCGGGGGAAATAATTTATTAGTCAACACAATATCGCATTTCATAGCACATATTCAAAATAGTAGCTCACAAAGTTGCTGACGTGAAATTATCTTCTCACTCAACAAATGTGAATTGATAAATATGCATTAATGATACTTGAGTGGAAATCTGTATCATAAGCGATAATGTTGCACTAATCGAATGTATATAGAGGTGGACTCTTTTGGAGCTATTGGTGAAAACATCACCTCCAAGCCCATTTATTTTAATCAGTTCCCTCCTTCTTCCACATGGCGAGCTCAAAGCAATTTTGGGAACTCTTTCGTCGAAAGCCGGCGCTGTTCCCGCCAATTCGATTCAATTATATAGTCATTACCCGGAGGATAATTTTCTAATTATGCTTAATGAAAGTTCCTGGAAATGTCGGTGAACTATTTTCAGTCGGTTATACACAATCATACTAAAAGCAAGAGCATTTCCATTAAAATGTATGATGCACTTTGCCCGAAATCCCATTACAACGACGCGTTTGGCATTTTATGAGAGTATATTGTCATTTAAGTAAGCTCGCACTTGAATCATTTTTCAGGAGTTCACATTATAAGGCTACATTTAACGCCGTGCGTCATATATTATTTACGTTTCAATATAATTCGTATGTGCCGATAGACCATTAGCGTTTCATTAGCACATTATCAGAATATTTTGAATCTAACCATGATTATAAGTAATAAACATTAATGCATTGGTTACCAAAAATGATGTAATAATACCCTTTGAAATTGCATAAAAAATGTAGTTTGTAAACAAGTGTCGGCAAAAAATAGAGCAGATTTCAACGTTTCTTAAGCGATATAGACAGAACTAATGTGAATATTGAGAGTTGTTCTTAATAATTGAGTTACGAATGAAAAATTACCATTTGAATCATCTATGAAATTAGGCGAAATTAAAATTCCTTGTCGATACTTATGCTTCATATTTAAGGGGTTTGATTCGAGTACTGCTATAGTATCAGTAATTGAATTTTTAATGCTCCACATATAGTTTATCATTTCGCACTGTGAATAAATTATTATTATTTTCATGAAGTTGTCAAATTTTTCTCATGAAACCCTTAAACTAATGACGCCTAATTCATCCATTCTGTGCGCAAACTTTCAGCTGTCTTAGTCCTTTCATTTTTCTCCGCATCTATTCCCGTACTTTCTCAACATGACATGACCCAACATTGCCCAACTTTGATTTCGTAGAGGAGAGTAGAACCAGAACACTTCTGGTTGGCCTGGGAGCACATTATTCATCGTCATAACCTCAAGGGTAGACGCAGTATAAACCAAGCTGACATATACTGCCGTTGAAACTTTTTTTGCAATATGTGCCGACAGTCTGCTTAAACCAGTGGTTCCCAAAGTGGGTGCTCTCCCGTGGGGCGGTGCTCTAGTCTATGGGGGCGAAAAGAGGCAAGGGGGCGGCAGGGGAGCACCGGAGGGTTCTGACAATGTGACATTTGCGAAGTCTCGGTAACCTACCTTTTGCCTCCGTTTTTATGCTTCGTTTTTAAAGTTTACATTGTTTCCCGTACCTGGAAGTAATTTACTCCATGTTTTACTTACGTTTAAAAGTAGGAACGGTTGAAAAATATTTCTAAGCCTTTCTCGCACCAAGGAATTTTTAAAAAATCTCATTTGGTATATCGTTGGCACAACTTCACGACACTGAGTATTTCGGCAGTAAGTTTTAGTGTGAATAAAGGGGATGTGAATCTGCAGAGAAATCAGGTCATATGATAATTACATTTAGTGTTTTTACATCAAATATTTACCTAGATAATCATTTTCCAAACAATTCGGTTCCAACGATATTACCAAGGCTGTATTCGTAAGTTATTTTTTGTTAATCGTAAGGTATTATTTTTTTATAGTACTATTGTATATTTTTTTGTATAATTTATGTTGGCGAAGTACATTACGAAAATAAACGGCCAGTATATTTATAATGTTTTCATGAAATGGTAATACATAGATCAAAAAGAGGACCTTTTCTATTATACTTCGTATATATGTATACTATTAAACTTTCCCTTTGCGAGCTAGATATCAATTAAATATATTCCCGATTCACTGAACTAAGTCATGGTTTTGCTGCCATCAAAAAATCGGTAATATTCACAATTATTGTTTTGAATGAAAAGGAAACTGAGGAAATATATCGCCTTCACGAGTAACATGAGTAGTAAACGTACTTCTTCACAAAGTTCCAGAACATAATATATTAATAATCTATCATCAAATAAAAAGGTGGCGCGGCTATGGAATAAACTTTAGTTTAACCGACGCATACGTAAGTATTCAAACATTGAATTAAAGCCTATTTCGTCGTAACAATCCCTTGAGCTGCCTTTATTCTGTTCAATTTAGGGTATTGCATGGACTTATATGATCATAACGACAGAATAATAGCCAAAGACACATTGTTTCACCCTCAACTGACTAAACCAGTATTATAAGTCTAATTCGAAAAGAGCCTACTTTGCAGCCTGGTGTGTTTGGTTTCTCTATGAAAGACGGCAAAGGTGCATATGCAGACCTCCCTACGCACAATTTTCGAATTTCTGCTCGCGTGATAAATATATTGCATTTGTATATAAAATGTACAATATTTTTATGAAATAAATAAATTCTATTGATATTTTCAGTTACATAAAACTTCTACCGTTGAATAACAAAATAACGTTTAAATAAATCCTGTTTTATACCAGGTATGCATAACAAACACACATATTCAGCCTTGCTTATATACAAATTGTAATCAAAAAAAGACAGAACTGATTTTATAACTTGTTTATTTCGACGGATACAGCTTAATCAAACTTATCGTCCTCAAAGTACATGCCTTGGCTGACGACCTTGGCCGACACACCTTGGTCAAAGTTTCTTCCAGCTCTCGAACCCTACCTGGTAAGCCGCCTAAGGGATCCTCTTCAGGTCAGCCGTACAATCAGTTTTAATGCCCGCAATATAGTCTAATCGGCGCCCTTTTATGGCTGATTTTAACATGGGAAACAAAAAAAGTCTGATAAAGCCACGTTTGGAGAGTAGGGTGGCTGCGGGATCACGGAAGTTCCGGTTCTGGCGATAAACTCTGTCACGATCAAGTGAGCCGGCGCTGTTCGTGACAGAACGCTGGATTTTGATGCGATGCACGTCATGCCAAAAATGTCTGTAAAAATGGCTAACAGGATCCAAAACTTATGTTCACTTCATCGGCTATCCCCCTAACAGTTTAACGGCGATTTTCCCGCAACCAATCGTTCAACAATTTAACATGGTTGGTGTCTGTCAAAGTGGAAGGCCGCCCCGTTCGCGAATCTTCATCTGTCGAGATTCTGCCCGATTTAAAAAGACTGCACCAATCAAAACACTGACTTTGACTGATAGCTTCAGTAACAAGGGCTTGCTGAATCATTCCTGAATGTCTCCGTAGCACTTTTGCCAAGTTTGAAAAAAAAATCTGAGGTGGCTGTGTTTATTTCCAAGTTGATTTTATTTAAGCGCAATATAGGTCGCCACGAGCTTCCTTCCTTGCTTAAGCTAGAAAAGCAAGTTGATAAGGTCGATGGTGATTTGAGATTCTTTTTTGACCATTAAGCCGCCTTTCAGTAAAATATGACGCAGTGATTAGAGGATCTTTTTTGTTGGATTGGGTGATGAATCCGTTTGTAGGTATTATGGAAGTTGGAATTTGAGGAAGAATTAATTGGACTGCACAATGACGTAGAATTGAAATCAAAGTATAAGATAAATTATCAGTAGTTTTGGTTATAAAAGGAGGTTTCCGATTTTTATCCTGCGCTATGGATTGTGTTTCCGACTTCAAATATGTTGGAACGTGATTTTAGTGCAGTCATTCAGCTTATTTCCAAGTAGAGAAACATACTTCAAGTTTGTGAAGGCGGTGAATTACGACTCTTGTTAAGTTACATGTAACCGGACGTTTGAAAACTGCCATCATGTCATCAAGCCCATCTATCTAGTTATAATTTTATTTTATGGAAATATGTTATTGAATTAGGCAGCAGAACCTCCTTAAATGACTTCTTGACCATGAAAAACTATAAGTAATAATCGGTTCATTGTTTAACTATTATTAAAATAAACATGATCGGTTTTATTATTTTCATAAATTGAAAATTTACATGCTATATCATTGTTTAATTTGAGTAAAAAATGGCATGTAAACTTCTAAAAACGGCTTTCTTAAAATTATTTGTTTTGATAATTAATTTTTATGCAAAAACTATATTCTCACCGAAGTTCCTTTTATTGTGTATTAAGTCTATTGCATAAATGTTATATAAAAACTATATATCTATTTTATTGTAGATAAAAATTTGATCAGTCATTATTTTTTATTTAATTATTTCACTGTTCCTCATTTGGTTATTTTGTTTTATGATTTTGCTTATTATTTTAAACTATCGATCGCTAAATATATCGATAAAGTGGGGCGTTGAGTATAGGTTAATTGATTTTGAAATTTGGGAAACACTGGCCTAAACATTCAAAGAAACTGCTGGCAGTACCGTAGCTTTAGAAGAATCACTTGAGGTTGGGTCCATATAGCGTAAGAATTTCACTGCCATAATAATCGTTCGCTTCGTTAAGAAGTTCATTCGTTTTGAGCCAGCGTTATTCCCGCCAATTTGAATCAATTACACAGTCATTATCCGGAGGATAATTCTCTAATTATGCGTAATTAATGTTTCTGGAAATGTCGGTGAAAATTTTTCATTCGGCTATTCACAGTCATACTAATAGCTAAACGCATTATCATTAAAACTTATGATGATCTTTGTCCAAATATCCATTTTATCGATATTGCAGGCGATTCGTGACGTTAATCAAGTCAAGGGATACATGTTGGAATACCGGTCTAAGCGAATGATTTCTACCTTTGAAAATGGGTATTTTGATTTAAAAAGAATTAGCATGCAATAAATTAGAGATCCATTTATTGCATTACCATTAAATGATAATTCATTTAAATTATTAACCACATTAAATCGCCTTTACCCGAAGTGGTCATGACTAACTTGATTTTCTCTGTTTCCATAGTAATCGCTTTCTTTCCTTTCTTACGAACAGGTCCGTGAATGCGGGGAGCTTCTCTAAAATCCCCATCGCCACGAGCTTATACCAGTCAAGTGTCGGATAAGACCAAACGGTTCAATTCCTTAGGCAGGGGTCAAACTCCTTCGGGTGTGGGCGGGGGGAGTTAATGGGGAGAGGAAGAAGGTGAAGGGGAAAGCGTAGGGTGTGAAGGGCTCAACGGCTCATAGGGGAAGAGGGAGAGGAAAAGGAGAGTAAAGGCTAAAAAGGGTTGGACGGGGTTAAATCGAGGGGAGAAAGAAGAAGAAAACAAGGGGAACGATTCGCAGCTCATGTGGAATAGGCAACGAGAGCCAATGACTCAAAAAGGGTTCGTGAAAATTTCAGTGGGGAAGTGAGAGAGAGAGACAGAGAGAGGGAAGGAGCAGACCGTCATTTGGAAAAGAAATATTTTCGAGTCAGAGGTTGTATCAAAGGGCTTTCCCTTCCTCCACAACACTCCCACTTTCGCATTAGCATACGCGCGGTGCGAAGAGGATGGATGGAGGGTGAAAAGGAGGAGGAAGAAGGGTAAAAAGTTCTAGAAAAAAAACCTCTGTTCACTCTCTCTTTCCCTCTCTCTCTCCCTTCCTATTCCCCATTTCTATCTTTCCAACCTCATTCTCCCTTCCCGCGGGGCTCCCAAATCGCGTTTTCTTTCCCTCTTCCTCTCGAGTATTAGCTCGGCGGGGGAAGCAAAAACGAGTCCGTTGTCGGGGAGTGGCGGAGGGAGCGCGGAAGGTGAGGAGATCGTGGTGGTGGGAGACAGGGGGAGGAGGGGGCGGTTCCCGTGACGGAGAAGAGCGCATATTAGCGGGCGGAAATAATAAATTGACGGCGGGGGAGGGGGCGGTGGTTCGTTGGGGGTTGAGGGAAGGTGGTAGGGGTGGGAGTTGCCTCGAAACTTGAGGTTTGCGAGAGAGTGAAAAGGCAGTCAGTTGGAGGAGGAAGGTTTGAGGGGAACGGTTTGAGCAAGCAAACACGGCGGAAAATGGAAAAATGAAACACTGAGGCGGAAAGAAGATGTGTACATTTCTTCAGGCGGAGGGATAGGGAAGGGAATAAAGTTCAAGTGTAAATAGGCCTCCTGAGACGATAAGGAAGGATCTCGGTGAGACGCTTTTAAAAGTAGGCTTTTCAGTAAAGCTGCACAGAACGAGTGCGACGAGAATGCTTGGAGGGGAAGAAATACACCCCGGTGGAAAAAAGAGGTAAACGTATGAAGCATCAAATTCTTTTTTTTTTGGGGAAAAAAAAGATTAAGGTTGAGACTGGTTTAAATTTAAGCATGAACGAGTGCCTTTCCGGATGGTGAGGGAAATTTAAGAATTCATATATACGGGACGATAAATTTAATTCCACAACCTCTGGTAGGATAGCATTTAAAAACAAAATAAACAGGAATAAGCTCACGAAGATAAGGTCCGTATTAAATTATACCCGAGGACTAGGAGAGGCGGGGGGAGTTTCACATCACTAATCACGTCACAACAAACAAAGAGGCTGGTTGGTTTTGGAGGGAGAAAGCCGCGGAAGGGAAAAAGATTTTGGGAAAGGAAAAAAAATAATCACTTCTGCCGAAAGCAGGTAGATTCTACATGAAAAAAAATTTATGCAAAGAAAGGTAGTTGAGAATAGTTGAGTATTCATTCGAAAACAAAACGCAAAGAGGGGATATTCGACCATTGACTTAAAGAAAATGAAGCGTTGGAGAGAAAGTGACGAGGTGCCAATCTTTAGGTTGGGGACGATACTTTAATAGAGGGCGGGATAAGAAAGGAAGACGCAAAACCGAGCGAGTGGGGAGTGGTAGAGAAGAGGCAACGTTGCCGCGTATCGAGGAGGGGTCGTGATATGACTGGGGGAAAGTGAAAGGCATCATCTGTCGGGCGTGAGCAGAGTGCTCGAAAGAAAAGAACGTCGAAATGGGATAAGGAGGGAGGGAGAAGAGAGGTGAAAGGTCAGCGGGAGGAGATGAGGGCGGTGATAAGGGGACATCGGAGGGAAGGGAAACAGTAGTCGTCCTTCGGCCTTGCAGGCGAAAGGAGGGAGGGACTTGGATTAGCCGACGTAAAAGTTGGGTTTTTTTCGAGGGCTATGGTGCATAAAATAAAATGTTGCTGCGACAGAGGGAATAAACAGATGGCAAATGCATTGCGATAGCTCGAAAGGAAAAAAAAATATTATTGACGGGCCAGTTATTTTGGAAATGTGGGAGGCGACAAATCTTTTGAAAGATAGGGAGACACGTCCTTTCATAGGCATAGAATGAATAATAGATTTTTTACATGACATGAAAGGGAGAAGTGTTGAAAAATTTCCTATTTAAATTGCGAGGAGGGATTGCGTAAGGGGAATTGAGAGGGGGCTGGTACCCTATCTCTCGTCACACGCACAAGAAAATATCTCCAGGAAAAGATTGAAAGAGAAAATATTGAGGTAGGAAAGGTAAACGATACGAAGGGGTTGTGGGATGGGTAAAGTTCACGGCTGCGCTGGCAAGGAATGGGTTCAAAAGGAAAGGGAAACATCTATTAGTATTTAGAATGAAAATGTGTATGGGATGAATATTGAAAAAGACTAGACGAATTCCCTTTTGCAGAGATGAGACGTTCAAATGAAATCTCCAGTCAATATTAAGTGACAAGCTCAAAGCAGCAAAAAAGGAAATTGGAGTAGACATGAAAAGCATTCTTTCCTCCGGGATAAAATATGCTACGAAATGTGTATTCATCTTAATTTAGGAATAATATATTCCTAAACGTATTCCAAAAGACTCCCGTTTCAAGCGTAGCTTACACATATTCATAGATATAAAATAAAAATTACTAAGGGAATCCGCAAACTCCTTTGAATTTATAATAAAAATGTGGAGAATCTTTAGGTTACATTCTTAGCCACTTCCCATACTTTTTCATGGGAGGGTAATAATAATTAGGCTAGGAAGCTTAAAGGAGAACTGAAAGAGTAGCCAATTTCATGACCATCATTGACATAGGGTAAGGGATAAACTACAGATTTTAGGAAATAAAAAAAATATAAGGTATAAGAAACAGAGGTTACACTAGGGCACTCAACTGCTTCGGCCAATCCTTCGAGCGTAAATAAATTGAGAGTTTCACGAGAACGCGATAAATAACTTACAAATACCTAGTGTACCTAAAGGTGGTTCCAGGGTGTTGTATTTTTTGCTCTACAAGGCGGCAGGCGTTGTATTCTTGGAGTGGACGCAAGGAAAGGTGACGGAGGCAAGGAAGGGCGCTCGTCCCTTTACCAAACCGAACTGAACGCTTCTTGGATCAGGCCCCAAACCCTGAGAGACGTGCATCACATGATAGAAAAAAAAGTCGAGGAGGAAGATTTGTGCGGAAATTTGAAGGGGTAGGAAGGCCGAGAGGGCGAAGGAGTGAAGTGGCGCCTGCGTGTTGATGGGAATGGGCGGAGGAGGAAGAGGAGGATAGGAAGAGAGAGAGAGAAGAGATGCCCATCGTATTCGGGCGGTGCGTGGGGCGGGAGCGGAGAGGCGAGGGGCCGAAGGAGGGGGCCTCCCCTCCCGTCGCCACCTCCGCCGCCCGACGCCGCTTCCCCTTCATAATCTGCCGGCGACAGTCGTCGCTCGTGGGCGCCGGCGAAACAGTAGTGCCCGCCGTCGCCGTCGTCTCCACCGGCCGGCAACTTCCCCCCTCCGCCTGCTCCTCGCCACCCATCAGGAAACCGTCACCGTTGGCAAGCCGACGCTGCGGTCGCTGCCGGAGGTTGGCCCGCTCCGCTCCCGCCTCCGGGGGGCCCGCAGCCCGCCAGGAAGTGGTCATCGTCGTGCCCTCCTCGTCTTCCTCTTGTTCCTCGGGGATCCTACGAGGCACCGCGGAGGATCCGGCCGCCGCGGACCCCGGACGTCGCCCCCCTTCGGCGGCGGCGGCGGCCGGCGGAGGGGGCGAGGCCGGGAGGGCCAAGTCGTCTCCCAAGAGGTCCTCCAAGTCCAGGAAAGTGCATCGGCAGGAGAGCGGGTCGGCTACGGCGGGGGGCGGTGCGGGTGGGGCGGCGGGAGGGGACAAGGGGGTCCCACCTGCCGCCGCCGCCACCGCTCCCCAGCCTCTCACCGCCACCTCGTCCACCGCGCCCTCCGTCAGGCATCGCCACCAGCAGCAGCACCAACAGCAACAGCAGCAAGAGGATGCGGCCTCGGTGGCGGAGGGCGGGGGTTCGGCAGCGCACGCGTCCTCGTCGGGTTCCACTTCGCTCGCCACGTGGGTGATAAAGAGGGTGCAGAACTTGAGGTTCTTCCAGCCGAAGAGAGGTGAGTGGACATATCTTTTTACTTTCACCACCAGGGAACACAACACTATACCGATTCGAGTAACTACGCTAATATTTAATTATTTATTTATATGTATATACCCTGCAAGCCACCGCTAGGGTGGGTGCCAGATGGTGAATACACACCAGAATAATTTTACCCGAACATGACTCTACCGCGGTCGAGCAATATAAGTATGATCCCCTATCGTTCGTGGAAAAAATGAAATCCGAAATCTATATGTTCTACACTTAATCTCTCTAATTTTATTTGCATGACCTCTCCTACAGTATTGCGATGAGGGTAATGATGCGTTTTCAACCTCACTACTTAAGAGACCTCATTCCAATGTATGCGAGAGCTTCAATCTGTAATTTAACATTCACTCCATGAGTGATTCGCAGCTTAGCTGCTCTAATATTTTGGAAACGCTATTAAGTGTATCATAACGTTTTACAAATCTAGCTCCTCTAGCACCAGAGTTTCATAGTATTAAGGTCATCTGCCAAAGCTGCTGTGTCCTCAGAATCACGGATATCTCAATGAACCACTGCATCGTCGCCAAATAAATGTATCTTTCTAGTGACTACGGAGTCAATATCGTTAACTTATACTAGAAAGAAAAGAGGTCCGATGGTACATCCCTGGGGAACACCTGAAGTAACTTTACTGCATTTGAGCTTACTCCATCTATCTCTACTCTTTGAACACGACCATTCGAAAAGACTTTAATCCAACCCCAGAAATTTTTATATATTCCATATACTTCTGGCTTTGCAAGTAGTTAATTATGAGGTACTTTGTCGAAGGATATCTTGAAATATAGAAAAATAGCGTCCACTAGAACATCGATCCTTCCCGAAATAAGAATATCAAGAACAAAAAGCGCAAGTTGTGTCTCGCAGGATCTACCTTTTCGGAAACCGTGCTGATTTTTCATTAAGAATTTCTGATTAGGAGGTGTCTCACGATCGAACTAGCAACTATATGTTCCCTGACCTTGCACGGAATGGATGTGAGGGAAATAGGTCTGTAATTACTCAGTTCCTCCTTTTCTCCGTTTTTAAATATTGGTGTTACTTAAGCCGTTTTCCAATCTCTGGGAACCTCTTTATCTACCAGCAACTTCTTGAATATTATTTATAGATACGGCGCAATTTTTAAAGCTATATATGAGCGGGTATTTCATGGGATTTTTTAGGCTTAGTATTTTTCCATAAACGCTCTATTTAATTACTTGAGATTCCAATTTTGTGCATCGGTTGACCGGCACGATTTGGTAAACCATCGGGGGTATTCTGTTAGGTAATAGTGAAGGTGCTTTTGAAAAAGGAATACCATAAGTTAGCCTTTTCCAAACTGCTTGTTACTCTTTCGCCTTTATCATTTTTGAGTGAATTAACAGTTGACTTATTTCCCTGAATTTCTCCGACCTATGACCAAAATACTTTCGGATTCTTTTTTAAATTTTCCACTAAACTTTTTCTTTTGATTTTGCTTTACGCTTTCCGAAATTCATTCTTGGCATTCGTCCTAGATATATTGTGACCATAAGTGATCTCATTCTTTTGGTCGCTAGAGATATCATCCCTAATATTTTTCATCTTGGCGTGACATAGCCTTTGACGTCGTAATGCCTTTCTAACATCCGCGTTTTACCATCTAGGTTCCGTGTTATCTTTTATAAATTTAAGGGGAATGAACTTGTTGACTGATGAGAGTGTGATCTCAAGGAAGTGATAACACTTATTTTCAGAAGTTTGGCGATTACTATCTTTCTTAAAACTAGCAAATTGATTCTGTAGCACGCACTTTAGGTCATTGTTTCCTTCTTCTTTAAACAGGTAAATTTTCCTTATAGGCTTCTTATTTCGGACCACATGAAGCGAAAACTTAGCATTTACTGCCCTGTGGTCACTAATTCCTTTCTTTGTTTCTATAGTTGATTCTTTTATGGGAGCATTTGTTGCTAACAAAGCAAGAATATTATCACCCCTAGTTGGTGAAGCGACAAGTTGATTCAATGGGTTAAACGCAAAAGAATTTAAAGCGATTGGCAGATATCTTTGTCTTTACCGCCAGTTTTAAAACTTTATGTGCTCTAGTCTATAGATGGGATATTAAAATCTCCACCGAATATAATGTCGCGATCATTGTACAGGGATAAAAAAACCTTTGATTTGCTGATCTAATTCTAGCATTGAATTGTCTATGTTGACTGGCGTTCTGTAAAATGCGCATACATAAATTCGTTTGGATTGAGGACTTTAATTGAGCACCAAACGCTTTCTAAACTATGACCTGGAATTGCCTCTAGCCCTGCTGATGCAAGAAATTTTAATTGCAATAAAGACACCACCCCCGATTCTATTTGTTCTGTAATATCTGTAAATAGAACAGTGTTTTGGGAAAGTTTCGTCGTCGATAATATCAGCGGATAACTAGCTTTCTCTTCCAATAGTTATATCTGCGTCTGTGCTTTGAATAAGGTGATGATATTCTGCAATATAGGTTTTTTTAAACTTTGGGAATATTCTACCAATACAAATAATGTCCCCATGACATTACGATTTTTTGATTTTATAACGAGGATCATCTTCTTATTAATATTGAATCTCTTATACAATTTTCCGTCCGATGATATCTGATTGGTGTTAAATGAACTATTGCTAGTAGTGAAGCTCAACATCATTTCAAGCTACATTATTTTGGAAAAAAAGACTTTAGAGACCCATTAATTGACTTACACTTTAATCTATTAAAGCCCTGCAGTGCTCGAATATCCTACACGCTACATACCTGTTTCTATTTCTGTTTTTTATTTCTCCGAGTACCTGTGCCCCATCTCGTCGTTTGCAACTACGTGGTAATGAATCACTGATCAATCATGCCAAATCTCCATTCTGAGGTACATTTCGATTGGTGAGTGTTGAGATTTAACTTTTGGTGAACTCTTTGTCATGTGAAATTCACACTGTCAGTTTGCGTGAGGTTAAATTTTATTCCATCTACCTGCGATTTCTCCCAAATATTCGGAATGCAGAACATTGTGAAATGTGTGGTTTTAGCTGAAAACGTCTTGAGAACTCTTCATATAGTGTATGTTTTTGAAAATTGGAAACCTATCGACATTCAGGTGATTTACTCACCAGAGAGCACACCATTCAAAAATCTAGACCTGAAGGCCATCATTTAACTAAATTTGTTAGAATAGCCTGTGTTTATTAAAAAAGTTGTCATTTTGTACGGGGTTTTGCAAATTTTGTCACTCAAGTGGTTGGTGTTTACGTACGTTGGCTGTTCCTCATCAATTATACAGTCTGATATTGGAGAAATATTCTCATCAAGTGCTACTCACATAATAGTACTAAATATCATTTATTATTACTTAAAGTTGGTTATCACATGAAATCATTACCCGATTGGTTAGAGTCATTACGAATCATGATTCGAATTTTGCTTCCAACCAACGAAAGGAATTGAAAACAGCGACTAATAGGAATTATATACGTAATAGGCAATGTTTGATTGTAAAATAAATTTTTAAGATGAATTAATTTGAAATGAAATGAGTACCAATGCTCTTAAAAAACACAAATATGGAAATTGAGAACTGGTAAACGGATTGCAAACAAGTCTAACGAAATCTAGTGGAACTCTAACGAGTAGTAAGAACCTAATGAAAGTAATGGCTTATAAAGATTTTTACTGTTATCTCTTTAATTTATTTTCGCCGTATTAAGTATAGTTTGTTGTATCAAATATTGTTGATTTTAACCATTAAAAATCTATAAAACAAAATAGTAGCATCAATTTTTATAATAATAAAATCAGGTAGGCATTGATTGCTCATGCAATAATTCACAAGAATAATGTACCCAATTCCCATTGTATGACACACGCGTCATCGTCTTCGAATGGGAGTCGGAAGAAAAGCAATAACATTCTCGACGATTGTCAGTCTATTCCAGACAGCATAGATGGTTTATCCTTCGCATCCGTGATCCCGCGAGAATATCCACCGAAGGACGATCATGTCCCGACGCATTTGGCGAGCGAAGAAGCTCCTTGAGACCGTTGCCAACCTAGCTGAGATCTTCCCTTCTCGCCCCCGCAGGGTGAGAATATCTTCTACGCCATGGCGAGGAAAGGATGTGTACCATGGCAGCAAGGATAGGGTCAGTTGGAACGCACCTCATTCACATGTGATCCCGCCGAAGTGAGCGCCCCGCGGCGAAAACAAATTACGCATTAAACAGAATAAAAAAAACCCCTTAAAAGAGGTCTGACGTAGCGTAAGATGCCTGATTAAATGTATTTCGAGACTTCTTTCAGTAAGGATTGTAAATGAACTTACTCCCTTTGTAGGAACACCAAAATAGCGCTACCCTTACCGAAGAGAAAAGCTAATTATTTGTGCGAATTTCTGTTACTTTTTATCTTTGTCTTTATAGTCAGGGAGTAGAAATTGTTGGCTATTGATATTTTTAGTATATTTTATTTTTGTATTTTTATTTTACCAAAGCATTTACCTGACTTGATAACTTCATATCCGAGGGTCATCCGGAAAGTAGTACCCGTTCGTGCCGCATGAAGTGCTGACGACGCGAGTAGCCGCTGGACGAGGTCAGATAGCTTCAGTGGCTTGTCTGCCTTCTCTGAGCCAAGTTGCGTGACGCTAGCATTGCCTGTGTTGTTTCTGTGATTGTTTACAATGTTTAAAAAAATTGAGAACGCCGCCAGTTGTGAAGTGAGGGCAGTGATTAAATTCCTCAATGCAAGAAACGTTCGCCCACGTGATATTCATCGCCAATTAAAGGAGGTGTATGGAGACAATGTAATGGACGAGTCGTCTGTTCGGCGGTGGTGTCGCAACTTCAACATGGGGAGGGGGAACACACACGACGATGAGCGTTCGGGGAGACCGTCTGTCATTACAGACCAACTGGTGAGCTCAGTTGACGAATTCGTGAGGAACGATCGGCGCGTCACAATTGATGACATCTGTGAGCATTTTCCCAATGTTTCTCGAACAATTGTTCATGAAATTGTTAAACACCATCTGCATTATGCAAAAATTTGTGCAAGATGGGTCCCTCGCGTATCTCAATGAGCTGGCGGCGAAGGACTATGCAGCAGGAATACAGAAACTTGTCACACGTTATGACAAATGCCTTAATTTGCTTGGAGATTATGTTGAGAAGTAGTTTAAAGTATCCTCTTTCAAATAAAAATTTTTATGTTTGTTAATATTTACTTTTGTGTCTTTATTTCACGAACGGGTACTACTTTCCGGATGACCCTCGTATATAGATATATTTATGGACGGCATAATAGAACACAAATAGAATAGTAACACTTAAAAGGATACTCAAATGGTAAATTGAAATCAATTGAGTCTTACTTGAAGAATGGCTCAGAGAAGGCCGAAAACTTAAACAATTTACCACGTGAGTGTCCTTTTAAGTGTTACTATTCTATTGTGCCGTCCAAATATTATACTGATTGTGTGAGTGTTTCTGTATAATCGATATATATATATATATATATATATATATATATATATATATATATATATATATTATTAGGTAATCTACCGGTTAAGGTAGGTTTTTGGATGGACAAAATTACTAATTCAACAATTTGTGACCCCCAGCAAAAGACAACATCCCCCTCTACATCAGGTCCCTCTTCAGCTCTGAGTACTTTCTTCCTCCCTTCATCCCGTCCAACATCCCTATCCTGTTCCATCCCTTTCCTCTTTTTCCCAACATTCTACCCTCTATCACAGTCTTCAACATCCCACTGCCGGTCAACACCCCCTTCATCCACTTTTCCTGCCTCCATAGGATTTCTCCCAACAAACCCCTCTCTTCGCCCACCATACCAAGTACTTCCTGATTTGTTTTCTTCTCTGTCCATTTCACCTTCTCCATTCTTCTCCACACCCACATTTCAAAAGCATCCAATATACTTCTATCGTCCTGCTTCAGTGACCACGTTTCCGCGCCGTACATTACTACGCTCCATATCAAAGTTTTTGCGAGTCTTTTCTTAACATCCTTACCCAACGTCCCCGTCATCAACTCCCTCCTCCTTGTGAAAGCCTCTTTGCCTAGCGCAATTCTACTCCTTATGTCCCTACTACTTTGACCGTGTTGGTCCAAAACAATTCCGAGATACGTAAACTGTTCTACCTGCTCTAGTTTTGGCCCTCCTATTTTAATGTTTAGCTTAGCTTTTTTTTGGAAATCGCATAAACTTTGTTTTATTAATATTTATTGTCATCCCATACCTGTCGCACTGAATTTCCAATTCGCTCAGCAATTCTTGCACCCCCTTGGCAGACTGACAAACTAAAGCTTGGTCAGCAGCAAGCCTAACTGATTTTACGAATTCCCCGCCCACTTTCATTCCTACTTCCAGTTCTTCCCATGCCTCTTTGATCATTTCCTCTGTATAGAAGTTGAACAGCAACGGTGATAATGAGGAACCCTGCCTTACACCTCTTCCTAACACTGCCCAACCGGACTCCCCGTTCCCCACTCGCACCTGTGCCGTCTGAGACATGTACAGGTTGCGGATTAGCCTCCTATCCCTCCAATCTATTCCTATTTTCTGCAATATACTCATTATTTTTGCCCATTTCACTCTATCCAACGCTTTTTCGAAATCTGCGATACAGGCAAATACCTCCTGGTTGTGTTCTATGTTCCTCTCGATTGATAATCTCATTACTGCAATGGCATCACGCGTATCTCTCCCCTTACTAAACCCAAACTGATTATGCCCTAAGTAATCATTTGCCCTACTCTCTATCCTTTTGTTTACGATCCAGAGAACAACTTTAGCTGCGTGGGAAATCAAACTTATTGTCCTGTAGTCCTCACATGAAGAAGCCTTTACCTTTTTCGGAATAGGAACTAAAACTGATCTCGCAAAGTCTTCCGGCCTCATTCCTCTCGCAAAGATTCCTTCCTCATAAATACTACGAATCAGCCCATGTAGCCTCTTCCTCCCACATTTTACTAAACATTTCAATAGTTCCGCGGGAATGTTATCCACCCCCACGGCCTTATTTAATTTCATTTCCCTTAATGCCCTTTCTATCTCATCGTCTAGTATGCCTGGACCTAAGCTATCTTCCTCTGTCATATTCTTTTTCAATGTCTAATTTTGTTGGTCGAAGTTCTTTACTATACAGTTCTTCTATATACTCCTTCTTACTTGAAGAAGGCCTCGGAGAAGGCCGAAAGCTCAAACAATTTACCATGTGAGTGTCCTTTTGTGCTTCTCAAACAGTCATTATTGTGCTCCTCGTGTGTTTCCGATAATCTATATATATATATATATATATATATATATATATATATATATATATATATATATATATATATTCACACATACAGCACTCAAAAGAGTAATATAACATTTTAACGGCCCATTAGAACACAAATTAAATAGATAACACTTAAAAGGACACTCACGTTGTAGACTGTTTGAGCTTTTGGCCTTCTCCGGGGCCTTCTCGAAGTAAGACCCTTTTAAGTGTTATCTATTTTGTTTGAGTTTTATTGTGCCATATATATATATATATATATATATATATATATATATATATATATATATATATATATATATATAACTTTTTGAAAGTCTCACAGACGTGAATAATAATGTATAACACTTAGCACTAGTGAACACAGACAAAAACACACAAAAAATAGTGTCTCTTTTTTGTGTGTTTTTGTCTGTGTAAAATGTGTATATTTATAAATATATATACACGCGCACACACACATATACATATATATATATATATATATATATATATATATATATATATATATATATATATATATATATATATATATAGTGCTATCGAACAAAAAAACAGAGAAAAACCCAAATGAAACCCACGCGTATTCCTAATTTTCGGTGGTCAAACCACCATTCTCAACAACTAACTGAACTCAGTTACTTCTCTCCCTTAAGGAAGGTGGTGCGACCACCGAATATTTGGAATACGTATGGGTTTTATCTGTGTTTTTGCTCGACAATGCTATCTCGCTTTTTTGTTTTCTTTATTTTCACATCTTTGAGAGACTTTCCTCCGAGAAATCTGTGAGGGCTTTATGCAGCCAATTGCCCCGATTTTTTGGCCAGGAGAAAACATTAGGGAGCTATTTCACCTAAAATAAGAGAATCGGACCAGGAAAAAGTAATCATACAACGTCATAAAGGGTAGGACTAGTGCGTTCCTTGGTATGTATAGCCAGAAGAAGAAAGCGAGCCATATTTGCCATATACACATTTAAATGTGAAAACCCGCCGTCACGGCGAACACGCATTCATTTACATGGGAATAGAGGTAAGGATATGGGATGGAAACACGTTTTAAAAACGAACTCAGGAATGTTGGGGAAAGTGTAATCGAGCAAATCACCAGCCCAAAAGATTTTCCCTGACCGGGAGTTGAACCACGGGTCTTGCCGAGCCAGTACTCTCAACCGCTTGAGCTATCGAGGACGCGTAAATTAGATATCCTCGATATTTTTCTTGGTATTTTCCTTGATACGTTTCCCAATATAGCGGAATAGATAAATGTACACCCCTATGCTTAATTAATGATTTTGTAAATGGGACCGTGCTTTGTCAAAAAAGTAAATTATGCCAAGAGAAATGTCATGGATATTTAAGAAGTTATTTCCGTGCAAATTATTTCTCTGAAAAATCGAAATAGGGCCAAAAGAAATTTTTCATAAGATTCGGCAAAATATATTTTTTAGTGTCTACATTCGTAATGGAAACAGAAAATAATTTGGTGGCGGCGATGTTGGTGTGTGGTGTGAAGGTTATATCAATACTTCAATTGAATGACCCATCTGTCTCCTTAATCCTTTTCGTATCCTTCAAAAAAATATTTTTAAGGTGGTAATAATGTGTTGAGCGCGCCATCTCCGCCTTTCCAAACGGTCCATGAGCCATGTAGTAAATCGTTCTTTCAATCAAGTAAGAGAGATGGACCAGTGATAGGGCGAGGTGAGGGGCGAATGGTGAGGCGGTGGGTCACCGCGGCAGGGTAGGCTGGTCCTCCCCCGCTTAGAGCGCCATCTCCGTCCCTCCGACTTGGGAGCTCCAACATTCCGACACGATCTTGGACTTCGACCACGTAATGAAGGAAGACGAGAATGAATGTGCGTTATGGACAGAAAGTTCGAGCGAATGGGTAAAAAAATTATAAGGGTACCTTTTTCAACCGGATAAGCGATGACGCTGTCATAAATGACAGAAAGAGGATGAGAAAATATGTAATGGTGGGGAAAAAAATTTATTAGTGTTGACAAATGGAATAATGGTATCAGAAATACTATTATATTGGAAGCTGTTTAATTTAAATCACAATACTTTGATAAATTGGTTTCTTTCATCCAAGTTGGTAGATGAAATAATTTGTATCTATAAAATTAATACTCAAGCCCTTCTAAGCAAGTCAAATATTCCACTCCTATATTATAACAAAACCCATTTAACTGCCAAAGCAAAGTATTTAATGGTTGAAATAATAGTTTAGATATCTCCAATATTATTGACAAAATTTTTGAGGGCTGATACATTACGGAATTATTATAACTGCGAAATTACAATAGGATTGCCATCTCAATCACCACTTCGAATTTAAATGTGATGAAAACCAATTGAAACCGATTCTCGAGCCCAGATGTCCAATGATTATAGAATATCTATCCATTTGGTTTTTAATTTTAGCATGCCTTGAAAACATTCCGTTTTGTGCAGCGTAAATAATTGATCTCGTCTTAGTAGTTGGAACATATTTCACCGTCAGTTTACCATCTTAAAGATAAATTAGAGGCACGGAAGTGCGTCACTCATGAACTTTTAACCTCATTCGGTAATATAGGGGACGGAACTAATGAATGAACGTTAATTTTGAGTGCACTTAAAGGAAGAAATTACCCATTGCTTATTATTATATCTAAGATGCATAACTACCAGGTTTTCGCTTAATATGTTTTTACTCGTGTGACGACAGTTTCATGGGCAAACCAGCTGGAATCTAATAAGTCTAAGACTCGGGTAAACGCTTAGGTTGGAGTTGGAATTCCGTTATAACTGTCGTCGAAAACGGCAGCATACGACGTGGAAAATCGATAGCCATGCAGTCATAATCACCCAAATCCCTCATCTTCTTACTCTTCAAACAATGTGATTAAATTTTGGCTGGGAAAAATGGACCAACGGAAACAATAGAGAGGAAAATGGAACGGTTAAGAAGATTTATGAATAAGTTTCTTATCGAAAAATTAGTCATCGTAACTCATTTTTATTAAAGTTTGACCTTAATTTATACTATAAGATGGGGCTAATGACTGAGTCAAGGAGTGTAAAAGCAAGGGGAGTTAGATAAGGGTGGGAATAGCTGGCAGGAAGAGTAAATAAACCGAGGATCTCAAAATACATCAACTTTTGGAGGTAAACACTCTAAATAAAACGTTAACTCCTTGCAGCACTAGATCCCATTTAAGTCTTGTCATTAATAGAGTAAAAAATAAGCTCGTGCCCGCAGTAAAAGTCGAGAAAAAGTCGATCGTCGGGTATCATGGAAAAAATGTATGGGTATTTGCGTAGGTTATATTAAATGCCTTACACTTTTCTTACATTTTTGCACAGCCAAAAATTGCTGTGCTGATCACATCATCATGCATAAAATGGCGTGTCGTGCAAATACTGTGTCATATTCACATGTGAGTGCATTAATATAGAATCTCATCCTACCTAGATATAGAATGAGCTAGATAAGGATGATTAGAATGAGCTTGAGTTTGAACTGATGTATTACATAGGCAATTTTTGTGCAAAAAATTACCCTTACGAGTAATGCTTGCTTGAATTTTACATTTTTCCCGAGTAGAAGCAAATGCATCCCCATACTCATTCTGCTATGGAATTGTCATTTCAGCAATTGATCTCAAGTTAAAAAACCATCATTTACAAATTTTTTCTCTGAAATCATTTAATATTTGGAAGAAAAACTATATGACTTATTTTGGCCAACGTATATATATATATATATATATATATATATATATATATATATATATATATATACTATATTATATATATATATATATTTCTATATAAATACTCATTTATATAGAAACAGATATAAGGAAAAGGGATAGGAACACACATAAAGGACGAACACATTAGAGGTGGGGAACGGAATCGAACGGATCACAACAGTAAAAATATTTCCTTGACCGGGACTCGAACACCGGATCTTTCCACTTGCCGGGCGGATGCTTTTAACCTCTTGAGCTATCGTGGAAACGTAATTTACCCTGAGATCCGTGGGTCTAATATGTCGCCAAGCGCCCCGATTCTTTAGCCAAGAGATTTGGCCAATTGGAGAAGTATTTGGCCAATGTGGCTCATCTCTTTCTTCTGGCTATGCGTGCCACGAAACGCACTGTTCCTTTCCTGTATGATGTTGTATGAATTCTAACCCACTGTCCTCTTGTGTGTGTGTTGTCTATTTTTCTCCTTTGGTGGGTGAAACAGCCCCCTGACGCCATCTCTTGGCTAAAGAATCGGGACGCTTGGCGACATATTAGACCGTATGACCGTTAGAGAAAAGTATAATTTATTTTCAAACGGCCGTATTTTTAACATTAAATTCGGAATACATAGCTAGAGTTCCGTATCTGTAATAGGATTTGATGGTTGGGGTCATCCGGTTAATGAAATTAGGCACGCCTAATTATTCCCAAAAGTAATAGTTTTGAGTGCCTTTTCCGGCGTGGGTTCTGTTCAAACATTGCTGGGATTGATATCTGGTTGATCCAGTGAAAACAAAAGAGAAATATGAAAAAAATATCCCAGAGCCTCACCACGAGATATCCTGAGTGCAAATAAAAGGGAACATTGTGAGAAATATATAGAGCTTTGAAAAACTGATTTAATTTTCTGATAGTATATAATTTATATGCTGACAAATAAAAATTTAGATATACAAGTATAAATATAGATAATATCTATTTAAATGTAAGGGCTAAAAAATAATAGGGTTTCACAAGTCATATCGGCCGGGTAAACAAATCCACGGGCATTATAATGTGCTTCTAAATGTGATTTTATTTATTTATTTATCGGAAATAGGAGCAGAAAGGAAAGATATGGTAAAGTTTAAATTCCGCTACTGAACTTTATGGTACAGAGAATATGCATGCAACGAAGACCGAAGGTCGTTTGACAACGACCCCAAGAGAGTTTGATGTCGGACCATTATAATCCAGTGGGTTATAGGAACTCTTACAGAAACCCTTACGGCGGCTAGTTAATCTTCGGTTCTGTGTGTGCGCAAACTGACCTACGGCAGAAGTTACGTTGATAAGAAATAGGTTCATTGTTTTGGTGTTTTATTGGAAAGAAATTAAGAGATTTTGAGCTTAAGCAAACCTCGTCATGTTTTTTAAACACTTTGATAGACTTGAAACCAAAAACATAATCATATTCAAGTTTATGGGGTACAGATAGCTAGGTCAAAAAAATGAAATATGCAAATTATTCAAAGTGACAAAATAAATAAATATTCTACTATTACAGACGTTAAAATAGGAGATATGGCAATTAAATGCCCTAGCTAGCGCTATGATACTCTATTTCTGGCATTAATAGAGCCTTATATTCTGCCTTCCTTTAGTTATTATACATGTAACAACGAAATGCATTCTTCATACTTTCGATGTAATTTTCTATTGACTTTAATTCAGAGCATTTACTTTTAGACTAAAATAATAGCAGTTTAATTTATTACAGTTGTAAAAGATTAACTTTGGCAATACTACCTTTGAAATTTAGGCAAATATTAAAGTTCTTTAGAAATTTCCAGCTCATGCCGTCCTAAGGCATAAAATACATCCGCTTGATCTTTCAGGCAGAGTTTCTTTGAAGCAAGCCGCTGTACTTGACGAATAAGCCATTGTTGGGGCTGAAGGATAATACTAGGGCTCAAGGTGCTTGGGTTAGGTAATGTCTGTTGCCAAACAATAGCCTACCAATAAGCCACCTGAGGGAGACCCGGCTCCCCTTCAAGTGGGTGCATTTGGAGGCCATAGAGGAAGACTTATTCCTCTGGAGACTTGTGGCGGGAATAACTACTTGTACGCATCCGAAATTGCGATGTGAGAGGTAACAGTAAACAACTTATGATTAATTATTCCTGTAACTTTCAAAGTATTGTTTCACTTTATTTATCATAAAACATCAATTTAAATGGAGGAAACGTAAATTTATTTAATAATAAATAATACAAGAATAGTAGAGAAAAAACCAATGTAAATGTATCGAGAAGAATTAACTAGATATGTAAATTATACCCCCATTTGGAACCGTGAATTAACTACAGAGGAGAGATCATTAATAATATGTACGAGTAGCAAATGAATTTATGAATAAGTCTGGAACATTAGACCCATTGGAACATGTGGAAAATTAGATAAGCTGAGCGTAGAGATATTTTTTAATGGGCATTTATACCTCGGGCATATATATTACATCAAATAGCATGAAGAAGACCTATTGTGTGGTCGCTAGAAAATAATCCTAACAGAGTGGAGTATTAAAATGCGAAAGTGGGAATAACTCTTAGGAATGATTTTTTTACACTTTGACATTGTTGCATTTCAATTTAATGCATATTAGTGTATGACTCTGTTGAGTTTTCTGGTATCTGCACGGTAACTCCTAAAGTTCCTTTTTTTCTGTGAAACAGTACTAGAACGAGAGCGCGTAGCTTCCTGCAATAAATGAAAGACTCTTCACGGAGAAGGTATCAGAGGAAACCACAGATACTGTAGTTGATCGCGATTGTATACCGGTAACTAATTACCGTGACAACCGTTTGGGATGAAGATGTTACCTCAACATCAAAAACGTAATAAAAAATCAAAAAGAAGAAATTTATTTGGTAATTGAAATACAATTTCCATAAAATAACACAAAGGAAAAATTAATGAAATGCTATGGAAGAAAAAACAAGAAAGACTAGAGTAACTTTATTTTTGCGTAAAAGAAAAATTATTTGGGATTAATACGTAGTTTCTAAACTATTTACGACAGAATACACATTTATTATGACAGGGTTAAAAAAGATACCAAACTGTCTTAAAGTAACTCAACTATTTAAGAACTAATTAGACTATTAGAGCTACCTGAGGGTATATATTTATTTCAATGGCCGAAGAATATCTCTAACTATGTAACAAGTTAAATAGTTCATGAAAAAATTCAATATAAAAAGACAAAAGTCATAAAAATTGTAGAAAAAAGTAAAACCAAGAATGGATTTCCCTCAGGAGTCAGGGACCAACTTAAAGTTCGGTAACAGATCGATCGAGGAAAGCTTCAATAGTGCGAGGAATGGCACACTGAAAACCGAAATGAATCTTTTTAGAATGAGGCTATCTGAAAAAAATGGACTGTGAGTTCATTGTATTTCGTGCTGCTAGTAGTGCAATGAAAAGAAATAAATGAACGAACTAAGTTTTACGAATCAAAATTTGTAAACTATTATTACTTAATTGATATATCCAAGTTTCATTTATGTGTGAAGTTTCACTTCACACAGAAATGACATACACGTTTATCAAATGTTTCAGCCAATTTTAGCCTACAACTCCGGCCAATTCAATTAAAGCCATCTGCATCTTGTCAATACAAACGTTTGGACGAAATCTGATCTACGTGAGGGATTTCTGTGGTTATATAGATGTGTCATGCAATACATTATGATTTATGACTTATAGATATATACTTATAGATATATAAATTTGAACGTTTGTTTAGTTAAGCCAAATCTCTATTAACCTATAAAAACTATCGGAGGATAAAGTTGTCTCTCAACGGTATAATTAAAAAGGAATGACGTAAAAGTGTGTAATAATGAAAGATAAATATTTCTTCTTGAACTGCTAACCCTAGGAAATATAATTCCACCAAATCAGTCTCGCAGTCCAGATTTTTGCACAGCATTTTTCAAGTTAGTTGCATTTATAGATTTGAATATGTAAACTTAAAGAATTCATTTGATTTTTTTTCCCGCTTCTGAGGTTTATAGATGTAGTGCAAATAATGAAATACTTAAGTACATTATCCATATCCTTTTGGTACAAAACAATATCTCCGATTAATTAAACATCTAAGAATTATAAGCAAGTTTAATATAATTATGGGACATAATAGATATAAAGTAGTAAGTACTTTAAACAGATTTAAGGATAAACTACTTACGCAAATCGAAAAATATTTACCTATTGATTACAAATATAAATATAAAATCTGAGATATTCGCCTTTTATAGGTCTATTTGTAAGAATTGTTTGGCAAAACTCTTCATTTTAAGTCTTCTATCATTCCAAAGATATTTTTCTTATGTCTATCTAATATGTTACAATATATTTCAATATGTATAAAATGTGATATCAATAATACTTGTATAAAATGTAAATCATCGTCAAGAATATCGTGCTGCAGTTGTAGAGGACTTGCTCCAAGCCACAAACGATGGCCCATTTTTTTTCTAAAAATAATCGATCATTACTGGAGATGGGTCATGGGTCTACGGCTATGAAATAAGAGCCCAGTCTTCCCAAGCGTCGGTTGACGAGATAAGGAGAGGGCGACGAGACAGCATATGAACATTCCGAATAAGGACTTTGCCGATCATTTTGACAAGTAGAAGAGACGCTTGGATAAGTGTGTGAGGAGAGTATTTCGAAGGGAACTAAGGACTCATCGTTCTAAGCTGCCTATTTTTCTCAAAGTTTTTAATGGCTGGTTCCTTTTCAGACAGACCTTGTGTATTTGTTTGTGTGTATCCATTCAAACACACACACACTTGTGTGTGGTGTATGAACGTATTTTTCCCAATGGGACTTTTCCTTTGTTGTACATGTATATGATAGTTTTGGTTCTTATTATGCCCTTGTATCAATGCCTCAAGTTATTATTTTAAATATCATTTCCTCTTATTCTATTCTATTCTTTTATTCCCCTTTATATGAGTATTAAATCTCAAAAATCTAAAACGTGAAAGATTTTTAAAAGGCTTCCCCAGCAAATAGTATTGCATATGCGCACTATTAGAACAAAAATTCCTCGATAAAGGTCAAATGAGCTGTCTGTTGCAGTGCATAAGGTTTTTGAAAAGACCAACGCTAATTCCATAGAAATGTTTTTTTCTCATGATTCGGACGAAAAATAGTATTATCCGAGCTTCATTAAAAAAAATGCCATTCTTCTCCGTTTTATCTTTGAAGATTGTATAAAACCATTACAATGAGCCTATGGAGACCTTTCTTTTGAGGTTATGGTATGAAAGGAAACTAATCGGCTTATGTTACCACAAACCAAGGGAAATTGACGTTGATTAAAAAAATAGATAATGATGTTACCTTGGTAACGAAGTGATTATCATCATAATGCAGACTCAAGTCCTTGGTCGTAAGGTGGGAAAAAAATGCTCAAAAGTTTCTATTTGCCATCAATATAGTCGGTTTAAACAACTATTTGTGATTTCAACGACCTTTTTTTCACCCAAGATCTAAACACTCATTTTAACAGGACACTTGTAACAGTCAAACTATTATAATATAAATTAAAAATATGCCTACGAAACGGCAATAATAGTCAGTCCACCGACCATATGTTTTACTCTGATTACAAACTCTTACTCTTGGTTTTAAATTTTGTCGAGTTTCCAGCTCAAAGGATACTTTTTGATTTGAGCAGGACTTTCCTTATCAAATGTCAACGTTGCATGGACAGTATTAGTGTTTACAATGATTTTCTATTAAGAGGGCATATACAACCGTAGTTACTTTGGTAATTAACAAGTAAGATTAATAAATATCGTTTCATGTTTATTGTTGAGAAGGAAAAAAGAAAAGGAATTGTACACACTCTTATGTTGGAGTTCTCTAATGATTGTTTTTCAAATTTTTGGTCCCATCATTTCATCGGGATAATTTAAAATGAGGAGGAAGAAAATGTTTTCGTTGTAATTGATGATATATTTTCGAGAATCCGGTTTGGAAACTTAAGGAAAATATTTCAATTTCCTCATTGTATGATAAAAATGAAATGATCCTAATATTACGTTCTATCATATCGAAAAATGGTTGAGCGATTTCCGGGCAAATTAAGAATGAATGGAATATCGTCTCTTCTCTTGCTTAATATGGAACACATGGTCCCCATTGATGTCATTTCGTGAGAATCAAGGGACGCTGACAGATTGAAGAGATGAGAATGGTAAAACAGTAAAGAAGCAACTCCGGGAATAAAGTAAAATGAGACTAACGAATAATATATACCTCGCCAAGTGCGGGGAAGACTGATCTCTGGGGAATGAGACAACGGAGACTGGTTGAAAAATGAGTATTTCCGACTCGTCCCGAAAACTCGACCCGTGTCTTTTCATTCCCTCCCCTCCGGTCTTCCTTCCATCTACGGTATATCTCCATTACTACAGCTTCACTGCCAGAGTTTCCGTGGGTATCCTAACATTAAGAAAAACACCCAAGGAAAGAAAAATGCTCTTTTTTTTAATCGTGTCTACTTTCACATTGTAATTCCTGAAGTAGACTCTTGTAAACGTACGAAATCTTAGGAACCTTACTCGAAATTTTTACTGCGCATACAAATTAACTCACAAACTTTCCACTGCTCGTGTTTTACAAGGTGAAAGCTATTTGAAATATAAACCTAGTAAATTATGTTGCGCGCCAACAAGCGTAGTTTCAAATTAAGAATGAAATGATGAATAACAGAAAATTTAATAATTTGATATTTTTTATGATTTTATCAAGATTAAATTAATGATTTGATATGCGTTTTATGCGCAGATCATTATTTCCGTCATTTTTATCGAGTCGCTAATTCTTACTTTGAAAATGTGGCCAATAAAGATTTGTTCTAAGTCAAGTCTGATATGTTTGCAAAATTCTTAATGATCACATGTACTCGTTCATTTTCAAAATGTGCTCTTAAACTGAAGATGACTGATAGGTTTCGATTTTATATGGGATAACGGTTTTGTTGATCAAAAATATAATGCATATGGGAGTACTTTTCCCGAATTAAAAAAGTTTTTTCAAGAACATTAAAATACAAATAATATTAAATAGGTAATTATTTTTCTATTCGCCAAATAAAATTTGAAATTGATCATTAAATATATTTCACGAAATATTATTATTAATTGGAAAGCGTCCTTGTTTATTTTTTTGTAGAGGGAGTTCCATATTTAAGTGTCTTTAGCTACGTAGTAGTTATTTCTTTAATTTTGATGATTCATCTTCATATCGTTCAAGTTGCAAAGATGTCATATAGCGGATTAACAAGAGATTATTTGTAACGAAACAGCTCTGGAAGACAAAAGTTAAATTGACTATCGTCTCTTTGGGTCCCCGTCCAAATCCTGGCGGTATTAAGACATTGCAAAAATATTTCTGATCCTATATGTTTTCCTTATGTCCTCTATGTGTTTCCTTCGCAGTGAACACTATACGCACGTTTTATAAGCAACAACGTTATATCATCCGTAGAATGGAATATAAACTGAATCCCTGCTGAATTTGGAAGATTAAAGAGGCTAACGTTTGCAATATCTCATTCAATTTTGTAGGACCTCTTTTTGAATTTCCGTAGATATCATAACTTGAATTACCTGTCCGTAGGTATCATAATAGCTGACAAAACAATGATGATGGGACGTTCAATTGTAATATTCTAAAAAAAAAAGAATAATCAAAAACGAGGGTCCTTCCGCAATAGTATATTATTTCATTTGAATACATCAATTGAAAGAATGGTAATGAAAAAGGAAAAAAGTAGTAAATTAAATTTGCCTTCCTGCCATGAGCAGACACTTTTCTAGTGTCGAAGTTTTTCTTAAAATAAAATAGAGAACTTGATAAATAAATATATATATATGTATATATATATATATATATATATATATATATATATATATATATTTCCGTGAAGAATCATAGCTAAGGGACTCTATCTGCAGAGCAAACGTTGCCTGTAACTACAAGAAGAAATTAATGCGAGTCCTGCATAATATGCAACCCGCTATACATATATGTTTTGTAGTCGTATACTCACAAGGATATAAATATAATATGCTCTTTTTCTCTCTGAACTGGATTTAATATATTGAATTGATGCAGAAAACATTACTGTTCTCAATTTTGCAATGTTAGCAGCAATTTGTTCTTACAGTGTACCCAAAAGCTTTGGGTAATAAAACGGAGAGAATGTCCCCAGTGAAAATAATTTTCTTTATAGCATTTCCATTTTCCGTACTTTTAGCATTGACTTAATAAATTTTTACCTAACCCATTAAATATTATTTTTACTTAAAATCAAAATGTTTTATCGTGTTTTACGGTCATGTTCATAGTCCTAAACTGGTGAATTTAATATCCTCGTCATGTGTCCTCAACCTAGTAATAATGTAGGTAGGTAAATATTGCAATTATTCCTGAAAGTTAGAAATTATTAGTTAGAAAAGTGGCAATATTCGGTCATATATGAACCATGTTTAGGAAAACAGATTTTGCTACTATAACAGTATGCAAAGAGAGCTATTATGATCAGATCGATGATAGCTTCTTCATTTTTAATAATTTGTCTATTTAAATTGTAAATATGAAGGAAAATTTTGTATTACATTAAATGAAGCTCAGCAATCATGTTATATTGGTTGCATTTACCATAAATTAAAAAAAATTGATTATACTTAACATTCAAACTGCTTTGAATAGGTGTGCTGCCATACACAGAGAGTTTATTTTGTAAATATATATTCTAAACGAAAGCAGAGTGCAAAGCTTCCTTGCTTGTCTCGGTTGACGCCGTCCAAAATTACCCATACGTTGGAGTGTCTGTTACGGAAACGGGACAGAAGCAAATTACGTGCTTGGATAGAACGGACAGGCAACGACGTGGAGAGGAATTGATGCGGAGTGTCAAGGGACTGTTAGCGATCCAAATCCCAAGAGCATGACGCAAAGGGTACACCAGGGGATGTATTGCATCGACAATGATTGGCCCCCATCGGTCATGTGCTTGCCAGATGGAAACTAAGTTATCTTTTGAATGCATTCGATGTATCTCTAGACGCATTTCATAAAAGTGCTTGAGATAAAAAATTATTCAATAAAATGAAAGATAGGTAGCCCAGTCTTTTGAGTTAACAAATTTCCTGTGCCATTTCCACTTCCCTAGGGTTTATTTGGAACACTGCTATGGTAACTGTATCCACAGGACTTCTTTTCATTCTCAAATGATTTTTTCATACAAATTATGGCTTTAATGTTCTGTCGTGATCTTTGAACAGGGCAAAAATCTTTTGGAAATGTGATTTTATTAAAATGTTCTACCAGACATTACTCATTCATTTTTTAAATCATGCAGTAAGTGGGGTTTTGGAATAAAAAGTGTAAAAATCACATAAAATTGTAACGCATCAATGTATGTGATGGCTGTTTTTGAGCTCAGTTCAATCTCAAGGCAAAATTTCGTTCAACCAATAGCAGTTTGAGATGTTGGAGATGCCCAGAGGTACTGGTCGATTAATGTTTTTCCGCCAATGTGCCCCTTCTTTCTCAAATTTTATGCTTTAAAACCCACTTTGAATAAGCATCTAAATGTGGCGGCGTTCCTACTCATTAAGAACAGATTTACTTTTTTTATACCTTCCCCCATTCTCTTTTCTTGATTTTAAAACCATAATCACTTTTCATACATTTTTTCGGGTAAGGTTACTAATAGTCAAACCTTTTGTGAAGCTCAATTTTCGGTAAATTTTTATCCACGAAATTTAATGGCAATGAGCCACCCACGTATTAGCCTGAAGGAGGATATTAGTGAACGTTGTGAGTAAACCTATCGCTCGTCGAAATTCAAATCAATTATCTATCTTCGAGTTTTCAAAAGTTCAGGAAGAGCAATTGATTGAGTAATGACTTTAAATTCGAAAATTTTCTAGTTTCAAATAAAACTTTTGTCGTTTTCTCTTAATATCTACGTAAATTATATCTCTCTAATGGAAGCCCCAAAAGTACCTGAAAGATTTCCATTGTTGAATGAAATCAGTCCATAAAAAAATAAGGATTTATAATTGGAAATTTAGTCATAAAATTAAAAATGTAAAAAAATATATAATTAATGTATTTTTACCCAATTTCCAAGGAAGATTTTCACTGTGTCTCAAGAAGACTCAAAAATATATCTCAGTGAATTATAGAAGAGAATATGTTATGATAATGTTCGATAGCTTATTTAATAGTAATTTTTTTATGTTTCTGAAAACTGCTATATTCGTACATTATGCAACTCGTACCCTTCATTCGGTTTGAAAAATTGTCATTTCCCCAATTCTTCATCTTCAGTGAATGACATTGTATACCACTCTTCATACCATCCAAGAAGCGTACTCTCTCGATTAGTTCACCAGATTTACGGTGACCAATTGCAATACCGAGGTATCTAAGGTAAAATTAGTGGAACATTCACGATCGCGCGGTACTGTTTGTTCAAATGATATATGTAAGAAGTGTAGAGTTTGAATGGTGGCATTTGAAGCGGCGTTTTTGAATAATACCGATGATCTACTCAAATTTCCCAATCAAATATATTATGATATGAAGCGGGGAATGCTAGTGGTGATGTTCCGCGTTTCAGCGATTTAAAGAATGGGTAAAATTTTGTAATAGTAGTCAATATACAAAACCAAAAAATCAGATAAATATCATGTGACTGTATTATATCTACTTTCTTTTCATATGTAAGCATTGGATACGCACTCTTCCTTTTCTAATTTCATGTTTCAAATTTATTTCCATGTGAGATTACGCGGACTTCTGTCCTTTAACTTTCAAATCCGGTGCTGGCATTAATAATAGTGGTGAATGGGAAGAGACTTCATCATCTCTCAACGGGGTGGCTAACCCCTATATTCCTTCCTCTCCCTATTTCTCTCTAACGGTGCCCTCTCCTTCTCTGCTCCAGGTAAGAGGAGATTTATCAAGGAAAATGAGAAAAAAAGTGCAAAGTAATTAACACCGGACTGCAGAATTTTATGCGGCTTCAACCTCCGGCGACCAATTAATTAAACTCTCTCTCATCAAAATGAAGCATGTTAAAATTTTAGACTTTGGAAAACTCCTGTTCAATTTCGTTCTCTTCTTTGTATGCTCAAGGAAAGGTCGATGGCCTGTGATCAGGATCCCATTCCACGTCTGACTGCCTCATCTTCCTCTTGCAACCGAGGTCCCCGGCAAGCTCAAACTTTGACTAACAACCGGCGCCATTGCCAAACGAAACCATCTCCCGTGGTCGCACAATATATCAACGGCCCTATTAGACCTAAGCACCTGAGAGTTTAGTGGAACATCGACGCTAATTGGCAAAGCTCTCCTGCCCACTCTCCGTTTTGTTAAACGAACGTAATCGAAGTGATAGCGACTGGGACCGTAGAATATGACGCTTTATTCATACAATCCAATCTTTTCATCAACTTCAGCTTTCAACCGTTACTTGTACTTTTTTTTCAAGAGATAAGTAACAAAATGGTACGAAATGAGTTTGCTATTGTTCTGTTAATTTGTTTCTTTAAAGAGATAAGATAAACGTGATACAACTTCTCGTCATGTTCTTTTTTTTTGCATTTCATCATTTTTACGGAAAAATATATTTTTAAAATTTTACATTTTATCTTGCATCAAAGTAGATAATATTTAAATAACAATTGCTTATTTTTAATTGTACAGCTTTTTTTCTATCTCTTCAATTTTGCGGAAAACAGTAATTATGTGATATCTCAAATATATTCATTTAAGAGATACTTTCATTATTCTTGTTGCTTTAACATAATATTTTCTTGCATTTTACAGCGAGATGATTGAATTTACGTCCGTTTCATTATCTTGTATCATCAATATTGATATCAGTTGCGTTTAGATCTTGGGTCAATTAAGTAATCAATTATGTTTTTTCAAAGTTTTTAAGCAAGAACATTTCCAACAGGAGTGTGCCTGTCCATGCCTAATTGAATAATTTGCCAATTTAAGTCAGTTGTTTCAGAATCTACACCTTGGGAAATTCATTATAACTGAATGAGTAAACTTTTTCAGTGATTTTTCGTTAATTACTTATGTTTTTAGTATACTTAGCCACGATTTATAGCTTCATATTTAATCGGCGAAGATGAACAAGCTAACATTAATTTCTTTTGGGTTTTCTCTCCTCTTTCTTCTTGGCGTAATGGATAATCCTGAAACTTCCACAGTAATAGTAGACACCAATTTGATATAAAGACTGTTCAGTATTAAACGAATCATTTACTTGCTTTATGAATATGAACATGGCTGCTATAGATACTATAAGGCCACTCCTCAAAATCAATTAATTTCCTATTCGTTTCAGCCGTTTACGAATTGGTACAAATGACGTGCATCACTAATCTTGTACGATGGTACCATGCCGTAATCTCATCATAGACGGCATTATTCGATTTGGAATACAATTGGCGCCCTTTAAAAACTTTTGGGAAAGGGTTAAATAGCCTATGTGCGTGTAATAATGTTTGTAAATACCATTTTTTTACTTCTTTCCGAGTAGGAGGTCGATATTGCATCGACCACATAGCAGAAACTCTCGGCTTTGACTTCCTACTTGTAAATACATTAATTTGTCTTTAATATATCTGCTTTTTGTCATAGTTACAATTAGAATTATCTTTGATGCATCTGGCTAGTTAATATTTAATAATATAAATATATGTGATTTCAGATTTATACCTTTTGTGGAAAAATATTGTATTAAGAGGAACTCTGCTCTTATTTTATGTTAAAGTTTACCTGAAAATTATTCTTTTCATAATTTTCAATAGTAACCATATGCTCACACGATCTTATACAAAGGTTAGTGCCAATTTGTAAACGCAAAGGAGAAATCGCACTAGGATTTTAATATCCTGTAGAAAAAATTGCGAAGACCCTGATAAATATCGCCGTTGCAATGTGAAGTATAAAAACTCTTTTATTACAAAATTTATTTTGTGCAAGAATATGCTTTTGCGGGTTTTTATGCGTCTCAGAGCAATTAAATAAACGTCACATTCCAAAAAATTAACATTATATTTCCATAAGAAATTTCATAATTTTATTTTGAACCAAGCGCTACCTGAGTTTTAAAGAAAAATAAACATAAGATGTTCGACATTGGAGGGCATGCCAGTTGGATTGACGTTGTAATGTCTAAAGAGTATATGATGTGTTTTCCTGTGCCCTAGGGTTATCCCAAGTACAAGAATAAAATCTAGTTTAGAATGAAGGATAAATCTGTTTAAAATTTGCTATTTTTAGTTTGACTTCTGTCTTACTTAAAATCGTCTCTCTTTTCCTCATCGAATTCTGTTTTTTTTGAGTTTTCAACGGAGCATTTATAAATTTCATTTATTATTCCTTGAATATCTCTTCCCTTTTCTTCTTTCGATTTTGCGGCTCAACATACATATAGGAGCGTCAACAAGACTTCCATTTGTCTTTGAAGACGGTTTATTGGTTAAACAAAATTTTGTTATTCTGCAAACGAGGGCGGTCGGTGGTATATTATAAACGTCGATCATGTGCGACTGTGCTTTATGTTCAAAAATATCCCAATAACTCCGGAGAAAACATATTGAGCTTCCGCGGTTGGGAAGCTTTTGATGCGCAGCTGTTTTATGCCAATCGTAAATTGTCTCAATTCTGCGGATAACGATTGCCTCGGAAACTGAACTCCGCGAAATGAGATCCAATTGACATTGAGGCCGAAAGATATCAATTGTGGAAAAGAGAGTATATAAGACCTGCACAGACGGAACAGGATATATATATATATATATATATATATATATATATATATATATATATATATATATATATATATATATATATATATACATATATATATATATATATATTCTTTGAAAAATAAATTGTTTATATAGATATATACATGTATATATACATATAAATGTGTACATATATTATTTTTATGTATATAATATATATATATATATACATATATATACATGGGTATATATATATAAACAATGTATTGAACAAAGAATTTTATTACTCTCATGTGCGACGAGTTGAATTATCTATTGTTCTAACATTTTCATGACAGTAAAGTCGATAATTCCGGATTGCGGTAATCATGCGGATGGTGTGACTTATTCCTAATGCATTTCTTAATGGCGATCGTCTACAATTTAAGGACCTGATAAGCTGGCATGAGTAATTATGAAAGGAACAGTAAAGGGTTACCATTTTTTAACTACATAATTTTCGAGGATTTATGGATAATTTTTAACCAATAAGTCATATCCATGAAACAATTTCAATGGGAACAAATTTTTATGGACAATGTTGATATAATAACTGAAAGAAAAATTGAATTTTATATACAAGATTATAAGGTTACTAGCCACGCAAAATAATATTGACAACTTTTTGCCTGGTCTTCATTGAATAATAGCTGTTATTCATAGCTATGCGGCTCTTATTTATCATTTATATTATGTTGTCAATATTTTTATGCTATATGTGTGTACAATATTAGTAATAAAAGTATTTTTTATATTGAAAACTATAAACTGGTAAATGATGAAATGAATTAAGGATATTTATTGTTTTTAACAATATAAGGTATAAATTAGAAGAAAATTAAAAATTGTCTCTGATTTCTTAGATTAAAAGTATGTTATTAGTTATTGCGTTATGGCTATCATTTATGTATATTTATATGATATTTATACAATTTACTAATGAATAATATTGTTCTCTTAAAGATGTATATTTATTCATAATTGGAAAAAGACTCCATAGCTTCCACAGTTTTATCGGTGGTTTCATGTACTTTCAAAATAAATACAGAAGCATTGCAAGTTATTTTATTTTCTATTTTCATATTTCCGTAATTCCAAAGTACAACCGGTTGACATCTTTTAGGCTGATTGTACACGACTTTATATTTATTGATTTAATTAATATATAATTAACAAACATATTGCTTTCTATTTAGGTACGAATCCTTCTTAGGGAAAACATATTCATGGAACTTCTTAAAACTAGTAATGATAACTTAGTAGCAATTACTCTTATTTTTTAATTCCTATTCCATCTCATGAAATTTATAGCCTTTATTGCTTTTATACCAAATGGATAAATAAAATATAAGCTAATTTTTTTGTAAATAGTCAGGGCCAGCTCAAATTTTGCTTAGTCTCGTTCACGACTCAAAATTTATTTTTAATACCTTCTACACAAAATATTCCATATTCCATATATGTGCTCACAGTTAATATTCCTTAAAGTTTAAAGTTCAAAAAATGACGAAAATTTTTCTACATGTATATTTCCTCTTCTTTTTCCCGCGAATTGCATAGGTATATGTTTTTACTGATAGCGATAAGAAGCCAAATTAAATAACCCGAAAGCTATTGCGATAGGTTAGGGTGATCCCCATCTCGTTCAAAAGCCAACTATGTGGTAAATGGATATATTCAGTGTAGGGAAGGTAGTTTATTCCCCTGTACCACCTGCGGCCTTGCAGGTAGGTTGTTGACAACCGAAAAATATTGTATGACTTAGGTAAAGCTGAGGTGCAAAGCCAGCTGGACCCTAATATGGTGTCTCGTGAAAAAATAGGTGGCACTCTATATAATAGGCTACCACACTCCCATTCTCCTCAACTCATAAGGAGATTTAGGCAGTATTCCTTAATTAAGACAGAGTAATGTTATTGGATTAAAATACGCACAGATAATTATGGAATCCACCACGCAATTTCTCGAGCTTGTGAACACATACGTTTAGACCAAATTCCGATGATTCTTGGAAGTGCCGGGAATTATTTTACTGGATGTTTTGTCACAAACTCTAAATCTGAGGGACAAATACGAATCTCTTTTTTTCGGCAATGTTAATGCGTCATGTTCTGTGATTCCGACTCCAAAGACACCCTTTGGCATATTGATTGCTAAAATATTAGCTTCTTGCATGAAAGGTCTGTCTCTACTATGCTATTATTTTGCCTCGGAAAGCCTATGTTTTGTTAAGTGTGATCGAGAAAAATATTTTCTTGTAATAAGTTCTGACTTAATTATTATTAAGTAATATATTGCCTTTATATATATGTATAAATATATATATATATTCATTTATTTATTTAACCTTTATTCACATTAATAAACTTTGGTATTTTTAGGAGAGGGGAGCTTATATATATTAGCATAAGTCATGTTTCAACCTATCGCAGGTGAATAATAGCATTCAAATTTAATAAATAGGCAATAAATGGTGGAAGATGGAAAGAGTGAATAAGATGGATGATTATACATCTAGCTACATCATACTCGACATCACGTCCCTCTTCAGCTCTGAGTACATTCTTCCTCCCCTCATCCAGTCCAATATCCCTATCCTGTTCCTTCCCATTACTCGTTTGCCTAACATTCTTCCTTCAATGACAGTCCTCAACATCCTGCTGCCGGTCAATTACCCCTTTAGCCACTTTTCTTGCCTCCATAGGATTGCTCCCAACAAACCCCTCTCTTCGCCCACCATACCAAGTACTTCCTCGTTTGTTTTCTTCTCTGTCCATTTCACCTTCTCCATTCTTCTCCACACCTACACTTCAAAAGCCTCCAATGTACGTCTATCCTCCTGCTTCAATGACCACGTTTCCGCGCCGTACATAGCTAAGAGTCTTTTCTTAATATCCTTACTCAACGTCCCTGTCATCAACTCCCTCCTCCCTTCTGAAAGCCTCTTTGCCTAGCGCAATTCTTCTCCTTACGGCCCTACTACTTTGACCGTGTTGGTCCAAAACACTACCGAGATACATAAACTGTTCCAAAGCTCTTGTTTTTGCCCTCCTATTTTAATGTTTAGCTTAGCCTTTTTCTTTCTAGAAAATCGCATAACCTTTGTTTATTAATTTTGAATCCCGAATCCCTCCTGAACAAAAGAATCCGAAAACATGCGTACACTCCCAAACCTTCCTCCACCGCAGAACCCCACCCTCTCTCAATTTGCACTACATACTTCCCGGGCTTAGAATCTATACGATCAATCCTGAAAGACCTCTACCCTATCCTAAAAAATCATAATGCCACCGCCAACCTTTTTCCCAAATGCCTCTCAGTTACTTTCAAACGCCCCGCCAACCTATCCGATCTCCTCAAATCAACAAATCCACTCCTTAAATCCCCAACCCGTCCTAAAACCACTCCAACGCCTTGCAATAAACCCAGATGTAAAACATGCCCTATTTTCAAAACCAAAATCCCATCCCTCTCCCACCCGCTTTTTAACTCTCTCCCACCAATTCCCTCCTCTACTTGCACTTCTAGCAATGTAGTGTACCTTCTGAAGTGCCAACTGTGCCCTGCCTATTATATTGGGCAAACCACCACACCCCTCAATATCAGAATCAACAACCACCGAGCCTCATGCAAAAACTCTTCCTTCATTGACATGCTCCCTATCCCCAAACACGCCTCCGAACACAACACTCCCTTTGATAAATGCTATAGTGTATCAATCATAGCATCCCTCCCACCCTCTGATCCTCCTCTGAAACTGAAAACACTAGAGCAATCCTTCATCTGGCTTTTGGAGTCCTGGAACTGGCCAGGAATCAATATTAGGCACTAATTACCCTGTTCTAATTATATTTTCATCCCCCTTCCACCCCCATCACCTTCTACATTTTCCCCACCCTTCTAACGCTGCCCCTCCAAACCCGTCCCTTCGGAATTCCCTCCCCACCTTCCCCTTCCATCCATCGCTCCAGCCCTCGTATTCCCTTCAGTTCTGTCCCTCTCCTCCTTGATAAAGGTGGCAACGACCACCGAAAATTCGAAAAATAGTGAGTCTCTTTTTTTGTGTGTTTCTGTGTTTTTGTCTGTGTCCACTAGTGCTAAGTGTTATACATTATATATATATATATATATATATATATATATATATATATATATATATATATATATATATATATGTGGGTCGTGGTAGTCCAGCGGGTAGAGCGTTGGGCTGCTGACCAGAGGGTCCCGGGTTCGATTCCCGGGCACTCAGGGCACATACAGCTCCACCCAATCTAAAGTGATTTTTCGAGTACCAGGTCTTCTTGGGAAACCAGAACCGGAACAGGGAAAGGAACTTACCCTCCTACCCTGAGGTGTGAATTTTCACACACCGTATAAGGCTTAGTACTGGGTGATCCTACCATAACCTACTAAACCGACCTTCGGATTGATTACTGCGTTTATTTATATATATATATATATATATATATATATATATATATATGTATATATATGTGTATATATATATACATATATTTATTTATATATATACGAGGGTCATCCGGAAAGTAGTACCCGTTCGTGAAATAAAGACACAAAAGTAAATATTAACAAACATAAAAAATTTTATTTGAAATAGGATACTTTAAACTACTTCTCAACATAATCTCCAAGCAAATTAAGGCATTTGTCATAACGTGTGACAAGTTTCTGTATTCCTGCTGCATAGTCCTTCGCCGCCAGCTCATTGAGATACGCGAGGGACCCATCTTGCACAAATTTTTGCATAATGCAGATGGTGTTTAACAATTTCATGAACAATTGTTCGAGAAACATTGGGAAAATGCTCACAGATGTCATCAATTGTGACGCGCCGATCGTTCCTCACGAATTCGTCAACTGAGCTCACCAGTTGGTCTGTAATGACAGACGGTCTCCCCGAACGCTCATCGTCGTGTGTGTTCCCCCTCCCCATGTTGAAGTTGCGACACCACCGCCTAACAGACGACTCGTCCATTACATTGTCTCCATACACCTCCTTTAATTGGCGATGAATATCACATGGGCGAACGTTTCTTGCATTGAGGAATTTAATCACTGCCCTCACTTCACAACTGGCGGCGTTCTCAATTTTTTTAAACATTGTAAACAATCACAGAAACAACACAGGCGTCACGCAACTTGGCTCAGAGAAGGCAGACAAGCCACTGAAGCTATCTGACCTCGTCCAGCGGCTACTCGCGTCGTCAGCACTTCATGCGGCACGAACGGGTACTACTTTCCGGATGACCCTCGTATATAAATATATATAAATGTGTGTGTATATATATATATATATATATATGTATATATATATATATATATATATATATATATATATATATATATATATATATATATATATATATATATATATATATATATATATATATATATATATATATATATATATATATATATATATATATATATATATATATATATATATATATATATATATATATATATATAGATGTGTGTGTGTATTTAGCTGACTAATTAGTAAATGAGCGATAATGATCGCCTTATGTGACGTATAACCTCCGTCTATAATATGTATATAAGTTAGCTGAATTTAGAATTGAGTTGGGTAAAATACATGAAATAACTAAAAATATGTGTTTATGATCATATATTTATAAATAGTTTTGCAGCATCAGGGAAAATTTTTCATAGTTTCCCATTACTTAATGATTTCATAACCCTTTCGAACAGTTTTACATTTTTATTACTAATGTATTACAATAGATGAATATCACTTTTACCATATGGATATTATCTACAGCAAATTTCACGTATTTGATTAGTGCACATACTTTATTTTATAAAAAAATAATTGGGCATTTAGTGTGTAAAACAACTGTATCCCCAAAGAGAAATTCGAGAAATTTATGGTAGCGGCAATGCAGAATAAATCTAAGTATCGATACATTTCGAATATTAAATCACTGTATTTCATACCCCTCCTGAAGGTTTTCTCACCTGTAATTTCCTCAACTCTTATACTTATTAGAATATCTTTTTTGATGTTTTGTGACGAAATTTGTTCTTTATTTTCAACTCTAAACAGCGCTGACAACAAAAGACAAAAGCGAAGTATACAGGGTGCGGCAATATAACTTCTTTTTTGAAAGAGTTTTGCGTTTGAAAAAAAGGTAGTTATGTTGCTTCATCCTGCATTACTGATAATGTTTTCATATTCGTAAACCAAGGTTTAGTTAGTGAAAGATTAATAATATCAGCTTGGTAAATATAGGTTTTATGTTGACGCATATAACGATCAAGCAATACCGTAATACTCGTAGAAAGTCAGTCCTTCAAACATTATATAATTTGAAAACTCTTTGGGCTGCGTTTAAACATGACTCATATTGACACTCTTTCCGCCTCCATTCATGTGACGATAGCATGTTATCGGTATGAAGGATTTATTCATCAATTATTCGTTTATCATACCAAGAGTTTACCTTTTGTACAATTTCGTAATTTTTACATGCGTTGGACATTTTTAGGTGAAAACTACTCCATGTATTGAATATGGCAAAAAATAAAGTGGCATAAAATCATTGATTTGAATTGTTTTTCTACAAAAATAGTGTGAATTCTGCAGTTCATAATTTTTGCAAATAAATTATGAAATAAAGGTGTAACTATAGTGTTGTGTAATAACCTTCCTATATCTCAGTAAATATTTACACGCGGTCTAATAAAATAGTTTCAGCGATTAACAGGTGCATGTCATGCTCGAGGCATAGCCTCATACAAACTTTATCGACATAACCTCACAGGAAGCTCTTAAGTCGCCGGAGACTCAATTCAGTGGACCCAGTGGTTGGGTACTGAAATAGAATACACACCCCCTCACCCCCTTCCCCCGGAGGAAAGGCAGATGTTTTTAAAGGTCAGACGCAATATATGATTAATCATCATGCAACATAAATTGAAAAAAAATATATATATATATATATACACTCTGGGAAGCAAGAAAAATGTTTGAAATTTCTCAAGGGAAGCGCGAGAGTGGAAAAAGTTCGGGGGCAGCAGGGAGAAGGCGTAGGAGAGGGTGGCAAATTTACAATGCCCTGCGCTTCCCTCCACTCTCTCCCGCCAAATATATTGCCTCGAAACAACCACCACACTATTTTCCTTTGGGAGAAAATAAGAATAAGATGAAAGCCTGGTTCAAAAGAACGGGTTGGATATGGGGGGATTGACGCGTGAAGGTCATAGCCTTCTCCCTTTCAGCTCTTCACGCCTTATGAATTCCCTTAGAATTAGACTCTATGGCGAGGAGTTGGAACGCGAAAGTTGGTTGGGGGGAGGGAAGGGAGGCGACAAAGCGAAAGAATATTTTGGAAACGGAAAGGGTTGGGCTCTTGGGGGAACTTTCGCGCGTTCGGTTAAACCTGCTTAGGAGTTCTAGTAACTTCGCTTCAGTGAAAAGGCAGCAATACGTAGTTACTGTACCCATTGAATTCGTACGTCAGACGGAATTAATCAATAACACCTTGATCATCATCACTGCTTTCGGGTTGATAAGAGAATGCCATTAGTATTTCTTTTCTTCGCTCATGCTTTGCTCACTTGAACCGCAGTAGATATATTATTTTGTGTCACTGTAAGCCTCAACGTAAAAAAGTTTGGGAACACGTCATACCATAGGCGGTTAATCAAATGCGAAGTTAATCAAATGCATACCATTTAATTTAATTGATGAACGATAAATGACGATTTACGAGTGAATAAACTACATTCGATAAGCCAAAATTTTTATATTAGTAGGAATTCGTGCATACATTTATTGGAAATAGATGAAAACACAAGTTGTATATATATACATATGTATACTACCTTGATCAAAAAGTTCCCGGAATAAACACCGTGTGGCGCTCCCATCGTTCCGATTTGAGTTCTGTTTTTTTGTTAAATTGGTACATCTGTTGTTGATATTCCCTTTAAATCTTAGTGTCATAACTTGACATTTGCAAAAGTTACGTAGCCAAGAGTACATCTATCTCTGTGTGTGTTGGCGATTTTTTACAATTTCAGAAATGGATTTAAATTTGCAACAACGAACTTGTATTAAATTTTGCGTAAAAAACGGATTTAGTGGCGCACGGACGTTGGAAATGTTGGAAAAGTGTTTCGGCAACGATTCTCTAAAAAAACGGTCGTTTACCAGTGGCACGAGCGGTTCAGAAGTGGTCGTGAGTCAATCGAAGATGATGAACGCAGTGGCAGACCATCGACATCGAAAGTCGGTGAAAAAATTGATAAAGTAAAAGAAATGTTGGTCAATAACCGCAAATTAACCATCAGAGAAATAGCGGAGGACTTGAACATTGCCTATGGATCCGCCCAAGACATTGTGGTTAATGATTTGGGTTTCCGTCGTGTAGCAGCAAAGATGGTGCCAAAAGACCTCAATTTCATGCAAAAAAGAGACCGTGTTGACGTCGCAAAGGACATGATTTGCGAGGCTGAATCCGATCCCACATTCATCAAAAGGATCATTACTGGAGACGAGACGTGGGTTTATGAGTACGACACGCAATCCAGACATCAGGCAAGTGAATGGCGTTCACCAAATGAGCCGAGACCAAAAAAACCACGTCGTTTTCAGTCAAAAAAGAAGGCAATGCTGACGGTTTTCGTGGATTACAACGGTGTAGTGCATCATGAATTTTTGCCAGAAGGCCAGACAGTAAACAAAGAGTATTATTTGGGCGTTATGAGACGTTTGCGTGAAGCAATTCGCCGAAAGAGACCAGAAATGTGGGCAGAAAACTCGTGGATTTTGCACCATGATAACGCACCGTCGCACAGTGCTATCATTATTCGTAATTTTTTGACGAAAAATGCAACAAATACCATCCAACAGCCACCGAATTCACCTGATTTGGCTCCCTGTGACTTCTTTCTGTTCAATCGAGTTAAAAAACCATTACGGGGAACGCGTTTTAGCAGCCGAGAGGAAGTAATGGAAAAATCGCAGGAAGCACTGATGGACATACCGAAAACCGAATATAAAAAATGTTTCGAGGATTGGATCAAGCGCTGGCATAAGTGTGTTGCAGTCGATGGGGATTACTTTGAAGGGGACAATATAGATTTAGACGAATAAACTTGTATTTTTAATTTTCTGAATAAATTCCGGGAAATTTTTGATCAAGGTAGTATATATATATATATATATATATATATATATATATATACATTTTTTTAAGGTAATCTACCGGTCAAGGTAGGTTTTTGGATGGACTTAACTACCAAATAAACATTTAATTACTCCTAACATAACACAGAATACATCATCCTACTCTATATCAGGTCCCTCTTCAGCTCTGAGTACTTTCTTCCTCCCTTCATCCCGTCCAACATCCGTATCCTGTTCCTTCCCTTTCCTCGTTTGCCTAACATTCTCCCCTCTATTACAGTCTTCAACATACCACTGCCGGTCAATACCCCCTTCATCCACTTTTCCTGCCTCCATAGGATTTCTCCCAACAAACCCCTCTCTTCGCTCACCATACCAAGTACTTCCTGATTTGTTTTCTTCTCTGTCCATTTCACCTTCTCTATTCTTCTCCACACCCACACTTCAAAAGCCTCCAATCTACGTCTATCCTCCTGCTTCAATGACCACGTTTCCGCGCCGTACATAGCTACGCTCCATATCAAAGTTTTTACGAGTCTTTTCTAAATATCATTACTCAGCGTCCCTGTCATCAACTTCCTCCTCCTTGTGAAAGCCTCTTTGCCTAGTAATTCTTCTCTTTACGTCCCTACTACTTTGACCGTGTTGGTCCAAAACAATTCCGAGATACGTAAACTGTTATACCTGCTCTAGTTTTTGCCCTCCTATTTTAATGTTTAGCTTAGCCCTTTTCTTTCTAGAAAATCGCATAACCTTTGTTTTATTAATATTGATTTTCATCCCATACCTGTTGCACTGAATTTCCAATTCACTAAGCAATGTCTGCAACCCCTTGGCTGACTGACGAACTAAAGCTTGGTCATAAGCAAACCTAACTGATTTTACGAATTCCCCGCCCACTTTCATTCCCGCCTCCAGTTCTTCCCATGCCTCTTTGATCATTTCCTCTGCATACAGGTTGAAAAACAACGGTGATAATGGGCAACCCTGCCTTACACCTCTTCCTAACACTGCCCATCCGGACTCCCCGTTCCCCACTCGTACCTGAGCAGTCTGAGATATGTACAGGTTGCGGATTAGCCTCCTTTCCCTCCAATATATTCCTTTTTCCTGCAGAATACTAATTAGTTTATCCCAATTCACTCTGCCAAACGCCTTTTCGAAATCTACGAAACAGGCAAATACCTCCTGGTTGTATTCTATATTCATCTCAATTAATAATCTCATTACTGCAATGGCATCACGCGTACCTCTCCCCTTCCTAAACCAACACTGATCATCGCCTAAGTAATCATTTGCCCTACTCTCTATCCTTTTGTTTACGATCCAGAGAACAACTTTAGCTGCGTGGGAAATCAAACTTATTGTCCTGTAGTCCTCACATGAAGAAGCCTTTACCTTTTTTGGCATAGGAACTTAAACTGATCTCACAAAGTCTTCCGGCCAGATTCCTTCCTCATAAATACTACGAATCAGCCCATATAGCCTCTTCCTCCCTCATTTTCCTAAACATTTCAATAGTTCCGCGGGAATAATATCCACCCCCACGGCCTTATTTAGTTTCATCTTCTTTAAGCCCTCTCTAACTTATTGTCGAGTATGCCTGGACCTAAGCTATCTTCCTCTACGTCATGTTCCTTTTCAATGTCTAACTTTGTTACTCTAAGCTCTTTACTATACAGTTCTTCTATATATTCCTTCCATCTCTCTTGGATCTTTCCTGCGTCAACTATTACCTTACCCGCCTTATCTCTAACTGTTAGTATAGATCTTCCTTTCTTACTTCCCGATAACGATTTAACTTTGCAGTAAAGCGCACCGATTTCACCCTTCCTCTGGAGACTTTCCATATCCTCTCACTGCGTCTTCCACCATGCTTCTTTTGCTTTATATGTTGCCCGCCTCAATTTATTGTTCAATTCTTTGTACTTCATTTTGCCTAAATCTGTATTTACATTCTTCCATTTTCGCCGCTCATCCATCTTTGTAATCATCTCATCCGTCACCCATTGTTTCCTAGTCCTTTTAGCGTTTACGGTTCCAATAGTGTCTTTTGCGGCTTTCGACAACCCTTTCTTGAAACTTTCCCATTTTTCTTCGATAGTACTTAGCTCTTTACCATCCTCCATGATTTCCTCTACTGCCTGTTTGTATTCCTTCCTTTTCAAACCATTTAATGCTTCTTCATTCCATTTTCTAACTCGCCGTCCCTGCCTTATCTTTTTGAAACGGACGCTACATTTCATAACAACTAAATTGTGGTCAGATTCCGCATCCGCTCCCGGGAAGCTGTGCGAATTTATCACACTGTTCCTAAACCTGTGTCTAACCAGGATATAATCTAGCTGATACTTTTCTGAGTCACCTGGCATTTTCCATGTATACCTGCGTATTTTTGGTGACTAAACCAAGTGTTGGTGATGACTAGCCCGTGTCTTCTGCAGAAGTCAACTGCTTTCTCCCCGCGGTCATTCCTCGTGCCTAAACCGTAGTCCCCGACCTCGTCACCATCTCTTCCTTCGCCTACCGTCGCATTCCAATCTCCCATCACTATCAAATGTTTCCCTGCAGGAACACACGTGATTATGTCCTCTAACTGATCGTATATCCTATCGGCCTCTTCTTCCTTATGGTTGCTCGGTGGCATGTATACCTGAATAATAACCCAGTTCGTGTGTTCTGCTATCATCTCTACTAGTAATAATCTATCCGTTACATGCTCTAGGTTGACTACGCTTCTTCCTACCTCTTTATTTAATACCATGGCAACCCCTCGTTGGCTCTTGTCCCCGCCGCTGTATATTATTCTATAATTATCGCTCCAGTAATCTCCGCTATCCTTCCATCTCACCTCACATAGACCTAAAATATCTACTTTTCCCCTTTCCATCTCTCGCTTAACATTCTCCAATTTCCCGGTCCTCACCATTGTCCTAACATTCCATGCTCCTATTCTAACTAATTTGGTCTTCTTCTCCTGCTTATTCTGTCCTGCTGCTGATGGTTTTCTCTTGCAAAGGTTTCGTGGGATGAAGACCGTGGAAGCCTTGCCTCCCCCGCTGCCGGGCACAACACACGGCCGATTGGGCCTAGCCCCGTAGTTGCCAGGACTCAAAATCTCTGGTTTGTCCATTATGTAAATCTTGGGAATGATAATTGAGGTGGTCTCCCGTTGCCTTCCTCAATAGTGTTTTTAACGTGACACCATCACTTACTGGCCGACCCACTGGGGTCAGACGCCATTGCAGACGCCATATATATATATATATATATATATATATATATATATATATATATATATATATATATATATATATATATATCCCCCATGGACAACAACCTTGACGTGGTGGAAGGGCTTGTGTGTTCCGATGACCCCCAGAGCTATGCTGGCGGGATTAATAATAATTGCTCCTGCTAGGGTCACCTAATTCAGATAGGTCGATGGTTAGGAGCCTGGCGAAAGGGTGTCACGTTGAAAATACTAGTGAGTAAGTCAACGGGAAACCACCTGAATTATCATTCCCAAGATTCACATGATGGACACTAAAGAGATTTTGTGTCCTGGTAACTACGGGGCTTGGCCCAATCGGCCGTCTGTCGTGTCCGGCAGGGAAGGAAGCAAGTCTTCCGTGGTCGTCAACATGTCCATAGTATATGAAAGTTTGCAGATGGGTGAAAGGGGTGCGCTATGCAGCTAAGTTAAATCACTATCGGGAAGTAAGAAGGGAAGATTTGTGCTAACTGTTAGAGATAAGTCGAGTTACATAGTAGCTGACTCAGAAAAGATGTAAGAGAGATGGAAGGAATATATAGAAGAACTGTATGGTAAAGAACTCAGGCTACCAAGGTTAGACATAAAAAAGAAACATGGCGTAGTTTTGGTCCAGACGTACTCGGCGATGTGATAGAAAGGTCACTAAGGGAAATAAAATAAAATAAGGCCGTGGGTGTAAAAAAACGTTCCTACCCTACTACTAAAAGGTTTAGGAAAATGTGGGAGGAAAATTTTATATGTACTGATTCGTAGTATGCATGAGGAAGGAATCTGGCTGGAAGACTTTGTGAGATCAGTGTTAGTTGTTATTCCGAAAAAGGTAAAGGCTACATCATGTGAGGACTACAGGACAATAAGTTTGATATCCCACGCAGCTAAGGTTTTTCTCAGGATCATAAACAAAAGGATAGAGAATAGGGAAAATGATTACTTAGGGAATTATCAGTTTGGGTTTGGGAAGGGGTGAGATTCTCGTGATGCCATTGCAGTAGTGGGATCACTAAGCAAGAGGAATATAAAATATAATCAGGAGGTATTTGCCTGTTTCGTATATTGCGAAAGGGCGATTGATAGAGCTAATTTCAAAAACTAATGAGTATATTGCAGAATATAGGAATAGATTGATCAGAAATGAGTCTAACCTGCACCCTATATATTTCTCAAACTACTAAGGTGCGACTGAGGAGCGAAGAAGCCGAATGGGTAGTGTTAGGAAGAGGTGCAAGGCAGAGTTTCCCATTGTCATCTATTCTGTTCGACGGATATGTGGAGAAAATTAGTAAAGAGGCATGGGAAGAATTGGAGGTAGGATTAAAAGTCGAGGGGGAATTCGTAAAATCTATACCCTTTCTGCCTTCGTGAGTCAATCGGTTGCCTACCCATTCCGACAGTATTACCACCATACTTAAGTTCTTCTCATTTCATTTATAAACAAATCTGATTATCTCTATACCATTTCCAGTTCCTCAATGAACCAGTTATTCCATGAATTCCAAATACTTACCGTATACTCCAAAACTTGGCCTAACTAAAGTGGAGTATCACCTTTCTCTTGCCATTCATTACTTTCTCCAACTACTCCTTAGTGAGACCTAGGTCTTTTCAATGCTGACCCTTATATTCACCTCATGCGTAGATGCCATAAAATATTATTGATTTCAGTGTAAATACGCAAGTGTTTAATTATTCTACGTTGCTCAATTTGATCCCATGTATTTTTAAATTTGTTTTGTACCTCTTTTTTTATTTAAATATTTTAGTGTGCATATTTTCTTAGATTTAATTCTAAAATTCCTCCAAAAAAATCTAAAATTTTTGAGTAAAACTACTACTACATCCAATTGAAATCAACGTAACAGGGGACCTCCTAATCATTATAGAGGCACAGATAAATCATACGAAAAATAAATAAATAATAAAAAATAATAATAATAATAATAATCATAGGAAAATCGCCTAATTGCAACGTAATTGTACAATAATAAAAATAATAATACGATCTATAATCATCCAAATTCTTTGAACAAGATTTTAGAGCAGTATTATAAAAAGTGTCAACTTCATTGATATCTTGTTCAATATTTATTTTAATTACGGCCAAATGAGCTTTATTAAATGGTTTGCATTCAAAATTGGTGAAGCTAAATTTTCTTTATGCTATTTAAGTTTTACCTAAAAGCATAACAATCGTGATTAACTGAATACAAATAAAAGAAACAATTTCATTTATTTCATCACATAATAAAACCATCGGTATTGAGTTAGAGATTGTGGATAGGCTTACGGCCCTTTTGGTGCTCATAAAAATGCGTAACGAATGCGCACTTTCGCAATAAAAATGCAATTATTTGCCACGCTTTGTTCCACTCTTCGGGGGTAAAATTTCAGACGAGAGAATCACTCCAGGAATAAATCGTCTGAAAAGTCACGTGTGACACGTATTAGCGAATTGTGAGGCAAACCCGCACTTCATGCAGAAAACTGACCCTCAGTTGTCGGTAAAAATAACCCCATTGTAAACTACTTCAGAACGAGGCGGATACACAGAATTACCGCGTGAACTTATGGCGCCGACTCTCAACAAACATACTCCGGCGCTAGCAGAGGTTAACTACACGGCCCGTGGAACCGGAGGGACATTTGCGCTGAAAAAAAGAGAAGAAAACACAGGCGGGAAGGCGTTAACTGGAACAACGCAGTACCCATTGGTCATGCGTTTCACAATCACATTGATGACCGAGTTTTTTTTCTCTCTTTTGAGCCCCTACGGACACACATGCCATTGTGCGCCGTTTACTGGATTGCCAGATGCCAGTGTTCTAAACTCCGGCGATTCAGGCCAAGAAAGACAAAGAACATGAGATCTGCAGTGCCTCGACACGGTAATTTATCATACGCTATCCCAGTCAAAGGCTGACCATTAAAGCACCCGTCAATACGTCCGCTCTTGTGTTAAAGCTAGTAGTATCCTGAGCCTATCCAAAGTGCTACCTTGAAGAGAGTGGGAGTTTGATAGTACAGCAGTGATCCGACGTAATCGTGGAACAAGGATGTAAATAATTGTAGAAATCTTACTTCTAAAATCATCAATTGACCTTACGCCCATATTTCATAATAGCTAATTTCTATAGAGTGTTTTAAAAAAAAATAAATAGGAGTTCCAAACTATGAATTCATTTCACATGATGATCAGTAAAATTTTCAACCACCAATGGTAGTTTTACCGTCATAAAATATAAAAGAAAGGAATGATGTTATTCAAGTACTTAGCATGAAAATGTTTATTCAAACCTATGATTGAAAATATGTAAGCATCCAATAAAAGTAGTATAGCGTAGACTTACGAAATGTTAGTGTAAACATTATCATTCCTTACCATTTGATACCAGCATCAAAAATTCTTACAACTTCTGCTTCATTGACTAGTAACATTTAAAAAAATCATAAATTCTTTGAGAATATTTTTTTTCGTATGAAGTAAGGTTTCCCCACGATATTTGCCCTCCTTCACAGGTGTCCTCATTCATTGCAACCTTACAAGTAAGTTTTAGAACTTTCAACGTATAAATTCGCAAGGCCTAAGAAGTTAAATACGGGCTTTGATAGCATTAGTGGGAGCACTGACAGCAAAATATTTGGAAAGAGACGAAGGTGGAGAACTAAGAGCATTGGAAGTCCCTTATTACTTTTACAAAATATAGCTCCTCTGTCAAACTTCGAACCATCGTATGCATTTAACCCTGGGAAGAGATGTCACTGTAGGAACTTAGTATGAATAAAATTATGTGGGGAGAACTTAGCATAAGGGAATTATGTGAGGCAAATACGTACGGAAATGCGTTCCGAAAGTCACTAGTTATAGGAACTGATGCAAATAAGCAGGAAAAAAATGAAGTAACTTAGTTTCTCCACTTTTATCGTTTAGAGAACGGTGAACATAAGGTAAATTCGTTTTAAACATCACAATTTCGGTGCTGATAATGAATAAAATAATTTATGCTCTTACCCTTCTAATTATATTGTTCATCTTGTTTTTAAAGGCAGTTTTACCTAGTGCTATTTTGCTCTAGGTTGCACGATGTAATTAATTGACTATTCTGAAAACCGAAGCCACTTTAATTTTACTTGAAGGCAGGGGATAAATTATGGAAAACGTCCCTATTTTAGATTGAAGGGTAAATTTGACCGTGGGAATGTGACCAGTTTCTCGTAAGCGTTCAATTACCCAAGTATTATTCTTTACCGGCAGATAATTGAGCCTTCTTGGATCCGAGATTCCAAGCATGGCTGTATTATTTTCATTTAGACGTATTTGTTTATATAGTCTAATTTTTCATTCAAAGAAGTCTTAATACTTTGAAATACATATAGTATTATTACGAAAATTCAATTTTTATTCATAACTAATGGCAACGTAAAAGTTAACTCTGCCAATGACGTAAGATGTTAATTTTACGTTTTCAATTTCAGACCTTTAATTCAACTTTAATTTGAAGTCTAGTGAAGACGTAAGTACTTCGGAGGTCACCATGCAAACTTCTTATAAAACTTATTGAAATATATGGTGTGTGGACAGTTGTAACGCTATTGCATATATTTGAACTTATGTAGGATAGTTAATTCATGTTTAAATTAAAAAAAAATTGTTTTATAAATTTTATATTAGTTTATAGAAATACCTTGGGAAGGGTGTAAGGAACATTGTTAAAGGCTCTACTTAGTGTAACCTCATGAGGATAGTGAGGAAAATACTTGTTAATTTCACAGACTATTATTTCACATAGCAGGTTCCTTCGAATAGTCGCCATATTCAGTCTGACAACGTTGACCCCGAAACCATAAAAAATTATGAATTCTCTCCAAGATTTATTCTCGGAGCACGATTCGTTCGTTCATTAATTACACTGAAACATCAATTTCAGACCAATCGACATCTAATCATAAAATCTAAAAGTGCCTAATTAAAAATCATATGATAATTTCAATGGCCATTTAATCATTAAGCAGTCTTCAATTTTTTTCATATTCAAATTCAAATAAAATATAAATGGTTAACTTTATTTGATGATACATTGATGAAATTGGTATTTAAATCAAAGAATCGTATAAGTGTTCTATTTCCTGATATTTGGAAGTAATCATAAGCGCTAAGTATCGGAATATAGAAACTACCTTCTCTCTTAAATGAATCTCTTTAAATTGGCTCCCAAAATTTGTTTTAGAAAGCAACACATTCTACAAATGATATTTTCTACTTAGAGAGGTTTATTTTTTGTCTTCCTACCCCACTAGTAGGCTGCGTAGTTAATAAGACCATGTCATCAAGATTATACGGGACTAGGGTAAAACAAACCTGTGCTTAAATAATTTTTATTCGTGCTCAAAGCGAATCATTTATTACTTGCAGGAGCAGTTCCATTATTTTTTAAAACAAAATGAAAACCCAAGTGAAACATTTGTTTTTACTACCATGAATTTTTTCGACACCAAAAGACTAGCGGGTTGACTTATTCTCCGTTTACTGCAATACACATTCTTTACGATCCGACTTTCCTGAGCTCGCGTTTCTTTTTAGAGCTCCTTTCTTACCTCGCTATTTGCTCCTTTCTCACGCCCCTTCCCTGTACCAAAATTTCCTGCGCTTCCATGCTCAAAACCTCTCCCCGCGGTTTCCAGCAAATTTCCGCGGAGGAAATGAAAAGGAAGGACTTTATAGCGGCAGAGGCACGGCGGCGGAAAAAAATCAATCTTCCCCGCTCTCACGCCCACTTAAGAAGGTAAAGGAGAAAGAAGATGATGGAGAAGGAAAATGAAAAGATGGATGGGAGCAAAGAGAAGGGAGGAGGGAGCGATATGAGCAAATAAATCGATAGGCGGAAATATTCGAAGCTTCTTATGCGATTTATTTATTAAAGTCGATTTTCTCCGCTATCTCACTCGTAACCAAAAAATAATTCTTGATAAGATGAAAAGAAACATGCTCGGTGAATTTAATTTTTTTAGATACTCATTTTAGCTATATTTGAAATGGTTTGTCAATCCATTGATGTGATTGGATGTCACGACAAAGAAAATAGTTTCCCGTGTTTGAACTAAAATATGCACATTGCTGTCCAATTTTATATAGATAAACTTGGGCAGCAACAAACAATAAAAGAACACGTAAAAAGAACACTCACACGATATTTTTTAGAGAAGTATAAGAAAGATATATCGTGTGCGTGTTCTTTTCATGTGTTCTTATGTTGTTTAATGCTGTGTAAGTTTATATATATATATATATATATATATATATATATATATATATATATATATATATATATATACATATGTGTGTGTGTGTGTGTGTGTATGTGTGTGTGTGTGTGTGTGTGTGTGTGTGTGTGTGTGTGTGTGTGTGTGTGTGTGTGTGTGTGTGTGTGTGTGTGTGTGTGTGTGTGTGTGTGTGTGTGTGTGGACAGCAATGTGCATATTTTAGTTCAAACACGGGAAACTATTTTCTTTGTCGTGACATCCATTCGCATCAATGGATTGACAAACCATTTCAAATATAGCTAAAATGAGTATCTAAAAAAATTAAATTCACCGAGCATGTTTCTTTTCATCATTTCAAGAATTATTTTTTGGTATATATATATATATATATATATATATATATATATATATATATATATATATATATATATATATATATATACATACCCACACACAAAAACATATATATATATATATATATATATATATAATGTATAACATTTAGCACTAGTGGACACAGACAAAAACACAGAAACACACAAAAAAGAGACTCACTAAAATGCAACAATTTCAGAGCGTAAAAATCATTCGCCTTGACTGGGACTCGAACCCAGATCCCTCAATATCCGGTCGAGTGCTTTAGCCACTTAAGCTACCGAGGCGTCCTCTTAAACTCTGAAATTTTTGGGGCTTTTTAAAGGAACTAGATGTTATGACGAAATACCGTACATACAATGTCACATGCATTCGTAGTCGTGCGCGAGGTGCCACTGTCCACGAGGTTAAAGCCTACTTTAAGCACTTATGGTGTTTTCCGTTTGACAAATTCCAAATAAACTGCGGGAGATGCCGCAACAGTAACTTTTTAACGGAGTCATCCGCTAATGTGCATTTCAATGCAACAATTTCAGAGCGTAAAAATCACCGATATTCGAACTCGACTCGGACTCGACATCGATATCCGAACTCGACCGGATATTGAGGGATCTGGGTTCGAGTCCCAGTCAAGGAGAATGATTATATATATGAATATATATATATATATATATATATATATATATATATATATATATATATATATATATATATGTTTGTGTGTGTGGGTTAAAGTAACTTCTTTCGTCAACAAGAGTTAAATCATTAAGAAATCTTATGTTCAAATAAGTCATCTCAGCAATTGTGCACCTTTCAGTTACGACAGTGTAAATCGAGGGATACCCTAAGATTTTATTGTTTTTCAAGCTCGTGAAAGCTTGGATATGTAAGTAATCCCGGAAAAAATGCCTTTTTTAATTATCTCATTTGAATGAATCGAGTTCGTACACATTACCAACTCTTCAGTCCATTCCTGGATTAAAGGGAGGGTATGTGGAAGTGGCTTTTAGAAATATCAGACGAAGACGTTTTTTGTCAAAATATTTTAAGTTGCTTTAATATAAAATAAAAACATAATGGAGAAAGCTGTTCAAGAGTACGAATAACAAGAGTAATGTTAATTCTCCTCCCTCCCAATCTCTCTCTCTCTTCATTTTCTTACTCTCCCTCCCCCATCGCCACTCAAAATCATTAACTTCCTAAACTTAAAATAAATGGAGGGCTCCGTCTCCATTTTCTTAAGGTTTTCTGCTGAAAGCACTAACCCTTATTGAGTCGTGAAATTTATTAATAGTGACGTGTTGAAACTGATAATTCGAGTCGTGAGGTAGTTAGAGTTTAATTGGAACTAAAATACTCGTCTGGGCCTGGGGGGTAAAAAAAAGTATTTCCTCCCTGCGAGACATTTTAAACATTAGGGACAAATAAATAGTCACGCATGCTAAACATACCTGCAAGCGTTACATTTGCGTCACATTTAATTCGTAATATTTACTTGAATTAAATTACTTTTATCCAATCCCTTTTCCCATTTATTTGACGATAATATTTCATGAATATACTGCAAAACCATTATATTCTTAGCACCTTTGCACTGTTTGTACATTTTTTTTCCTTTCTGCCAATGAGGGTGTTCTCTTTAAGTGTTCTTACTTACTCTTCTCTTCCTATGTGTACTCATCCTAGGGCAGATTATTTCGCTGAAGAGCATTATTGAAAAAAAGAATGACCGAAGAAGTTCAAGGGTGAATTACGGGAGGATGATGGAAAGGGTCACAGCTCAAGGAAGTATGAAGTAATAACAGGTGACAAGTAGCACTTTCAGAGCTGTAAAAAACCAATCCTTGGGTGAATAGACTTTGATAATTAATGTTGACATCTTGTTCCACGCCGGAATGGCTATGGTGTATAAACTATGCGCTACTTTTCTATTCCTAATTCTTGTTTTTTTTAGAAAAACATCGCATTTTGATCCAACGCACATCATCCTAGCTGAATTCTTACTTTAAAGAAGGCTAGTACTAAGTTCATGCCTAAACTTCCAGTCGCTCGGTATTGTATGTATAGATAAGAGCGGTAACGGGATGGCGTTTTTCATATTTCTGTCTTCCTAATTTACTTCAAGCCGTCTAGGTAAATATTATGGGAGATTTATTGCAGTGAAAAAGCATTGAAAAGTTTACTGTAGCAGTCTCCGAGGGTGGAAGGAAACTCACGGAATAAGGGGAATTCCAGGAAAATCCCTGCCCATGGAAAAGAGCACACGGTGAAATGCTGATTTCTCCATTTGTCGAAAAATCTTCAATGGGGGCATCCGTTAGAGTGAGGATCGTCTTGAAAATCCTAAATCGTCCAGCCATAACGAATGTCGTCCGCCAAAAGATGCTGGTGGCAGGTTAACGATGAGGTTTGACGTCACGACAGGTTTATAAAAGTGATCTCTACGCCGGGAAGGGATGATAAAAGCGTCGCCAACAATCCAGGATCCTGGAAGTTTTTTTTTCGTTCCTAATTGGTGGAATCACTCCCTCGGCCTCCATCCACAACGATTTAAGTGCAAACGTACTTTGAGTGGGAGAAGTAGCATTTTAGTATTTCCAAGGGGGAAAAATGACGAAACTGGAACTTTCTCAATAAAGACCTCACGCGTTCCTTTTGACTCTGGGTGCAATACGATTGCACATCTCTCGCGTATCTTAGACCCCCCCCCTCCCCCACACGCTCGACCGTGGCCGATGGAAGTGGAGAGAATTTTGGCCAAGACGAAGGCAAACATTTCAGTGCTGTGACCTTGAACATTACAAGTGACATTAGGTGTAATTTCACTTATATATTTTACGTTTTCGTCGTAAATTAAAATAATTTGATGAATATTGAATGGATGATTTCAAGGTAGCTCATCAGGTAACCGATTTCAGATACAAAGGCTCCAGGTGGAAATGAAGGAGATAATCAAAACTATGCATTAACTTTGTGCTATATATTATTTATTAGGATGTTGGGTTGTGTTTTGTTAGGAGAGACAAGAGAAATGCTCGGAAGTTGTGTTCATCGAAAACCTATGTTAACCGGTGGATATCATGATAAAACATATCTTTTATTATATTTCAATATATGACTATAAACTATATGTCGTGATTGCAATCGATTCCATTCGTGAGAGAAGGAATAAAGGATCTTAATGTGAATCAAAGGAATTAGCCTCATTCTCCAAATTCTACAGAATTATCAGGACATTATTTTAGTTTGTTCGAACGTGTTTGGCGTGATGCGGTGGAGCAAAACTACAAAAGATAATTAGCAGTACCTCAGCAGTAATTATTCAACCGTTTAATAGAGTTAAATTTCTAATAAACGAGTGAACGGTACAAACTGTGTTGTTAATTTTATTCAATACTTATTTTATTGAATATTGTCTCATGTATATGGACCGATCAGATGCTCACTATCACTGAAGTGATGTTTTTTTTCTATCAAAATGCATGGAACGAATTTGGATGAGAAGAGGGAAGCGAATGGAAAACCCTCGTTGAGTTCAACCTTTCCAAGGAGCATTTGCCCCCTTACACCTTCACCTCCCAAAACGCCGCACCCTCCTCTCCTTCGGCTCCCTTAATTGTCTCCTAACGCTGGATTCCTCCTTTCTCACCAGCCATTCGCACCTCCCACATTGCTTTCACGTAACACTCCGCCTATACCACTTCTCTTTCCCTCCTTTCCCATCACCTCCCGAGGCAATTCTCTTCAATTTTCTTCCCAACCTATCCTCTTCTCCCTCCCCATGGAGTACAACCTTGACATGGTGGAAGGGCTTGCACGTTCTGATCAAACCTAGAGCTGTCCGGGGGGAAGCCATGGTAATTGATCCTGTTACCCATGCCAGATAGGTCGAAGGGTAAGAGTCACACGAAAAGTATTTCTCACCATCCCCCTTAGTAAGGTGGTTGCAAAGGCGTCTGACCCCTGTGGGGCAGCCATCTGAGAGATGCTGTCATGTTAAGAACTCAATTGAGGAAAACGGAAACCAATTGTATCAATCAATGGGAAATCATTTAATTTTCCCACAAAACAATGATGGGCATTTATTTAAGTTGAGTCCTGGTAACTACGGGCCTCGGCCCACTACGTCGTGCCCAACAGAGGGAGTTAGTGTTTCCGCGCGTGTCGTTTTAAATAACCCTTGCCAAATGAAATCGACGACGGCAGCAATATAGATGACACGGAAGGGAAGCGACCCAGTTCCATATCCCACAATAGGGATATGGAACATTTGAACGATGTCGAGGACCAGAAAACTATAAAATATGTGTAGCAAAAGATGTAGAACGGAACTATAGATTTTCGGACTGCTCGAGGAGAAATGGAAAGGTTGTGTCAATCATTGGAACGATGGCTTTAGAATAATATACAGCAGATGAGAAGACACAGTGACTGGTGGCCGTAGTATTTATCAAAAAGTTGAGAAGACGCGTAGCAAACATATAGTCGGCAATTAATGGAATATTATTAGCAGAAATAGTAGTTCAATTGAAGAATTTGGTAATTGTTCAACTCTACATGCCCGCAAGAATTCAAGTTGAGAAAAAAATAGACAGGATATACGATCAATTAGAGAAAATAATTGAGGGTGTTTCTGGAAGAAAATATTTAACAGTAATTTAGGATTGGAATGCGATGGAATACGAAGGGAGATATGGTTGTGAGATAAGAGACTACGATTTAGGAACGAGGAATGACCGCAGGGATAAAGCAATAGAACTTCGCAGGAGACAGGGGTTTATCATCACCAAAACTTTGTTTGTACACCTAAATAGGCGTAGATGTGCATCAAAAACGTCCAAGTTTTCAGAAAGATATAATGTAGGCTGATTTATTTAACAAAAATTTTATAGAAAACCGAACACGAAACTACAGGTTCAATTAAGTAAAGTAAATAGGAAAAGGACAAGGAAACCTTGTATCATATACGAGATGATTAGATAGACAGATGAGAGAAGAATTTAAACACAGAATTAAGTAACAACAACCAGGAAGAGATAAACAATAAACAGAGGTGGTAAACCGACAGCGTGGTGGAAGACGTAGTGCGAGAATATAGAAAGTTCACCAAGGAGAGGTGAAATTATCGTGCTGCGCATTAAGGAATGCACTGTCAGGAATTAATAGGGGACAACGCATGCAACCAAAAAAGGTACGTCAGGATATTTATACACTGAGCAAGGAAAGATTCAATTGACGGGGAAATAATTGATTAAAGGTCTATATTGAAATGGCATGAGGGAAAATTAGGCATAGAAAGTGATTATGATGCAGGTTGGGATGGATAAAGCCCTGGGACACCCTTTTTAGAAATAGAAAAGGTATTAAGAGAGTTACAATCAAGTAAGATCGCGAGAATAGATAGCGTTTACGTAAGGGTTTTGGAATACGTGAAAGGAAGCCATTTTGGAATATTTCATATCTGTATGTAGTCCCCGTAATAAAAAGGGAAAGACAGTCATATGCGAGAACTATAAAATACTAAATTTAATTTTGCATGCAGCTTAAGTGGTACTTTGGATCATCAATAAGAGAATAGGTAGATATTCGTCTTTATTTTGGGCGAGATTGAGGGCCCTATTGAGTCTCTTCTACAACCAAATCCCTAATCGCACATTTAAAACATTGAACTTACAGATAAATTTCACAAATTATGCATAAATAGAAATAGAGTTAACGCATATAATATCATGGGGGTAACATACAGCAACACAATACTTAAGTTGCCTAAGCAAATAATAACTATAACACAATATAACACCATACACACATACAGTACATACAAATAATATGCATAGACATACAAACGAATATACGTGCAAACAATACTTGTAAAACAATATTCCTGGCTGTATGTACAAACGCCAATACAAAGTATGATGCTCCTGCAAGGATGGAGAGAACAGAAAAGATTAATTAGGGAATTCTCAGTTTCTATTCATGAAGGACACTAATTGACAGGAACATATAATCAAGATGCACTTCTTTGTTTCGTAGATTTCAAGAAGAAGAATGTATAGCAGAAAATATGATCAGATTGGAGGAATAGGCGACTTATTCGCCATGTATGTATCCCAGGCTGCTCAGGTGCGAGTGGCGTATGACAAGTCGGGATTGGCAGTATTAAGAAGCAAGGTAAGACAGAATCATTAAAACACCTTGCTTTTCAATAAATACGTGGAAGAAATGATTGAAGAGGAATTTGAAGAACTGGAGATAAGAATGAAAGTCGGCGGGTTATTCATAAAATCGGTTAGTTTTGTGGATAATCAAATTTAGTTAGCTAGTCAGTCAGCCAAGGGATTACAGTCATTGCTGAGCACATTAGAAAATCATTGTGACTGTACGGAATCGTAAACTAAAAAAGGTGATATAGTTTTAAAGAAAGATGAAGGCTGAGGGAACCTTAAAATAGGAGGTCAAAAACTACACGAGGTGGAGCAGTTTACCTATTTCGGAAGTATTTTGCACCAGGGTGGTTCAAATAGTAGAAACATCAGAAGAAGAATTGTGTTTGGAATAGAGGCTTTCACAACAATGAGGTAATTCACTGCGAGATCGTTGAATAAGGATGTCAAGAAAAAGCTCATTGAATTTTTGATATGGAGTGTGATTCTGTACAGCGTGAAAACATAGTCGTTGAAGCAGAGTGATAGGCGCAGATTGATGGCTTTTTGAATGTGGGTATGGAGGAGGGAATAGATTGGAGGAGGGAATAGATTAAGTCGACAGAAAGGAAAACAAGCGAGGCAGAGCTAGGAATGGTGGTGAAGGAGAGGGAATTGTTGGGAGAAATCCAATGGAGGAAGGAAATATAGATGCATAGTATTTAAGTTGTCAATAAGGTGTTCAAATCTGTGATCGCGAGAGTACGTTAGGCGAACAAGGAAGAGGAATAGAATAGTCATGTTCGATGGAATGTTGGTGGGAAGGAAATATGAGGAATTGAAATAGGGATTATTGTAGTGTAAGATATGAGATTGCGTTTTGCTAAAATGGACAAAGAAACTCATCTTTGTTCAATCTTTGTCCCTCCTAAACATACAATAAATGGTTGAATACCGGTAATAATAATGTCCTTTCCCTTTCATGTTCCCTCTATCTACCCCTTTCGCCCTCCTCTCTTCTCCCCGCTGGTACCCTTGACCTTTCGGTTCTTCCCCGTCCTTCAGCGCTCGGAGAATCTGTTTCCCGACCATCGTGCATCGAGGACATATGACCTGAAAACGAATAAAATGCCCCTCTCCTCTCTTTTGAATGATTCCGTCGGATTATGCCTATCCCTCTCCCCCACTCACCTTCATCATTCTTTAGACTTTACCGAGAGGTCATTTGCTCGTCTGTAATAGCAGGGAGCTCATATTCTTAAAGTCCGCGGTGTAATCATCGTATTTCTATAATACAATGTGACAGCGATTGAATTAAATGTGGATTCATTCGATCAAAATATTCGGATTAACGCACCCCTGAGATATCGCACCACACTCCAGATATCCGCTGTGAGAAATTTGACCGGGATTTGAATCCGTAAACACATTTTAATGAAGGGTTTTCATCAATTCAACAGACATTACGTTGTCCTTTTGTACTGGTAATAGGGAGGAACACAGGTGTTAAAATTTTGGCTGACTAATTATTCTCTAGCAAAGGTGAGAGTCATATTTGAATTGTTGGCCCTCATAAAATTTATGTGTGAGCCTAAATCATCCTAATGATGAATGACGTAAGAAAATGTTGGTTTACGGTGGGCTACATTTTTGATAGAAATTGTGTCAAATGAGGTGCAGTTGCCATCTAAATGAAAATGAATTCCTTCCTTTTTCATATGCCTGTGCGTCTGAATGTAAAATCAAATGACCAGAGAATGTAAAATAATTGCTTTTGCTTGGCTGCAAATGGCGAGAGAAAAGAAAACATTGGTTTCTTCCTCGAATGGTCGGCTAAACAAGCCCTGGGAAAAGTTGAGGTCTTCAATAGGTGGGGTGAAATCACCAATCAGAATTCATGCAATTTTTGGTTAAATATTATTTATTGAAATAGATACTGATAGAATACAGATTTGAAATTTCGATAGGAGTAAATTTGCTGCTGTGCAAACATTAATTAAAATATTTGTCGTAATTTAAGGTTTAATGAAATAAAATAGGGTCACAGAAAATATTTTTGGTAATTATTTGAATAATAGATATTAGCAACAGGGATGGAAATTATAAAACGATAGTTTTTCACAATGTCCAAAAAAATATCATTCCAAAATCATAATGAAAGTTTGAAATGAAATGAGTTTTCTAAAACTTCGATATAATCAAAGAAGAGGAAAATAAAGCATTTTTGTGAAATAGTGATATCATTGAACTCAGAGATTGATTGTGATGAAAGATTGGAATGCTTATTATATTCATTAAAATGTAGATGTGCCGGTTGCCCTGGTTAGAGATTGGAGAAATCTTTAAAATGGAGGCGTCAGTAATTACTCGTTTGTACAAGGAGTGCTTGGTGAGAGCTCAAACGGAATTTTGAAGTTTAGCAGCTTGGCTGTGAGATGTAGGAATTTCTGGGTCGATTAATGTACCCGGCATCACATTGCCTTAACTAGCTAATGCGCATACTGTAATGAAATTGACAGCCTCCATTTCCTTTATCCTTTGCTGCTAAAGATCCCCCTTAAAGGAATTATATCCTTTGACATCTACCAAGTACATCATTCAACACGCATATGAAATTGCATAAGAAAATCTTAATTGACTTTCAAGGTGTAAAAGCTAAAGAAAAGTGCTCGACCATTATATTAATGCTAATTGGAAAATATTTACCAATGATTTATAAACAAAGCTTCGAATAAGGAGATAAAAATGTATTACTACGTATTATTCGTATAATCGCGTTTAAATTTGAAAAATGCAAGTGTTCATATATGAAATCATTTTATAGTTTTATTTGAAACAAATTAAGGTTCAAATTAACTTAATCTTATGCGACATGCGATACACGAAGTAATAAAGAAATTATATTAAGAACTAATAAATAATTTTTTTAAATTATTGTTGCATGAAATATTATTTATCAAGTGTGTTTGCATCCAAATAAAGAGAGCAGCTTGATTTTTGAACTTACTAAAGGCTCTCATAGTTTTCCGTTTTGTAATTAAATTTTGTAGTTCCTAGTTTTCCCTCTCCTATAAATGTATTCTCTGTATAATTTGAAATGTTATTTTAGACAAATAAGCACATAAATATTCTTTAATGAAAGGTAATATCTGAAAATTTCCTGGCACTAACTTCAGTCACCCTCTGCTGTCCACAGAAATACGATAAACTTATCGGTGAAAAGTTGTATGCTCCTTAACTGGGATTTCAGCCGGAACCTTAGACTTACGAAACAATTTTGTCGATCATCTTGCAATATGATTTGTCTGGGATTAAAGGGAACGATTTGTTTCAGCATGTTATGGTCCATACGGTGCCACAAAGGTGTTGACATAATCATTGAGCCACTATGTGCGTCCTCTTTTTAAATAGCTACATCTCAGTTCAGGAGAGTGTATGGCCTAATTTGGCGAGACTCATTAGGCTTGAGGTCGCGAATAGCACTCGACACGGGATATTGCTTTTTTCGGATGGCGATAAGGGAGGGAAGGAAGGAGAAATCCCGACGAGCGTCATTCTGCGCAGTAGAGTGTGGGGTGACCTGTCGCTCCCGGCAAAATACTCGGACGAGTAATGCTATCGTGTTGGCATCACACTGCAGGGAACAGTTGGTCCCAGTTTAGGTTGAGGTAAAGAAAGGTGACGGTCTGTCTATTCACATATTAACTTATTTTTTCAACGGAAGTGGAGGTTTTCTCTTTAAGGAATCAGTTCCATTTATGCATCGTTTAATACATTTGACGTACTCATGATATCTATTTTTCCTCTTACTTTAGAATAATCAATCCAAATTGCAGTAAATTGCCTACATTCCCTGAAAAATTTTGGCTAAACGCTACTAATATAGGTAACGTTAGTCCAGGGATAGAGCATTGGTCTTCTGACCGGGGGGCCCGGGTCCGATTCCCGGGCAAGCCTCTATGAGCATCTGCAGCTCCACCCAAGTTATGTGATTTTTTGGGTAGCTGATCTTCCAGGGAAACCATAACCGGCACATGGAAAGGAACTGGCCCCCCTACCCTGATGTGTGAATTTTCACATCCCGTATAGGGCTTAGTACTGGGTGAACTCTACCATCACCTAACAAACTGACCATCGGGTTGATTGCTGGGTTAATGGTTTATACAGTATATATGTGCGTGTGTACCATCCGACCCCCAAAATATCGAAGTCAGTGAGCTGTCTTTGTTTTGCTTAATATTTAAAATAATAATATGAATACATGTATAAACAAACACACACACACATATATATATATATATATATATATATATATATATATATATATATATATATATATATATATATATATATATATATATATATATATATATATATATATATATATCCCAATGGGGAGCATTATTTCGCTCAAAAGGTCACTTAAATTAGCCTATTTAAATAGAGACCCTAAAATTTTTAAGATTTAGAAAGGGATTGTTGTGAAACTTCGTCAGCAGAAAAAACTAATTCTTTTTTTACTGAAAAGGGACCCCCTTCTGAACAGCATAAATCCAATAAATTTGTAATACTTAAATTCTTTAATATACAATTTATATACTTAAACGCATCAAATAACCATTAGCTTGGATTTAACGCTAATAATATAGCTAGTAAATAAGAAGATGGACAATAGAATCCATATTCATTCTATTCGTTCGCAGTGCATTTTTTTATTTTTAACATATCTCTCCTTCAGTACGATCTGTAATCATTGGTCCTTATCCTATATTTCTTTTCTACGTTTTCGCACGATATAAATTCATAAAATATTTGGGAAGGTTACTTCTTTAATGGAAAAATAAGCAGATTTGATTAAATGTAAATTATAGGGTACAAGTTGAGAAAGGTCTAAACCGGAAGTTAATACTATATTTCGAGAGGTGGTGGTAGCTCTAATTTAAAATTCGTGATTTAAGTGTTTTTTTCTATCTTTAAATTATGACAAAACGTTAATGATTAAGTCATTATATCGTTCAAGGTATATTGTAAACATTCTTGTTTGGACAAGCAAGTTAGTGATTTTCAAAAGCTCAAATTAGGTTATTTTTTTGTTCAATGATTTCATTCAAATGAGTTGTCGAAATGGAGCTTTCAGGAGTGAAAATCGAAATTAAACAAATTATATTTCTATCAGATTAACTTACAGTGCTATTATTTGGACAGCCTTACATTGCTATTACAGGAAGCGGTATTGGAAAGGAGCATTGATTGACTATAGTTCAGGCTGAGGATAATAATGAAGGAAGGCGGGGTGGTAATTTTGTGAAAGCACCCAACAAATAAATATAAAAAACATATTCACACCATTTGAGGTTTGAAATAGTGTGTAATATTATAAAATATTTTCATTTACCTTATCTTAATTTCTTCTACCTCTAAAATGTAGTAAGCTATTGAAGAAAACATCTAGCCAATAAATTGAATTTCGACGAATTGCCCCTCCATTAAATACTCCAATAGGTCTGTTATAAATAATAATTTTTTTACATAAAGAGGATATTTTATAATTTGTCGGGAAAAGATTCAGCTTTTTTCGCGAGCGTCAATTGAAAAATAATCGCCTTTCTTCACGGTTAAAGCAACATTGTTGGAATTGGATTTTTGAGTTGATCTAGTTCCGTAAATGAGGATTGGTTTAGGTTTTAATGCTTGAGCTCTAGGTATGTATCTGGACAATACCATTTTGATGTGTATCGAAATTAAATTTATCATTCACTTCATCAATTACTTCAACTTTAAGCTGATAAACCCATCAAACCAAAGTTAGCTTTCAGATTAAAAGTGGAATTTTTCCTTTCATCGTGAGAAATCATCTGAGACTGGCATCTCAAAAGTAGGAAAGTGCCGTAGGTAAATCCCTATTTACAAAAACAACAGGGCACGTCAACCTGTGTTTTTAATTGGGTATTTTTTCATATTTTAACTAATGTCCTTCACTAAGTTCATCATTATTGTCTTTATGAGTTCAAGTTGAAAATACTCTCTTTAAATATGTTTGAAGAAAATCTATTTTTGAAAGCAGTTTTCTTTTAATTCAATGAATAAAACTATGTTTACCGACTAGAGGGGAAAGCGGAAAGTTTTTAGCCTAGCGTAGAGATGGCATTGCTATCAATGAAATTTTTTTGCTATGTCGTTACACTTGTCCAAAGTTTTCATCGAGTTTCAGTTTTGATCTGGAAATTAGTTTCTTAATACCGGCTTTTTAAATTGACATATTGTGCGTGCTTTGTTGAAAATGATAAGCTGGAATACAATGCGATCATAAAATTCTTCGTTAGGGACAGATAATAGCGAACAAAAATGTATTCAAGGTTGGTAAAGTCAGGATTCTTCTCCTTTGTTTTCGACATTGTAAAATGGGCGTTGAATGGTCGAATTTGTTGACTTACGTGAAGGACAACCAAACACTTCAACCATAGGGGAAAACATCAAGAATGTGCTCAAAACTATTTGGACAGTTATCGATTACATGTGTATGTTATACACTCAGCTGAGACCATAGTCATATCAAAAATAAGGGTACACTTGTACGATCAAGAAGCAAATAAGAGAAATCATTGTTCCAGATGGATGTCCTTACTGCAACTTAGTTCACCCTTTTTTGTTGTTTTAAATGTCTTATTTCTAAAAAAGCAAATACGTAGCGGAATTTCTTAACAATGATTGAAGCATTTTTAAAAGAACCCGACCGATTTCAACCACAGAAACCTTATTTTGAAACAGACGTGGCTCCACTTCCTCACGCCAGGAACGAAACAGGAGGAATTTGGAAACCCAGCGTCGAAAAGAGGCTAATTTTTGATTCAATATGTTGGAAAGTATTCATTATGACCACATCTTTCTGGAATGCAAAAGGGATTTCTTTAATTAATTAAATTGAAAAGAGTAAAATAATATATATAGCCAATACTATGCAAGTACTCCGGACCATTCGTGATAAAATTCGTAGAATAAAAACATAAGTGATAAAAAGCCTGGACTGCAAAAGAAAAATAATTATCTTTCATCATAACAATTCCTCTGACCTCAAATGTGCTAGTTTAACGGGGAATCTTAGGCATTTATTACGAAAAAAGCTGGAAGATACGTACTATTCTTTAGATTTGAAATTATAAATTAGCCTCTGGAACACTTTTTGCATGAAACGAAGAGTTAATAGCAGTCATGGTTTGGTACTTATCAGATCTTCCAGAAATGCTCTTCATGAATGGAATTCATCCGTTCGAGAAACGTAAAAATGCACTGAAATAAAAGGTTACTATATAGAACAATAAATTCGTTTTTTTAACTAAAAACAGTCTTTTATTCATGGGACGATAACGTTTTACCTCACCCTCGTACATTGGTGAATTTTTCAGAATATCTGGGGTTATTCTGCTGTATTTATTAACCCTTTTAGTTAAAAAAATACCGTTTATTCTATCTCTCAATATTTTTAACTATTTCATTTAGAACATTCCGTATGTGAGGTTCATATATTCATACCGAATTAATACAAGAGTTGGCAGGATATTTTTTTGTATTTGCATAAAATATGACCGCCACCCTTGATACATTTTCCGTTTAGCCCTGACCTCACTGGAAGCGTAAGGGCTTTGAAATCTCTGGAGTGTGAACCCGCAAATGAGGCGCTGCATCGAAGCGGGTACCCTCAATCCAAGGCAGACCGTAAGCGATACTCTACGACGAATTCCAGACGTGGTTCTACTAGGTGGTCATGTCAATTATGTCTCTAAATGAGCAGCTTCCTGCGAAGAACGAGATGAACGATGAGTGAATGCAAATAAAATGGCGACATTTTGAAACTTCTAGTAGGGCGGATTCAAAAAAAGAAGAAGAAAGAAATAAAGTCCTAAACGAGCACCCGTTACCACAGCGACCGATGCGTTTCAATCCCCTGTAATTATCACCACTTCACAAGGACGACCCGACTTCAAAAGGCAAAATAAACGCAACGCAGGTGGTAATAAGAGTATTTCCCGAGTCACGAGAACGGACGCTTTTAATGCCGGGGCTAGTTTAGGCTTCAAAGGAACGCGAAACTTGAAACAAGCCCCGCGTAAGTAAGGCCGTAAGTAGAAGGGTCCCACTTACTCATTTGCCGGATAAAAAATGTTTAAGATGGTGGAGAAAAAAAAATAATAATTCTTTCAAACTCGCCTAGCTTGGAAAAGCAAGGGGGGTTCATGCGGTTACCAAGCATCTCTCCTTAGCAATGGGGATATCATTATGCACGAAGTTGTTAAACTCGAAAGCTTCTAAAATTGGAGATTACAAAGTGAACAGATTTGATGATTACGAAGGCTGAAAATGCACGGTAACCTTAACCACAAAAAACGATCAAGACTGAAAACGAAAAATGCTATAAATTCGTCCTAAAAAATTAATATGCAATTTACCAATAATAAAACATTTAATCTTCACCTAGGTTTCAATACGTGATAACTCATCTTGAGATGAATATATCATTAACAATTTAGTGATTGGATACGACAGTTTTTATTTTTGGGTGGAATTGGGGTGGAGGAATAAGAATATTGACATGAAGAAAACAAATATCAATCAGTGGGTTCGCTCTCTGGGACATGTTCTATTCCTAGGTGGACCTCTGTTCCGTTCAATATATCAACCACAGTTCAAACCTAGGTCACGATCAGATAAATTTTTGTAGGTAATTGTATATTTATGTATATTTTAAAGAAATATTGTCGAATTCTCCTCATTATCTCCTGAATCATCAACCTTTGTGCCAGTGCTGTGTTCAAATGGCAACATCAAGTGGAACCGTGTTCCCAATATTTCCGAGCTCTTTCCTCGATTTTCGTGTGGTTGGTCCATCAAGTTTACCCACATGTACAAATTAAATTAGAAAAAGCGAGCGGTGCCAAATTTATTTCATATTCCACTATATTACTTTCTGTTAGTTTAAACAAGACGTGAGGCTCTCTTTTTATTTCTGGAAAATTTTATTTCCGATTGTATACTTGTACTGGATATTTGCGAGTCACCGAATGTAATATTCTTTTGACATCTATTACCACCTTCATCAGGGGATGTTCTTCCCTACCTCCGCAAAAAAATCTGGACCCTCTCTTGTATTTTCGTAGCCTTTTTAACACAATCGAGCTCTAACTAAGCACACGACATGGATTCGTAGAAAAATGCATCTGGTTTACGTATGGCGTCATAAAATGTTAATGTTTTCGCATCGTTTCTCCGCAGTACTTGATTCGCTGGTGAGTAGTGCATGGATAATATATATGAACGCCAAACTGAATAAAAACAAAACTATCGCACCATTAGGAGCTGGGCCAAGTAAAGGAGCTAGCTGTTGAGTTATCCATATAAGTTAACTAATAGTTAGTAGAAAATCTAAAGCAATAAAATAAGAGCATTTTAAAGCCCAATTTTGGCGTCAGGTAAAGTATTGCATTTATTTTTCAGCATGCAACGGTAGAACGTCTGTAGGAAAACAGAACAAACCATTTGAAATAAGAAAACAGTCTATGGATTTATTCACAGCGTCTAATTCGCACTCTACCATTGGGCCTGAACGCATTATTTATTTTACGATCATGGTATAGGTCTTATTAGTAATTGATTTAAGTACATTTTTCTTCACAAATTTTTTTGTTCCCTTTTCGATTCTAGGTAATTTTGTTAAGGAAAAAGTACCAGAAAAATGCAAAGATAAAATACAATGAATGAGTATATGCTAAAACATTTATGCCGGAATGAACAAAACAATCGAATGTTAAATTTAATATCAATGAAATGTAAAAACGATTATAAAAACATGCCGTAAACTATAATAATAACATTTCAACACAAAATCAAAATATCAACAAAATATCAAACTTGAAATGCAGCAGAACTGCTGCTGAGTGTCCACGAGTGAATAGATAGGACTTAACCACTGCACAATCGATCATGGTAGAAATAAAATAAGTAGATTGATTAAAGACGTATAAGGAATACCTTTTGATTCACGCCACCCTTTTTTCCTCTCCTAATCCTCTTTCAACTGTCCAGTAAACCCTTTCTTCTCTCAACCCTCCACTCCCTTTCCCGCCTTCCTCCCTCCCGTCTCTTCTCCTCCCTTCGGCTGAAGGTGGCCGCACCATCGAAAAGTTCAATGCTCTTGTGTTTTACTTTTTCATAGTTTTGAACTATTTTTACGCGTCATGCCTCTACCATCAAGTTGTTTTGCAGTTTTTTAGATGTTTAAACAAATAATTTTCACAAGATACACGTTATCTATACCAAAACGGGATTATAAGAGAGTGCAGTGAACAAAAGTGTCTCTTTCGATGAATATCTTCTCATATCTACATTTGCTTCCCCATCCCCATGAGTAAAATAGTACAAACGATTATAAACGATGTTTGCTAAATTAAAACACTGAAACTATACCAATTTTTTCAGTCAAACTACCAAGCGTCGAATTCTGAACTCTTTCATTGAGCAACGTTTGAGAAAAAGAATTCAAGAAAAAGTTATATCGGACTCCTACTAAGGTTCTGCATCTCAATTTTGTATAACTTTTGAATCTCATTGTGCGCATGTTTGTGCTATTAAATAGGTAACTTACGCGTATCTCACTCATTAAGTTTGAGGCCCAGTTGTCGAAACACATTTAGACTACATATTTGTAGTTACTAGTCCACCTGTATTTCTTCTCTGTCACTGGTGATTAATGGACTCAATTTCATAACTTTCCTAAACAGTTTGTTGCGAGTGGAAGAGTTGGTAGGCATTGTTTGGCAATTTCTATGACACGCAATGATCGTCAAGCTGCAAAGCATTAGCACGTTAAGTATGATAGTGCCTATACCCCCGAAAATAGATCGGAAACTATGGGATAGGGTCCTAAAGTGTCTCCTACCGGCTACGTAATAATAAGGTTTTCTGGGAAACACTCGTAAAATCTCATGATTTCCCGTGCGTAGCCGAAACATGTCAGCCATTACGAATAGTTCCATTTTCGGGCGCAGATTTCAGGGGCCAAGTTTAAAACTTAATGTTGTCTCGTTTCTGCTCAACAAACCAAGCGTTCTTTTGGCTGCGTAAGGGGGTTTCCCATTAAATAAGGACCAGTTTTTGAAATACATGTTCCAGTAACATTTTAACCTTGAATTTATATTATATAAGGAGCTTAGGTCCAGCTGGGAAAAAATTTACCATCGAGTAATACACCAAATCACTGTTCGAGTATGGAGTGTAACCGGGTTTGTCTGATTAGCTGTTTATCTGACGGTCAAACATGATCATGACAAAATCCTCAGTCTCTACGCTAGCCAACTCCGACGGTATTTTTTGCAACAGCACGGATATAATATTTGTTTTTGAGGAAAGAGAGGTACTAACCCACAAAAGCTAACCCAGCGCAGAAATAAACTTGGTTAAACAAATAATTGCACATTGCAAATAACAAGCAGCGTACCAAGTTGACTAGTGAAGTCAATGAGGTAGAATTTCCAAGCTTTTACCAGTGCTTTATTTGCAACTTGCAATCCCCCTAATTTTACTATTCTTTCTTAAATATTTTAAATAAAAACGCAATTTGTATTTTAAATTTTATATTCTGCCTCGCTATTCGAACCATTCAAATCGGAAAAACATTATTTTTCAAGATTCTTCATTTTATTCTTACTCTGTAGCGTTTCTCTAACATTTCCAAAGGTTAGTAATGTAATTTTAGAGCTTATGGTACGATAAAATTTTAATTCAAAAATACCTTATCCTCCCTATAAAGAGCACTCATTGGACAGCCATAAGTGTTTTTACCTAGCAACGAAACCTTCCTCAAAATTCACGATATAAATGCAGAATTATGAAACCAAGGAACGGAAATTAGGCGGCACAAAATAAGGATAGACTCATTACTCATATGTACTACTACCTAGGCATAATACTATTTTGGTGTGATAACTGAAAATCACGTGGCCTAGTAACGTGATTTCGTCCATGATTACCACCAAATCCTTGCTAAAAACCCATCTAGGAAGCCCCTTAGGGAAATATTTTGTAAAATAAAATAATATTCGCAATTGTAATAGTTAAATCCAATTTAAGGTTGGAGTTATCAATTAATGAATTTCATGCAAGCTATTTTGGCCTGACATTATTTGCGCGACTTTCCTTATAATCAGACCTGTTAATTAGTTTGGTACTCAAACATTTGACAATTTTACCATTTTTTCAATGAAAATGTGTCTTGATCATTTTCATATAGTGATCAGTGTCACTATAATGCAGTTTAATAACGTTGAATGAGATACTGATTTATTATGTAGAAATTTATATCCGTGACTAATAAAAATATGCAAAAGAAAGATGGTTACATTCCAGAAGATTGATTTTTATATTTGGATATAGTTTGCTTGAGCTGACGCTTCATTATTATATCCACTTTATTTAAAATATTTTTTGTATAATAAACTTTGACCCCGCTGACTTTGTTACGATATTATTCAATGGCGAAAAATTACATAAAAATAAATGTCGATTATTTGTATAAATGTAAGTTGACCTATAAAGCGTCATCCTTGTAGTATATTTTTACTCACTTTATAAGATTCCAGCAATTAACTCCAGATTTATAAAAGGATCAGACCCACGAAGCCAATTATTATCACTCACAAATTAATACTATTAAAAATTGTTTGGCATTCAACTTATAAAGATGTCATAAAATGTATGTTTAAGCTTTGTTTCAGTATTCATACTGCTTAAGAATATTTTAAACTTTTTCCGAAATTTGTTCAACAAACTTATCACATTAATTTCAATTTTTTCTCAGGAAAAAATAAGCACAGAATTTATTCAATTGCTCTTCTCCAACAGAAATAAACAATAGGTAAGCATTAGTAGCTTAAATCATTAGTTAGTAGTAGTAGTAGTAGAAGTAAGTTAGTAGTCACCGATCATTTGGTAATCAATCATACAGGGTCCGTACAATAGGTATCGGCACTGGTTCGCTGTAGCCTCAACGGAGCAGTGGATGGGGGTCCGACCGGTCGGCACGGTAAAGAGGTCCCCCACCACTAAGGTGCACTTCAGTTCAGTCGCATCCGGGCATGCGTCGTGGATTTTTGTGACGTGTGATTATTTGCGGTGTCGTCGCGCCAGCACGGAGCGCACCGTCGAACAACGCTACGCTGTGAAGTTTTGCGTTTAACTCGGGTAATCCACGTTGGAGACCGTTGAACTCATTAAACAGGCTTATAGGGATGAGTTTTTAAGCCGCACAAGAGTTTTTGAGTGGCACAAAATGTTTAAGGAAGACCGGGAGCTCGTCGAAGACGAGCACCGCGTCGGACGTCCGACAACCGCCGGAGCCGATGCTCAGGTGGCCAAAGTGAAAAAAGATTTGGACTCTGACAGGCGTTTAACCATCGCTCTTATCAGTAAGGAGACAGGCCTTTCAGTTGGAATCGTCTACACCATTTTAACAGAGGATCTTGCGATGAGGAAAGTGTGCGCGAAGCTGGTGCCGAAAGTTTTGAGCGAGGGACGAAAACAGACGGCAGCTACTGACGAAATTCGGCGTGGTAACGTTGCCTCACCTCCCTTACAGTCCTGACCTGGCTCCACCCGAATTTTTCTTGTTTCTGCGGAAGAAAAGGGAGTTCAAAGAATATCGGTTCGACTCCATCGAGGCGGTTCAAGCGGCGACGACAAAGGCGCTCAGTATTAAATAACAGTATTCCGGAAACCGACTTCTAGCGGGCTTTTGACGAGTGGCAGACGCGCCAAACTGACTGTATCGATAGAGGAGGAATGTATTTTGAAGATTATAAAGTAATTATAATGATAGTTGCAATACATTTTGATTTTTGGAACCAGTTCCGATACTTATTTTACGGACCCTGTATGATCGAGAGGCTAATGATTGAACAAAGTCACATTCATAAGCTGTGAGTAAGGGACATTGAGAGCGACGTCGACGTTAATAAAAATTTAACAAAATTGGGCTGACATTCATGAAGACTTCCACATTCAATCTGCGAAGGTTATTACTTCAATATAGTAATTATTTAGGAATTACGAACTTAGACCTCTAAGACTAGAATTAATAATTCTTTCCTCGAGATTGAAGCCGTGGACGCCCTGTTAATAAACGCAGGAGATTGCCAAAATCCTGAATGTTTGCTTTAGTTTATTATATTTGATATCAACTAATTAGAAATTTTAAAATTGTTGCAATTTATTTTTCTCATCAAAAAGAAAATATCCGCGAGTTTGCGCGACGAATTCTTTCGGGAATTGCTACAAATCACGACGGTTACACAGAGGGGTTCGGTCGCGTTTCTCCCGAGGAGAAACCAGCCCCGGTAATATCAGCACACAGTCTCTCATGAATATGTATGCAGCGCAAGTACACCACGTGCGTAAACAAAAGTGAATGGACGGATATGGCGGTGTGTTGCGGGGTAGTGTGGGGCAAATGAAGGTTCTAGGGAAAAGGAGACAGTAACGGGAGAGAGACACCGGCGTCCCCGGGGGGAGGAGTCACGCACTTGGCTGTAATTGGGAAGTGTGGGAAGGAGATAGTGCATAAGGTCGGGAGAGAGGGTAGCTAAGAGCCAAGACGAAACAACGGGAAGATTGAACGGCGGATGGATGGGAGGGAATTAATGGAGGAGGAGATGAGGGGGAGAGGGATGAGGGTGGGTTTGGATGAAGAATAGAGGGAGCGGTCGAAAGGATGACGGAGAGACAGCTGATATATGAGAACCGGAGATTGTGGAGCAAGAACGGGAGAAAGAAACGAGTCCAGACGACCGAGCGATCGCTTGCGGTATCAGTCTTGACGGAGTGGGACGGAGAATTAAGGGGCGCATTTATTCCTTTGTTTCACACGTTAAGTGCCGTTGGGTTGTACTCCACTGGAAGGAGCTTCAAGGAGATGCAAATGAGCATCGGCACTCTAACATAAAAACAAAACACAGGAGAAGAGATATTTCGTTGAAGTGTAGGCTTATCCTTTGAAATTGCGAATCTATGCAGCTCAGTGAGAAAATAAATTTAATTATGGAAATTGAAATCTCTCCCCTCACAATTCCTTAAGTAATTTTTTTCTCAAACAATATGAAGACTAAGTCAACGTTGAAGTTGTGCCTATAGAAACAACGAGGTTAATTAGATGTTAAAGTTTGAGGGCATAAACTAAAGCCAGTAAAACTTAATTACTTAAGAAGTATTTTAGAATATAAACGGGAAAAGTAGTAACAACACAAAAAGATAGATTAAGGCAAGGAAACTCTCACGAGTAGGCGGGGGTTGATGATATAGGCGTACCAAACTATGTGGTTCAGAAAAGGTGGTAGGCTTATGCCAGAGTATTTTGAGATGAGGGTGTGGAAAAGAATGGAAAAAATAAAATGCACAGAGAAAAACGGAGAAGTGTGAAGAGGACAAGAGTGTTGTAGAGAGTAAATTGAAGAACGAAAAGTAAGTAAATCAGAAAAGTATTGAATTAAAATTGAATTTTGAAGACTAAGAGAGAGGAGACTATTGGTAGAGTATATTAAAGAGATGAAAAGATAGGGCATTTAGAGGAGAAAGAAAGTAAAAATGATTTGAAGTATAAAATTGTTATTGTGTACTATTTTTAGGTGTTTTAGGCGGGACTTTGGGAGGTTAGTTAGATTCCTTTGGTCAATCATAAATCTGCCTTAAGACTAGACCGTAAAAAGTGAAATTTAAAAAAAATTATCTACCTGAATTTTTTGAGTAAGTTTTAGCCCCAAGCGTGAAAGTAACAGGATGATCGACCCAAATATTACTTTAAAAAATATTTAAGGATTTATTGTAAACGAATGGTATTACCATTGTTATGTTATTATTAGTTGTACAATAATAATAATTCCCGAACTAAAGCAAGTTATTCTACTCATTAAAGGGAGGTTTTGGATGATAGATAACGACTATTATATTGTACGCATCGCGAGAACTTTGTCTTGTTTACCATTCATTATTTGCTTATTCAGTTGTTCATACCTACTACATGCTGTCAAAACATTCTAGTCCTCTAACTCACTTACTCAACATTCTTCCCTTCTATTATCATGACCCCAATACCTTCAGTCGTCCTCTATTACTGCTTTCCTCGGTAATCCTATACTAACTTCCTAGCTTCGCCCGCCACAATTAGAATTTCCTTTGTCTTCCTCTCAGTCCAACTTACTTTATCTATTCTTTCCCGCACACACCTATTTAAATGCTAAAATGAATCCTCATCATCCTGCCTTAAATGCTAAATCAACACATTAGGGTTGATTACTGTGTTTATGGTATATATGTATGTGTGTATATATATATATATATGTGTGTGTGTATGTATAAATATTATTTATAAATATATATATATATATATATATATATATATATATATATATATTTATTTATTTATTTATATATGAGTGGGTTGCGGTGATCCAGGGATAGAGCATTGGACTACTGACCGGAGGGCTTGATTACCAAATATAAGCTTTGGGTTCGATTCTTAGGCAAGCCTCCCTGGGCACCTGCAGCAATGCAAGCCACATAGCCAAGCTATATGACTTTTCGGGTCCCAGATCTTTCTGGGAAACCATAACCGACATAGGGAAAGGAACTGGCCCCCCTACCCTGATGTGTGAATTTCACATGCCGTCGGGTTTAGTACTGGGTGAACTCTACCATCATCTACCAAACAGACCCTCGGGTTGATTACTGTGTTTATGGTTTCTTTATGTGTGTGTATATATATATGTATATATATATATATATATATATATATATATATATATATACATGGGTATATATTATTATTGCCATTAATAAACTAATTTATATATATATATGTATATACATATTACATGCATGTATATGCATCTTCCCATCTTTCTTAATCATATAGATATGATTAAGAAAGATTGGGAATTTAGTAGAGTAGCGGTGGTTATTCTAGCGCAAGGAAAAGATGGTGGTGCATTCACCTGCGTAGAAGGCAGGAAAGGAGTTACAGTAGAGGCGTTATATAATGTTTTTTGAAGTGCACGTGGGGAATAAATAACTTGGGTTAGAATTTGGTTATCAGGGAGGTGGCGGGTCGAAGAAGATGGCAGTATTTGCAGCATTGGCGGTTGAGGGTGAAAGAAAGAGAAAGAGAAAAAACAACTTGGACTTCCACACAGTTTTAATGGAACACCACCATGGTTTCGATGCTGCGCATCATCATCAGGTACAATACAAAAAAATTGTCCAACTTATATAACCAGGAGCCAGGTAGGGGAAGTTAGGGAAAGGGGTGGTACTGTAGCAATCATTGGTGGGTGAAGGGAAGGTGAGGGAGAACTCCGCATTATAAAACAGATTGCAGTCAACAACGGTTACCCTGAAACTTTGATTGACAGCATGTACAACAGAAAACAAACACAAATAGCCCGGAATTCCATATATCACACATCCAAACCGGTCAAACACCAATGGCGAAGGTTTCCTTTCCTTGGCCATGCCTCACTCAAAACACAACAAATACTCTCAAAAAACAATATCAAAGCCACTTTTTACAATTAGAGTACTTTGAAAAACTTAATAGGTTCAACTAAAGACAAAATCGAAGTTATGCAACAAAGCGGAGTTTATAAACTCAATTGCACAGACTGCAACGCCATCTACATCGAACAGACTGGGAGGACTTTCGACATTAGGATTAAGGAACACCGTTCATGCTTCAGGAAGAAAGACTACAGATCACAATTCGCCAAACACCTCTTAGACTACAACCATTCCAGTAATTTTACAGCAGATTTTACACACAGAAACGAAAGGTCGCCGGCTGAACGCTCTGGAGGAGTTGGAAATTTGGGAATCCCTTCAGTCCGGTAATCTTAAGGTGGTCAACGATATCCTTTACCTCTCGCGTTCCCCTCTCCTTAAATTCTTGAATACCTTCCCATACCATCCCCTCCCCCACCAAGACAGTGACAGTCACCGACCCTCCGTTAATGAGGGTCAACCGTTGCAAACAAACACCCCCTTTTGTACCGTCTGCTTCCAATAGTTCTCCCTCACCTTCCCTTCACCCAACAATGATTGCTACAGTACCACCCCTCTCCCTAACTTCCCCTACCTGGCTCCTGGCTATATAAGTTGGAAAATGTCGGGTTTCCCCTCCGACGCGGGCAAATGTCAGAGCAATGCCATCCCGAAGAAAAGAGTTCCATTCATTAATTAAATCTTCTTTCTGCTACCGCTGACCACAGACTATTAACAATCAGTGGAAACAGACCCTGATGAGGCGTGTTGCCTAAAACAGGGCTTCCTTGTAGGTGCACTGTTAAATTTTATAAAATGTTATTGTTACAATTGTTACTTGTTAATGTATGTACACGTACTTGGATAAATAAACACTTGAAATTGAATTGAAAATTGTTGTATTGTACCTGATGATGATGCGCAGCATCGAAACCATGGTCGTGTTGTATTAAAAGTGTGTGGAAGTGCAGAGTTGTTTTTTCTCTTTCTTTCACCCTCACCATGAAAGAATTCCACAAAGTTAAGCCTGAAACTGTTAGCAATGGCGGTTGCATAATGGGCGGGAAAGAGACAGGGGACAGAGACAGTCTTGTGGAATCCACATTTCGCCACTCTTTCCCCGGAAACGGCATCCTGAAGATGATGACCATGCCGCCGAAACGCCAACTAGGTATGCGAGTGTGCTTTCTCTGAGTTTCTATGCGTAAATGTTTAATACAAAGCTTTTAAACATTTGTGTCGTCGCTGAAAAGCGTTCTTTCTCGCAGGTATACCCGAAGGTATACTCTTTGTGTGTGTATTTTATATATATATATATATATATATATATATATATATATATATATATATATATATATATATATATATATATATATATAACACTTTTTGAAAGATTCAGAACTCAGACAGAACTTATGTCCCTGTCTTCCTTGATAAAGGTGGTCACGGCCACCGAAAATTCGAAAAATAGTGAGTCTCTTTTTTGTGTGTTTCTGTGTGTTTTTGTCTGTGTCCACTAGTGCTAAGTGTTATACATTATACATAAATATATATATATATATATATATATATATATATATATATATATATAATATTTTTTTTTTCAAAAGATTCGCTTTCCATGAGCAGGATTTTCTTAATCTGACTTGTAATTGGAGAATATTCTCTTTAATATGTGTCATTCAAGGACGACTCGTGCGAGCGATCGAACATCGAGAATCACTGATTTTGATCTGGGTGGCTCCAGTTAGGCGCGACAGATAGAGAGGGATAGGGATAGAAGTAGGGATTGGGGACTAAGGGAGCTCGTACAATTCAAAAACGAAGCAAACACAGCAGTCTGGACATGAGACGGGATTTGGAGGTCACTCGTTTAAAGTTCACTTCAGTTGTTCCCATTTTTTCGCTAACAAACGTAACGCAAGAAGGAAAGCAGGCCGTGGTCGAAAGAGAATAGAGTGTGAGACTGGATTGTTAACCGCCCTTGTTTGAAAACTGGGGTGAAGCGGCTGCCGGAGAGCTGGACGGGGAGATGCGTAGGGAGTGAAAACGTGAGGGGTTGACCGATGAGGAAGAGAGGGCGAAGGAAATGCAAAATAAATGAATAAACAGGCAAGTTAACTGCGAGAAGCTGGCTATTTTTCCCTTCCTTCTCCGTTCCTCGTCCCTTTGCACGGTAGCCGATTCAGTCGACCGACCCGGAAGTAGTGTCCTCGGAATGAGGGCCGGATCCAGTGGGTCTAAGAGATGGGGAGAGACAAAGTCAAGTCACCAGAAATATTAATAAATGTAACAAGGAAAGACGGAGGGTGTCATGAAAGGTAATGGGCAAGAAAAAACATATTCGGCGAAATTTTTCCATCCATGCGACTCAGGAAGTGGCGTTGGATGCTGCGTATTCTTAAGATAGAAATATACATGTATCCTACTTGCACGCATTCCAAAGTCTTTGAGATAAAAAAGGCCAACCAATAAAATTTTTTGAACTATTTAGAACATTGGACCTTGAGACCGAGGAAAATATGTAATCAATTTCTTTCCTGTTGTTCTCATTTCCATAGTTTTCTCACATTACATAGATGTCACCAAAAATACTCGTATAAAGATATTGACTCCTTCTGATAGGGTATGTGATCGATTCTCTATGAAAAGTCTTGTGTTATCCGTTAGAGCCAATACTATATTCATTAATATCCTTGGAACAATGTAATAAATTAATCCATGCATACGATGCATATTATTCATTGAATGTGACATGATTATTTTTTATTCAATAATTCAAACAATAATTTTAATATTCACCGGCAAAAGTTTCGAAGGACAGAGACTGTATCGAATTTACCACAAATGGAATAATTTATCCATTTTATTATTTATTGATCCAACTTTGTGAACTCGATGGAGGATATTGGTCCGAGAGGAGAAAATGAAATTTAAATCGACGGTCAAGTTATTCTTGGGTGGACACAACCGACGGTCGCGGTTTGAAATCTATCCACCCACTTGGACCATTTATATTAATTTTAATGGTGTTGATGTAATTGTGTTAATCATTTTTTATGCAGCAATGGTATTTGTTTAGGTATGTTGTCGTAAATGAATGTTTTCCAAATGAAAGAACTTTCGTGGAGGCTGTTGGGAGCGTGTCGAGCAGAAAACAAAGGCCTTTGCCTTTGTGTGTACTAAGTACTCCTTTGTAAGCTGAATGGCTAAAAATGTTCAACACTAGCAAGTGTGTGTCGATCGTTCATTAGGAAAAAAAGCGTCCAAGTCAACCCATTACTGCATTCCTTGGTAACAATACTGTATGTAGTTTTGTAATATTCCCCATTCATTTACGATTAGCAAGCCAGGTTTCATTTCAAAATGGTATTTCATCAGGTCAGCTACATAGGAATATATTTTAATAATTCTACTCCGGCACCCTGTCTCATGTTTTTGACGCCAATGTAAGTTTTGAGTATTTTCATCACAATTAGGTGTGTATTACCGCTGCTTTATGCAAATTTGGCTGCTGTGTTCTGTAATTATTCCACTTGCTTTAAGGTTTTTATTGATTTGGGATATTCACCTCCATGAGATAAAAAATTAATATTCAAAATAATAATGATTAATAATTGGACAAAGAAAAGAAAAAAAAATTAATATTATATAATATAAATTAGGGAAATATTCCTTCAGTTCAGAAATATTTCTAAAAGATGCGGGAAAATGGACGAAATGAGTTAAAACTTAAATGCAAACACTTAATTGCTCTCTGAGCTCACCATTATGTTACTTTAACCTACGAATTACAGCAATTGATCTGTCCATGTGCAAAAAAGATGTAGCAAATCAGGCGAATAACTTACTTGAGTGCTCATTATTCAGGAAACTAGTCTAAGTGCTGCTATGAAAGCATTTTAGTGACAAGAAAAATATTAGGCACATAAAGCGATAAAAAATAAGTAAATTTTCAATTCTTCATTTTATTGTTCTTCTTGTGCTTTTAGAGAAGTCATGATAGTTCCGTGGAATAAGAATCAAGCATCGGCGCAGCATAAAGTATTCATCGATGATCTCACTGTCAAACACAACTTCTATTCTAATCTAATTATCACGAGCATTCTAGCAATTTACGCGAGCATGTCAGATTTTCTGACGACGGAATACACTCCTATGTTAAAGAAGTACCAACAACTGTCTTCTCACTCAAATGAGGTCATGCTTCAAACAAGATTCCTCCTTTTGATCATCCCGCTCATTAAGAAAAAAATATAATGGGAATAAACGGTCCCAGATACGAGAATTACATTGCGTAATCACGTGTGCAAGGCGGTGATTTCCTCATTTTCGTACCGCTCTTTTAATTAAGCCACTCTTCGCCGAAATTTCGAAACGCGAGCACTAGCCCGAAAGGCGGCGGCGTTTGGCCGCCACCGTCGTTGTAATTAGAGAGGGCGAGCTTCCGCGCGAAAAACCGATCTCTACAAGCATGAACGCACGCACGCGCAAACTTTAAAACCATCCCGCTCCCTCCCCTTCCCCCTCAACCAAAGTAAAACCCACCAACGGCACCCCTCACCTGCGAATACTCCCTCCCTCCCATCCCCTCCTCCCCGCTCCATCTTCTCTCACGACGGACTCCTTCCCATTTCCCTTCGACCTCTTTCGTGGCAGCGTTTTCTTCCCAATGCAAGAAAGTATAAAAAGAGGACGATGGGGGATGCGTGATGGGCAGGGATGTGAGGAATGAAGGGGGAGTTGGGAGGGACTAAGGGAGGAGAGAAATATAAGCCGGTGGTGCGTAAGAGAAGCGGGTAAGGGGAGTGAGTGCCCGAGGAAGGGTTTCAGGACCCCACGAACTGGGGAAGGAGGAGTGAAAGGGGAATGAGGGGAAAGGGGTGGACGCTTCTTCTTACTCCTCCTTTCCCAACCCCCTCTCGCGGCACTCTCGCGCGCCGTGGTAATGGTATCCCTTCAGCAACCCCGGGAAAAGAGTAGGGGGGGGAGAGCGGGAAGGGAACGGGAGGGGTGGGACGTGGAGTGTCGAGCGGGCAGGGTGGGGAACTCGAGGCAAGGATGTGTACTGCAGGGATGTAAGGGCGAAGGAGGGGTTGTGCGGGGTATGCAGGCGGGAGGGAACACGGGTAATATCGAGTGTGTGGTGGGGGAAGGATTTGGAAAGGGGAGTGGGAGGGTTTCCAGGGTGTTGAGAAGGCAAGGGGAGGGGAGACGTGTGCGGGGAAGGGAGCAGTGTGGAGGGGAGGGCACAGTGCCCTCGTGACGGTGGGAGGTGGGGGAAATGTTGGTGTGGGAGGAGGGGATGACTCCCGCATTGCGTAAGGGTGTAGGGAGGCAGTAGGGGTTAGGAGGGAGGGAGTGGAGCGGGAGGTGGGTGGGTGCGTTTGTTGGGGAAGGCCCCGCCGCGGATTCCCTACGCGCGGGAGAACCACGGCGTCCGTCCCCCGAGTGCGCCTGCGCGTCTCTCCTTTTTTTTCTTCCGTGGGGAGGACTTCGAGTCACACTGGACGTTCATGAACAACTATTTCCTTTTGTACTCTTGACCCTCGGCGGAAGCTGTGTGCGTGCAGAATTCAATCCCTTTACTGCAACTCGGTGCTCATTGGAGGGGGGAGGAGGGGGTTGATGATTATCTACTGAATGCGTTCCATGTGGTCCAGGAAGGAATGGAAGAAAAAACGAGCGCTCGCGTCAGAATGGATGAAATTTTCTCTCCCAAAATGAAACCATGCTCGCTCACGATCTAACGCTCAAATTATTTGTCTATGGATTATTAAAATGAATAATTTTTGAAACTTTTATCACCGGTTTGTGAAAATCTATAAACTTCGTTTATGCTTCTGATATGTGGGCAAAGATGTATAAATAAATGTAAAAAAGTTGGGTTTGGATATTATTTTATTTTACGAAATGAAATAGTGCTTGTTTTCTTTTTATCTGGAACAATAAAATTTTTCCTCCTGTGGTCCGTTATATTTTTTCATCCAAAAATACTCCATCGGAAAAGGTCTGTTGAAAAAAAAATGCACAGAACTTGGACAAAGTGTAGTACTTTTTGTGGCCAAAAAATGAAATAATCAATTTATGATTTCAGAAAATAATCCAGTTCTGTTCAAAAATGGCACGAGAAGAGGAAAATACGTGGTAAACATATGACCTTATTTCGTTCGAAAAATTGGGTTGAAATCGGCCAAAAAAAAATTTCGTACATGGCAGTAAATAAGCCATTTTACTTCCTCTCTATCACGTAGTTAATTTCTCTTTTGATAATTTTACTTACTGAAATAGTGATTAATGTGTTTTTAGATCAAAAACTGGAGACTTCATCCTAATAAATTGGTGTAATTAACATGCTTAGTGTATGCGGCGTTTCTGGAAGATTTAACTTTACTAATCTCTTTTATGGATGCTCTATCATTGAAAATTTTCTCGGACTTCGTCTGTGGTCACGTTAGCGGAGGCATTATAGTATCTGCAAACTAATTTCCAATCCCATAATTTAAATGACCCAATTCCAAATTCTGCTTAATTCGCAAATACCTTAACTGCCGGCAATGACGTTTTTTAATTTACAGTGGAAATTTTTAATAGCTGCTGAGTATGAATTAATGCATATAGGAAGCCTTACTAGGGAGCAAAAGTAAGTAATGGATAATTTTTTGGCTTATTCATTGTTTATTGCGCTGATTTTGAGTCTGCGGGATCAAATCCTCCCCATGTGGGTTATTCACCTACATACCTGATGCTATAATACGTAATGCAATAATAATAATAATAATAATAATAATAATATGCAATACGTAAGATGCACTTTGTGTTAGTTTTTACTTTTTTGGAGCAAGTTATTAATTACATATTTTACTGAATCGGCGTAAGGTGTTTGTATTAAACTAAAAATATTTCATTTTTATTAATTTAAATATTATGTCTCTACTCACTTTCAGAAATAGCTAAGCGCTGTTGGTTTGTACAATTGTAATACTTGAAACAGGAGAAAATCCAATGATTAATGGTTTAACAGTGCAAATAGCCGTGAGCAACGACCATTAAGTCTCTGGAGACAAATGAATAACTTGTCGCATTGGATAAAATCAAACTTATTTATGGAAAGTTTAAGACCGGGCGTTGAAAAGAATACGTAGCTAAAACAACCGTCAATTTAAATCAATTCTCCATATTCCGTTTTGATACCTCAAATCTTCCACTGTTGAACAAAAAAAATCTATCAATTACTTTACACCACTGTATTTCTCTCTTTGTTACTAATTTAAGATTTATTATTTTTAGGTGTGGCTTTTATAAACTTGAAAATATTTAAGGTTGAAATGAAATTAAACTGACATAAGAGATTTTAAATGGAAAACGCCTCGCTTCAAAAGATAGCGGATTCATTTAAAATGCAGATTACGCTTAAATGTGCAAGAGAATGAGAATATTTACTTCACCTCAGCTGTAAATACCATTTTAAGGCATTCGCGTAACGACTCGAGACCCCGAGCGTCAAGTCTGATTTCCTTAGGGCAGGAGGCAAAGACAGCGAAGATATTCATCTGTTGGGAACTGAGTGAGCCGGAAAAGCAATTAATTACCGTTAGTTTGCAGCATTGGCTCTCAATCCGAGAACAGTTTGCCGATGGCTCTTTTGTGAATAATATGTAAACAAGTGCAGGTACATCAAGTGGTGTACTACTATGCAGTAGGCAGTGTTTGATTACTGAGCAAAGAATTCTGGTTGAGTGTTGCTTCTGAATCTTGACTTAATTTAAGCTATGAAATTTTCTGGGTACAAGATCTTCCTGGAAAACCGGAGGTAGCGATCAAAAAGGAATTTGCTTCAATGTCTTGATGTGTGAACATCACACCCTGTAGAGTTTAGTACACAATGATTTTGAATTAAAAAGAATTTCTGGTTCGTTATTTTTTTCAGATTCATAATCTCTTTGAATTATCACCTTTTTCATTATTAATCTTGGAATTATTTGACTTAAATATAATATAAAATAAAAATATAATATAAAAATAAATTTGACTTAAAATAAAATTCAAAATTTCATTAAAATATCAAGCATAAAAATTAAGTTTGCTCAGCCATATCGGATAAAAAAATTGAATGAATTCACCCTCTTATTCTCCATGACTTTCGTTTGCTACTGCAAAATAGTATCACAGATCACTTTTATCTCAGAAGGAAACAGGGATGCAAAAGTTTAAATCTAATGTCACATGTAATAATACATTAAAACAATCATGGAATAACTTCACTATCCAGTTTAAGGTTTTGATTTTATTCAATAAAATGTCACCAAATGTTCAAATTCATTGTCGCGTTGAAAGTAAGGGATTTATTGTACGTGTACACTGGCCTGTGAAAATTTTCACATTCCCTCCTTTATACGTAAAGGGATTTGCGTATTTCATTTTCAGCTCCAGGAGGGTGGTAATATTTACTTATATCATGTGAGTAGATCACTAATCTTTTTCTTCTTCCGTCGGAAATCAAGGCAGAAATCCAACCCTTAACCATGGGGTAGAGATAATTGTTCATGTTCCTCAAAGTCTACATATCCTCAAGTATCGGAGAGGGTAAAAAAAGAGCATTGTAACAAGCGGCCAACTTTGGTGCCAATGGAAAAAAAAGTTCCAATTGAATGAGGGGAGAGAGGTAGAAGTCCTATGGAGGAAGGAAAAGGAATATCTTACTGTTCCCCCAGGCGGATACGGTGAAGAGAAAATTGGGTCCGCGGGTGAAGAGAGGTGGCGAAATGTAAAAGGATGGGAATGATGGAGGGAAAGGGAAGGAAAGTAAAGAGGAAAGAAGAAAAGTGGACGGGCGGATAATAGTGGGTAGAGAAGAGTAAGGGAGAGAGAGAGAGAGAGAGACAGAACGAAGAGAAGATGGGAGGCAAATAAAATAAAACCAAGTTCTCCAATCACGACTTCGAATATGCGAGACGAGAGAAAGGAATGAGAAAATGTCGAGTCTCCCCTCCGGCCTGAGACCTCCCTGAGGAGAAGGAAAGAAAAAAAACGGCCAGATTCGCGGAAAATTGCACAGTTAACGCGCGGCGAGTTTTGCATAGGGTTGGGCGGATAATGCGCTTCCGCTCGCTCTGCTGTTTACTTCGCTCGGGTGTGCTGCAAAGGGAATTGAAACGAATCGTCTGCCTTTTGCTTTACCCTTTCCTGCAGCGTCCACGCATCCAAAATCGTCTTCCTTGTAGTTCCTTTCCCGTAGACCCTGTGTGAGTTGATTATTCACATCCATCTTTATTGAACTACACGTTATTTGCTCGAATTACAATAATTTTGATTTCATTTGATGTCGTTATTTTTTTCGCGCATTATAGCGTATGCACATAGTAAATATATCATCAAAAGAATTAGTTTACCTTTCCCTCTCACTCACTTCTCTCCTGGCATGTACCATGTTTCTAGCAATGTATGACACCCCTGACACTTCCTAATCCAGCATATCAACATGAATTAGTGTTTATTTTATCATAGTTGGTATGTTATGAACTTATTGCTAGTAATGAAGTAGAGGATAAAATAATTCAAATGTCTTTATGGTTTTGGAGAGTATATCTAGAGGAAAATTATGTTTCAAGCGACTTTCAATACATATTTCCTTATATTTCTTAAATATTTTGACCACATTTTATTTGAGCTACCCTGAAAGATTTTCATCACATAACCTGCCTGTTTCCTGATTGTTTTACGAGCCTACAATCGAAGATTATTAATCAAATTGCCATCTACCTCGATTCATTCTCACAAGTTTACCTATGTTAACATATGCGCGTCCCTTATAGGAGTATGTATATACCTCTCGCAGATTTGAAAATTGAAGCTGCCATAACATTTCTCAAATAGGAATGATGGCAGCAGTAAGAGACGGCACTGGCAAAAAGTAAATGAGGAACATAATTTTAATGTTTACCGGAGAAGAAATTTTGCCGGTAGGAGGAATATCCCTGGGGAGATTCAGGCGACAATCTTCCCTTCCTTAAGATACAATTTGGAGCACATTAAGTCGTCCACAGCGGGGGAGATTCATCCCGCAAATGAGAATTACCAAGGAAAGAGAATTGGATATAAGGAGATGGTCGTGAGGATTAAGGGTTCCGCTTCCCAGTAATATTTCTTTTCCAGCTCCAGGAGAATGTCTAAAAATGTTTTCTTACGTTTCCTGATTATCAATCCCTGATTCTAAATTGAATATTTCTAAAGAGAGTTCATTTTTGTGACCTTAATCTCGTTGTAGTGAAACGTTTATTAGATATAGCAGTATGTTGAAATTCTTCATCTTTGCATAAGGTCCGAACTTTGTTAGTTTTTAATTTTATTTTTTTCCTTTTAGTCTGGTAAAAACTGAATAAAGTTATACAGTAAATTTCAAATAATTAATTCTATAAAGTAGTTTACATTCACCTATAATTATTTTCTGACACGTTTCTTTCTAGTAACTTTAGCAATATTACTTAAAATGAACTTGGACCACTTATATTTTGAGAAATCGAATTCTAAGTGTATGCTGAGAAAACTCAGCTTCTTATTTTTGGTAAATGCATAATATCTGAAGTCGCAAAATAATTATAAATTTAAACAATAATTATTTTGAAACTTCAGTTATTATGCAATATATATGTATTAAAAATAAGATGCTGATTTTTCTGTGTCAAAATAATTATAGTCATAAGTATTTTGTGACAAGAAACCAGTGACCTGCTTCGATTATGCGATCAGAAAATTCATTCTAAATCCTTGCGCGGTGCCACTCTTTATTCAACTCTCCCCTCTTCTGATCTCGGGTCTTGAGGCTCGCGAGGATCTATTTACGTACTTAGGTAATCGCATTAAAGAATGCTTAAAATGTTGTATTTTAAAAACAACTTTCTGATCTCGAGTCTTCCCATTTCATTTTTATAATGGGTGGCATAAAACCTTCTCGTTCTTTCTTATCTTCCTACTACCTTCTTCTGCTAATTCAGTAATGCTCCACTTTCCGCGATTTAATACTCTTCCAATGTACATAGGTATTTAAAGCTCCTTCACATTTTTATCACAAAGTATTCATCTTCAATAATTCTTCGTTTTCTTGCATATTATCTTAACTTAATTATTTTGAAATATTCATAGAACGTTTTCATAATACTTTCCGGTTAGACATGTACCGCGTCTATATCTCTTACTTACATTTCCCTATATGTGTTTTACATTATTAGAAAAACTATCTCCTATGTTTCGTTTATTCTATTAACTTAGGCTTGTATTTAAACGTATAAATTCGTATTAAGTATCAAGTGGTAACATTTTACCAATTAATTAATCTCACTCTGATGGAAAAAAATTCTACATTTCATCCTATTAAACGCAATAAAATTAAAACAACCTCTAATACTGCTAGCGCTGTATACTTCAAATGTAATATACTTTTTCATTTAAAGTCACTATCGTCATTTTATGCGTAGTTTCAATTCACTGTTTAAGTCAAATTTCTAACGATCATTCGGCGAGAAAATTAGTATTTTTGACACCATTTGCGTGTAATTTTTTGAAAAAGTGCAAGGTACTGTTTTTTTAAAGAAGTCGCTAAACTAGGTATAGTATTCACACACTTTTTTTTATCTGTTTGTAGTTAAAATACGTAAATAATTCGTTTGTTCAAATCCCAATTCCCAAAAATAAATTTTTCTATCAAAATATAATACGAATAATAGAAACGAAAACTCTTGCAATTTTCCACTGATTATACATCATAATATACATTAATAATGGTCAAATATAAATGTAGTGGAAAATTGGAAGTTTTCATCTCTGTTAATATGAAACAGTTCCACCACATCACACCTTAATCTCTAATTTATATAATACGAAATTGGATGCTACGCTGAACCGAACTCTTAAAGGAATATAAGTTTTTGGATGGGCACAAGCAGTGTGCCTACATTTATTAAACTCGCCTAGCATCACAGAACATGACATTCTACACTACAATAAACCCAATTTTTTATTCGTTCTTTCTTTATTCCGCCCAACATCTCTATCCTTTTTCTCCCCTACCTTGCTTGTTGAACGTTCTCCTCTCGATCTCAGTCTTCGGCATTCCCATTCCCAATATGTTCTGATCCACCATTCCTGCCACCTTTGGATTTATATCAACTCTCTATCCTATGCAACAATCCCTAATACGCCTGTGTTTGTTTTCCTTTCCGACCATTTCATCTTATCTATCCTTGTCCACAACCACATTTCCATCGTAGAATGTCACACTGGTAATTAAAGTCAGCTCTCTACCCTAAGACGAATAGGAACTTGGTAACAACGATATTACTGAATACTTATGCTCCCCGAGAGTATTCCGATGCGTAACTGTTTTGTTTTTGTCTTTGGATTTAATCTTGCTCCCCAATCAATTCCTTACTAACCGTGCCCATAGTCCACCGTCTGTTTCACGTCCCATAAATCCGAATAGTGGTGCAAGGTTCGATCGAGAAACGGTTTATACGGTCTCACATGTCTCTCCATCTCTCGATTCCGAACGAAGAGTGAATGGAGCAATTCACATCCATCTCACGTCAGAGTCGATAATTGAGACCGCTCAACTGATGGGTGAATAGTTGCTTCCACAAAGCCAGTCTTTACCCCTTTTATCGTCCTTTCCTCCCACTGCAGATGGGCAGCAAATGAATAAACTCCAAGCATAAGACCGGCCCAGCAGCGTCAGAGGCGAAGGTCGCCATTCGCTCCAGAGCGCCGTGACGGGTGACAGCATTCCCGGGGAACGCTCCAGGAAAAAGTGTAGACTCCTCCCCTTCCCTACCCCCCCCCCCGCCATTCTTCCCCCTTTGTCCAGTAGATTCAAGTTCATGGAAGCGGAAACAATCCGCACCACAAAGAACTCTCGCCATTTATTAGTCTCGGTACAGCCTTTCTCGCTTACCCGTTTAAACAAACCCAGGGACATGGGGCGCTTTTGTTGTGGGCAAAATGCTTACAAGCCGACAGTTGAATGAAACTAGTGTACGTCCATCCTGATTTCTTTCTGCTGCAACTCGCTGATTCTGTTTTGCTTTCTAATGTCACAGTGGTGGTTGTAAATGATGTAATTGTACATTACTGGTGGAGGTTTATTGCTTTCAGTTTCCTGACCTTCTGTTGACCCGTGAACATGTCCGCGAGGTCATAAATTGCATGAAATTTGTAACGCAACGATACCGGTTCTACGCATCGTATTTTGCTAACATTATACCCACGAGGAACCCTAAGTATTTTTTCTAGGATAATATCAAATTTCAATGCACCATTAGAGGAAAAATCAATGGTTAAATGTTTACGGTTCCTTTGAATTAAATGAAAAGTAAAATGCGCTTGAGAAGAAGGGAAAAGCCATTTTTCTTTATGAATACAGTAGGAATAGTATCGAAGAAATAATCCTCTTATGATGCGATGGAGAGTCTAAAAAATTGTTACACCATTGCAATTCATAGATGCAATGAACTTATTACGAGTTTCGCTGCACCTGCTGACCATAGAAATGCCATGCAGTTTGCTGAAAAGCCAATATTTAGTAAAGTTTAGAAAGAAAAGTATTCACAATCTCTCATATTCTAATTAACAGGTATTTTATTCGCACTCACATCAACAGTATGTGATTGCTCAATATGTTTTGTCAAATCTGCAAATTTACGAGGGAAACTATGTCTTTTATGCCTTATGTTGCGGCCTTATTTCTGTGTTTTAGTCATTTTAAACTAAACTGCACTTTAGACGTAAGAATTTTTAGATATTACTCTAGAACCTGAGGTAAATCCGAGCAAATTCAATCGCTCTTAGGATTGAGAGTTTTCGTTTTTTTATTTTTGGTTTCAAACACTTCCGTCCGAGATGTTTTTTTTAAAAAAAAGGGAAAATTAGATGCTTGTAACACAACAATTTTAAACAAATTTATCACACCTCAACAATCGCACCCACTTTCTTCCTGTATCTTAGAAATCATGTGAATATATATATATATATATATATATATATATATATATATATATATATATATATATATATATATATATATATATATATATATATATATATATTAATATATTATAGATTCTATTACAGATGTAAACGGAATAAAGAACTGATGCTGTGAGTTTTCGCCCCGTTTTATCTCTCTGGGGTGAGGAACGTGGATGTTAAGATATGACATGCTCTCGCTTGTCAGGTCACCTTAAATTTAAAACAGTTTTCCATTCAGTGTTATTGTATATTCACGTAATCCACATGGCCAAGCATAAACTACTCGTACGTAAAAAGTTGTTCCCTCACTATCCCAAACATCGTAAAAATGAAGCGCAGTCGGAAAGAAGGCACTTAACCGTTGCCTTAAGAAGTGCTAGCAGATGTCAGCCAGAAATATTTCACGCCTTGTAGGGCATCAAAATGTCGGACCCACTTCGCGTATCATTTTTCCGCCCGCAGTATCAATTTTCGCGGAAAAGCTGAGAGATGGAAACGAGGGATTTTTTTTCTTGCAAGGGAAAATGTTGACGCGAGGGGTGCATACCGTCGGGAGGATTCAAAATCCATCCACTTATTTCTCATCCTAGTCCGCTATCCTCCATCCCTATCCCGTTTCCTTATGCCCTCAACATCTACTTCAGTTGACATTAATGAAATAAATTCAGTCCACCCCTTCCTCTTTGTCTAATTCTCTTGGATGCCGTGCAATTTTATACGCTGACATTGTATTTAAGAGGTTATATTCGGCGCAGTTCCAGAAGTTACACAAATTGAAAACAATCCCTAATTGAATTCATATCAATATGATCTCGTACCAAAGTATAGAGTTAAATTATAATTAATATTATTATTATTATTATAAATACACATGTGCTGATAGACATTGTCAGGTGGCACACAAGTCCCAAATAATCGCAAAAGATAATAGATAAAATCAGACTTCCAAACACAAATCTCTTTAACAAAACAAGCGAATCCCCATCTCATTTACATCCATCAATCAGCAAGAAAAAAAGATAAATTAAAAAAAATTAAGCTGTTACATATAATAAAATACACCACACGTCAATCAAATTATTACATATATACCTTACATTTATTCTTAAAACTATACACTCTGTTAGGAAAGGGCTCGAATATTTTTGCAGGTAAGGTGTTCCAATCAACAATTGTTCTATTTAGAAAAGAAATTTTTTTTTTATTTGTTCTCTGTGCCCGGCATTTTACCTTAAATTTGTGATCATTTCTGCCTATAAGATTTGGGTTCCCCGTCTCTTTCCTAAGATCTGCCCAAGCTTTCTCCCCCTTCAGAATTCGGAGTAATATGGTGCGAAGAGAGAATTGATGTAGTCAAGCAAAAATGTTACCTTTCCATTTTGCATCTGAATATATATCTGCAAACATTGGCTTTGATTTCCAGCCAACCACATCAAAACTTCGACCGACTAATAACACTTTTAAAGATATCGATGGTTTTATCATTAGATGATTTTCAACTAATAAGCTTCCTCATCAGAAAACAATGATCTTTAAATCAAAACAACCAAAAAACCCCTCCTGGTTTATCAGGGATTATCCCATTCTAGTAAACATTATTATTTTTTCTTAAAAAATCCGACTTTATCATCAATACCTCTACACCCATGACGTTTTTTCTTAAAAAGGGATGCATTTCCTTTTTTATTCGGGGAAGCAATTATAATGTCAAACATTAAGTCAAGAAAAGCGAAATCTAGATCATCGCTATCAATAACTGCCTGTGAGGAAGTGATAGTTCGATGTATCAATTAGTCTGAGCTGTTTCGTAATCGTAGACCTCATACGAAAGACATTGGAATATTCTGCGTGGTCGTAACTCTTGGACATTTTAGTTGATCCGCGACTGTCTCCATCCATTGCTCGTCAGAGCAATGGATTAGTACATCTGACACCAGCAAATACGTCTCCCAGTAATCAAATACCTCCCCAATAGCATCCATAGAGATCGCTTCTTGCATAACTCGATCGAGGCCGCACACCGCCGCCTTAATTGCTCCATTTCAGTACTCACTCATCCTCCCACTCCCCGATAACTTCTTCCATTGCTAGACTATCTCTGGAATCAAGAGCGAAGCGAGCGGTGGGGAAGAGAGAACAAAAAAATGGAGCAACACCCCTCCTTACTTGCTCAATCGACTCCCCGCCCATCAATCTTCCACTCCGTCTGGGAGTGATCAACTCCCCTCACCCCCTCCCGCCCCTACGTTGCTGCTAGGGAGTCTCCGCTGATCGGATCGCAGCCACGCGAGAGAAGGAGGGGTGGAGAAAAAAAATGAATACGAACACCCTCGGGTTACCGCAGGAATAAGGATCTTCGAGCCATCTTTTCCTCAAGGTGTTTACGGAATAAGAGCTCTCCATTATCGAGGCCGCATCGGGAAGATTATCATTTTCTTCTTTTTTATCCACCCTCTCTCTCTACCCCTTCTCCTCCCCTCCCTCCCCCAAAAGCCCCATCTCTCGCGATCTCCCTTTGGTTATCGATCCGCACGCCTCCTTCTCCAATTTTCAAGGATTCGTTAAGAAAGGGCCCTTTCCCGTTTCTGACGGATCCGATTTCGAAGGAAAATAAAACACCAGTGAGTTTCTGCCGTTTTTAGTGTATTTTTTTTCTCTCTCTCTCTCCAGTGCACTCAACTTCTCAACATGCACATTTTAAACAGCTCGTTGTAGCTAACCGCGTTTCCATTTGCCCGGAACATCGCATGCAATCGTCCCGTGAGGTAAATCGCCGATGAGGAGGAAAACGTATAGGAGGCATCTCCCCATGAATACGCTTTGAACTTGATGAATACGATGAAATGACGGTCTCAATGGGATTCAAAATCCTGAAATGGAGAATTAAAGGAATTTGGGTTAATGGTACTAATTTTTTCTTTGTCGGGGCTTAAATCATTGGGAGTTGAGGGAAATGAGGAGATGGATCGCGTGGTGTGAGTTAAGGGTGAAATACGTTAACAGATAATAATTTTCCTTGAATAGCTTGGCAGAAAATTTGAGTAACTTGGCGTGATTGTCTGGGGGATAAAGAGACGTATTGATTGAGCCAGAGATATAGTTGGTGGTATCTTTATGTGGAGTATCAAAAAATGAATGTGTACCCAAGCAGAAATATTGGTGCGTAAATGCGTACACCTCTGTGCATTATTGTTTGGATGAGGAACTTTCTTCTGACATTTTTGACTGAAGGCGATTATCATACTTGTATTGTAAAAATATTAAAGTTACGGGCCTTTTGATCTGACCACGTAACATGATATCAATTACTTTGTGCCAAGTAAACTCGTATAAAATAATCTGTTCATCCTGAATTTAAATCACTAGCTATGAAATCAGTACCAGTTCATGTGTGTAAAAGAAAATATGAATTACTAGTGGTAATAAGTGCAAAATTATTTTGCCAAGGTCAATATTGTCCTTATTAGTATTAATGTAATGATCTCAATTGTTTTCTGATAGGCACACATGGCTCGAAATAAATAACTTAAAAAATTCTAGAAAAAAATATTTGTCTCGGGAGAATATTTTCCGGTGTTAACCATTGAAAAAAGGATTCTTAAAAAGTTACAAAAATTCGAAATAATTCATTATCTCAGTCGATATTTGAAAAAGAAGTTAAACCAAAATTATGGAATATTTTGAAAGTCTATAGTAGAGGACGAGGAGTGCAAAAATTAATTCGTTGTAGCAGAAATTTTAATAAACGAGGCTATTTTTATTTTATATCGATTAGGAAATTATTACAGTTTAAGTAGCAGCATTGAGCAAGCAATTGCGGCGCAATAAGTTGAAGATAAATAAGCAATGCTAAGCAAAGCAAATTTAAATGCTCAGGTACGCATTAATAAGTCTCATTATGAATAATTTCTAGTTCTACTGGGGGACAAACGACCTATTGCGCTAGTGGCTAAATCCCTATGAGTAGTTTGAAGCTTCTCTTTCTTGTTTCGAATGCATAATTTTATTGCTCATTCCCGACCCATGAAGTTTAATTCTGGGAGAAATAATTTTTGCAGCTTGTAGTACCTCTAATTATTTTCATGAATAGTTATATAGATTCTAAAAATGAACTTTTAATGACATGACTTATTTTATTGACATTTTTTATTGACTTTTAGTGACATGTGGTTCCCCAAGCAAACAGTTCTCCAGATATTTTCGTATTTTCTTTGTCGTTTTCACATTATACATTTCCTTCATCACATGTTTATTCCTTAGTTTTGAAGCAATAAAAGTGAGAACTAATTTAAGTAAATCAAATTAGACTTTCTTAATGGGCAGTTCATTTATTAAAATGTGTTCATTCGGGTTGGAGATACAATTCAATTGTTATTTGGAACAATTCATTCTAATTCTTTGGCAGTTTTATTTCCACTCCTTAAGAGTAGATCCCTCATGCCTTTTAAAAAAGTTGTACCCCTTTGTTCGCAATCCAGTATTGCGGAACGACACGCAGTCCAACAAGAAGTCAGATCAAATTTTTCTCTCCCACTCCACATTCTCCCCAGTGTGCTAGTCGGTCTGCTGGGAGGCTGGGCGTTCCAAGCAAGGCGCTGTACCCGCTCTTATGTCACCCACTGCTCCATTTATTTTGTATACATTCATCTGCAATATTCTATTTATTTTTCATCATATAATAGCTTTGAAACTACTTCAGTGGAAATTAAAAATATAATTACTCCTTAAAAATCATAATATCAATATCATGCAAAAGCTTAAACTTCTATTCAGGAATAAACCCGTACATATAATAGGCATTTGAGCAGAGCTCATTATTTTCATGATGGATTTGACTGCACTTTGCGCATTACCTGATATTGTTTAGAGATTTTCATGAGGATTAAATATAAATTAACCTCCATGGTTTTGTTTAATCCTTATTGAAAATTTGGTGTGAGAGTATTTAACGATATCTAATCGTGATCTTTATTGATTAAAACTTCATCAAACTTACGTCAAATAATTTATAGAGTGAGTTTTATATTTCTATGATGAATTTTCTAGCCTCTATTGCCAATCATATTTTTTAAATCCTTAGCGAAATATTTAATTTCCTTTTGAGATTTAGTGTGTAATACAAAATTGATTATCATCAGATTAGCATTGACCTTTTTTGGTATAAATAAAATATATTTCTTTCCCTGTTCTCTTTCCGAAGAGTCTGCACCAAAATTTATTTCCTCATGTGGCTTCATGTTAAATAGTCTTTATCATAATAGTTATTCATATTCAAGGGCGTTCATTTGTATGCAATTTATAATTAAAGGTATCAATTTAGGCACTGGGTAGATATATCTATGTGTACGTATATGGCTATCTTGTGTATTTATTCAGATAAAAATTGATTGTATAATATTCTAAAGAAGAGATTATATAACAATCCTATTATTACAATAGCAATATTACCTATCAATATAAGAAATTGAGGATACCTGTGACTGTATTAATGCTGTTAACGGAACCTCAATTCAGTTGCAATTGATTGAGCATAGTTTGCGATATTAAATGACAATTCATAAATCTCAGATTAAATTGAAATGGACGTCTGTTTGCATCAAATGGAATGTACTATTTTTATTTTTTATAATATTAACTTAACTTATGAAAATGTATATTTTTCAGACGGCGCAAGCTAGTCGGTCTTGAGTCTTTGTGTGAATGACTAACATTCATGCAAAGGGTAATCAGTGGTGGTCACACGACCAGGCGAATCTGATAGATGTGGTATGAGAAAAACAATCTGAATAAAAATCCAATGCTGTTTTCAAGAGATATGTTCGTTAGGCTAAATTTAAAGACTAAGTTGAAATCTTGGGATGATTAGGATAAACTAGAGTAGCCATAACAGTTCATTTATGTACGAGGGTCATCCGGAAAGTAGTACCCGTTCGTGAAATAAAGACACAAAAGTAAATATTAACAAACATAAAAAATTTTATTTGAAAGAGGATACTTTAAACTACTTCTCAACATAATCTCCAAGCAAATTAAGGCATTTGTCATAACGTGTGACAAGTTTCTGTATTCCTGCTGCATAGTCCTTCGCCGCCAGCTCATTGAGATTGGTTGGTTTTGTGCTCATCTGTAAGCTTGCGAGGGACCCATCTTGCACAAATTTTTGCATAATGCAGATGGTGTTTAACAATTTCATGAACAATTGTTCGAGAAACATTGGGAAAATGCTCACAGATGTCATCAATTGTGACGCGCCGATCGTTCCTCACGAATTCGTCAACTGAGCTCACCAGTTGGTCTGTAATGACAGACGGTCTCCCCGAACGCTCATCGTCGTGTGTGTTCCCCCTCCCCATGTTGAAGTTGCGACACCACCGCCGAACAGACGACTCGTCCATTACATTGTCTCCATACACCTCCTTTAATTGGCGATGAATATCACATGGGCGAACGTTTCTTGCATTGAGGAATTTAATCACTGCCCTCACTTCACAACTGGCGGCGTTCTCAATTTTTTTAAACATTGTAAACAATCACAGAAACAACACAGGCAATGCTAGCGTCACGCAACTTGGCTCAGAGAAGGCAGACAAGCCACTGAAGCTATCTGACCTCGTCCAGCGGCTACTCGCGTCGTCAGCACTTCATGCGGCACGAACGGGTACTACTTTCCGGATGACCCTCGTACATAGAAATTATTATAGACGGAAATATGTGAAGAAATAAGGAAATTAAAAGAAGAATGGCGTTAAGCAGAGAAAAGTTTTATAAACAGAATGAAGCTAATGATCAGGACCTTAATTTAGTACGTAAAGGAAGGAAAATGAAATAGTCAATATGAGGCGTGGATTCGCATGACTCAGAAACTTAACCACAAAGGCTCACAAAGAATGGTATTTTATTTCGAGTTCGGCATGTTTTGAATGATAGCTGTGAATTAGTTGATGCATCGGTCAAGAACTCAATTTGATTTGTAGACTACAGATTATTACGAGGCTTATGTAAATTTTGCTAATATTTCTTGATATTTAAAGGCATCACCATTGATCGAACTTTATTAATGACGTATATATAAAATTATTTTAATAGGACAATAAAACCTCATGCTCACTTTTCTAAATTAATTTTAAAATGTAATAAGTATTTATGTCAACTAATTAAAGGAAACAAGTGCTAGTTTATGTATTTTTTTTATATTTTCAACTGACGCTTTGTTCTATTAACAAAAATTGAAACATAAATATCAAGGAATTGATATAAACCCTAGTTTTAAACTGAAGTAAATACGAAAAAACTGAAGATCAAACTTAGAAAATTTTCTTCTCAGGTATCTCATATTAATCATTTTGTTAATACTGATTCAGCAAAGGATGTATATCACTCATTTGTGGGAAGTCTTAGGTATTATACTAAAAATACCAATAACGTTCACAAAAATATATACAATAACAAAAACAAAATCGTATTATAAAAGCCATTTATAGAACGAATTAAAAAACTGAGAAATTATGTAGTAATTGAAAACATATACATTTATATGTCAATACGTAAGGTGTTATCAATCAATTGACTGTTTTTTCATGTGATGATCTGTGTATCTATTTTCAAAATAATTATATATATATACATATATATATATATATATATATATATATATATATATATATATATATATATATATATATATATATAATTAACCTCAAATATACCTCAGCATGGAATGACTTTAACTATATATTATCGGATATTCCAAAAAAATCAAATTTTATTATGAGTAAAGTTTGTGTAATGATATTAATTACTTTGAATGTTATTTTTTTTAAATAACTTAATGTAAAGAAGAAATTACTTCCAAAAATCTTATAAAATATTCTTATTTAACGTGAAGAACATATGGCCAGTATTATATATCGCAGCTTTTTATCCTTAGGTATGTTACACCTGGTATAACAGCCATGGCTATTAATAAGATCCTCCCGTCGAGCAAGATGACTCATAAAGACTGGAATTATGTGCATTGACTCGTCTGTAATTATTTTATGCGCGCTATTTTTTTATATAAAACCACTGCTATCAACTTGAAGGTCGGTTTAATATACTCAATAGAATTAATTAAATAAAGAAACATGTTTTTTTCTTAACAGTCGAATATTTTGAAGGGAAAATGTTATGAGTAAAGACTATAGTTTTTTATCCTCTCGGGAAAATGTATATAACCTGATAATAAGTGATCTCTGCACATCGTTGATGGAAAAGAATCGATAGCTCATTGCGACATTGCACGTTCGATTAAAGTGCAGCAGTCGTATCGATCTTTTTATGCCATTGTCCAAAGAAGTATTTTGTCGTTCGCGTCCTCATTTCAACTGACGTGTTTTTCTCCCTCGGTGTCACCGTTCCCACGAAGCTCGATTATTGGTTGAAAATTGGTCAATTCAAATCTTTGAAAAAAAATTTTGTTTTATGAGATCTCGACCCACAAATATTTCGATACCATCTTAAAAATTATAAGGCACAGTGAGCTTATGAGGGGGGAATCAACGTAATGGGGCCAAGAGGCCGTCCTCTTGACCTATGTCTTTCGTCGAGCACACCAGTAGTTTGAAATAGTGTGTTTGTGTCTATTATGGGATAAAATATTCAGAGAATTTCCTCATATCAAGGGGTTACTGGATTAAAATTATCGGAGAGCATAAACGTGGGGTCCGGCCTATTTTGACAAGAGTCTGCGTCACGGGGAAGCTTTTGAGTTTCTCTCTTGTGTGAACCGGCTAGTAATTTTAAAAAGCCATATATTACGACAACACTCGAAGACCCAATCTTTCCACCAATTTACTCCTACAGAATGACGTCACGCGGGGATATAAAGGGTATCTCGTTTTAGCGGGGGGGGAGAGGGTGGAAATGGGGATGGAGATCGAGCGGGTCAGACAGGTGAGCACGGGGGGGGGGGGGAGGGTGCGAAAAAAATTGACGGCGGATAGGGTTTTGAGCGCAACCTCGCCTCACTGTTCATGTGCACACATCCCAGCCCTCCCTCCCTCCCTGCCTCCTTTCCCGTTTCGCCATCTCCTTTGACTCCGACCTTTGGTCAAAAATAATCGGAATCCCTTCTCCTCGGGGAAGCGACGTCACCCACTCCTCTCTTTCCCCTCCCCTCCCCCAGCCGCGGAGGCGGAGGGAAGGTTGTCGTCGCCGGTGCTGCCCTCTTTTGAGCTTTTCATTAATCAACCTCGTTTCGCCCACCTCCCATCCATCTCTTTCCTCCAGCGCGCATCCGACTTCCTTCCTCCCTTCCTCCTCTCGTTTCCGTATTCAGTTGCTGCAAAAGGTGCTCACATTACCCTCCCGGACCCCCCTCCCCCACCCTTCCACCCCCGCTGCTTCCCTCCGAGTTGAGCATTCGTTATTTTTTATCCACGGAATGGGATGGTCGGGAGGATGAGGAGGGCGCTGTACATTTCACGGGGTTGAATTCTTTATGTTTCTCATGGAGTCATGGCGTATTCACGCGAGGAGCCGTTTTGAAGGTCGCGCACATTGGGTCAGTGCATAAGAGTGACACGAATAGCTCCACCCCGCGTCAAGCTCATCGAGTGACGTGGCGTCAAACGAATTCACGGATGAACGAGCCGATGCAATTCCTGTCACTTTTTTCCTGATAAAACTTATATTAACCCTTCAATTTTTTTTAAGGGGCACTTTGGGACGCTTTCTTTCCATGAGAGAGCTGATGGAAGTGCAACCTCCGTGCCGTGTGTAACATTAATCTTCTACGAATATTTTGTGATCAAAAGCAAGTGCCACGTATACCATTTAAAATTCATTATTTTAACTTTCATAAAAAGTAAAAAGCATTTTATTTCCGTAAAATCTAAATTATTATTCCAGTATACATAAGTAAATTTCCTTGGATAAGCATGTTTCTTCATTTTTTATTGAATTTTATATTAAATAACCAATGAAAAATGCGAGGGGTAAAATTCCTGCTAAAAATATCAAAGGAGGGATTTGCACAATGCGGAAAAAACAATGGGGATAGTAAAATTTTCGTTTATAGCGAAAAAGGAAATCTAAGAGAGTGCACGAGTTTTCTTTTTGGGATAAGTTGCATTTGGATCCATAAGCAACAGTCCAGATATTATAATGAAATGTTTCTAATTGACTTGGTTCATTTATTTAGTTTTATACACCATTCACATGAAATTCAAGTTCAAAATTATTTCAATTTGATAGTTCTGGCAGCCCAAGTTGTAAAGGTCGGACGAATGGTATAGGGTGCTTTTTTCTGTGCTTTTTTGCACCAAATATTTCAATACAGTAATTTCGCATGGGTATCTTAAGAGTACCAAAAATGTCTTTACGTAATTTGTACAGTTATTTTAAGTGTTAAAACTGTTTTACTTCAGGCGCACAGATAATACCTTAGCTAACATACGCATACCTACCGCAAGCCTTGCAAGTCGAATCCTGTAGGCCTTTAATAATGGTTCAATTAGACGAACAAAATGCGGTTTTGAGCAGATATAAAAATTTCTCCTCAGTCAAATATCCTTGATACGGAGCAGAAAATAAATCTGTCTCAGCAGGAGCCGTTAAGTGATATTTTTTTAAATCGGAAATTACATGTATACGGAATTCATTGTCATATATTTTAAAGTATCTGAGGAAGCTGCTTTGATGAGGAAATATTTCAGAGAAATATAAAACAACATCGTTTTTTCCTTAACATATCTTATAAAATATTCCATAGCGTAATTTTCTCAAGCGTTGGTACTTAGGCTTTAACTTAAAACATAACATTTGGGGACATAAACAGAACAGTTCACCTCTTTAGGAAGTCTTTGGTTGGAGGGTGAGAAAAGTAGTGAGGGACACCAAAAGAAGATTCGTATTAGAAAAAGAAACGTTTGCATAGAGAGGGATTTGTCGATAGGCTCCTTAAGTAATGGTGAAAAATAGAATTCTTGTGAAAACCAATGTGAAATACAATTTTTCATGACTCAGAAATTTGGTCGTTGAGGCAGGAGGGTTTGTATATATTAGAAGCCTTTAAGATGTGAGCGTGGACACGAATGGAGAAATTAAATTGGATCTAAAGGAAAACAAAAGATCAACTTCTATGGATGACATGGGATGAGAGACGAATGCTCGAAAAAATTCGGAGAGGGCAAAATAGTCGGATGCAGGTTTGATGAGATTATATTCAAGAATGAATTTCGTAAGACGCAAGCAGTATGAGGTTTGAAGAATTTTTGTGTCATATTAGTTAGGAATTAGGAGTAGCGGTTAGCGCTCTCTCATAAAAGTGGTCAATTTTTATTTTTACCCCCTCCTCTTTGACATATAAGGAAACTTCTGAAGATGAAAAAATTGGCAATTGTTTACAATTGAGTTCGGCGATGACACGCATTATTGGGTGTACATTGATGTGGGTTCTCATTCTGTTTTTTGCCTTGCACCAGCCAGGGTATTTAAGTGAATGTTTCTTCCCTTCCTTCCTCCTTCACATTTTATACTGTTTAGTAATATCTTTTGAGCAAAGATTCAATCAACTTTCTCTCCATTAATTATGCAAATAAAGCTGTTAAAATGCATGTGAATTAAAAATATCTGATGGTACCTCCACGTATAACTTTTAAAGTGTTCAGCCTACTCACTATACGCATGCAACGAAATAAAACACGTGAATTTGGGATTCAAATGAAAAGGGCATCTTGGTTATCTAAATTTACATGCAAACGTTATTTCTAAAAACTAATCCTCGGAAAAATAGCTGCTGTCTTTTCTTGTGCAGAACTTAAATCTGATATGACCTCTGTTGTTGGAATTCCTTTTGAAATTTTTTATCACTTTCACAGAATTTTGTGTGCCCTCCTGTATCGAAATTACTCTATATTATTTGGTATATTTAATGTAATAAAAGGGAAATTTCGTAATGAAAATGGAAGAATTAGATAGAACTTCAACTTACTCCTGGCTGCCGACAGGGCAGGAATTGAACTATACATAGTTTGTATAAAAGTATCGGGAAATGTTTCGGAAAAATTAATTTATTTCAGATATTGCTGCAATGTCTCAAAATGCTTCAAAGTGTATCCTTTGAGCGTCGACATACTATTGCCGACGACTTTTCCACGACTCGAGGGCCTTAAAGGTATGCAAGCAAGCTTCTTTGATGGAACTTTGGGTCCCATGGTAGTGTCCTTGGAGGGAAGATTTTACTTTGGGGAATTGGAAATAGTCTGTTTCTGCCAATTCAGGCCTGTAAGGGGGTTGGGGAATTGTCGCGATGCTGTTGCAGAAGGTGTTTGCAAGCAGACAGTCGACTCTGCTCTTTGTCGTCCGTCAAGTGCTTCGGGACGAGTTAAGCGCAGATCTTTAGCATCGCCATATTTTCAGTATTAATGGTGTGAACTGTCATCTTATCAATTCCAATACGATCTTCGATCATTCGCACACTTAACCGACGGCCTGAATTCAGCACTTCGCCAACACGTTAGGAAAACATTATTACCGATACTTTTTATACTACCCTTCTAGTTAATTGCCTTTATTCTGCTATTCCAAATCAACGTGAATGTCTTTTCTGCATTTGTTATTAATAAACATAGCCACAATCTTTGCAATAACAGTCAAGTGAATTATTCTATGGAGAGTTGTTCACAGGGTTCACTGTTTTCCGCGATTGGCATTAGCTTTCACGCTCAGTATTACTTTGTTCGACGCACTAAAAAATCATGAACACATTCGAATGTGAAGCATTAAATTTGACAATTTGGCGAGTAGTATTTCAGCAATAATGTTAAGGTAATTAAAGTAGTGTCATTGAATGGTGGTAATAATAGTGATCTATTAAATGTAATGAATCCGACGAAATTAATTTTAATTACACGGTGAATACATCGATGAAAACTAGACCTCTTTAAATTATGAAAATGATCAAATGAATTCATTGCCTAAAACTTCATGAATTTGGAAAAAAAGTCTTGTAACTCATGAAAATATAAATAGTATCCTGCTTCATTTTCTCCTTCTAAAAAACTTGCAGCCAATCTGTGACTGAAATGGCTTCATGAAATCATCAATGATTATACTTTCTGTTTGAGTTGATAGTAGGAACTAATTGCTGGTCCGAAACGTGAAAGATTTTTAATTATGTCGATATCTCTGGAGACGAGTCTTTCTATTGTGATTGACCGTGAGAAAATATTTGCATGCGAAATACCCACGACCGTCATAGGATAACCTACAATTCCACCCGATACCGTACGCTTTCACCGTTCCTTTACGACGAACTAACAGACTTTCTTCCGTTTTTATTTCGCCTCAGTGTTCCAAATATTTAAAAATAATATATATTACAGCTCTAATGGTAGAAAACAATGGCGAAATTAGTTCGGAAAAGAAAATGCTTTGTTCATCTACGCATATTTTGTTATGCACGTCCTAGTTTTCGACTTACAAAGTCATCATTAGGTGAAGTACAGAACACACAACTTTATATACATACTAAAAAGAGGAGAGGAGGAAGGAGGGGCAGGTAAAGTGGGAGGAGGGGAAAGAGAAGGGAAACTGGTATGAGTGTACAGGGGGAGGGGAAGAGGGAGGGTGGATGGGTATGGCATCAGAGGGGGAGAGGGGCCGTAGGACAGAGGGAGGTCCAGGAGGGGGAACGGGAGGAATACATTAGGTCATTAACCAATATAGCCTTATAATGACTGTTCTTGTAAATTTCTAAATCTTCCAAGGTATCTAATCTTAAAGCTTTCTTCTCCAAATGTGAAATCTCAGGAACAAAGTCACTTGTGTGATTATTGTCCGTCAGGTACTTGGCAAAATGGGGAGAAGGATTTCTGTTTTTGAAACAGGGGTAAAGTTTTTTTCATATATTCGTGGAATTTCCTCCAGGTTTGTCCAGTGCAAATAGCAGAGCACTCACAACGGAATTTATACACTCCACTCTTTTCCATTATTGTAATTTTTTCCTTGCTGTTAGATAAAAGGTTCCCTAAGTTGCCTTTATTATAGAAGGCTGGTTTTATTCTGTTTTTTGGAAAGGTTCCGGTCGCTTTACGAGATAAATTCCCCATAAAGAGTATTCTTTTCCTTTTCGAAGTGTCTTTCTTGGGGATGGATTTGAAAATGGATGTGATTTCTTATAATTTTTCCTGATACATTTTTTCAACTAATTGTGAGGAGAAACCGTTATATTCAGCTATCGCATTTATTATTTGGAGTTCTTTTTGGGTATACTATATTGTGGGGATAAGGGAATACTAGTCAAACGGTGGACCATTGAATTGAATGCCGCAAATTTTTGGATGTCTTGACGTGAAGTTAATGATGTGATCTGTGCAAGTATCTTACCTGAAAATGGAGAAGTCCAGTTACCGATTGTTTTTTGCGTTAGTCATGTCTAAAAGGTTAATGGACTCGTTAGGTTCTTTTTCCATTGAGAACCTGATGTTTTTGTTCAAGGAATTTAGAAATATTAAGAAGCTGTCGAGTTGTCTTGGTATAAATATATAGTTCAAAAGATTCGTGATTCAAGTCCCGGTCAAGGAATATTTTTGCCCTTGTGATCTGCTCGATTCCGCATTCCCCACCTCTCCTGTGTTCCTATGTATTCCTGTGTTCCTCTCCTTTATGTGTGTTCCTATCCCATTTCCTTATATATATTTCCATGTCAGTGAATATTTGTTCGCCATATGGGGGGGTTTTCGTGTTTAAATGTATGTGTGTGTGTATATATATATAATTATGGATATATATATATACTATATCCATAACTATTAAAATTATATTATATTAATATTAAAGCTATTCCTTATATATATATATACTCATATATACAGAAACATATATAAGGAAAAGGGATAGGAACACGTATAAAGGACGAACACAATAGAGGTGGGGAAGGCGGAATCGAACGGATCACAAGAGCAAAAATATTTCCTCAACCGGGACTCGAACACCGGATCTTTCCACTTGCCGGGCGGATGCTCTTAACCACTTGAGCTATCGAGGATATGTAATTTACCCTGAGATCCGTGGGTCTTATATGTCGCCAAGCGCCCCGATTCTTTAGCCAAGAGATGGCGTCAGGGGGCTGTTTCACCCACCAAAGGAGAAATAGACAATACACAAGAGGAAAGGTGAGTGGTTAGAATTCATACAACGTCCCATTATTGTGCCGCTCGTGTGAGGTTTTCCGTACAATCTTGGCACACACACACACACACACACATATATATATATATATATATATATATATATATATATATATATATATATATATATACATACACATATATATACATATATACACACATATATATACATATATATATAACTTGAGCGAAAGTCTCTATCTATATATATATATATATATATATATATATATAAATAACCTTTAACAACGAAGAGACTCGAATACAGAGAGAATTTTGAGAAATAATTGAAGAGTTGGAAAGTTTGATTCACGTCATCTAAAAATTGGCTCGATGTGTGACGAAGCGTGAGAAATATTGCGAGCGGGAAACATGATAATGCAATCACGAGTAAGCAAAAGAGGGTGAGGGAGAGAGGGAGGAGCTGTGTAAGTCGCACCCGGAGGGGAGGGAGGGCGATACGACGAATGATAATGGGATAATGTGGAGGAAGAGAAGTGGAGGAGGAAACCTCCGCCGGCTCGAGATATAATTACGGAACCTCGGAATTATTAACTTTGAGGAATATAAGGGGAATGTTCTGTTTGCTGGAAGCTAAGCCGGGGGAGGTGGATAAGGGAAGGGGAATATCGGGTCGAAGTCGAAAGGTGTGTGCAGCAAAGGGACTCGGGAATCGAGCCTAGGGAAGAAATACGTAATGGAACGACATCACTTTGGATGGGGAGGGAAATTGGGTTCACGACGCTAAGCTATCTCTATCTCTCACTCCATCTCTCTTTCCCATCGCCTTAATCCCACACCCCCACAAAATCATCCCTTGTCTCTCTTTCTTCCACAGCAAGACCCAGACCAAAGTAAGCAAATGGAATGTGTACCCGCGGATCAAAATCATGTCCACAAAGCATGTGCGTTCGGTAAGAATTCTATAATCCACTGATCCATCCCAAGAGTAAATCATCTAATCGGCCGGCGAGTTACCCCACTACACCGGGAATAATGGATTAGTGATTTCCTTTCGTAAAGTGAATCATGGGGCAGTGAAATGTTTTTATGAGAATGACGAGAGTACTGGCTTACGTACGGTATGGACGATTCTGTTTGGAATCGGGAATATTCAGCACCCATTAGCCTGCCTTCGCGTCCACCCTTGAGCACCGCCCGTTGCTGACTCTATCTCTTGATGTAAGCCATCGAAAAACTCTGGTCGTTCTCTAAGCCGACCACTTTAAGTGTAATTAGATAGAAACTGGATGCTATATATATATATATATATATATATATATATATATATATATATATGCTTTCGTAGACGTAACACGGAAGTGCCGAATAGTACAATACACAGTAACACACGATATAAAAACACAAAAAAAAGAACACTCACACGTATTTTCTTGATATTTCGAATATATATATATATATATATATATATATATATATATATATATATATATATATATATATATATATATATATATACATATAATATCTTCGAAATGGAACGCTCTTCGGCGACGCACAAATATATAAAAACACAGATGTAGATTTTTAGAATATAGAGACACAAAGAAAGGACACTCACAATTATGTTATTTGACGTTTCGACAGCACGGCTGTCGTCTTCAGAATGGCGTTCTCGGGGAAGAGCCGAGAGGATGTGCGGGAGAGAGGTGGGGGAAGGAGAGGTAAAGGGACCAATAGGAAATTAACAAAGGGGTGGGGGGGATATGTAGGCAGCCATATGATGCACTCAGTGGGCTTGGTTCAGCCCGGGCGGTTTGAATGATTGGGCCACCCAGATATGCGCCATCTCGCGGGTTCTCACCTCTATTATACTCGCAGATTTGGGAAGGATTTCAATCACCGAAACGGAGAAGCAGTCGTCAAAAGATTGATTGTGGGAAGCGGTGTAAGTAGGGATGAGATAATTGAGAAAGATGGGAGATTTGGTGGAAAATCGGTGGTTATTCATGCGGAGGGAAAGTGCGGTCGTGCATTCGCCCACGTAGAAGGCAGGGCAGAAGTTACAGGCGATATATAATATTTTTTGAGGTACAGGTGGCGAGTGGTTGGGAGTTGGTACTGAGTGAGGGGGAGGGTCTTAAAAGATGACAGCATTTGCAGCGTGGGCGGTTGCGTGGTGCGGATAGGGGCGGGGGAGAGACGGGGGTGCTTGAAGTTGGATTTGTGGACTTGAAGATGTCTCGCAAGTTCGACGGGCGTTTAAACGAAACAGAGGGAAAGTGTGGGAATAAAAGTGATGTGGACTGAGTGTTATTGATAATTGGGAAGAGGTCACGGATCAGATGTTTAATTTTGTGTGTTCCGGGGAAGAAAGTGGTGATAAGATTAGGGCATTTTGGGCGGTTTGGTTTGGGGAGGGGAGTGTTTTGGGTTGACGGTTTGAGGATTTTACTATTTAGTAGTTTTTCAGGGTACCCACATTCTCTGAGAGATTCATGCAGCTGGTCCAAGTATTTCTGTTGGGAGGGGGTGTTGTTGCAGAGACGGAAGCCATGGATAGATAGTGAGAATGGGATGGAGCGCTTTGTGTGAGGTGGATGGCAGCTGTCGAAATGAAGATATTGTTGCTTATTGGTTGGTTTAATGTGGACTGAGGTGTGAAACTTGTTGTTTTGGAGGTGAATTTCGATATCTAGGAAAGTGATGTTCGAGTCGGATATAGAAGAAGTGAATGATACTGAGGAGGAGGAGTTGAGAGAGGAAATGAAAGAGGATAAAGTTTCGCGTCCGTGTGATCAAAGGAGGAAAATATCATCGATATAGCGGGCCCAGAAGAGTGGTTTTAGGGTTTGTTGTTGCAGAAAGTCGTGTTCTAGTTTACCCATAAAAAGATTGGCGTATGCAGGAGCCATACGCGTGCCCATTGCAGTGCCTTTTATTTGTAAATATATTTTGTCATTGAATTGAAAATCATTTTTGGTAAGAACGGTTTGGCTCAATTCGATGAGGAAATCTGTGGATGGGGTGTGTGGTGTGGATCGTAGGAAGAGGTAATGTTTCAGGGCTTCTAAGCCTTCTTTGTGGGGAATGGAGGTGTACAGAGATGTGACGTCTATCGTGGCCATGAGAATGGTCGTGTTGTGCGGAATTGGGATTGAGTGTAGACGTTCCAGAAAGTGGTGCGAGTCTTTAATGTAAGAAGGGAGTGAAGTGGCTATTGGTTGAAGGTGGTGGTCTATTAATGCGGAGATTCGTTCAGTGGGTGAGTTGATGCTGGAGACAATAGGGCGTCCGGGGTTATTGGTTTTGTGGATTTTGGGTAGCAAATAGAAATGGGGAGTCTTAGGATTAGGTGGTGAAAGAATGGATATGTCTTTGGGAGAGAGACCTTCTTTGGGACCGAAATTGGAAAGAAAAGAGAGAATATCCTTTTGATAAGAAGGGTTTGGGTCTTGGAGCAGGGGGGCATAGCAGGAAAGGTCATTTAATTGGTGCAATGCCTCGGCGTAATAATCTACTTTGTTTAGCACGACAACGGATGACCCTTTGTCCGCCGTCGTGATTATAATATCTTTGTTTGACGTTAAACGTCTGAGAGCTTGTCTCTCAGGTGCCTGGTGGCTTAAAGAAAGGTTATCTGGTGGCTTAAGGGAATCTTTGAATTTTTTGTCGGAAATCTTTGTCAGAAGGAGATTGATAAAGATTTCAATTGGGTGGTTTGATGGGAGTCGTTTGGGTTCGTTTTCTGAGGCTGGACGGAATCGGGTAAGTGCTGGGTTAATGGTTAGGGAGTTCAAAGGGAAAGGCTGGGATTTCCAATGGGCGTGCCAGCGTAAATTCCGGCAAAAGTTTAATGTGTCGGTGACGATGTTAAGGTGGCTGGTTCTCGGGGTGGGGGAGAAGGAGAGGCCTTTACTTAGTAGCGAAAGCTCGCTATTGTCGAGGGGCACGGACGAAAGGTTCACTACTTTGTTTCCGTTTTCGGGTGTCGGTTGTGAGTGTCCTTTCTTTGTGTCTCTATATTCTAAAAATCTACATCTGTGTTTTTATATATTTATATATATATATATATATATATATATATATATATATATATATAATATATTATTTATATATATATATATTTATATTATAATAATATATATATATATATATATATACACACACACACACACAGATGATTTCGTCGAAGTAACGCGGAAGTGTTGAATAACAAACTTGGACAGCAACAAACAATATGAGAACACATAAAAAGATCACTCACACGTTATTTCTTGAGAATTCCGTCAAAATGATCAAGAAATAACGTGTGAGTGATCTTTTTATGTGTTTTTATATTGTATGTTACTGTCCAAGTTTATATATATAAATAAATGTATATGTATTTATTTATATATATATGCATATATGCACATATATACGTATGTATGTGCATATATGTTTATATATATATATATATATATATATATATATTTATTTATTTATATATACGTATCGGCCCAGCAAGTCGTAAAAATTGGTGGTTCAATTCTCGGCCAAGAAATATTTTTTTTACATGTGATCTGCTCTATTCAGCCTTCCGCCACCTCTCCTGTGTTAGTATTTTATGTGTTCCTACCCCTATTCCTTATATCTACATCCATGTGAATGTGGTGCACCCTAGCAATTAATAATCGAAGTAAAAAAATGATTACTCCCCTCGAAATTTCTGTGATCCCAGGCACCTTCATCAGCATATAAGAAGTAACTGAATGAGTCAGTGAATCAGTGACGTCTTATACACTGATGAATGTGGCTGGAACCACCGAATAGTATAGTATAGCAATTTCTTTATGTTGTGTTATCCTTTTTTAATTATCATTATTAATTGCTAGTGTGCATGAAGAATAAGTGAACGCGAACGCCTGCACAAATGCAGTCACAGTTAAACCACGGATCTTTCGACTTGCCGGGCCGATGCTCCTACCAACTATATATATATATATATATATATATATATATATATATATATATATATATATATATATATATATAATATATATATATAAACTAAGACATTGGAGGCTTTTGAGAAGTGGGTATGAAGATGAATGGTGAAATAGGGCAGAAAGAAAGAACAAACCCGAAGTTGACACTTTGGTAGACGAATATAGGAAGGAAACTGCTAGCGAGATTCCAAAAAAGACAGAAAAAGTGGGTTGAGGGAATATTGAAAGGTGATGGGTGGTAGACGTTTAAGACGTAAGGTGGGTAGGTAGTTTGAAATGGAGAAGGACTTAATGCAGGGTAAACAAGGGAAATTTCTAGCGTTACATAAGAAATAAAACGAGTAGTAAGGAACCGTCCCGTTCCTTACTACTACTCGTACCTACCCCACGTTGATATGCAGAATATGTTGTGTTGCATTGAATAAAATACCGCTCATTTCATTGCATATGGCATTTTCTCTGTTATCAAAATTCTAAGCACTCAAACGTCAACTATATAAAAAAATTTGCACATAGAATTTGATGGATTTAGTTCATTTTTCAATCAATTTTGCTGACCCAAGATCCTCTTTGCTCACATTTCTAAAAGGTGGTCTTAATAACACTGGTCGTCCATATTTGTCGGTTTAATTTTTTTCCCCAAATCCGCAAACCAATAACCCCAACTCGTCCACCACACCTCACAACCCCTCCGACCTTTAAAACTCCCCCCTCCCTCTCCCACACTGCTCGCCAGACATCAGCTGGAGAGTGGGAATCTGCATGCTAATGAATTTGTGCCCGCAATTTCCCCTCCCATCCGCATCCTTCTCACACCCTCAAACTGTCTCTCCACGGGAGTATGACTAAACGAAAAGCCACGGCCCCCCCACCCTGGGAAACCCCCTTACCACTACTTTCGACCCCTTTTAATTCTGCCCCACGACACCAGACCCCCTTCCCTTTTCCCAGGCTTATGCCTGTCTCCCATGCCGTTCCAACCCTCACACTTCCACCGCCCTTTCCCCGACTCCCTAAAAAGACATCCCTCCTGCTATTCCGCCAACCTTCGGGCTTATCTTTTTTTTGACTCCTGTGGTGAGTCAAAACAGAAGCGACAAGAGATTTAACTCCCTTCACTCCCCCGTCAAAACGATTCCCTTCTTCAATTTGTTGCCTCGCAGAGACCCTCTCGCTTCCGTCGTTCCTTCGCAATTGTTCGCCCGATGGGTGTCGTCGAAGATCCCCGCCCGCTCGCGGTCTCCAATCATCGGCCTGGTCCCACATTCCCCCTTCCCGAACCCGAGGCCGCTTCTGTGACCTCGTTGTGTCGCCCTCAGCGTGATTGCCGAGGTCACTTGCTCCGTTTAGATTAGGTGAGTGCTGGTCTGGAACAATTGGATTTCAGGTACTCCTGCGGTTGGAGTATTGTCCGGCGAAACTGTGAATGGATGAAGGACTGGCGAAGTTGTACCCTAGCTCAAAGGGCGAAGGTGGTCGAAAAATAGCGGTTGTGTGCCTTTGGTATTCCCTGTTCGTAACTTCAAGAACGCGTTGAGCTGTGGCTCGAATGCGTCGAAATTTGAATGTAAATGTGAAAGTGCTCTGTAGATTATAGCTCGTTTTAAGGCAGAGTGAAATAAATAATTCAAATCTCATATATTCAAGAAAACGATTTTTGTACAAATGGCCTTTTGAATCGCGTTTATTAGTTCATCAGCAAAATGGCAATTTTCTTGCGCATTCCTATTAATTGAAGGTATCTAATGTAAGTATATTATATATTTGTATTTTATTATACAGATAGCACCCTTATGGCGTACACTCATACTTGATGCGCACGCATTTAACTATAGTCCAAAGAAAAATAGAAAGATTAGCCAAAGCAAAACAAATCACTTCAATATTTCGGTTGTCCTAGAGGGTGGCTGGGCCAGGATTAAATGGACTATAATTAAAAATGTGTGCATCATATATGTGTGTGTATAAATATATATATATATATATATATATATATATATATATATATATATATATATATATATATATATATATATATATATATATATAAACGAGAAAGTAATGGCATTGTCGCAAAAGGAATGACACTCACGGGAATGTTTTTTACTTTGGTGGGGTGCAACCACCTTCAGCAATAACATGAATCTTAGGAGACGATTTTGAGCTGAGCGGTAAGGAGAGACGGGGGAGGGATTTAGGTGGGAGAAAGGCCGCTGTGGGGTTACAACCAGGAGTTAAGAGTAGGTTTAGGTTCGGTGTGAGGTGCTGGTTTTCAAGGGAAGGAAATTGGGTCAAAAAAGTGTATGGCTGGAGGATAAGAATTAGGGCAAATGGTAGGAACGAGAGATAGGATGAAGTTCTAAGCATCCTTCCTTCACTTTTAGACAGATGATGTTAAGGATTTCCATATTGAGACATGTGCAGGAAGTTGAAGTGCTTAGTAATGGGTCTGTCGGGGAGCAGGAAGCTGGGAGATGAGACGGGTATTGCTGGGCAAGTGAATCAGGTGTTGAAGGGGACACCAGGCAGTTTAGCTTGCTCTTCCACGGAGAACCGCGGCTTTAGTGTTTCTCTGTTTCGAGGGTCGCTTTAACCGTTAGGTTTAAATGCAGCGCTGATGAGACCTGAATTATTTGTTTAGGATTGGTTACAGAAGAGAAGGTAGTATTTCATTTCTTGCAGGGCAGGCTGTTGATGTGTATATTGGTATGAAATAGTTGTACCATGGCGAAAGCCGGATTTCTCTCCACCTTTCATCCTTTCCTGTTCATCCCCTATGGCGCAAATGACCTCAGCAGTCGGTCGCCTTCCCTAAATACTACTACGGAGGAAGTGCCCAATTCTCAAATGGTATTGCGGGCAGTGAAGCAATGAGGTGCGTTGATTTTGGTGCTTAATCGAATGCAGCATCATGATATGGGTCGGAGAGCGTAGAAAGAGCCAGGGAATGAACACCGGTTGCCTGCTGGTCGGATGTGGGCGGAGCGCGTGGTCTGTGGAAGGGAGTGACGGTTCTGGTCAGCTGTTCCCTTTACCAGGGGGACGGGATATTTTCTATTTTGGAGAAACTTCTCCAATTTTTGAGGTATTTTTGTGCGGTTATCTTGTCATAACAGATTTGGTGAGCTCTAAAAGCAAGCTAGAGAGAAAAATCGTTTAAAAGGGTACCGGGGTCTATGTACATTCAGCGACTGTATCTATACTGTTGAAAGATGTGGGTATCAGTTGGACAAAAGCATTGAGATGATTATTGTGAATAGCAATGCCAACATTCAGGAAATTGACAGGAGATGTTGCCGATTGGGGTGGGCGTGAGGGGGCGTTAAAGGAAACGGGTAGATAGGAATTTTTTTTTGGAGAAAGTCTTGAAGGGTGAAGTGACATGTTTACCACACGATAAGATGTCGTCCATGTGTAAGAGCCATGAAAGAAGCTTATCCGTCGCGGTGGTTCTTACCTCATGTCTCTCATGCTAGTACATGGAATAAAAACATCAATATTCGGTTAACGTAGCAATACTGAGAGTTAGATAAAGAGTGAACGATGGAGTTCAACTAGGAAATGAAGAAACCTTACTTAAAGCACAAGAATTGCAAAATTCCTGTTTTCTGTTAATAATAAATCTAGTGACTGATGCATTCGTACTCAAGATAATTGCGAAAGACGAGGTAGAAATGAATTGAAGGTCCCAGAAAGTAAAAACGGAAACAGGAAACTAAAATTTATGGAAGGCGAAAAAATGCAAAGGCATGAATATTTTGGCAGGTATAAGTGGAAAGTTGAAGTAAACGAATCCTAGAGTCGATTACTGTTGAATTTTTGGTGTTGATCATCGAAAAATGTATTATGCGATGGTGCACGACTTTCACATCTGGACCGTCTCAACGATGACGTGGAATGTACAAATTGCCGTGCCGGATCCCACCAGCTCTTCCTTCGGTTCAATTAAGCTACTTTGACGTGGGCCAAAAATAATCCCACCTGAGTACCAGTTTTATTTTCTTTTTTTTTTTTTGAGGCTCGTCCTTCACCAGTCTCACCCTAAAGGTCCCAGGACCCTCCCTCGATCCCGTTTCACACCTTTCTGCGCATCGCCCTTGGAGAACGGGGCCGCGGGCGAGAGATTTCTCGAGTTTGGGAGGGTGAGGCGATTCATGGTTAAGGGGTGGAGTGGTGGGCGAAAGCTCGGATCTGGAGGGAAGAGGAGGAGGGAGGGAGGAAGGGAAAAGAAATCCTCCCCCGGGGATGACACTTTGAATGCCAATAGGGAGACATCAGGGTTGGCCGGAGGATAATGAGAGAGGACGGAGGGAGAGGAGGGTGGGACGGGAGGGATGGGAGGGACGAATCGGAGAACAGTGACGTGGGAGCCAGCGTGGATCAACGGGCACACACCACCACCACCCCCACCCGCCTCCCCTCCTCCCCCAGCTCGCCTCTCGGTCCTATTCCCTCCTCCCATCCCCCACCATTCGTCTCCGGAGATGCACAAAAGGGATTCGCGAAAGTTCGCCAGTAGAGAATTGTTGACTGCTCGGTCACGGGGATCCTCCGGGCCCTTTTCCGGGGGTGACGTCGTCCGTCCCCGCCCCCTCCCCACCCACAAACCTTCCATCTTTCGGGGATTTAATTTTTTTTTCGCCCACTCCTCAAGGCGAATGGCAATTCCAAGATGATTATTTTTATTGTTTTCTTTTTTATTTGCTCGCGTTTTGGCAAAGAGAATTGCAATTTCACATCGCCATCGGAAAGAGTCCACGGAGGAATTGAACGTGAAATAGTCTGAGACTTGCGCACAAACAGGTCATGAAAAAATATATTTTCTGCGAGAGAAAATTCGTTTGCGGGATATTAACAGAGAGTTTTGAATTGAAACCCAGGAGTTATGAAATTGGAGACAAATCGAACGGAATAGACGCTTGATTGCCATCATGAAAGCTATTTATTTTGCCAAATTGAATAAATATAGGTTATTGCCTTAAAAATGGAATGTCGTTTTCAATCCCCATGGGCAGCATAACGCAAATAAACCAAACGCTACGAAGGTAGTATTTACGGAGAATGGATTCGAGTTACTGAGCCAGTTATATTTTCATCATAAACCTTTGTACGTTACCCTAGCTATATTTCTGTCCCTTTTCCACTGTCACAAAATATACAGCTTGCGTCGGTTTGCAAAATAATTAGTCAAGACCGATTGGATAGGAGGTAATATTTGGTTAGGAAATCACATTCGGTGCGTATGTAACATCGTCTTCTATTCAGGCGGACCTGGTATTTTGCTAGGATAATTCGCTCGGAAAAAAATATTTCTAAGGTTATTCAACTTTGAATTATGAATACATTAGTGACTGATAATGTAGCGGAAAATACCCCAGAATATAGTAGGTCACCGATTGCATAGGTACTCTATTGGGCTCACTAAAGTGTTAAGTACTCGCAGAAGGGAGCAAATATAGAATTTTGAAAATAAATAGAGTTTCATCTTCGATTTTCTCGCGACTACTTACGTTTAGTTTTATGAATTGTTATCATGAAAATAAGCAGTGAAAATTCACCTTTCACTCCTTTTAGCGTATTACATGTACGTATTACACTGTGCCTTGCGGAACTCTCGATTATTTCTTGATTTAAATAATCGAGCGTTCAAACTGAAGTGCAAGAAAATAATATGACAGTATTTCCGATAGATCCTATATTTACCTTCTTCGTTAGATCGACGAAAGAATCCAATTCATTTACTCCCATGCATTTTTTAAAGTTTTAGTACCACAATTCTTGTATCCTCACGTATCCGTGGATAAGATAAGAGTTACACACCCCAGCGCGGACAGATTTAAATGTTCTTTTTCCCCTCATGAGACACGCGATGGCAATAAAACAAGCCAAAATACTCCAATACTCCAATTGGTAATTTACTCATCAACTCACTACATAGCCGGCGTTCAAACGTCCCCCACCACCCGCCCTCTTGCCGGCTGGCGGGGTGTCGTGTAGATAAAGGTGTAAGCCTAATGTATTTTTGAAATGTCCGTCCTCTATGAGTAGCATGCTACCTGGTAATTAGTGACCGTGTTGCATGTGAGCCCGCCCTTTTTAATGGGTTTACTTATTTATCTTCTATGGGCAGTCAGTGGATCAGTTACTAACAGTACCTTAATGTGTATTACGGATGTGATATGAATGGGGTGCGATTAGCATGAGGAAATAGTGTATTAGAAGTAAAATGTCTGGTGATCTAACATCCTCTGCCACACATTCCTGCAACGGCTCGCTGGATAGTGTGTAGATGTAGTAAGAAGTATATGTGAATGCATTATATTCACCAGAGGTTACATAAAGAGAGAACGAAGTCTTTCACTCTTCCGCTTCCCCAAATGCACAGGGAATGACGTAGGTGTAAGCGTTGAGGAAATCCTCACTCGGGAAGTAACATTCTCGATTTAAAATTTACATTTCTGGCATCCGGAATACGCAACTCCGAAGTGGAATGAGGGGGGGGTAAGGAAACCACTCGAGAGCCCGAGAGGACTCTCTCATCGTCCGCGTCCATCGCCATTATCGCGTCAAGGGGTCGGCTCTGAACGTTAAGCGCCACGCATCGCACCGGATGGGGGAGGCGGGCGCAGAGAACAGAGGGCTATTCGCCAGACACACACGTGCGACGGAATCGATAAGACGGATAACCATCGGGGAGCGTTCGGACGAACGGGGTTGATGCACACGAGCAGCAGGGAAGGGACTCCCAGCCGCGGGTTTGAGTGAGTGGGAAGAGAGAGAGAGAGAGGAAGGGTGAGAGGTGAGATTTCCCCGACGCGGGCGGGATTGACGCGGGATGAGAAGGCGGGTCGGCCGGGAGGAGATGGTGCGAGGCGATCGGGAGAGAATTAAAAGTCCTTGCTCTGCGGGTGATCGGACCATCCCCATTGACATACGGGAAGGGATACCTCGTGTGCACAGGGGTTGTAGGGAAAAGGGATGTTTCTGGGGGGAATGAGTGAGTGTGGGATTGAAGCATGGACAAGTGGGTCTCAGCACGTAGAAATGCGTTCGTATTACCAGTACTTTAGCACGTAATCTTTAGCATATAACTCCTAAATACAATTAGTGTAACCGTATCTCGGGCTCACCTGTGAATTCAAGCGTATGTGTTACTTGGAAATGAATATTCTTAAGCAACAAATTTTTATGGGTGGCTTTAGAAATCACTCCAAAAATTTTAATGACTCATATAGCGCAATAAAATACGTATAGTTCACACCAATCACTTTTCCTAAAGGTAAATTCTATTGATTGCCAATCCGAGACAGGCCTCCTCTGGGGTATCTATATTTTACTTTAAAAATTTAGTAATATTAAACATGCTCTCTGAAATGCTTCATTGTGTGGTATGTATCTATATTTATTTCATCAAATGTGGATGCCATCTTGAAAAGTACAAGAAATAAATCTATATGTAATAGATACTCATGTATGAATTAAGGTTTTTTAGGCGGTAGTTTTATTTTTTCATTGTTGCTTCTCCTTTTGAAGCATGCAATCTTTTCCTCCGCTTGATCTCGAAATGACTTATATTAATCACGTGCGAAAAGCCCTCTAGACCTCCACCGTGAACCTCAAATCGGTGGATATATTATATCCTACTTTTGATCAGTATATTACATACTATTATGTCGAACTATCGATTTAACCATACCTTTTTATTCTCCTTAGGGCTCCAGAAGGGGGACTACCAAGACTTTTACTATGTTCACTTCTTAAATTTTGATTATCATTTACTCTTGAACCGCCATCAGACTCGGATTTCTCCCTCGAACGTTGCCCATTTATAACGCGGCAGAAAATATTCACCTAAGGGAGCCCGGGAAGAGAGTAGAAAGAAATTATACTGATTCTTTCGGATCATTAAGAGCCACCACGGACAACCGTATTGTTTCAAGTTCATTATGGACTGTTGTTATTTTGGAAGCGCTTCTAATTCGCAGGTATTGTTACCCTCAACTGTGCATGTGAGTACCGGCGCATTATCCATATCCATATCGCGGAGTGCGCATGTAGCTAACCGAGGAGTGACGCATGAGGCTGCCGGGAAGGTGGGATTCTGGGATGTGAAGAGTGCCTAACGTGTTTGGAGGAGCCGGAAAGGTTGGCGTACACGGAATACGTGATCTACTGCAGGTCACCGCCGCGGGGTGAAAGGAGGGATGAACAGAAGGATTGGATGAGAATGGGGTACGGAGAATCGGGGAGATTAGTCGTTGGGTGGTGTAAGGATGAGAAGGGGGAGGGGGGGGTCAGGGTACAAAAAAGGATCCCCATATGGGTGGGAATTGATCAGGTTGGTGTGGGTGCGGAGGGAAGGGGAGGAGAAAGAGAGAGAGAGAGAGATTGTGTGTGTGTGTTTGTGTGTGAGGACGGACGGGCAAGGGGAATCTCTTATGTGTCCGGAGCAGGGATCCGGCCCTGCTAGTGAGTCCAATCAGGACGGGGAACACACGAGTAGAATGGCAATTACTGAACGAAAAGGAACGTCGGCGTTCGGGAATTAGTTTTTTTTTGTCACGCCTTCGTCAACCCGTCCCTGAGGACTGAAATACTTCTAACCCTCGAAATATCTTCCTCGGGCATCATTTAAAAAAATAAATAAAGGCCGAACGTACTTTTGGAACCGAACAAAATTCATTTTCGTGATAGGTGATATCACCTCATATTAATTCAGTTTTATTCAGGGATCATATCCAAAACGTTCACAAAAAAAACTTTCACACCGTCGGATAAACCTTCTATCCACACCAAAATATGACTTATTTCCCTAAGGTTTATTTCCAAAGACTTTTAAAAGTTAACTACTGAGCGAAAACGTCGGAAAAAAATCGAACTTGTAAACGATTCCGGGATGGCTAAAATGAGAGTTAAAGGTTGTTAAAAAGCGTTGATAGCTTCATTTTCCCGTAGACATGTGCTAGGAAATCCCGTCTCCTTATTTGAAAGCACAATGGATTACCTTGAAATAAGTAGGGCAGACCATAGACATCGAAGTAAGCGCTGCGAAATTGGTTCCGTCGTAAAACATGCAAATCCAGTAACTGATGCTGATTTTGACCCGTTTTATGCGGATAAAAAACACGAATAGGTTGACGAAACAACCCCGCATAAAATGCGATACGAGCTCTTGTTACTTTCATTAAATTTCCGAAGAGCAGCCATCGCTCACACACCCTCTGCAGACTTATAGTTCCCGGGTAGGGTTATAGGGTGAATCCTCTATTCCGATTTTATGGGTCGATTAAAGTTGTTGGGACACCAGCGGGAAGATAGGTTTCACGTGCCGAATATTCAACCAGAAACTGAAAAATGTGTGCTCTGATCTCGAATCTAGACTCAAACTCGCAAATAGAAAGGGCGTATCGATAAAATTTGCCTCAATTAATATTTTTGAGCTCTCCTAAAATTAATTTATTACCTCATTTTAATCGATGACTCCAGTAATTGCAAGGAGGAATGCTAAATACATTTTAGAGAGAATACTTAGGATTTTTAAAGCTTGAGGGAGAATTATTATAATAATCAATGATTTCCCGTGAGCAAATAAAACACCACCGCAAAGCTAACGGAGGTAAAATTAGCAAAATGAAGTAATTCAAATGAAAATATACAACATTGCTGGCCAATGAGGTCACATAATTGGCTTCCACGCTTGAATAGTTTGGGGAATAAATGAAAAGCTAACGCCACCTAAATTCTATTCCCGCCTCATTTTTTACCATTGAAATTTGATGAGTTTTCCGGACCTCTTACTCGGGAATACCCTGTTAATTCCCTCCCCAAGCCCCTTCACAATATCGGCTTGCTGACGTGTCGTCTTCATTCCATTTAGAAGTCTCCCTCACTCTAAAAATTAATTATTGAGTCGGAGACCTCACAAACTGCCCTACTTCTCCATTTCGGGTTTTATGTCCAACGGAGAAGTTATTAATTAACTGTGAAACTACCCGAGGTTTTTTTTGAGTTACGATCGGAAATGAGTTATACAGGATATGGCTGAAGCAATAAAAGGGAAACATAAACAAATGGAATATGACTTTACTATTGGGAAAAGGAAAATAAATCACCAGAGTTAAATTTTTGAAATGGGATTTCGACGAAATACCTTTTTTTTATGTATCCGATGACGAGATCGTGTATCAATCCATTCTAACGCTCGGGGGCGAAATAAATGATGAGCATTAGTTATAATTTCCGCCCAAAAATAGCTCTGAACTTTTCATTTCAGCGAAATGTAATCCAATAATCCCGGCATTGTTTATCGCCCATAGTTTTGGCATGTTATGGAGAACGAAATATCAGTTATGAATCTAAATCGGACAATAATGGGATAATAATATCGCAGTTTTGATGGGCGAATAAATAAAAATATTTCTCCCGAATTGTTACCTACACTTCAGTGTTTATTGTAAACGAATAAATATTTTATCGCAGTGCATCTAGTTCTATAATTATATTTCATATTTACTTTTATTTGTAAGCTTAGGAACAAGCATTTCAAATTAAATAAACTAATCTGACTTAATGTGCATTTATATGGTGGGATTGAATTCTTCCATCATCATAGTTTATCAACTGAGGTTCTCGCACGGAGTTGAAGTTAACATATTATATAGGACTGTAGATATAGACGTGGGTCAGATTGTAAAGAAGTTAGTATCATAGGACGGGTTTTGGGAAAATGTGATGAAAAAGTCTTGGAGTGGCGGGCGTTACTTTGTCCTGGCGAGGCCATGTCTGGATTATGTGGAAAGTAATTGGGATCCAACAAAGTAAATATTTGTTGACAATTAGATAGCATAAATATTTGTTAAAAATTGTAACGAAAGACAGAAAGCGTACCGCGGCCATTAGAATAAAGGACAGTAGTCCCTCCATCAAACTCGAAGAAAAAAGCGAGCCATAGATTTTTGGATTGATCGATAACATTTTAGTTAAGCTGTGACAGCAGGGAAATTATTAGGGCCCCATATCATACTACCCTGATAAAATAACAGATATAAGACCCCAGCACGGGTAGATTAAAAAAATTTTCTTTCCTTCTAGAGTTTGCGATCACAATAAAAATAAGGATAATTAATTCTTCGGCAATTTTCGAAGAACCAAATAGTAATCTAATATTCATGCTAGGAACACACCTGATTTGTCCGAGTTTAAATGATAAACGAGAGTTTCCTAGGTGTCCTAACACTCCCTACTATCCGCCACCAGACTTTTAGGGTATGATGTAGATTCAAATCTAAAAAGACTCCGTAACCGATTATCCACCATTTGTTTTTCAGTTGTAGCTGAAAATGTTAACCATAAAATAGTATGTATTGTTAAACTATTACCATACGTTACTCCGGCGAATATCTCCAGATGAAACATGGTGATCCACTCATCCCTCAAAAGGACGCTCGTATTCACGCATTATGCCATTACCCCTTCTGTTGATGACAGGTATTCTGCATTATTTATTTGGTCGATACCCAGACAGACGTAATTCCCCACCGATGTCGCCTGGGATTAGGTTTGACCCTTCAGATCATAATCACGACAATTCATTCCCGTAGCGGGACTCAAATTCGCGACCCTTGACTAAGCTAGCAGTCATACTGCTGACCAGATTAACGTGTTTGGGCCTTGAGATTGATGGAAATCCGTGTTGCTGAAGGTAATCAGATGGTAATTCATGGCAAGGCATATCATGTCATTACACATCTGGCTACGTCTGAACATGAGCATGGGAAAGAGATAGGAGGTGAGGAAGTTAAAGTTGAGGCTGTACGTCGAAAGTAATAAATACAGGACTGTCATGAAAGATTTTTTAAACGAGTCAGCTTATTGATCAGTTAGTTTTTACATAAGTAAGTCAGTTACATAGCAGTACACAAATCATTATAAACTGGATATATTTCCTTGAAATTCAATCGGTACGGAGAATGTGCATTTTAAATGAATATTCTAATATCATATGATCGTGAGGATGCTTATTATAGGTCCTCTCAAGCTACAAGCCTGTCGAGAGATACCTCCTTTAAATGTTTCCGGCTTATTTTCAACATTCATAGGATGATGACTAAATATTGGCGTAGCCGAAGAATGAATTTATTTCGATTATATTTTTGTTTACTTTCTAGCTTCTGAGCATTATCCAAGTGATCTCTTATTTAATTACACAAGATGGTCTTGTAAGAGTTGGAGATCCTGGTATCATATCTTATTTTTAATTCAAACAATGAATCAAATTTTTCTGTAACCTTTTGCGTTACCATTCCCAGTCATACAATGGTTAACGAACACCCTGAAGTATAGCACTGATGTAGTGAATAATAACGCTGGATAGTTGAGGTCAACAGGCCGTTAATTGTCCAAAATAATTTATTGTTTAAATCCAATTATCCTCCTGCTTGATCCGTTGTGCTTTCAGCATTCTTAACTACGTGGCATGTAATCCGGAACAGAGTTAGACTTACCATTTACATCCACTTTCCAGGAGTTATTTCATCTTGCCACCAAACACATAGGAAATGCTTGAAACCCTTCAATATACACTATCATCTGATGCATCAGTATAAGGATATCGACCTAACGCCTCAGAAATAAACTAATCTTGTGTCTGAGAAGCAATTCACAACGTAAGCAGCAATGTGTCCTATCCCGAATTTAAACAAAAGGGTATAATTGAATGCTCTACCTTTTAAGTGTACCCCAAGGAAGTTAACAAAAATATAAATTTAAGTTTATTGATAGCAATCAAAGAGAGAATATCATTCCTAATATTCTTTTCGTGTCAAAAACACATTTTGAGTGTTCTCAAAAATAATAACGAATGGTATTCAATTTTTTTTTAGTTTTTTGAAGAAAACTGAAGCGAGTATAAATTAAAATGTGCATCAAACTTAAGTTATAAAATATAGCTATAAATGTAGCAATATATGTTTTTCAAAACACTGCCTTAAAATTTTAATTATGTTAATAAAGTGACTGTTGTAAGCTATGGAGTTTGAAAATTGCATACATAGTTACGAGTACTTATCTGAGTTTGCGTCGATATTATGCAGATCGTATTTCACTGTAAAATAGAACTTACCATAATAGTTGGGCATCAATTAGAATTTAAGGTGTAGGTGTTCTGAAAAGTGAAATATGCTATTTCTAGCGGGTTCATACTTTTGCTAGTAGCTACTGGTCCAAACGTGCAAATATTATCGTCTATATCGTTTATGTCGAGTAAATTAAAACAGTAAATTTTAATTTTTTCCCCAGCAACAACCGTTACTTTTGCTGTTAATAATAATTAGGTAACCAATTAAATTATAGTTTAGGTCTTAGAAAACATATATGCTGTGTATTTCTCATTTCGCACCGTATTAATTTTCATATTTCTTATTCGTATTTCATTTCAATATGTTATGCAAATTCGATAAAGTTACGCCTGAGACAACAAATCGTATTTCATATACTTTTTAACTAATTGCGTATTACTTTTCAAAAGACTCCCTCAAATGATGGCCGACCTCAAGATGTTCAAATAATCTCTCATTGAGCCTTTTCATAAACGGAGGAGTCAATACGAGGTTTCGATGGAATGGGAGCTACTTCTCATTTTAAAATAGCGGGTTTCAGCCATTGGTTCAAACTTTTCAAGCACCTTCTGACGTATAATACAACATCAGATTTATTCGATATTCATTAAATGACCTTTTCCACCAACTTTCCCTCTGCCTCTCTCCTCTGGGCTGCTAAAAAACAAACCTATAAAGTTATCGATTTCCCCAACCTAATCCCCCCCCCCATCCCTTTATTTTGGTTTCGCGTGATAAGGGAATACAGTAATTTTGTTCCCATATTCGATCTCCACTTACTCGTGAGGGCAAAAATGTCAAATGATCATAGGTCACCTCATAGGCCGCAAAATACTTTAAATTTCAAAGGAATAGACGTAGAATTGCTCACCTAGCAGTAACGTGACCGAAAGCTCTAATGACGAAGATTTGGGGGAGGGGTGGGAGAAATTTGGATTTTTTTTAAATAATAAAAAAAAGTAAGAACGTCGGAGTCGTTGCGGTGCTGATACCCTCCGATGGCTATCACATCTCTTTCACGAAAGGGCAGAGATGATGAATTTCCCGTTAGAGCCAGCGTCAACCCCGGTGCGGTGGTGTGTGGACAGGCTGCCCCAGGGTAGGGCGAGTCGTCCGAGAGGGCGGTCTCAAAATGAACAGGGTCGAGGGGCCGCGTCGTGCACACGACGGCTTTTAGAAGGCCATGAATATTTCGGAGGGGCGGGCAGCGATGCGTTAACCTGACTGTTAACACTCCATCCCGTCAACAAACCCTTCAAGCCTAGGCCCGTTCTATCGGTGAATGCATGTGTGTGTTTGTGTGTGTGTCTGTGTGTGAAGGAGAGTCAAATATTTCCCTATCCTCTCTCCTTATCCTCCCTCTCCCTTCTCCGGCCCCGTTGCTGCGAAGATACATGTGAGTTCCTGAACGGGTTTGCCAAAGGCTCGGTCTTTTGCGAGGAGAACTCTCTCTCTCTCTCCCACTTCCCTCCCGTCTTCCTGTGCGAAAGGTTGAGTGCAATAGTGACGTACGGCTTTGTCAAAAGGCAGGATTGATTGAGAATTGGGGAAATTCCACGGGAGCGCATGAAAAACCTTTCACGTGGCAAGGGCTCAGAAAGAGTTTTAATAGGTTCATGAGGAACGTGGAAAATATTATTTGGTGAAGAGCGTAGAAATTTATTGTGGTAGGTTAACTTTTTGGAATTGTTTCACGCAGTATTGTTTAAAGAATTTGGGTACTGTTATTGGTATTCTACCGGTTAGGGTAGTTTTGAATAGACACAGCCTGTGAAGTTATACAAAAATTAATTTGCTTGTCTTTCGTAACAAAAAAACACAACCTGAATTCTGGAACTACAATAAGTCCCTCTTCAATTCCGCATACTTTTTTCCTCCCTTCAGTCCATCCAACATCCTTATCCTATTCCTACCCATTCCCCATTTGTTCGACGTACTCCCCTCAATCACAGTCTTCAACATCCCATCGCCAATCAAAATGTTCTGCATCCATTTCTCCCGCCTCCTTTGGATTTCTTCCAATAATCCTCTCTCCTCCCCCAACATGCCTAGCACTTCCTCGTTTGTTTTCCTGTCAGTCCAATTCATCCTTCACCTTGTCATTTCCGCTAAAATGTATACAATTTGTGCTCCGTGGGTTTCGTTGCTTAGTTCATCATGGAGGTGATCATCAGATAGTGAGACCTAGGTCGTCAATGGATATCGAATTCATTTGTTAGGTGAAATCAATTCTTTGGGTCGTTACTGCGTCACATTTCTCGCGCGGCACTTTACTATTTTAACAGCAGTATTTCAGTGTGAGGAAATGATGTTTTTTTTTTACATTTCCAACGCATTACAGCTCTAGATGATCGACCATTGGCTTTCTATACAGCCCGCCTCCTCTCATTCCTCTTGTACAGCCCTCCGCTCCAGTCACTCACACCTTATCGCGTTAATGTCTCTCTCACTCCACGTCTTGTATCCGACGTCTTCTGGATCTCATTCCCTAACCCCAAAACATCTACTTCAGTGGTTGTGCTTGTGTCATTCTCGGCGCAATCCCAAGTCAGCTCATTCTTCTTTTTTCCATGCTAAAAAGAAAGACTCGTACTTTTCCACAGATTTTATTATACGGAACGGTTATTATAGGGTACCGTATAATAAAATCTGTGGAAAAGTACGAGTCTTTATTTTTAGTATGGATATTAAATACTTCCACGAAGTGAAGCCTGAAACAATAGAATATATTCATTCTTCTTTATTCAGCTTTATTCAGTCAGGGGATTCGTAAGTCTTCGTCATGATTTCTGATAAATATTTTTTTTATTTCCTGGCTCCTTATTCTTCAGATTTCATTTTCTTTTGTAAGGCGGATAATATTCCCTTCAAATATTCTGAATACCGATACATTCCGCACACATATTTAAAAACTAGCTTATCAGTATCTAGAAACTGCTTATGTAATACAGCTTCATTTTTGTAGAATAAGGTAGCACCTTGGATTGTATTTATTTTCTGTTCACGAAAGAGACTTACTTACTTACTATCATTTAATTCGTTCGGTAATAACGTGTTCTCTATATTCAGTTTATCGCTTCTCAGGAGATAAGGATAAGAAAATTAAGCGGAACTTATTTTAGAACTGCAAGCGTCATCTAAAAGTTCACCAAATGACATCTTGGATACATTATTTTCACAGTGGTTTAAGCCATACGAAGCAAAGTCAAAGGAGGTGTAAAATCTTAAAGAGTTAGAATAAGCTCGTCATCACATTTTTTCTTGAATCCCTTCCGTTCTTTCTTAAATTGGTATGGAATTGGAATTTTCTGAAGTGCAAAGAAAGCCTCAAGATATTGAATAAGATGAAGTGAATGCAAACAAGTGATTACACAATTACTTTAAGAAAGAGCATAGACGATTGATGGTTTGTGGTTTTTTTATTGAACGATCCATTGAAATGATACTGTTTAGAATCTCAAAAACTGAGCTAAGTATACCAAACATGCCGTTTTATAAATATTCTCGGGGATCGAGATGGTGCGGGGGCTAACGTACTGGCTTCCCACCCTGAGGGCGCGGGTTCAAATCCCGGCGGTGTTGAATATTTTTCAGAGGTATCTCGATCCCTACTTGAGGTGCTTTGAGGAGGGCACTTTGAGGGAGTACGCCGTCCGTCGGATGGGACGTTAAACTGCGGACCCCTTGGCGCCTTTCGTAAAGAGTAGGCTAATGCCGACGCCGAGTTTCTCTCCACCCTTCATCCTTTCCTGTCCATCCCCTATGGCGCAAATGACCTCAGCTGTCGGTCGCCTCCCCTAAATACTACTACTACTACTGTGCGTCATGTTAACAATATTAGCATTCAAGACCACTTAAAACTCTTTAGAATGACCATTATTATATTTTTTCAACGAGACAAAATATTTTGTTAAGTTCTATGAACAGCATGTGAAGTCGAGTATTTGATTCATAGCATTTTTCTATCGTCTTTCGGAAAGGAAACCTTTTATCAATTTTAATATTACCTGGCCGAAAAGCACACTGATGTTCTCCGATTTCTTTTCTCCGAAAAGTAAGTGGATCAAATGATAAATAATTATTTAAAAAATAGATTACAACGATGCCTATCACGACATTCATGCACAAAACATTCAAGGCATATAAATCGAACTCCATTGCAAAATATGACACGTTTACAAATGAGCGGCAAGTGTAAGATCAACATAAACAAAAAAAATAAAATGAGATTATCATGAAAGAAAAAGTCTTTAGTTAAACGTTAAAAATTGAGAGTAAACAATAGAGCGGGTAGAACTGTTACTCATCTTTGAAGTGCTTTACACCAAGATTGTTAAGTAATTGGTAGTCACAACCACAAATGCGTTTGGTAAGGTAGCTTTATAAGTAAGAGGGAGTTAATAACAGGGACGTTGTGTAAGAATTTGAAGAAAATATTAGTGAAAATATTTATGTGGAGCGTGGAAACTTGGACGAAACTAAGAAATTGTAGCCGGGTCCAAGTCTTTGTTCGTCTAAAACCTTTGATGGTAGCCTACCAAATATAAAATCCAATCGATTATCTATGAGAAACGTGTATCAATTTTGTGGGTTAGTGATATTTTTTCATAAATATAAACATATTGAAAATAATTTGACCTTTGCAACGCTTCTCTTTCGAACGAGCTACAAAAACTGCGAATCAATCGTTTTCCTTCGCACAGCACGATATATATATATATATATATATATATATATATATATATATATATATATATATATATATATATATATATATATGTATATATATATATATATATATATATATATATATATATATATATATATATGTATATATATATATATATATATATATATATATATTTAAATTATTTATTTAATTCAGTTCATCCAGGATTTTTTATGCAAGCATACATGTATTCACTATTCAATCATGTGCCGAAATAACGATCAAACTGTGCACCATATCATATTCTACGATCGTGGTTCGTTTTAAATTCATTCATCGAATGACTTGCTTTGAAATAGTTCTGTCTCTGGCGCACTTTAAAATATATACATAGTCGGGGAAAATATATAGTTGGGGTGAGTGATGTTTCATCGCAGTTTTCCGTGCGATTCGGACCGCGTCAGCGGGTCAAGCTTGCTCTCGATTCCTTCCCCTCACTCCCCTCCCCTTATGACCTCACCTCCGAACACCCCATCCCTCCAACCTCTCTCTCACCCTCTCTCTCTTCTCCGCCCTCCCGCCCATCCACCCCCTCCCATCCGTGCCCTCTCCGTTATCCTGCGAGGGCTCCTGTTTCTCGTCTCATCCCCGCCTGTATCTGTCTGTCTGAAGGCATTTACGACATGGATGCTTACCTTACCGTCGAGACCCGACGTCCCCCACCCCCCTTAACTTCCCCCAATTCTCTCTCTCCCCCACCAATTTACCTTCCACGCCTGCCAGATACTTCCTTACATCCCCCCCTCCTCCTTCCTGAAGCCTCTGACGCGGAACTTTCTCGTAATCTCGATACACTTCTCATCTTCAAAGGTGGGATCCCTAGCACGCACGGGTCTACTATTCCTCCTCCCTCCCTCATCTCCAGCCCGTTTCCGTCGAAAAGTTGAACGCCTTAAAAAAAGTGGATGTTGAGCCCCAGCGGGGTGCCATTTATTTATGGTGCTTGTCGCGTTCCTCTTTCGAACCGCACCTGTGGTGATGCGCGATTCCCCTCCCTCTCTCTCCTCCCCACATCCTCGTCCACTCCCCCGCTCCCCGAAATAAAACTTTCCCCTCCAACGTGGAGTATTTTCCCAAATTCGTTCTCCCCCTTTCGTTGCGGTTTTCGCAATGAGTTCCGCATACAGTGACCGCCGCACGAATGCACCCTTTATATAATTTGGAGCTCGTGATAGTAAAATAAAAGGAATTAGTTGCAATACGATCCGGGGCAAGCAAAACAAATATTCATTCGACTATCTAATGCACAGGTAATAAAAAGGACTACGATGGCCAGTAGACATATAGTACTATATATCCTCGAGGTTGTGTAATGACTCGGAAGTTTGTTGGAAATATCTTTACAGCGTACATGCTCCGTTTCCGCAAGGTTACACGTTGGCTTTTTATCTACGCTATCCACAGATATCTATCCGTAGCGTTTGAAAGATTTTAGTTTTATTTTTTTAACCTGATGGATATCAATGAGAAAATGGTGTTAGTTTTTCTCTCCAAGAGGAAACCCAAGTTACAGGCCAAGTGCTCCATACGTTGAGTAGATCTGACTATATACACCGGTCAATTTAATTTTTTAATGAAACCATGTGAAATGTACAAATTTTTCATTTGATTCGAGTATTAGTAGTAACCAATCCTAGGACAAATGCATCAAAAATGAATGAAGTTGAATTCAAACTGTGGTCTTTGGAGCTTCAGGCTACCAACCTGATCACTTCAGTCGGGAAGCTGGAGTTAACAGAACTGTCTTTTGTAGGGTCTATCTGGAGATGTTTCCATGGCTGCATACTTTCATCAAAACTTAAACTTTTTATTTTTACCCTTTGTTGTATTCAAAGTTTTGGACACCCCATCGTTGTTAGAATAACCATTATTTCACGAAATATTTCATTAATTCGTTCTGTGATTGGATTAGTAATGAGCGTCAGCGCGTATGTAGCTCAATTCCCCACAACCATGTTTTGATTGTTTCTTCTTATATCACCGGAGATGTGAATTGTTAAGGGGGCCAAACCTTTCACCGACATCAATTTCTCTTTCTTCTCTATAGAAACCATTCGAAAGTGTGGACTCAACCGTACGTCAGTGCACAAAATTCGAAAGAGCGAATCTTGCGTGAGCATTAATAAAAGGGAAAATCTCGTCTTCTTGAATCCACACATGGACAATAGAATAATGCCAAAATGTTAAGAGAACGCTAAATTTTAATGGTAAATTTCTACTAATTATAATCACACGTCATGATATTTTAATCCGCACTTGGCGAGTCATATTATTATTATTTCCATTCGAATTTAGAACGCAAAATCTGTGATAACAATCAAAGATTAGTCAGGAAAAATATTAGCTGAACCAGAAAAGATCCAAGAGAGGTGGAAGGAATATATAGAAGAACTATATGGCAAAGACATCAGGTCACTAGGCTTAGATATAGAAAGAGAATATGACGCAGATGAGAATAGCTTAAGTTTAGGTTTACTCGATGGACATTAAGGGAATTCAAATCAAATAAGACCGTGGCAGTAGACAACATTCGCTTATAACCACTTTAAGGTTTAGAAAAACGTGGAAGGAAGAGTTTCTATGAATTAATCCGTAGTATTTATGTGGGAGAAATTTTCCCGTTATATCAGTGTTAGTTCCTATCCAAAAATGGTAAAGGCAGAAATATATGAGGACTACAGAACAATAAGTTTGATTTTGCACGTAGCTCAAGTGATTCTCAGGATCATCAATACATATGTGGAGAGCAGGGAAAAGGAATACTTCGGGGATGACCAGTTTGGGCTCAGGAAGGGTAGAGGCAAGCGTGATGCTATTTCAGTAATGAGGCCACTAATAGAGAGGAACAAAGAACACAGTGATGATGTATACCTCTGTTTTGTAGACTTCGAGAAAGCGTTTTATGGAGTGAATTTGGGTGGAATTAATGAGTATATGGCATAAAACAGGAATAGATTGGAGGGATAGGAGGCTAATCCGCAACCTGTACATGTCTCAGACTGCTCATGTGCGAGTGGGGAACGGAGAGTCCGAATGGGTAGTGCTAGGAAAAGAAGTAAGACATGGTTGTCCATTATCATCTGCACTGTTCAACGTACGAGTTCAAACCCGTACTGAAGGCGGATCACATGTTCTCCTGCCGCCCCTCCAAGCCCAGCGCTCTAATGTTGCCAGATCGAACGCTACGGTGCCAGTCTCATTACTTAATTTAAAGACCTTGTATACGTGCATGGAATGGTAAAAGAGGCATGGGAAGAACTGGAGGCAAGAATGAAAGTCGGTGGGCTATTCATCAAATCAGTCAGGTTTTCTGAAGATCAAGCTCTAGTTTTTCAGTCACCCAATTGGATGAAAGCATTGCTGAATTCATTGGAATGTCAGTGCGATTGATATGGAATGAGAATAAACGTAAACAAAACATAGGTTATGTGATTTTTGAGAAAGAGAAAGGTTAAGTTAAATAATAAAATATGAATTGGAGTATTCCAGAAGTGTTTAGGACCAAAATGGTCAAAGTATTAGGGGCACAACACGGGGATTTGCGTTTTTCACAGACCTTTTTAACTAGTCAAATAAGCTTGCTAAAGGAGGGCGGAATTAGTGACAGGGACTTGAAGATGTTATGACAAGGCTCACAAAAGGTTTTTAATGGAGCAAGGTTTTGTACCGTGCGGAAATATGGCCATTGAAGCCGGATGATAAGCGTAGGTTGGAGGCTTTTGAAATGTAGAAGTTGAGAAGGATGGAAAAGTTGAAGGAGACGGAAGTGCTAGACATGGCGGGGGAGTAGATAAGATTTTTGGTAGAAATCCGCAGCAGTCAGGGAAAAGAAATTACATTTTGATTGGAAATGGGCTTTCGAAGACTGTGTTAGAGGGGAAAATATTGGGAGAGCGGGAAAGGGGCAGAAAAAAAATTTGAGGCATTATGAGCTAAGGCCATTTTTTACGGAATGAATGAATGGAGAAAAGAAGTATGCGGAATTGAAGAGGATCTTATTGCAGTGTTGAATATCAGGTTGCGTTTTGCTAGGAAAGACAAGAGAATTGGCATGATGTCAACAGCCATGATGTCAATAGCCATGACTCCTGCCCGCAGTTGTGTGCCCTATATGCGCGGAGTAAGGTATGTGTGGGCTCGACATCTAAAAATATAATTTAGTAATGTTTTAGCATGAAGCATGACATTTTACTTTGAATACGTGCCGTGACCTTTAAACTTTTTTATAATATTCTCCGAAGGCAATTAATTATATGAGGAAGAAATATATGGTTGCTTTAGATGCATGTAGACTAGAAAGATATGTAGGTTGCGACTTGTAGAAGACATAGCTGTCTGCACTCAAAGTGAATAGTATCGCCAAGTAACACAAAGGAAAGATACAATGAAATAAGAATTAGTGTTTTGTTGAATAGGCAGCCAAATTCTGACTGATAAGTGAAGAAAGATAAATATATATATATATACGTATGTGTACCTAGAAATACGTATGATCAGTATAGGAATGGCGAAGAGGCCTTAATGTGTGATTAAACAAACATTGCTCGATCAATACATTCTGCTGACAATTTCCATCTTACTTTCTCCATTACTATGTATTACATTACATTACACTACATTACAGTACATTACTTTCTCATTTGGTTCGGACATTGAAATAAAATAACTCAAAGAAACGTAAGGAGTGTATATTTTGTGGAAAATTTGGGTTGAACATTGGAACTGCAGGAAGTTTGGTATTCGTTCAATAGATCTTCATCAAATATTTCCTATTGCACTAAAGTGAGCGTTTTTTATTGACTTTTTTTATAAATGATGATGCTCTGACATTTTCACGTCATATTTTTTACAAATATTGTTACCTGAACGTAATAAATTTATTCGTGGACTACTTTTTAAATGAATCCATCCATTGGTTGATTCATGAAAGGAAAAGTTGTACGCTGAGGATTAAGAATAAAAAGATTAGTATAAAAAATGAAAATGAATATCGGATCATATATAAGCTCCCCCTCCCCCAGATCATGGTTGATGAATTTGGTTCAACGATGCACTTCTTTGCAGCGAGAAGAGCATGGTATAGTAGGGCAATCCAAGCCCATATCGGAGGTTATAAACTTAGAGAGTAATAGCATCCAGATATGGGGCGGGATGGTCATCATGGAGGTATCCTGTTATTGTAACCGCGAGGGGACGGATGGCCCCATATCCATGTGTATATAAATGCACGACCGCTTCTCTTCTTACACAAATCACAGAATGATTAATTGAATAGACATGAATTGAATAGTATGTATAGCTTATATAAATACTTTTTCTCTATACATTTATTGAATTTTAATATGCTCTTTGACGTTAGTACTTCATATTCCGGAGCATGAGAATGTACCTGAAGTAAATTTACTTACGTCGAAATGCGTTTCATATTGAATGAAAGTGTATGGGTAAAGTATCAACCTACGTGGTTTATTTAAAACCAATTTTCACAAATTAAAACCAGATACATTATCGGAGATTGCATAGACATTTGACACATAAACAAACACTTACTAAACGTGTGATTTTCTTCTTTTGAGCAAAGAAGTGCATAGCAGAGATACATATTTTTTTAAGTCTATCTTCGGGAAAATATTGGTAAAAATGCATGCGGGAATGTTTTTAAAACTTGATTTCTGCAATAAATCTTTGATAATATACAGCTCCAAACAAGATTTATATAATTCTTACTATATCGACCAGAAAGCATATGGTGTTTCTTTCAAACGATATAATTTATCAATTTAATGTATAACATCTTTAGAAACCCTGCTCATATCAAGCCTTTGGAAGAGGACATCAGAAATATTTGTGTAGCTTATCTCAATTATTTTATATATCAAATATTAGGCCATTTAGTATTGTAATTGTTTTTTAATAGCTATTTTTTATGAAATGGCCTCCTTAACCTGTATTACTGAGTATTCAGATATTTAATTTCAATAATGTCCATACCTTACATTTTTCATTTTACTTTTGGGAAAACTTCAGCTATGTGCCTGAAATTATAAAGTCTGTCCATGTACCTGAGAAACTTGCACTTGCCCCGTTCAAATGCCATGTGTAAGCGCAAATTTGTCATTGCCAAAGTAAACTAATCCATTTTTTTAGATTACTCAGGAGTATCTTTATCTCCTTTCCCTGGATATACGCTCGGCCTCATCAAAGAGATGTTTTCCGTGTCATGAAATTTTCTGAATACTGGGTGAATGTAAAGGCAGCTTCAGCAAATACTAATCACTCCACCCTTCTAGATGTACAAATTTACGCTCCAGGGAACGCCGTCAGCCCCTCATGTCTCCGCTCTGGGAACCCTTAGTTCCAATTGACCTTTCTCCGTTTAATTCCCTTTCCCTTTGAACAGAAGGTCTATCTCAAATCTTGTATTTAGCTCACGAAAAGTTAAAGTCTACGACTTTCTAATTCGTATTTCTTCCTTGCTCATTTTCAAGCTACACATCAAGAGGAGCTCTTGAAGTTGTGTCCGTCCTCATTTAAAATCATGTTCATCTAAGATAAAAATCTACCAATCAATGTGTAAAAGAATTCGGGTCGTAGATTTTTTTGGCTCACGCTAAATCATCATGATATGTGTGCAATTGCGACATATTTTTACGGAAAAAACACTGCGTAAACCGAACTTTCTATAATTGTACAGGTGTGATGATGTTGGTACCCTATCCGTTGGTACCCTATTTGTCTGTAAAAGTAAGTGATGATGTTGGTACCCTATCGGTCGCGTTAATATTTGCGTCGTAAAATTAATCTTTGTGTGCGAAACTTTGTGGAATGGTTCCATGACGAATAATCTTAAAATAATACATTATGATTCAACATATAAAATAAACTTTAGCTGTCAGTCAGTGATTCCTCATACTCTGATGATGGTGGCTGGGACCGCCAACCCATAAAGTGAGTTATTTTCTTTTTAATTAAGTATTTTAAATAATTTTTTAGCAATATAGTATATGCCTGTGCATCGCACATTAGTGAGCACCATAAAGGTCTTATCTTTAATATATACACACACACATACATAATATATATATGCATCACTTAGTGGTATATCTGCGGCATTGATTTAGATTGAGAGTCGAATTTCATTCCCAGGCGATTATCCTCAGGGTTGAGCGTACAGTAAAGTGGACTGATCATGAAGAATGGCTAAACGGAAATGAAATCCGTTCAAAGAATCGAAATTCAACTCGTCTATCCCTTTCTTACTCTCTTACCATGGGGGGTTAACGTTATTGCAAGTTAAATGAAACGGGAAGAAAATAAATAGCTTGTATTCTTTCGGGCGGAATACATCACTCGAAGGGCAGATGTTCGGTGAAAAACGACCGAACCTGTCCCAGCGGTGCTTGCTCCTCCTTGCGCTCCCCGTTTCCAATTTCCATGGCTCACCCCTTTTTCCCAGGGACTCTTCCCATTATGCCCATATCATTGCATAAAATCTGAAACCCGAAAAGTTTCCAGGGCGAATAATTCGTCATATAGGCGCCTCTGCACCCACGATGCCATCCCTCCCTTCTCCTCCATTACTTTCCTCCCTGTTTAAAGAAAACGGTAAGATTGGCATCGCCCCGGCCACTCTCACTCCCGACGAGATACCTCAATTTTATGCCTCCACCTCATTTCCTTCCACTAACCCTGAACAGCTTTAGCGCTAAATTTTAAAGACGGGTTAATCCACCACATTGTTTTGGGTTGATGACCTCGACAATATGAAATGGGGCCGAATACATCACATGCGCGACATAATAAACTACAATTTTTTTTTCTCAGGGCAAAGGGCAACTAATTCAATAGCCGACTCAATTTTATTTCTTTTAATCCGTACTGTAATACTTAAAAGCTTCTTAAAAATGGAAATAATCAATTTTTCGTCTGAGAGATCTCGTGTGACGGATTTCACGAATCAAACAACGTTAATTTTCTTAATATACCTTTAAATTTTTTTAAATCCCTGCCAAATTTATAAACACGGTATTTTAAGTGTACATTTCTATTTTTTTAGTAACTTCCTAATAATTACAACTCAAATTTACTAAAAAAGGCCCTGATGGAAGAATTTGGCACAAGTGTTGTTGACAGATTGCCTAACTTTTACTTGCATGACCATTGTAACTCTTTACTCAAGAACATAAAGTATAGTACACCCTACGTGCATAACCAAGGAAAATTTTGCTTTGAACCAATGTGTATTAAACACTGATTCTCGCATTTATCGCGGTATCAAATGAGAAAAAGCTTGATTCAGGAATGGCCGAGGTATCTCCCTCTATCATTCATTGTGTTTTTATATTCTTATCGCTTCGATTCAGAGATTATATCCCCACAAGGTGGTATAAAATTTCTTATTCTAAAATATCGCGTAGTCATCTTTAAGATACACTGAGTAATGAAAACATATCTTATATTAGCAGGTATGTTTATGCATTTACTTCGTTGATTTATTTCTTGTGCATACGAAAATTGTAGAGGATATTGTACCAAGGATGAGTTGCCAAAACTTCTGCTTGTTAAGTCGAGATTTTAGTTGAATGCCTTTGTTGTTTTTTATACTTTTAGCTAGAGAAAGTTATCAACTATTAATTTTTTTTAAGAGTGGGTGTATTTGGCTGGCAACTAATATTGTTTCTCCTGTTTTAAGTGTCATAAAAGGCAAGTAAGTCAGGATTTATTAATAATTCTGTGGTAAACTTCAGTTCCTCTTTAATTTTTCACTCGAGAAGCGACGAAGTTCCAACAAATAGGAAAGTAAGGAACTTTTAAAGCCATTAGAGAAAATTTCGCTTTCACCGATTATTTTACACGTAGCAATACATAAGCTATCGACGGGCATACGATAATTACATTCCCATGCGGCCGACACATGCAGGAATACTGACAATAAAAGTGAGTCTCGATGATAAAAATTATACTGAGTGATAGGTTCCAAAAATAATTCAATCGACGTAGCATCTTAATAAAGTCACTTTATCAGAAGATTCATACTTGTTCCTCTACTCGAAAATTTAAAAAAATGCATATTTTACTGGCCTAGCATTTTGCCCTCGCCATCATAACATATCTTTATCTATAAAAATGTCACTAATTAACTTAAATCGGGTATTTAAATTGGTATCTATAAACCAAGGTTTCCGCAGCGACAATATTGAGAGACTATGGCTTTAGGAGCTGGCTTGAGTCATATACATTCTGGTCTTCGTACCCGTCGTTCTTTATGGTAACAAGAGCCTAAGATAATATGGTAATTAGCGATGAAAAGAGCGGTTTGGCTCGAAAATGTACAAATAACTGGAGATAAAATGTGGCCAAATATGGAACGTCCAGGATAAGTCCTTTGAAAATTCTTGCAGGACAAATATGAAACTAAATATTCGTTGGCTCTTCGTCGCTATTCCGTGGTCCTTTGCAACGATATTAAATTTTTACACAGATGCTGAAGTCGTTCCGTAGGTGCTAATTTCTGCGTCAACAATACAGACATTTCATCTCCACAGGACAAATCCTTTTCCATCGTATAACTTTTGTTAAACAGCAATTAAAGACTTATTTAAAATTATATTTGTAAGTATAACTACTTTAAATTGAACCGTTAAAATTCATGCTAATTTTCATGAGCGCATAACTTTTCTTGTAAATTTACCGAGAGTACTTATTTTGTTTTCCCACCTGCTGGCCTAATTGGAGTTTTGTGAACCCTAGTTGTCTCTTTCTTAATTTGACGGAATTATTTTTTCGCTAATTATTTAAACTTCAATTACTTTTGGCCTCTTTCACTGCCGTGTTTATTATTTCGTCTCATCCATGCGATAAAATGGTGGATCGATAGCTCTTTCGCTGACTCTCTCATTAATTGCGACACGCGATTTCCTTGAAAATGTTTTGCATTCTCTTCCATTCATTTGTTAAAGACCAATTTTCGTCGTGTTTACTCAAACAATGATGCTTTGTTCACTATTTAAATTCGCAACTGAAATGAATTAATCTAAATTGCTCCATTTAATGCAAATGCCCATTGATCTGTTTCAAATACCATTTACGATTTCCTGTTTGATGCCTCCTGTTAAGCAAAAAGCATATATTTTTACTAAAATTAAAACCCAGAAGTGTATATTATTATCTATTAAAATATCTATTAAAACATGCGCCGCTGAATAGGCAATACCTCAATCATCTCAAGAATGATTCATCTTGCTTCAATGACAAAACTTCAGCGCTGCACAAAATCGTGATCCATGTCAAAGTTTTTACAAACCGCTTTTTAACATCCATACTCAACGTCCCTGTGATCAATACTCTCCTCCTTGTGAAAGCTCTTTCGCCCAACGAAATTTTTCTTACGTCCGTACTACCTTGACCAATTTGGTCCAAAACACTTCCGAGATAGGTAAACTCTTCAATCTGATCTAGTTATTAACTCCTATTATTAGATTTTTCCTTAGCTTTACTATTTTTCGCCAACTGCATAATCTTCCTTTTGTTTCCATTTATTCTCATATTTGCGAGGACCTCATCTACGTCATACTCTCTTTTTATAACTTAGCAGGCGCTACTTATGCCTATATATTATAGTTCCTCTCTGTATTCCTTCCATCTATCTTGGATCTTTCCTGGTTCAATTAATGATTCCTCTATTTTAACTTTGAATGTTTGCACGGTTTTTCTCTTCTTACTTCCTGCCACACTGTCACCTTCATGTATGAGATAGCGCACCAATGTCACCCTTTCCCTGTCCACATCCTCGCAACACGTCTTCCACGCTCGGTTTTCCCGCCTCAGTTCATGATTCAAATGTTGTCTGGTTATATATATATATATATATATATATATATATATATATAACATTTATACGGAACAATAGAATACAAAAATAAAATAGATAGCACGTAAAAGGACACTCACATTTCCGAAATTTTAAGTTTTCAGCCTTCTTCAGGTCAGACCCAGAGTCTGCTCTACTTACTCATTACCTAGAGCTACATAGTACATTAAAATAACTGAAAACATCTGTATCATTCTAGTATGAGTGATCGATACCAAATAAAACGTACATGTATGTCATAGTCAACCACCATTGTGACCCTTAAATTCACTTAAAGCATATTCGGCTTGAACAATATCGAGTAATGGGTGGGAATCAAATAGGTTAATATCCTAGATACGTGCATATGCGTATTATGTTTTGCACCAGTTAATTTTTACTCTTAAAAGGGCAAATAGCCTTATCACTACAAAGAAAGTTAGGTTTTCACATCCGTCTTGTTGATCACCAGTGATGACAATGATTTGGGATTCGTGCGTTCAAATTCAAAAATTCGGTTTCGTCACATGTGGAGCTCATAGCAACTTCAGACTTGGAAGTATGAGAAGACTTATACTAGTAGTATTTTGGGGAGGCGACCGACAGCTGAGGTCACCTGCGCCATAAGGGATGGACAGGAAAGGATGAACGGTAGAGAAACCCGGCGCCGGCATTAGCCTACTCTTCACGAAAGGCGCCAAGGGGTGCGCAGCTTAATTTCCCATCCGACGGACGGCGTACTCACTCAAAGTGCCCTCCTCAAAGCACCTCAAGTAGGGATCGAGATACCTCTGAAAAATATTCAACACCGCCAGGATTTGAACCCGGGCCCTATGGGTGTGAAGCCAGTACGTTAGCCCCTGCACCATCTCGATCCCCGAGAATATTTATAAAACGGCATGTTTGGTATACTTAGCTCAGTTTTTGAGATTCTAAACAGTATCATTTCAATGGCTCGTTCAATAAAAAAACCACAAACCATCAATCGTCTATGCTCTTTCTTAAAGTAATTGTGTAATCACTTGTTTGCATTCACTTCATCTTATTCAATATCTTGAGGCTTTCTTTGCACTTCAGAAAATTCCAATTCCATACCAATTTAAGAAAGAACGGAAGGGATTCAAGAAAAAATGTGATGACGAGCTTATTCTAACTCTTTAAGATTTTACACCTCCTTTGACTTTGCTTCGTATGGCTTAAACCATTGTGAAAATAATGTATCCAAGATGTCATTTGGTGAACTTTTAGATGACGCTTGCAGTTCTAAAATAAGTTCCGCTTAATTTTCTTATCCTTATCTCCTGAGAAGCGGCGGAGATGAAGAAAGCACAAAGAGTTCGTGGAGAGATAGAGGTTAAATAGAGCTCCATTTAATTTGTGCCATTTTGTTACAAAACCCATTAGGATAACGCGGATGGCCTCCCTTTCCCCATCCCACATTAATCCCGTCTCTTTCCTCTTCCTCGTCTGCAGCTTTCTTCCTTCGTCCCCGAGCCTTTAACCTCCCTCCCTCCCCTCCCCTCCCCCCGCTCCACCCCCGTCCATTAATTTTGCGCCCCACCCCTTTCATCCGAGTCGCTCCTTCCTTCCATGTCCTTGCCTCAGATTCCATTAAAGGCTGCCACCTTGGAAAAACTGAGGAAAAAACCACAAAACTTAGAGTGGGAGACTGCCGAAAAATCGCTAGAATTTGTCTAAAAGAAAATGTATGTGCCATGCCATTAAGATGCACCATTTCAGAAAGAAAAGGATGGGTTTCAAAGACTGAAGATGCGCATTTTCTCTTAAAGATCACGTCATGAGTAGCCCAAAGAACGCATTAACAACAATTGGTTAGTTCCTTCAAACGAATAACCTGTATGGAATAAACGTCGAAACGGCAAGAAGCATTTTCATCCATCTCATTGACCTAGTCATCTCATAAAATTCATTCAAGCACAATCCTTTTGCTCTACCGCATGTATTATTTGCTTATTTCCACGTTCTAATTTCGACCCCTAACTCATCGACAAAACAGTGAGGGACTACATTTGTATTTTTGCAGGATTTCATAGTTAGGAAGTATTTCCAGTAAATTTCAATCAAAGTTCCATCGCGTTGTCGGCGCATTACTTTTCCTCAGGTGTTCAATCTTTTCTTTGCCACCCTCATCTTTTTTTTCGGATTCTCTCTTGTAATACCCGTGGCGAATCTTACCGTCTCCTTAACCAGGATGTTGTCGAAATGTTATTATAGTTCAAGATCCTCCAAGACTAAATATTTCTGTTAACATTAACGGGGAGGCAGGCATTTTTTCCGGTTGATAGAAGAAAATACCATTTCTGCTGCTGTGGTGAAATTCAGCCAGCCTCGTGAGAATAATAATCAGCGGTATCTTCATTCATACGATTATACAAGCTTTTACCCTTCTCGGTGACCATCGAACGCCATTTAGTTTGCTCCAGTTTCTCTCCTCGCATCGTAACGTACAGCCTTCAGCTTGTCTCTTTCTTACGTTGATATTTTAGTCCTATTCAAATTTATTTTTATTTTAGACCTTGGACTTATGTTATACTCTATTTTTATGTTATACCCCTAGATATACCCTTATGCTTCCAGGGACACCTGCAGGTCTTCACGATATTCTGTTATGACTGTGATGTCATACGCAAAACGGAGCTTGTCAATTTCTTCTCCCATTCACCTCAATCCCTTTGATTCCTATTTCTCGCCCTTCTTTTTATCGTCTCTTCCATAAATAAGTTAAAAAGTGCTGAGAGGTTGCACCCTTGTCTATTTCCTTTGTCATTTTTTATGCTTTTTGCTTTCTTTTTCTATCCGTCTGTCATTCGAAGCGCGTCGGCTTGGTCCTGAAAGAGTCGATGGATTATTTTTCAGTCGATGTAATCAATTCTAAATCTTCCCAGAATTTGAGCATTTTGGTTCCACTGACGTTGAAAATGCCCTCTCCACTTCTATAAATATCCTTTTAAAGTGGTCCATTTACGCCAATAATTTAATCCACCATCATCTCCAGGGACAGTGTTAAGTTCTTTTGTTCTTCCTGCGCTCCAATTGGATTTCCGACCGGTTGTCTTCGATTTTCCTTCCGATATAATGTGGCTTTCATTCTGTGCCTTCTGTTCTCAATACATTCGCATAGTTTTCTGTAATTTTTCTTCTGTTGGGTTGATTATTTGCTCTTAAATATTGGAGGCACGTGGCATCATCTATTCCTAAGTTCTCATGACCATTTATTGCCTTAATTGTCTTCCATTGCATCAAAAATGAAGATCATGCTGGAGCAAGAATGCCTCGTTGACTTATCCGTTAATTTTCCTTTCCCAGAGTTCCATGTTGATCTTCAGGTCTTTCACTGCTCTGATGGTTGTACTTCTTATGACATAGACGTACTTGCATTCGTTTATCTCTTCCTCTTCTTTCATATAGACTCACTCTAGAGGCTTCGGTCTTCAGGAGAGTTATTTAATGTGTTCCTTCTCTTTCTTTCCTGTCTTCGCCTTATGCCAGCCTATCCACACTCTCATGTTTGATGCTGTTTCATTTCATTTTTCTCCCTCGAAAGTGACAACATTCTATTTGGAATCTTATTTCAGTGTTTTCTTTCTTCATACCTTCATTAATTTCTCTTTAATTAACAATGTAAACCTTATTTCATTTCTTAGGTTCTTTTATTCCGATCATATTTTAATCTTCAGTGTTTCTCACTATTTTTCGTGAAAATAGGACGTACATAATGAGTATTAAATAAATATTTTATAATTATGAAAAATAAAAGTTACTCATATCTCTGGGATGGATTATGTGTTACTAAATGACGTTGGCTATTATTCAGGAAGCGAGAACAAAAATTTCGATTAGAGAGATTGACCATTATTAAAAAATATAGAATTCCGTATCATGCGATCTTTAGCCAAGTTCTACCGCTTCAACCGCGTCGGATTTGCCTTTCAGACTGTTTTTAATAATTCCTGTGACACCGGAGGTTTCGTATTCTCATGCAATTCTTTAGATTTGTTATGGATTTCTCTTCTCACCGTCTGTGAAATTAATACGGTGTTATAATGTTAACAATACGGTATTGAATATCTCGAGTTAAGATTTCCAAACAAAAATTGTTTGCTTCGCTATATTCCAGTTTATCCCAAATTTCAATTTTTTTGTTAAATATACAAGAAAACCTGCATATACGAGTCGATAATTTCTATTTTCCTCATAGTCAATTATTTCTGTCATAAAACTGGCCAACAAGCTCTAATGTGGAACGAGACAGCTAGCTAAGTTAGCGAACAGAGTCAAAACTAACGCGAGATGTAAAATACGAAGTGCCACTAGATGTCGCTGCGTCCAAGCGCAAAGTGAGGAAGAGGCGGCATAGAAAGTATTCATATTCCGATGTGCTGGCGTTAGTTAGTGCGCTAATATAAGAAAATTCGTTTTTTTTATAAAAAAGACATTGGATTGAGATTCGCATCTGGATCGTTGATTAGAAACATAATCCACCAGAGATAGCCCATGCAAATTTTTGTTGAAATTAGATGGCTATTTATTATGACTATTAATTATTTATCTGAATTAATATCGGAGAGGTTTAATTTTCAAGATGAATTATATTTTCAAGGTGAACTTCATAGTATCTTTTCATGGGGCTTTAAAAGCTGGCTTCAACCCTTGTGAAGGTAAACAGCGTCACAAATGGGTTCCGATGATGTTCAACTGATGCTAAACCTTGATCACGAGAATATACATATTTTCTCACGACCAAGGCATCGTTGTAGTTCAATACACGCACACAACTAATTTAACGCCTTTCATTTCAATATGAAGCATTTCCATAAATATTCACCGGATACAGTAAACCTTAGAGTCACAAGTAATTAATGGCGTGTGACACAAAAAACTTAGGGTTTTCTTGGATAAATAAGGACTGAGCTCGAGTTTTCGTTCGTGGGAATCGGCAGTCCCTCTGAGGATCAAGGAGGCCCCATCGGAAAAGGGTCCCTCTCATCGCATAAGGACAAAGAATGCGTCTATTCGATGTAATCCCTCTCCCATATATAGCCAAGTGCCATCGATATTGTGCAGAGTAGTAAAGACAAGTTGCATTTTATAAAATTTAGGAAAAAGTATGAATACTGTTCGATGATACAGAAATATACTATGCATTAAAGGGTTTCAGCGGGCGGAAAAAGGCTTCCTCTATTGGCAGACCAAACCAGTATTTCACCATGTATTTTAGTTCTGAGAGAAATGCGAATGGAAAGATGTTGATATTTGGAAATATCATGGGGAGTTAAATCACAAACTCCCTAGAAGAGCCTGCCCAGAAAACTGTATTCAAAAAGGGTGCGAATGAACCTCCACCAACCCTACTTACATAATGCAACTCGTTGGTTAAATTTGCTTTTATATTTTTCTGTGCGAACCCTTGTTTTCACTGTCAAATTAACCGAATAAAAATTTTGAATATGTTATATAATATATTTAAAATTACCGTTGCTAAATACTAAATTCAGTCGTGTGAGGAAGTATGGGACACAATGAAATCTGTACCATTGGTCATTGGGGATGCCAACCCTGGAAAGCGTCACCAGTAGGCCTAATCAGTTGAACTGCAGTCGGTCACATTATTTACTTGTTCAAATTCTCAACTTTCGATTTTTCCAAATATCTCCAACTTTCTATTCAAATTTGTATGTATGTATGCTTCCATATCTAATTAATCAGGCTATGACAATCGGCAATGGATTAATAGAAAATTCTGCTCCGTTAGAATAATTTTTATTCTTCAGATTCTCTAAGCTCTCCAACATTCATCCTTAATTTTCCAAGAATGATTTTAATCCCTTCGAAGAAATATTCTCAAAATTTTCTAATTTTCATTAAAACGATTTTTGAACAGTCTCAGATCTTCATCATCATTTGACGCTAACATTAAGTTCAAAGATACCATTCTTATGCTCAGGAAAGAAGTTACTGCAATTGCTTTGCAAAAAAACTTTCGCTTTTTGTCGCTACTAACTATTGCAAAAAATATTTTCAATAACCTTAAAATGAAAGTATTATAACCACAATGTGCTTATGCGATCTCTTTCTCCTAAATCTCGATTTGAATTACGAAGAACAATCAAGTTTTCTATTGATGCTACTTTCGAAAAATATATAGCTACTCAAATAAATTAAAACAGAGATTATTGAGATGGCAGTACGTTGAAGTCTAGATGTTTAAAGAACTTTTAAAACCGTGGAGTACAATTTCTTATCATTCGCACGAAATCCATTATCCATTCTTTCCATGAAAATATCGATTAATTATATCATGCTTTCATGTATCTTTGTCATAACAATGATAATTTTATGAATATACATAACCGCATCTCTTTCTCCATGTTTTATCATATTTGAGCTTCTACTGAGGATTTCGTCTCTTCAAACATTTTTATCTTCACGGGAAGGCTCCTATTCATTACAAACTTACGTCTCGTTACGGTGAGTAACCATCCACTCACCTCCTCGCTCTTAAACTCCATCTAGTTACCACGAATAAATATTCCACCCACCTCTCACCAACCGCCAGACAACCCCTTTCCATTTGTCGCTCTACCCACCACAACTCTTTCGCCACGAGGCTCTCAACTACCCCTCATCCCTCCTCTCATGGCTCATTCCCCCTCGCCGACCTCTCCTCCACTTCCGAATGCTTTCACGGCGTAACTGGAAGCATTAATCAGCTACAATTTTCGCGCTGTCCCTCGCACATGCCTTCCGCACTTTTTCGTTCCGAATCTCACCGAAGCACTCTCGGAAAATTTCCTCTCGGGGTTTAAGAGAGGTACAGCCCCGGAAGTTTTGGGCTTGCGTATCCCACAGAGGTTTTGGCAGCGGCACATGCTTTACCCATTGACTTCCAATTCCTAATCGTTGCAGTACCGTAAGGTTTCGGATTAAGGTCCGAGTAATGGAGATAGATTTCCCTTTAACGGACCAGAGATTAGATCGTCGGGAGCACAGTATTAGCATCACCTCGTCCGCCATTGGCTGGGGTCCTTGGAGTGGAGGAGGGGTGGTTTTCGGTTTCCGGTGGACCCAAATGATAGCAGCACTCGCGGTTGATGAAACCTCTTGAAGCTCATTAACATTTTGCGTGCGTGATAGGCAAAATGCAAAGCACGTCACGAACGATTTCAGACGGGGGCGGCGGGCGTGGGAATGGGTAGAGGTTTCTGAGAAATGGATTACCTTTTTAATGGAAGGGCCAGATCGTGAGAAGAATGACCGATCAAGGAGTGCCATACCGAAAATAATATTTTACTCCGAGGTATCCCATTTTGCCCATCTCTTTTCCTACATTCATTCTAAAAGATTGCGGTCAAATTGCAGTCGCTAATCAACCATATTTTGCTCGTATACTGCAAAGGAAAAGGAAATAAATTAAATTTGAAAATTTTTTCTTCCAAATGCGTTCCTTAATATATTGATTATAAGTGTATTGTGTCGTCGTTAGGGCTATTTTACGTTTTCGAACGATGTATTTTTCTCATTTCTAGCACCAGTTTTGAAAAATTGATATCTAATACTATTTTTATGACACATGTAGTTGGATAGATAATTATAGAGTATAATGGTTTGTTGTAAATTAAACAGATATTACCTAACTTAGATAGCATAAATTTACCTATGTGATGAAATAAGGACAATTTGCACTTTGCCACAGTTTATTTAACGTACGACGCGTTTCAACTCACAGAGTCATCATCAGGTACAAGACGGGGGTACAGGTTGAAACGCGTCGTACGTTAAATAAACTGTGGAAAAGTGCAAATTGTCCTTATTTCATTATGATGAGCTTCCACGACCTCAAGCCTGAATCTGTTGAACTTACCTATGTGCTTATCAATATTTGGAACATACGTTTTGCATAAACAAAATGAATTAAAATGTGAATTGCTTCACTTTATGTTTTCCCTTGCATTTAAAAGTATGCATATAGAAAGAAAATTACGAGGCTAATATTTCTATTGAATTAAAATTGGGTCATGTTTATTTATTATTTGCTGAAAAACTCGTGGTACATAATATTACCTCGCTTTTATTTGAATAAATAATAACTGCTTAGGATATTTAATGTCGGCCATATATTATAGATTTGGAAAGCTTCAAAAAAAAACATCATGGAAATTTGCGGAGTTGCTTGAAAATTCCACCCCGTATCCTGGAAGATTGATTTCTTTAGATTGTAACTCCAGAAATTTGGTAACCTGGGTCACCACCAAATATTATGGCTCGCAATTCAAATGGGTATAGTGAAACAATGTACAATCTCTCCCAGTTAATGTCATGATTGAGGATGAAAAATACCTCCAACGCTCTATGCATGTCCCAAGCAATCAGAAGTCTCGACCAAATTATTCATATTAGGCCATTAATGAGCAGTTCGCTGAGCCAATTTGTTTGAAATAGAGTTCGTATTCATCCATCATTGATTGGAATATAGTGTGAGAATTAATTTCAAACTGAAAAATAGTAACCATGCAAATATTTGAACATGCATTCCATCAAGGATATTTATTTAAATATAAAATGTGAATTCCGATATGGTAAGACATGAGAGACACTATGAATGGAATTGGTTTTGTTGTTGAAAATGAAACGAAATTCGTTCCGTTGGTTTCTAAATAGTTAGTAGGGCATAATGGTTCCTGGACACAAAAATTTATTATCACCTTAAATTGAATTATAAAAAGGGGAAATGACAGTAGCAGAAGAAACTGTTGCGAACACTAAAAAAAGTGATATGTAAAAAAGGTTATGCATTGACATGCTCATCTTGGATACAAAGATGCAGCTTCACGTCTCCAGTTTCGGCTGATTATTTCGGACGGAGGTAATCTGTACACGCGAGCCGTTCATTCTGCTCTCTTTTGAAGTAGACAAATTTAAAAAATTCTGATTTTCAATTATTTCATGAACTAAAAGAATATTACTAATTTCTTTTTTTCTGGCATTCTATTGCCCATATCCTACGTTTCATTCATTCATACTTCATCCATCAAGCGGTTGTGATCCTGAGACATATCATTCGATAGTCACCTCATAGCCTCTTTCACCAAATTCACCAATATCTTTCTTGGTCTACCCTTTTCTCTTAATTTGCAATTCTCCTAAGGTTTATTCGAATTAAAACACATACATTAGTAATTTTTCACAGATTTTTATTGGTACTATTGTATCTGTATTTTGCATTCCATTCAGATTTTGTCACCACCCACAAATTTTTCTTTCCACCTGTCCTGTTTTACTCCACAAGTACTCCTTACCAATCACACTCAGTCGGCGTTTTTGCATATCCTCGCTTACACAAGTTTTACTTCTGTTCAATAATGTATTGAGGAGTATGTTCTAATCGTTTCACTATACAACTCCATGCTATTTGTACACCGTTAGAAGAACTCTAGTACGTCCTTTGTTCTCTTCAAGTATTCTCGCATTGCTTGTTAACGTCCTGCAAAGACAAACAAAAGTAATAGTAGTTTTGATGGGAGGCGACCGACAGCTGAGGTCATTTGCGGCATTAGGGATGGACAGGAAAGGATGAAGGGTGGAGAGAAGCCCGGCGTCGGCATTAGCCTACTCTGTACGAAAGGCGCCAAGGGGTCCGCAGCTTAAAGTACCATCCGACGGACGGCGTACACACTCAAAGTGCCCTCCTCAAAGCACCTCAAGTTGGGACCGAGATACCTCTGAAAAATATTCAACACCGCCGGGATTTGAACCCGGGCCCTCTGGGTGGAAAGCCAGTACTTTGCCCCCGCACCGTCTCGATCCCCGACAAACAAGCTCAACCACTTCAATTATTTCGCAATTCGCACTCGCTGTACCATCATTTTTCTCATTCTCATCATCAAACACAATCACTTTCATTTTGGGCTCAACTACCATCTATTCTCAACTCAAAGCTTCCTTTTTGAAGCCATATAGGTCTCTCTAGACCAGGTGGGCTCTCATCAAGCAATATTTCACCGTCAGCATATAAAATGATGGCGATATTTGCATTTCAAAACATTTTCCCTGCCTTTTCAATTCATCACCGTAAGATTTATCCGTCGACAATTTGAATCGCTGCGGTGACATTTTGCATTCTTATTCAACATTCACCTATATTTAAAATCAGTCATTCAGAGTCCCATTCACTCTTACTTTGTTTTTTGTTCATACGCCTTATTTATAACGCTCAGTATCTATTTAATCAACCCATTCTCTCTCACAGCCTTCCACATCTTTCCTGTATATGCCCTGTCACATCTCCTCCCCTAACCAAAATATGTGCAATAAATTTTACTTGGTATTTCTATGAATTTTTCGAGTACTTTCTGAAGGGTGTAAAAATGCCCTGTACTTCCCCTTTAAGACACAAAACAACTTTACACTTCACAATTATTTCCAAATTTATCTTCTGTGTTCTTTCAATCATTATTTCATAGAGCGATTTCCCCAGTACGCGCAAAAACCTAATTGTTATATGATTTTTCTATTATATCTTACTCCACTGAGTACAGCGGTACAATCATTTCGGTGATTTGGGTGGTGGTGGAATCTGGCTAATTTAATGGTTTCCCTATCCGAGGTTCCTGGGTTTGAATCTCGTCGGGGTTAGGATACTTTTTGTGGTATCCCGATCCCTACTTGGGGTGCTATAGAGAGAAAACTTTCAGTGAAGTACGCCGTCCGTTGGATGGAATCGTCTACTTTGCAAAATTATGACTGTTATTACAACTTCATTTTCACTTACTAAATGAACTACTCTGCAGTCACTTTCTTATTCTAATTCATTCGGTGCACCTCAATTGTCCACGCAATTTCTATACAAACCCTCAAAGGATCACATATAATATCGGGAACCTTTAACTCATCCTATTCCTTTCCCATCCCATCCCATTCATCCTAGATATTTTAGTCAGTGAGATGGTCGTAATGGGCTAGTGTAACATATCAACGGCTCCGGAGTCGTTCGGATAGACAGGAGCCTTTTGTTTGTAAACAAAAAAAGTGCCACCCATTCCTTGTGGGGAGAGGGATTGGGCAAATACTTTCACTCCAAGTTTATTTTTTTTTACCTGGAATATATTCTTTTGGGATGATCTTCGCACTTTTCAACCGCACTCTGAACTCCCCAACAGCGAATCGTTCCAGACCCTGAAAACTCTGGATCTCCTTAACATTCCGAGCATGTTTCTCGTTCGTTTACTGCGTTTCTGCTTGAACACTTTTCCATATTCCCTGCGAACCTTCCCTCTTCCTTCCCATCTACATCCACCCTACGGTTTATTTATCCAAACACTGAAACTTTCTTGATCCTACTAATGCAGGATGACGAGACCTGCATTGGAATATGCTACTTAAAATAAAGAAAATTTTTATGCATTCACCTCGCTCATAAATCAAAAGCATCCCTGTTGACTTCAGCCAAAAGAACGAACAAAATAACTTTCGCAATATTTTTAAGTTTAAGAGTTCACTTGTCTTTCGTGAGAATTTCGATTATGAAATTTGATTTCCAAAATCTTGCCGACATTATTTTGCGCGGTTGAATGATAAAATTTACATTTCTAATTAGCTGGACGACCTTTGATGGGAGATGTTGGCGCGCCATAGTTCGTTAGAAATAAAAATATCAAGAGAGATCTAAACATAAAACCATTCCTACAGATACTTAAAGAATTGACACAAAACATTCGCTGATCCACTACCATATACTGGAAACCTTCTCATTACTAATCTAAGGGACTATGATTATAGCTCACTCAGCGTCCATAAAAGACCTAAAATCGCCCTTCACCCTACACACACCCGCGCACTCTAAAATATCTTTACTATGATAAACCTGTAAATCACACAAAAAATAAAAATACCTGAAACCAGACAAGATATAAACAAGTCGTAGATAACCGATGGGTTAGGAACAACATATGCTGGATTTCAAAGATAAAAGGTGGTTCGGTTCGTAATGGGAGATGTTGGGGATTAAGAATACGGAACCTGGCTGAGTACAGCTACTAATTAGAAAGGCGTTTGCCAGAGGTTCACTCATTGTCGTTACTCACCGGTTATTCTTAGTGAAATATTTGTTACTCCCTATTTACAGATTATGGCTAATTTCAATGCCAATGAACAGAGTTTCCATTGAATATAGTCGACAACAACGTTGCTTATAATTAAACTTACTCTAAATTTGAAATATTTCAGAATAAATAAAGCAATTTGAAAGAAAAACAAGAAAATATTATATACATTCCAAGAATTATATCTTTTTCAAATACTATTCCTCTTAAACATTTTGCGTTTTGCAAATTTATAAGCTTAGCACTTACTACTGCGTTTATCTCTGGTGTATTTAATTATAAATCTGGTAGTTCCAGGAGTAAATTAGTGAAAGTGACGTATATTCATGAAAGTGACGGGAGTGGTACTTTTAAACATTAGACTTCTCAACAGTTTAAACTTCCCTGTGTATTAATGCCTGCATATTCTGTTTCTAATTTTTACTCTGTGTATTCCCAAACAGTTTATGATGGTCTGGTTTATATCAATGCTTGAAAGATTATTTTGCTGATAGAAGCAAGTCCTGTATCCCTAAATTATTAACGATCCATTAATACTTTGCGATATTAATGTTCATAATCTCGGTGTAGTAATTATTCCTTATTTCTTTTTAAAGAAATTTGTGGTCAAGAACACTGGCCTGACATGAATTAAAAATTAGGAGAATGGATGTAAAACCAGAGTCATAGTCACTTCCAGAGACTAGAGTCATATCAGAGACCCAGAAATGCCAAAAACCGTAGGAATACTCTACCCGAAGTCCACTGATTTCTCAAAGAGTAGTAAAAAAAGGTATACACAAAGGTGTAGAATATATCACCGTAAAGGCATTTTTTTGAAATGGTCACCTACTGCCCAAAGTGGAAGGATGGACCTGGAATTTGAATACTTTTTGGATATATGAACACGAGTGACAACAATAATAAGGTGTATAAAAGTACTATCTCTTAGCATCTTTAATGTCTGTATCAAAGTTTTTTATGAGAATTTTAACCTTTAATATCTTCGCATTGTTACAGTGTGTTTCCCCTGCATAAATTATTATACCAACTATTGCAGTCTTAACGATCTACAGGTATATCTTCAAAGAAATTTTAACAACATTTTTGCATACATAAAAAACATATTGATTTTGAATAAATTTTATAATTATATAACTCATTTAATTTAGTGATAGGCGCGTGTTATAATGCAGGGGAGTATGTAACTTAAACCTATCCCGTGCGCTAGTGCCTGGAATTAAAGACATGCATACTTTTTCTAAATTAAAAGAAAATTTAAGCTGAATATTTTTTAACGAACGCATAAATAGTCTCAATAAGCATTAAAAAAAGGAGAACAAAAAGAAAAAAAATTCTACGTTTGCAGAAATTTATCCTTATTAGATCAGCGTTGAGTTAGCTAAAGGAACGAAAGGAAAATTATTTCATCAAAATCAATTAGGTCACGTATATTTATTTTTATGTTTTTGGAAATCCTATTCGGGACCATCGTTTAAATCTATTCACATCTACATAATACCCCGCAAGCCGCCGCAAGGGCGTGTGGCGGGGGAATTATTAAGAATAAAATTCTGTTTGCACCGGAAATATCCCATGATTCATCTGGGCTATCTCTTCTGTTGCCTACTGTTATAATTATTTGAAGACAATTTCCTAGACCTGGAAACGTAATTTTTTTTATTAAAACAATTGAGTCGCAGCAATGAGAAAACGGTTCTAGATCGACGGCTGTAAGTTTTCCGATGTCGTCTTTCGGTTGGGTGGTTTCGGATCCCTGCTCCTCCTCCGACAGAATGATGAGCCCCCCCGGAGGGAAGAGGGCACTGGGTCGGAAAAAAAACAAGGATAAAGGGGACGGAGATATCACTGGTACGACCGGTTCCGCGGAATAGCTTCACGGACTCCTGCTCCCCGTAAATTTCCTCCGAACTCCTTTCGGGGAACGATCCCGTGCAATGGAGCTGCGACCTGGAGACGCTGCCATAAATACTGGTCGCTGTAGTATTGCAGGTGGTAGTGGCACAGCATCGATGAGGGAGAAAAAGAGTCCGCGGGAACCCTTGGCCACGAGGGAACTGGACCAATAGAGATTAGTCAGGGCACTTATGGCATTGCGGGACGTCGCAGACAAGTGGAACGGCGAGCGCAACTATTAACAATAGCGTTTTGGACGACAGAAAGGAACACATTTTCCTCTCGAAGGAGTCGAGACGATACATAGCATAGGATCGCATAGCATAGCATGCGAAAAGCATAGGGTAATTATTCAATTACCCAACGGTGACTGAATCCAATCGTTTAAATAACTCCGAATACGTTGATACATGCATGATATGCGTATGTATATGTGTGCGTGTGTATGTATACATGTATACATATATATATATATATATATATATATATATATATATATATATATACACGCATATATATATATATACGCATATATATATATACGCATATATATATATATATATATACATATATATATATGCGTTGGTCGCGGTAGTCCAGGGGGACTACTGACCGGAGGGTCCCGGCTTCGATTCCCGGACAAGGCACTCTGGGTACCTGCAGCTCCAACCAAGCTATGTGACTTTTAGGGTACCAGAACTTCCTGGGAAACCATAACCGGCACAGGGAAAGGAACTGGCCCCCCCTCCCCCTGATGTGTGAATTTCACACGCCGTCGAGCTTAGTACTGGGTGAACTCTACCTTCACCTACCGAACCGACCTTCGGGTTGATAACTGTGTTTATGGTAGAATATATATATATATATATATATATATATATATATATATATATATATATATATATATATATATATATATATATATAAACACAGTTATCAACCCGAAGGTCGGTTCGGTAGGTGAAGGTAGACTTCACCCAGTACTAAGCTCGACGGCGTGTGAAATTCACAAATCAGGGTAGAGGGGGCCAGTTCCTTTCCCTGTGCCGGTTATGGTTTCCCAGGAAGTTCTGGTACCCTAAAAGTATACATACACTCATGTATGTATATATATATATATATATATATAAACATACATGAGTGTATATATATACATATATATATATACACATGCATATAATGATAATACATAATTACGATAACATCCTATTTAATAATGCAATAAAATGTACTTAAATAACGAGCACACTAACTGGTACCAATAGATAAATGGAGACGTGTTATTTGATCTAAAAATCAAGTTTGACTATTTGTCCACGGTCTGCTAGACACATCTAGTTATTTGCTTTTATGCCCGTGATGATAAAATGGTATTTCTGAACACGCATTTTCAATTTTACTACGTAGTATGATACAAATGAGGGTTAATAATGGGGGAAGACTGGTTGCAAATTTTGAGACTTTAAATGGAAATTCGTGTTTTAAATTGACAGCAAAAACTTTTGTTTGTTTGACTACAGTGGTGTAAATTTGGGTGGTCATTGGGGTACAAGTCCGCTCCTTGTAATCGCTCTTCTAGTTTTTACGACTATTATTTATTTATTATTAAAAATACACATGTGCTGATAGATAGTGTCAGGTGGCACACAAGTCCCAAATAATCACAAAAGATATTAGATAAAATCAGTCTAAAACAAAAGTACACGTAGGAAACTTCCAACCACAAATCTCTTTAACAAAACAAGGGAATCCCCATCTCATTCACATCCATCAATCAGCAAGAAAAAAAAGATAAATTAAAAATAATTAAGCTGTTACATATAATAAAGTACACCACACATCAATCAAATTATTACATATATTCCTTACATCTTTCCTTAAAAGTATACTTATGCTCTGTTAGGAAAGGGTGCGAATTTTTTTGCAGGTAAGGTGTTCCAATCAACAATTGTTTTATTTAGAAAAGTAATATTTTTTTTATTCGTCTATATAGGACTTCCGTCAGTCCTATATAATTTTTTTTCACCTAATAAAACTATGGATATTTATTTCATTTTTCTGTTTGGCATGCTAGTTTTGTCACTTTTGTTCTTCTTGCTCGATTTTTAAATTTAAATAAATAATATATATATATATATATATATATATATACATACATACATAAACAGTATATATATGTATATATATATTTATATATATATATGTATATATATGTATATGTCTATAGCATTTATAGTGTATATATATATATATATATATATATATATATATATATATATATAGTATATATATGCTTTCGTAGACGTAACACGGAAGTGCCGAATAGTACAATACACAGTAACACACAATATAGAAACACAAAAAAAGAAGAACACTAACACGTTATTTCTTGATATTTCGACGGAAACAATCCGTCTTCCTCTGAAGATATAGAAGTAATGCAATTAAGCATTAGTTGAGTATTAGTTGAGCATTAGTTAAGTATTAAACATTATTGAAGTAAGCATTACTTCTATATCTTCAGAGGAAGACGGATTGTTTCCGTCGAAATATCAAGAAATAACGTGTTAGTGTTCTTCTTTTTTGTGTTTCTATATTGTGTGTTACTGTGTATTATATATATATATATATATATATATATATATATATATATATATATATATATATATATATATATATTTAGACATATATATATATTTAGACATACATGCATATAGATTGTGTGTAGAAGGAAAATAAGTCAATATGTAAATGAGAATTGAGAAAGTAAATGCAAAATAATAAATTGAGAAATTAATAATGCTAGTCTTTTTATTGGTGAACCATGTTTCATGCGTAGTACATTCATAGCAATGAATACTCTTTCTATATTGATATTCCTTTATGTTGACCACGGGTGATCTGCAAGTGGAGGTGCCAAGTTCCTTGTAACTAAATACTTCTAATGCTGTAAATAAGAAGAGCAATTGAAGCAAAAAATGTATTCAAAATTATGCCTGTACTAATATGGTTCGCTGAGTGTATTTCCAGCGCATGTTGCAGTCACTAATGATGACCATATGCTCTTGAAACATGCTTAGTATACATGTCCAGCATGTTCCTAGCTCTGTCATTTGTCATGTTCTGGGTATGTCTTTGTGTAATATGTTTAGCATATTACTATGGCTTTAAAGGACATGCTGGGCATATTCTCGGCACGTAAATTTGGTAACAGGGAAGTCATTAAATATTTCACAAAAATAGATGACTGAAATTAGTAACATGCTGTATTGCACGCGACGAAAGCAGGGTCTGAAATCGGGAGGTGATTTTGGTCATGATATTTAAGTTCATATATCATATTAGATTACATGCATGGACAACTAATCGGTTGCAGTAACTAATCTCTTACTTATACCAATATCCGAGTATTTAAATATATTTTCCAGAATTAGTTTTAGGTGTATGTATATTGATTCAGAGAAATTAAATTATTTCCTTTCATGATGACACATATTTTGCTTATATCAATACGAAATTAGGAGTTGAAATTGGCGAAAAACGAGGAATGAAACCGTGAATAAAATTCGAAACTTATTTGAATAATGCTGCCAAAAAAATTTATTTGCAATTAAAAGATTTTGCTAAATTTTTATTGATATATTTCGTATTTATTAAACTACAATCGAGTGCCCAACTCAGCTGATCCCTTATTATTTATTGAAACAACGGAGTAAATTGACAGGAAATGACTGACTTAATTCCATTTTCATTGCGTGAAATCCTGTCCAATGACAAAGATGTAAGTATTCAACTAAGTCGTAACAAGATGAGGACTATTTCAAGTATGTATTCTGATTTCATTAATGACTCAAGCACTTAGACGGTAATCACGCCAGGTAAAAATGCCCTCACGGACGATCTTTTTAAATATTTTTAAAAAGTTTTTTTGAAAATGCATTCGGCAGCGTTGGCGTAAATAAACCACCACCATACTGTCTTCTTTCAGCCAAACGAGGTCAAAGCAACACAGTCACCGCCTAAACCGCTTAAGAGACGATCGCTCCATTCTGAATGTGTCGTAACGTCCCCCAGGACTCTTATTCCATCCCCGCCGGGGATTTCCTTTCACCTTTCGACGAAATCCGCGGGGCTCTTCGCGGAAACTCCCCTTTTGAGCCAGTATCCCGGGAACTCCACTGTCGCGTCTTCGGGAGACCACGACTATCTCCCCAAGCGTCCTTTCTCCTCGACTACCGAGCACCCTTTCCTCCTCATCCTCACCCATCCTCCGTGCTGGATTCTTCTCAACACTCTCTGCCCATTGTTCTTCTTCCGAGGCGCTTCATTCCACCCCCGGAAGGAAGAGCGGCCTCACCCCATTCTCCTTTCTCCATCCCACCCCCGGTTCCTCTCCCCACTCTCAATTCCCGTAACACACACGCACGTAATGGCTCCCCTTCTCCAATTTCAACCTTTTTCCTTTGACTCCCGATGATTTCCCCTCCCCGACACGACGTAATAGATTTTCAGTTTTCGCGTTTCTTTTTTTTAACGTACTTCCTTGTACTTTCCGTTGCGGGACTTTTTTTTTATTCTTTGGTTAACGATGCGGCAAGGGAGGATTCTCCTCAGGGAGAAGTTTTAGCTATTCTATTACCATATTCCAAGAACAAGAGCTGAGGTGGGAGGGAAGTGGTTTCTTCCCTCCCTCTCTGCCTTCTCGTCCGTTGAGCTCAGCTACGGGTGTTTTTTTATTCGATTTCTGCCACGACGGAGCGTTAAGCGTAATGCTCGCAAGTTCTCCACAGATCTCTTTTCCCTCTTCCACCAAATTTTAATACTTTCCCAGATACATACATGCCTGCTCCCCATTTTGGGTTATTTCAAACCAGCCCCCGATCCATCCATCCATTATTTCCGTCCCCTCGTTATTATCCACAAAAAAAGAGTGGTTTTCTTTAAGAACTATTATCATGGTGAACTAGTTCATCTGGATAATAAGTCCAAGGATGGTTTCAATGAGATTTCACGCCAATTCCAAGTTTAATTTTTAACTAAAGATGTTTCTGTTTTGTACTAATAATTAGCAAGTAAAAACCACCATCTCTAGTCATTGTCGCATTAGTACATACCAACGGAATCAAAAGTTACAGAACTGCAAAGCGAACACGAGAAACACAAGCGTGAATTTGTGTCAAATATATGCAGAGTAAATTTAAATATGTTTCGTCTAATTTTCTCTCTAAGCCTTATAATTCAATTGCAATACCTTAGTTCAATTCGATTTTTGTATTTCAGTTCAAGTTATTTAATACTCCGATTTCCTTTCAACCTCATTCATTAACTTCCCGCCTGCTTAATAGGTCTTCATTTTCTTTTTTCTATGCCCCACTATACGCCATTGTTCTTGGCATTTGAAACTGGAATCTGCATTTGTCTTTTGGAAGGCATAGAGTCATGTTATAAGTTAATATTCAATCGCGCTCCTGATTAAATTTCTATTTTTCTTACTTGTGTCTATCAACCTTTAATAGGGACGTCCATTTACCTATCAAAGGTCATATGTTTGTTTCACCCTTAAGGGCCGCTTAATGTTTCTCCTACATATTAATCAAACGCACCACTCTTTATCAATTTCATGCAGAGGTACTGAGAAAATTGCATTAAAGGGGTATTAAATTACATCATATTTTCCTCTCGTTTTCATTTTTCATGACTGAATTATTAAAGTATTGTCATATATAGTCCCATCACAATTGCATAAGTTACCTATATTTTCAGGTCCAGGGAATGCATTTTAAATAAATTTATTACCAGAGGGAGTAGATTGGTGAGATCGAGAGGGTCTGAACCCCACCGACTACGTGTATCGAAATTAAGGACGAAAAAAATATATAATGTGTAAAACCCTAATTGTCCATCCTCCACCATTTAGTTACTCCATTTTTTCGATTCCTTGACAATTTCATATTGTTTTTAATAAGTCCAATTCATTCTGTAAACGATGATTAAGGAGAAAGTGGTGTCAATGTTGAATATTAATAAATCAAACCAGGAGGTACAGCGGAGGTTTATTGCCGAAACCAGCCGCAAATACGAGTATGTTGCAGTTGCACTTATTCCTATTTGGTCGAGGGGGCGGCAAATCCTAAGGTTTCGCAACTTACACACATCATAATTTGAAGATAAACTAGATTCTTATAAAGCTACCATCTTCGGAACCAAGCAAGATAATATTTGAAAATCCTAATTTTTTTAAAGCATTGCATATCTGTCCGTGGAAAAGACACGTTGACATGCACCGCGAGGCTAAATACGCTGCGTAAATATATGCGTCCGTATGTTATGCACACAGAGTAGAAACAGGCCATGAATATCAAATTTTAAAAGTTGGTAAATTGCCCATTTAAGGATAATTTCAAGATCAAAGAGGGCTATGTGGGCTACACATTCAATCTAGATAAATTTATACAATAAGATTATGTTAGCCATAAGGTGGGTGGAATCCCGACCCCTACAAAAGAAATTATCCACGCTCCTGCCCTTAATACTCCGACAAAAACGTATAGAAGTATTGCACCATTTCTTATGGAAAGATTCTCGGTAATTTTGAAAGGGCTTTTTGTTGAGAATACTGACATGCACAATATAAAATATGTATGGTAATCAAAATGAAGTATTGTATACGATTTGGTACCATAAATTGAAATAATTAAATGTAATTAATAGAGTCAAACCGTGTACAACAGAATCGCCTCTTAAAATTTTTATAAAATGAAAATATTTCACAAAATCAGGCCATAAATTCGTTGACTCTATAAAATACAATATATATATATATATATATATATATATATATATATATATATATATTAAGGTAATCTACCGGTTAAGGTAGGTTTTTGTATGGACACAACTACCAAATAAACATTTTATTACTCCTAACAAAACATAAAATCCATCATCCTACTCTATACCAGGTCCCTCTTCATCTCTGAGTACTTTCTTCCTCCCTTCATCCCGTCCAACATCCCTATCCTGTTCCTTCCCTTTCCTCTTTTGCCCAACATTCTCCCCTCTATCACAGTCTTCAACATCCCACTGCCAGTCAACACCCCCTTCATCCACTTTTCCTGCCTCCATAGGATTTCTCCCAACAAACCCCTCTCTTCGCCCACCATACCAAGTACTTCCTCGTTTGTTTTCTTCTCTGTCCATTTCACCTTTTCCATTCTTCTCCACACCCACATTTCAAAAGCCTCCAATCTACGTCTATCCTCCTGCTTCAATGACCACGTTACCGCGCCGTACATACAGGGTTCGTCCGGAAAATAAGTGTACTGATTTTTTCCCGCCGCTCCAGGCGCGCCCAGCACCGCTCTGACGGGCTGCGATTGGAGGGGGGTATGTTGGCAAGCGACGCTGATAAAGGCAGTCGGCTCTGAGCTGTGGTGTAGTGAGGAGCTCTGTTAACGCGAACCTCCACGCTCGACCCACGTCACGGAACGCGGTGCCAAAGTTTTTGGAGCAGCGTTATTCCATCAAATTTGCGGTAAAGCTTGGGAAATCGTCTACCGAAACTGTCGGTATGATTAACCAGGCTTACGGGGAGTCAGCCATGTCCAGAAACATGATCTTTCGGTGGCACAAGATGTTCGTGGAGGGCAGAGAAAAGGTCGACGACGTGTCTTCGAGAGGTTCCCGATGATGCCTTCGCGGGAGCGTTCCAGGAATGGGAACGCCGCTGGAACAAGTGTATCGACTCACAAGGGTTCTATTTTGAGGAATATTAGCTTAAGATATGTAAAAGTGTAATAAATTTTTTTTCCTGAGCTCAGTACACTTATTTTCCGGACGAACGCTGTAGCTACGCTCCAAATTAAAGTTTTTAAGAGTCTTTTCTTAACATCCTTACTCAACGTCCCCGTCATTAACTCCCTCCTCCTCGTGAAAGCCTCTTTGCCTTGCGCAGTTCTTCTCCTTACGTCCTTACTACTTTGACCGTGTTGGTCCAAACAACTACCGAGATACGTAAACTGTTCTTCGACCTGAAGACGCTCGTTGAAACACGGGCGAAACTGTTGTCAGAAAAACAACCTACGCGGTGACATCCCGAGAATGGAGAGTCTTTTATCATCCTGTAGTCCTCACAAGACGTAGCCTTTACCTTTTTCGGAACAGGAACTAAAACTGATCTCACAAAGTCTTCCGGACAGATTCCTTCCTCATAAATACTACGAATCAGCCCATATAGCCTCTTCCTCCCACATTTTCCTAAATATTTCAATAGTTCCGCGGGAATGTTATCCACCCCCACGGCCTTATTTAGTTTCATCTCCCTTAATGCCCTTTCTATCTCATGGTCTAGTATGCCTGGACCTAAGCTGTCTTCCTTTACGTCATATTCTTTTTCAATGTCTAACTTTGTTGGTCTAAGCTCCTTACTATACAGTTCTTCTATGCACTCCTTCCATCTCTCTTGGATCTTTCCTGCGTCAACTATTACCTTACCCGCCTTATCTCTAACTGTTAGCGTAGATCTTCCTTTCTTACTTCCCGATAACGATTTAACTTTGCTGCACAGCGCACCGATTTCACCCTTCCTCTGCAGACTTTCCATATCCTCACACTGCGTCTTCCACCATGCTTCTTTTGCTTTATTTTTTGCCCGCCTCAATTTATTGTTCAATTCTTTGTACTTCATTTTGCCTAACTCTGTATTTACATTATTTATATATATATATATATATATATATATATATATATATATATATATATATATATATATATATCTCGATGATAAAGAAGCACTCACGAGAGCAATAAAACGGCACGGCACAATAGAACATAAAATAAAGCAGGTAAAACGTAGCACATAGAGGACACTTACATTGTAGAATGTTTGATCTTGCCGCCTTCTCCCAGGCCTTCTTCAAGTAAGACTTACTTGAAGAAGGCCTGGGAGAAGGCCGAAAGCTCAAACATTCTACAATGTGAGTGCCCTCTATGTGTTACGTGTTACCTTTATGTATAAAAAGGTCTCAGTACAAAAATGAATCAACATATTATGTGCTATAAAAAAGCCTCCTTTCCTCGTTTCCTTTAGTGAATACATTCAGATCTTGAGATAGCGAGCGTGTAAAAAGATTCGTAGATTATCGCGGTAAATTTTTTCCTTACACTTTCCTCTCCTGCCTCGGAGAGGGTTGAAGATTTCTGAATCTGGTCCCGCACTCAGAAAAAAAAGTTGAGAACCCCTTTTCCTGGAAGGGCCTTCTCCACACCGGAACAATGACATTTCTACACCCTCGTGTATATATTTCACGTACTCCGCTACTCTCTCTCTTTCTCTCTCCCTCTCTTTTTCTTCCCCTTCGTCTCTCTTGTCCCAACTATTACCCTCCGGACGGCGCGGCCCTCGCTAACTCCGGCAAGATTTCGACTTCTCTCAAGAACCATGAAAGGGGAGGAGCTGGGGGGGGGATCATCCCGCTCGGTCTGGGGTTCAGCCGGAGCAGCTAGGCTGAGGCGAACGTGGGGAGCGGGCGAAAGGGTGGAGGGAATGAACTGAGAGGGAAGAGAGGAGAGAATGATTCGAGGGAGAGAGGGAGAGGTTAGGAAGTCGAAAGAGCCTGCAGTCAGGTGGCGGAGGGCGAGGCGAGTCGAGGGGGAGAACTGGAAATATTTCTTGGGGAGAGTAGGGAAGAGTTAAGGAACTTGAAGAGCGGGAGGAATGTAGAAACCGACACGGAGAAGCAACCGAAATGTGGGGAAGGATGGAGAAAGAGAGAGATACAAGATTTCGCGAGTATATGTCTAGGGATGAGGAGATAGCAAACAGGGAAGGAACCATTACGTCAGAAAAATTATAAGGGCTAAAGGAGGATGTTTGGTCATTTTCTCCCTGATGGAAATCGCTTAAATGCGCCTCAAGAGTGTTTTAAATGTCAAAGGGATGTTACAAGATGGTCCAGATCTACATTAAACCCCGAGAGTGATGCCCTGAGCAATAAAGAGGTTAAGTAAAGCATTAAATACCCAACTACGCGCTTGAGAACTAACTGAACAACCAAAATGTCGACCCAAGACAACTGCCGCGCTAGATGCTTGAAAATACAGCAGCCATTTTATGTTCAACATAGAGTTTATTTATCTCAAATATGTATCCGTGACATGAATTCAGGAGATAATGTAAAGTACGTCAGCGCGAATGGAATAGCTCAAAATTAAAGAATTGTAATCGTATTTTGAGCAGTCCTTGAAAGAAGGTACCTTTCTCATTATTTATCACTGAAACCTTCATCATGCTGGCATGTATTTTATAGGCATCGCAAAGGATCATGTATATTTCCGAATGCGGCTAATAGAATTAAGGGATGAGCATTTAGAAATTTAAGTAATCGGCTAATATTTCCATTTAAATATATTAAAATTTAACGAATAATTTCGAATGCTCTTGCTTCAATTACTTTTAACATTGGTCACTGAAGTGTGTTAAAAAATATTAGCGTATCGTAAAAAACACGCGATGGCGCTAAAAATTTTAATATTTCAATATCCGTAATACAGTATGTAAAGAATTCTTAAATATCACATTGAATTGGTAAATTGAATTGGATGAGTTGCGAATTAGTTCGAGGAATGAGAAGATATTATTTTCTATCTATTAGAGGGAGCCATGAAAATTAATATTTAAACTTTTACTAGGTAGCAGGGGAAGGCAATATTTGTATGCTGATTATATACTTCGGTTGGATTAACTAAACAATTGCTTGCACACTTAGCAGCATTAAAAGAATGAAAATTGGGTAATAGAGGAATTTTGTCTTCGGAGGACGTTGGGTTGCATCCGAAATAGGCGAGCTAAATTGTACAAGTATTGTCTTCGAGATGTACGTTTGGTAACCATATCCGAAGAAATGACTTGTTACTCTAATGCTGAGTCGGTTGGCTGCATTCATGCAAGCGCAGACTCTAGGATATCAGAAACTGGTAATATGAATTGGTAGAAATTAATCGCTGTGATAGACGGTGTCTCCGTAAGAAGAATAAGCAGAGGAGGGTGATTCTCCACACGGAAGAAAATTGGTTCAACTCCGTTGAACAGCACCATAAGCCATCAGCCCACCGTCCTAAGATTTAAAACGAAATTGTTGGGCCGGATTAATTATTCCACATGAACATGAGAGTCAGAATAGATGACAAGACGCCTATTTCGTGATCAGATTGTAAATATTCCTTTTACTGTCTTCAACTTTCACTGTTGAATAAACTGAATTAACTTGTTACAAATGCAGAGAACAATTAAATAAAAAGTTGATAGCTTTAAATGTTGCGTAATTTCAGACCTGATATGATGGAATTCTAAAATAATAATGAACAAATAGTATTTTTCCTCTATATATCGATTTAATCCATGACCGGTTTCGATCAAGTATTTCATCTTAAGGAGCAAACTGCAGTAATGTACCGTCTTATATTTGCTTCGACCGAGCTGGAAGGGGGAGGGAATGGAGAATGTGGCTTGAACGGAAGAGGGGAAGATTTAAGAAGAAGGTGAGGGTTAGCGGAGGATGGCGAAATATGTGCAATATAAAATTCGACGAAATGTTATAGTAACGGCATAAAACCCAATTTTGACCTTCCCCTTTGTGTTCAATGCCTTTAACATGTCTTATCTAGTTGAAAACTGTTATTATTTGTCCATTTTTGTTAGCTTTAGTTCACCTCTCACTTGAGCCGAGAACAACTTATGGTGAATAATTTGATTTCATCCCTGCAAGTGCATTTTACGCCACTCCAAATCATGAATTAATCAGTACCCGAAACAAAAATCTGCTTTTCAACGCATTTTCACCATAAAATTAAGCTATTAGGGAACGAGATAAAAACGTATGAGAGCATTCTTTGGTACAGAAATATCTCCAAGAGTCAATGATTTCTATTTATGTATTTATCTGGTCAATCTTTAAACAGCAACACAACGGATGAATAACAGCTCATTTGAAAACACTTCTTGCAATACTGATTTCACCGGATAGTTTCCTACATGGTGGTTGTCAAGGCTGCAAAGAATGTATCTAAGGCGTTTATATCCAAATATAATGAATACTTAAAGTACTGCCAAATTACAAACGATAAAAAATGTTTGTGTGTCTTTTGACTTCGTCTCTTATAGACGAAGGATTCGACTAACCTTCGAAAGGTCATTCGCTTCATGCTGCCTGTGGATAAAACACCCGAAATCCTTAAAAAAGCAAGCAACTATGTATAAATAAATTAAGCGAACGACTAGAAACGAGACGAGACGAATCACGATGAAACAAGACGATTTCCATCCAATTTTAGAAGTTTTAAGTATAAATGTAAAACAGCCACTGGGTAATAAACTTCATTGTAGTTATTAAAATATTGTTTTTATGTGATGTGGACGGCATTTTGTATGTGATGTGGAAGTTTGTTTGTATGTGATGTGGAAGTGCCATTTTATGTAAGAATATTTTGTCTCTTATCTTATCTCTCTTATCTAGGGCGTGTATGTATGTAATTTTCGTTGTAAGAGTTATCTTTGATCAAACTTGACCGTTGCCACCAGGAAAATTGACTGATTGCAACGTAATTCTAAAATAAATAAATAAATAATATCATTTAGCTTCCTCTTTTCTTTCCGTGAACTAGCAGTAGTGAAACTGTGATGAAACACAATCAGAGGACATAAATGACCAATTAAACATTACGGGCTTTGAACAATGTGGACCATATGATGCTAGATACCCAAAAACAAAATGAAAACGAACTACAAAGCAAGGAGATTAACACACTAGCTCTATGCTCGTATGTAGAGGGCAGCAGGCTGCAGTCGTTAGCTTTAGCGAAAGTTGGAAAAACGTTAAAGAAAAAAGTGTATGTTGGATTACTCATTACCACCCTTGTTATTTATGTCTCAGTTGAGAGGTAAATTAAGAAATAAAAGATAAAATAAAAGTTGATGCAGAATTTTACGGAATAAGAATATGAATTCTGACAGTTTTAGATGACATAGCTATACTTGCAGGGAAGAAAGAAGATCGGACTATGTGTACTCACCACTATGAAGAATGGAATAAAGATTTCAACAACATCAAGTAAACAAGATTACAACTAATGTAATAGTCTTCGATCGAATCAGGGAAGACGATCTCTAATGAGGACGAGGGAAAGACACGCTGGAACAAGTGGATGAGTTTTCCTATTTAGACAACGGATTTTTTAGGGGTGCGAGGAGCAAGAAGGATACAGTAAGGATCATAGGAACGGCGAAAAAGGCTTTCTACAAGGAGAAAAAAACATGTATAAGTTTATTTTACATAAAATAAACTTATAATCGGATACAAGGCATAGACAGTGATAAAATAGGATTGGAACTATGGAAACGCGGCATTATAAAATGGTGATCAAAATAAAATGATCAGTTTTGGTAACAAATGAATAATTACTTCTAAGAGTGAATAAAGAGAGTTTCACATTGGGTTCACATAAAGGAAGAAAAGGGAAGCTTCACTATACACATCCTGAGGCACGATGTTTTTTCTGCTGGCAATTATTTGAAGAAACGTAAAGAGGAAGAATTACGGATGAAGGCCAAGGATGAATTACGGGAAGCAGGTGATTAAAGAAACTAGGATAGAATGAAGGAATGGACGGGGAGAAGGATAGTTTGGAGAACTATTACCGAACAATACTCGGATTGTCAGTTGGTGATGATGAAACATTACCACATTGACGCATGAAACATTGCAATAAGGCGTACATAATACTACTGTTTATTTCCAGTGAAAACTAAATTAGTGACGCTCTTGTAACCTTTACTAAATGGTAAACGAAATTACTTTTTAAAATAAAATATAATGAAATGATAATGTCATGGAGTAAGACTTGGAAACTTAGTTTAAAGGAATAGTTGGATTCATTCCTCAAGATAATTTCGAAGCCAAGAACGCTGAATAAATTTATGACGACATACCTGCATGCTTCCCAAAAATTCTCTGTCAGTCAAAATTTTTGGGCATACACTGTTAACTATAGCCAAAACGTTCCTTTTTATAATCAAATTTATCGATGTCCTGGCTGGAATGTCAATTTCGGCGGACGACGTAGCAGCGTTATGAGTCGTGACGCCAAAAGAGTTGTTCTCTTAAAATTTTGATAAGCGCAAAGGATGACTGGTGAAAGGTAATAAAGGGGTTAGAGGAAGGAGAAGAGCAAAAGAAGAAAAAAAGAGGGAAATGGGATTGAGTAAGCAAACAAAGTGAGGGGTGGAGGAAAGAGGAGTGGGTTCTTTTTACGACGGGATACGTTTAAGGGGTCGAGGAAGAACGGGAATACCGAATGAGTTGAAAGTGGCTAGAAAGCGAGGAACAATTTGAGAAAAGGAATTCAGCTAAGGCACGAAATAAAGGATGCAGTACGCCTTCCGTGGGAGCAAAAGGCGAAGCCGAAATGACTCTAGTCATTTTTTAAACGTTAATTTAATTATTTTTCTTTTTGATTTTTATATCATCCTTCCACTCCACAATGTGACCAAGTAAACGCAGTAAACACTTTTCGTGGGTCATACATAAATAAGAATTTAAGACTCCTCCTAATGCAAGATTCCTAATACAAGAATTCAAGATGAACCTGTATGTTTTAATGCCAAGGAACATCTTTGCATTTCGCTTTTGGTATTTCACAGAGTAACAACCATTCGCCTTAGCGGAGATTAGAACCCGGATCCCTAGATTTCCAGACGAGTGCTTCATCCAATTAAGCTACCGACGCGGGACACCTCGGCAGCTTAACTTCGGACGCCTCGGTGGCTAAATCGGTCAAAGCAATCGTGCGGAAATTTAGAGAATCGGGTTTGATTCCCGGTCCAGGCAAATTATTTTTGCACGGTAAAAATTCCTGAATTATGCGTATAATTTGAATTAATTATCGCGCCACCCCGTGCAGTTTGTTCTAAACTCTAAATTTAGTTATGGCCGCCGATTTCTGGAATGGAACTCTAATAAAACGGATCGATTGACACAGGATATTCTTATTACAACATTTATCGCCTTCAGTTACTTTTGTGGAATAAAGTTTTGTCGGTATGGCTTGTGTAAAAAGTATTATGGAAGGACGAGAGAATAATTAAGTAAAATTAATATGCCTCCTCGCATCTTCCGCGCGAGTGCCTAGAAACATCAGAGTTGAACAATACTGCATCAGAATATTTTTTTATTATAAAACCTGCGTTTTTAGGGAAAGCCTCGTTTTTGGTAACGAGTATAGCGAACTAGAATTCATTGTGTCAGTTGGAAACAATTGTCATCGTGGATATCGTAGCATGACGTTTAAAAAAGGAACTCCGTAAAGAAATACTATCAGACAGATTTGGTTCCCTTTTTTGAAATCACAGTCAAACATTCACAGAGCCGTGACTTTGAAGCTAAATTTAATATTCATGCAACAATATGAAAATACCATATCGTAAATCACGATCTATAAAATCGAATGAATGGTATAAATTGCCGAAATTCCGTTTCACTTCCACTCCTCACGATCAGCATTCTCTGTAACATGTTTTACGTGTTTAATAAAATGCGTCCTTTGAGAATGATACCTACATATAGTATCGGTGCAAAAATTATCAAGGTGAGAAATTGCTCTGAGTTCCAGCAACGACATCGTAGTCACCCTAAATTGTCAGGCAATGACGAATTCCAGGGTTTAGGAACAATATATTTGATTGATTCTGCACGATATTTCACTAATCAGAGTTTTTTCATCCTACTAACACCGGCATATACATTATTTAATGTTAGTAGACATATTTTAAAGCAAAAATAAGTTACAAAGCGACAATTTCAGATTGTAAAAATCATTCGCCTTTAACGGGATTTGCATTAGCCAGTTAAGCTACCGAGACGTCCTCTTACACTCCGAATTTTTTTTACTAGTTAAATTTTTCTATTAATTAGCTATTTTTCTATTATTTCAAAAATTTTGAAATGGCTATGTGATTAACCCAATCGAAGTTCACTTTTTTGATAAATTGATGGTCATGTGAACAAATATTACGAAAAAGTGAACTGTCTTTCTCGACCGATATTATTTAATATCGACCGTTAATTATTTACGCATTTTGGTTTCCGATGGCTTCTGAAGATTGCATAAGTTGTTTTGAAGGTGAACTTTTAACTTAAAATGAAACAAAATGAACTAAATATTTGTACTAATGAGAATGGATATCTTAATTGAAATACTATATTTATCCATAAAATAATCTAGTATCATTACCTCAGCAGTGGCAGCCAAAGAGCATCTTTAAGGTAGGTATATATCTCTTAATAACTCCATGAAGAATCCAATTCAATGGCTATAATTGAATTGTGCCATATAATTCTGTAGTAAAGGATAAGTTATGCGCGGTTTAGGCAGTTTCTTTTTTAAGGAAAACGTAAAAAATTAGCTCATCCAAAAATTTTTCAGCAACGGAAACTGCTTTTCTTCAATTTGTGCTATGAAAAAAATTGAGCAAAAAAGGATTCATAAGTCATAATGATAACCACCATCATTGACACATTATGAAGTCACTCTCTTCTTGATGTTCCAATTCTCTCTTGAAGTTATGGTAGATATTTTACGGTAGATAAGATAGATATTTAATAGCCCTAAGTAAGTTACAAAGGAAGGAGCCACTTGCTCCAATTAGCTATTTGTAAATAGTCCTCATCATCAGAATAATAATTTCATATTGAATGCAAAAACTCGTGACATCGAATCAATTAACATTTAATTATCGGTAATAGCGAAATTATTAAACAATAAAATTAAATTTGCTATTGGTATGTCAAGAATTGTGCAAAAACAATTCTGAGGACGTAAAATTTTATAGCATTGCAAAAATATTTTCATGAAAAGTCATCCACCAATGAAGATTTTGGTTGACTCAGGAATTACACTCTGGTACATTTCTAAGCCCTACCTGAATCGAAAATAAGTACCGTAAAACAGATCATGGTAACTAACCATTTATTTTGCTTAGCGTTATTTCTAATTCCCTTTATTCCTTTCACGATACCCAATATCTTGCTATCTTGCCGATATTCTCACGTGTGTCACAGTTTGTATAACATCCCATTCGCACTCAACATTTCCTACATTCTCCCTTCCTGCATTTTAATATCCCCCGACTATCTTCACATTTTCTCTCATCCCGTACCATGCTTGGAACATTTTTGAATTTTTTCCTTTCTTTTCACGTTTTTTACCCTCTTCTTCTCAACACTCGCATCTTGAAAACCTCCTATGTGCACTTATCCCCACACAGCAACGACCAAATTTTGCGAGCAATACATAACTACTTCCCATGTTAAAGTTTTCATCAATCTTTTATTTGCGTCTTTACTTAAAGTATTTCTCATCAACCCCCCTCCAAAATACGTAAAAGCTTATTTTCCTAACACTATTCTCCTTTTAGCGTACACACTACATCTCCCGTTTTCGTCTAAAAACACTTTCTGAACAAGTGAAGCAAAATACTCGTGTACTAAAAAGGACATTTCAATTAGGAATCATCAAGGGGATATCGCCGTGAAACTATGTAGACCTACTTGCTCATTAAAGACATGCCTCGTAAACCTGAACGAGCGAATTATCGTTGTGGAAGAGTAGGGAGTGGGCGAGTCTCACACGGTGGAACGTCGATATGGCTGAACAGAAAGCACGCCTTGTTGCGCACTGGTTATTATTCCCGTCGCGTGACTACTTAGAGGAATACGGCACTTCAAACTTTGGGTCACAGCAAATTACCAGCGGACCGCACGGCCCCGTTTCACCACGAAGTGGAGTGGGGGGGGGACTTTCAGAGCATCACTCCTCCCATCCCCCTAAAAGAGACTCCTTTCGCGGTAGCCGACCCCGTCGCCGCTCCATCCACTCATCTCTGAGAATCATATACTCTCCACTACGCAGAAAGAGATAGAGAGAGCCCGCCGGGTTCGCCGAGCTACTCATAACCACGGGAGAGAATGGTGTAAAACTGCACGAGGGGGGGATTGAGATGGTGCGGGGGCTATCGTACTGGCTTCCCACCCTGAGGGCGCGGGTTCAAATCCCGGCGGTGTTGAATATTTTTCAGAGGTATCTCGATCCCTACTTGAGGTGCTTTGTGGAGGGCACTTTGAGTGAGTACGCCGTCCGTCGGATGGGACGTTAAACTGCGGACCCCTTGGCGCCTTTCGTAAAGATCAGGCTAATGCCGACGCCGGGTTTCTCTCCACCCTTCATCCTTTCCTGTCCATCCCCTATGGCGCAAATGACCTTAGCTGTCGGTCGCCTCCCCCTAAAAACTACTACTGCACGAGGGATTTGAAAACGAAAGAACACCTTCCTCCGGGTCATGGCTTTTCCTCTCCGTGCCGAGTGCGCGAGAGGAAGGGTTGGGAGGAAGAGGGAGAGAAGTGGCGAAGAGTGGGAAAAAAGTGAAGTGAGGAGGCGGCGTTGAGTGCAGGAGGATCAGAATGGAGGAGAAAATAATGTTCGTGCTACTACCTTCTTCATTGGGAGAAAGGAAACAGCCCTCTCTTTTCTTCACTATATAAGGTGGTTGTGTCACAGAAAACTCTCGTGTGAGTTTCTCTTTTCTTTTGTGTCCCTTTGGATTGTTTTTTGTATGTGTCACACCTGTCTTTCGATTGACCCTTTTCTAGAGTGTATACATATAGTATATATATATATATATATATATATATATATATATATATATATATATATATATATATATATATATATATATATTTATATATATATATATATATATTAGGTCGCGGTAGTCCAGGGGGTAGAGCGTTGGATTGTTGATCGGAGGGGCCCGGGTTCGATTCCCGGGGAAGGCACTCTGGGCACCTGCAGCTCCACCCAGGCTATGTGATTTTTCGGGCACCTGATCTTCCTGGGAAACCATAACCGGCACAGGGAAAGGAACTGGCCCCCCTACCCTGATGTGTGAGTTTCACACGCCGTCGGGTTTAGTACTGGGTGAACTCTACCATCACCTACCAAACCAACCTTCGGGTTGATTACTGTGTTATGGTTTATATATATGTATGCATATTAGCATATATATGTTTATATATTTACATAGAGTATAGTTTATATATTTATATATATAAAGATACGAGGTGTGTCCGAAAGCTATCCCGCCTGCGTTCATATGTCTGCAGTGGTGCTATTCTTCGTCATCCGGGCCGAGGCATCCTTTGAAGCAGTAGATTTTGGAATGGCCTTCAGCTCGCGCGTCGCATTACTCTGAATCCTCTCGATGTCGCCGAACAGCTTTCCTTTAAGCGCCATATTCAATATTGGGAACATCCAAAACTCGCAAGGAGCTATGTCGGGACTGTAAGGGGGCTGGCAAAGCTGTACAATCTTGTGTTTCACCAAAAATTACGGCACAAGGTTCGATGAATGCGCTGGCGTGTTATCGTGGTGAAGAAGCCAGTCACCGCTTGACTAGAGAGGCAGTCGTTTTCTTCTCACGGCATCACGTAATTTTTTCAAAACTTCAAATTAACATCTTTTGTTGATCGTCTGATCTCTTGGAATTTCAATCAAGGATAACAATACTTTTTTTGGTCGCGTAATTTAATTTAAAGTTTGAAGATATACTAAATGGTCGGATTAATGTCTAATATATATGTCATGTACAACCTTTATTGAGTTGTCTTCATTATTGCGTCATTGGCAGTTGCTGCAAGTAGAAATATACACAGATACATAGTTCGCCTACGAAATCGATGGTGGTAGCACGTGAAGAACAGATCACTACATTGAAATGTTGCTTTTACCTCAACAAATTTTCATCATTGCCCTATGGAATACCACAGGAAGCTTCTGAAGAACATTTTTTTCCCTAAAGAAGAGCTAGAGGATGATTAATTTTCAGAGATGGGGACCCAATTAATTACAAAGGAAGGTGAATCCAAAGTCACAGTCATTAGTCTTACGGAAGTAAACAGTACCACTGCTGCAATTGGGAGAGAAGGTCGTCGGATTGCTTGGAGCCCTAATCGTATGAATGAGTTATTACGTAATGTATTTTGGGTTTAACAATATTTTGTAAGCTAAAATTTACGGAGCACAGTAGTTTGTAGTGTTACGGCTGATCAAAATCCTGCGCTTGTCCGATAGACTAGATTTGAAAGAGGGAGTTTGCCTGCGGTGTTGGGTGGATGAACCGGAGAAATGGGTAAAGGTTAAGGAAAGAGGTAAAAAAGGTTTTAAGGGAGCCATGCGGGGAAAAGGTTTAAAGGGAAGGCTATGAATTGGATAGGAAAGGTTAAAAGGAGTAGGGATTGGGAGTGGGAGGAATGAGAGCTTGCGAAGTAGCTAGTGAGTAGGAGTACGCCATTGGCGTGTGAAAGGTTGGGGCCGTGATTATGGGAGCGCAATCAAAAACATCGGTGCGTCCGCAATCGATATATGAAAAGTATAAACATCGGCTTTCTTGGAATGTGAATGCACATGTGGAAAGGCGCTTGAGTGCTTTGATATTATATACATGGATTTTTAATTCATGACAACAGATATCCCATGAAGCAGTCATTGCAAATATTTAGCCGTTTACTTAATTAAGAATCCTGGGTGGGGAGTCCTAGGAGATAATATACACGGAAGATATTTAAAGTACTTCATTGGATAATGAGAAATTTAAAAGGAAGTAGCATAGCCACAAAACAAAAAGCATGCAAGGTATTGGTTACTCTATCCTAGAATACTCGTCCATAGTATGGGATCGATATGAGGTGGGACATTTCAAGTAAGTTCAAAGAAGGCAGCAAGATATGTACTCGGAAGGTACAAAAGAACAGGCAGTGTAGCGGTATACTGAAGTGGGAGAGTTTGAAAAAAAGAAGAAAAAGGAGTAAGTTGGACGCAATGTATAGAATTGTTAAAAATGACGAACCGTGGGAAGATTCATGGAAAGAGATAGAAAAACTTTATGAGAAAAAACGACCACAGTTTTAAAATAAAAATAAAAACGCAAAAAACAAATAAGAAAAAAATACTCTTTTTCAAACAGAACTATTGTTGAATGGGGCCAGCTTCCTGGAGGTTTGTTTGAGCCCTTTCTATCCAATTTTAGGAACACATATAAAAGACAAACACAGGAGTGGTGGGGAAGGCTGTTTCGAGCCGATTACAATCGCAAAAATATTTCCTTGGCTAGGACTTTGAACCACGGATCTTCCGACTTACCAGGCTCCAACCACTGCTCATGGATGCTCCAACCACTTCATCTATCAAGGAAACGTAATTTACACTGAAATCTGCGGGGGTTTATGCAACCAAGTGCCCCGATTCTTTGGCCAGGATATGGCATTCAGGAGCTGTTTCACTCACCAAAGGAGAAATGGACGAGGACACAAGAGGAAAGGATAGTATAGAAAGCAATCATACTATGTCATGAAGAATAGGAACAGTGCGTTTTGTGGCACACATAACCAGAAGAAGTAAAGGAGACTCATTGGCCAAATACACATCTAAACACGAAAATCCGCCTTATGGCCGACAAATTTTCATTCGCATTGTTGGCATCACAAATAATTTTAATGAGCATTGGTTCGCAATTTGGCAGGTTTTGGTTAACAAAAGACTTATCACAACAATCACCGTATTTAAAACACAAGCATTTGCATTTACAGACTATGAGATAATATTAACTGCAAATAATTCATAATTTGGGTGAATACATTATTTCTATGTATTTTACTTGCAGTGTACAATTCGCTCAACGACTTTGCTAGCTTTTTTGGTGCATAGGTACAATTGCAAAGCATCCATAGAAATAAATATTTCTTGATTAGGAACCACGAGCGAAGTAATTTGTAAATTTTGATCCATCAAATATTTTGCCGTGGAAATGTCGATTTTACCAATGTGCCTATGTGATCTCCAAGACCCTGGTCTCTAAGGTTACAATTGACAGAGCTTGTCCTGTTAAGGGCATGGTGGAACGGGGGAAAATGTAAGTACTTTGAAAGAAGGAGAAGGAAACGCACATCCAAGCAGACAGCTGTGCACACAATTTTCCGGGATCATGGATGCACGATGTTCCGTTAAGTGCTTTAATTTTCTGAGACCCCGGACCGATTTCGGCAATGTGGGGAGGAACGCCCGCCGGGTGAAATCGCACATCCCACCACCCTCTCGACTTCAGTACAGAGAGGAGAGAAAGGATGCTCAAAAAAGATTTTTTATTGAAGTAACACCACTAATTTTTTTTCAGAAAAGTAATAATGCCTCAAATAACTCATTACGCTAGCACGTGTTTTACGTGGAACTGAAAATAGTATCAATAAACGAATGTAGTAGCCTCACCTCTGAAACGCGCAGTGAGTTAAAAATCCTTGATGTAAAATATGACTAAAAATTCAATATTTAAAATGAAACTCCTGGGAAAATATTATAAACTCATATAATCGTATACTTTAAAAATCAAACTTACTTAGCGCATCGTGAACGCGGAATTGTTTCATCCGTCGGTAAAATATTTTTTTTCGTCATTCGATTATCTGCCGTTTTCCATAGGTATATTTTCAATATTAAGGAATAACTAAGGACAACTAAGGTGTATATTTTGAGGTCAAAACATGTTTTTCGGTCCACACTACTGTAATGGGGTGACTGTGAGCTATGACCCCAGGGAGTATAGCAATAGAAAATAAATAAATTGATGAAAAAAGTACTCCATTTTTAAACAATTTAGAGTTAAAGTGATTGAATTCGTATCTTGATTTTTTTAATAACAAGTATTTTGTATGTCTTAATGAGTATTGGATTCGATAATGCGATAATCTAGAGATATAAATGCTGTTTTTATTGACTTTGTATACATATAATTCAATGCAACAATTTCAGAGTGTAAAAATCATTCGCCTTGACTGGGATTCGAACCCGGATCCCTCAATGTCCGGTCAAGATAGCCAGTTAAGCTATCGATGCGTCCTCTTAAACTCTGAAATTTTCGGTCAAGTCGAATGATTTAACACACTGAAATTGTTGCATTGAAATGCACATTAGCGGATGACTCCGTTAAAAGTTACTGTTGCGGCATCTCCCGCAGTTTCTTTTAAACATGTAATTTAATTAATTTAGCTACCAACACTGAAAGTTATGGTAGCATTTTTAATAGAACTCATCAAAGGTCTTAACCATATTGATATTTTGCTATAATGGTTGCTCGCTACAGTCTTTTTAGTAGAGAATTAAGACAAAACGTCTTTGGAAATCACGTCTAAGTAGCCAAACAGTATAGTAACTCTCCACATTGATAAATTGATAAAATTTTCACTCTATCTGCTTTTTTTAATTGAAAACAGAACCTTCATAATCCATCGCCGCGAAAACATCCATTCAATAGGGCCATCATTATTTATTCAGTTTTTTCACTTTCAATGGGCTTAAACCCCTTTCACGCACGGCGAATAGTTTCTCCTAATTTCATTCAATGTACAAGAAAGTTACATAGGACCATGCTGCCATATTAAACGTGAATCGGCTCAGATGGCTCAATCTCTTTCAAAGTTTTTATTTCAAACCCTGCTTAAAAAATATTGATAATTAATTCTGTTGATAACAAAAACCAATCAGAACCAACGTTCTGAAGACACGCGCAGCGATACGCCACTAATAAAGAGTCAATGCATGATGGTTCTGTTGGTTATTTTCAAATTCTTACGTTACTTATTGACGTTTTTAAGACGTCTCCAAAATAAACAAATCATTTATCAATTGCTTTAGCTGGTGTATTTCCCCGAGATTATATAATATACGTGAATTTTAAATACTTTCAATCGAATATTAACTCTCCTTGCTTGCGGTGAACTTGCAGTATACAGGGTTCGTCCGGAAAATAAGTATACTGAGCTCAGGAAAAAAAATTTATTACACTTTTACATATCTTAAGCTAATATTCCTCAAAATAGGACCCTTGTGAGTCGATACACTTGTTCCAGCGGCGTTCCCATTCCTGGAACGCTCCCGCGAAGGCATCATCGGGAACCTCTCGAAGACACGTCGTCACGGCCTCTTTGACGGCGTCCAAAGTCCCGTATCGCGTTCCTTTCAAACTCCTCTTTATCATCGGGAACAGAAAGAAGTCCGGTGGTGCCAAGTCCGGGCTGTGGATCATTTTTGCAGTGATCCGCAAGTTGTGTCGCGATTTCCAAACGATTGAGTCTTTGATCATCACTGAGCACTTTCGGCACCAACTTTGCACAAATTTTTCGCATCTGTAATTGCTCCCTAATAATCTCGTGCACTATTGTTTTTGGCACATTACACTGCTCTGCTATCATCCGAACACTAAGACGACGATCAGAGTTCAGTACATCGCGAACTTTTCGCACATTTTCGTCGGTGAGTGTCGTTGATGGGCGTCCAGGTCTTGGTTCGTCTTCGACCTCTTCTCTGCCCTACACGAACATCTTGTGCCACCGAAAGATCATGTTTCTGGACATGGCTGACTCCCCGTAAGCCTGGTTAATCATACCGACAGTTTCGGTAGACGATTTCCCAAGCTTTACCGCAAATTTGATGGAATAACGCTGCTCCAAAAACTTCGGCATCGCGTTCCGTGACGTGAGTCGAGCGTGGAGGTTCGCGTTAACAGAGCTCCTCACTCCACACCACAGCTCAGAGCCGACTGCCTTTTTCAGCGTCGCTTGCCAACATACCCCCCTCCAATCGCAGCCCGTCAGAGCGGTGCTGGGCGCGCCTGGAGCGGCGGGAAAAAATCAGTACACTTATTTTCCGGACGAACCCTGTAGTTTCCATTTATGAAACATCAAAATATTTGCTGATGGTATTAATTATACGCGTATTGCTTACATTTGCGAAAGCAAAAAGCGTTCCCATAAAAAAATATATAGTTAAGTGAAAATACTTTGCGAATGAAGTTTTGGAGTTGGATCGTTTGGGACCCTCGTTTATATCCAACAAGTCTTGTACAATGTATCTTTTGTGCCGCGTACAATTGATTTTATAAGGTTTAGGCTTTAGTCGCTTGTTTTTGCTCATATGAAATGTGTCTTGGGAAAATCGTTCTCCATATGCCACGCTCAATTTCTTTCTGCCCAATGAAGGACGAGGAAACCTTTGGTTTGAAAATATTTTGGTGAATCTGACAATAATTTAGTCTTCCCGGTGAAGGACGAGAGGCGCATTTGATGAGATATTCGCGCGGACGGATGCATGTTCCAAGAAGGCATAGATATTTGAATGGCTTGAAGGAGGATGCGATGTTTGGGGGAAGTGGAAGGAGAGGGGTTGAGGGGGATACCCTCGAGAGGACGGAGTGGGTACATCATCACAGTCGGAGAACAAAGAGGAAGTAAAAGGGTAGGGGGCCACTAAAATAGACGGCGGGAGGACAATAAAGTCCGGACATTTCCGTCAGGAGCGCGGGGCAGTCGAAATGAATTACGCCCGTTTGCAGCTGGATCATAAATTCTCCCCGCGAAATGGGTGAGTGCGGACTCTTTTCAGAGACGAGCGGTGGGCATTGGGATTTGGGTGGGTTTGGGTGGGATCCAGGGTCCGTCCGAACCCCTCGACTGTAGGGGAATGGATTGGGGAATAAAAGGGAAAAGTAAGCCGAGAGAAAGCCAAGTGTTCACCCCTCCCCAACCCCCCCTTGTCTTACAAGATTGGTACCCTTTGGAGAGTAACGCGGTCGTCGGTAACCCTGTCTTTCGATTTATCGGTCAGAGGTTTTTCTAAAATTCATTGAGATGAATTGAACTCATCGAGAGAAGTTCTCACTGCAGATGAATTCATCTCGTCCGTCAAAGTAGACAAAAATATCACCATTGTTATTAAAACGATTTGAGATTGATCCCAATCACCTCTCTATTAGTATTCTCTTCATGTATAGTTCCATCTCTTCTTACGATCTGTTTCATAGTTTCGTTTTCGCTTCATTTTTCTTCATAAGTTAAATAATGAATACTTCAATGCAACAATTTCAGAGTTTAAAAATGATTCGCCTTGACTGGGATTCGAACCCAGATCCCTCATTATCCGGTCGAGTGATTTAGCCACTTAAGCTACCGAGGCGTCCTATTAAACTCTGAAATTTTTGAGCTTTTAAAGGAACAAGATGTTGTGACGAAATACCGTACATACAATGTCACAGGCATTCGTAGTTGTGCGCGACGCGCCACAGTCCACGAGGTTAAAGCCAACTTTGAACACTTATGGTGTTTATACTTTGACAAATTCCAAAGAAACTGCGGGAGATGCCGCAACAGTAACTTTTAACGGAGTCATCCGCTAATGTGCATTTCACTCCGATAAAAGTTACGTTTAAGTTTCAGTGTGTGGCTAAATTTCGCCGAGTTTCTTCATTACGATGCACAATAAACCAATATCGTGAAATTAATATTGCGTTTTAGGTATTACCAAGTGACCTTTATTACTTCCATATCTTTACTTCCATAAAACCCTTTCTTCTGATATTCTTTAGATATTCATTACTACTTACCGGCTATATAGATTTTATTATCCTTATTTCTGTCTGGTACACCGCAGAAAAGGACACTAAAGTGCAATGCTTGACGATTTCACTCGAAGATGGGTAACGTATGAATCGGATAAATTTGTTTAATATTCCATCTATCCTTTCTTGACGCAATCTGAAATCTAAAAATTAAGGGAGCATCATGAATCGAATATTTAATATGCATGAAATATCTTAAATACAAGAATTATTTTCCAAGAATGAATGTTAAATTTTCGAGTTACTTTGAGGAACACCATTTCACATATATAAGTTGGTCTATTTTTTAGGATTCACTGAGAATGAGTCAACATTCAACTCTCAAGACCGTTCCATGTATCGCCTTTGCCTCCACGGAATGCAAAAGCAAAAACTCGGTATCCGTCGACCCTGTTTAATAGTTAGATTACAGAGTGACACCTGTTTCTGATACGAAAATATTTCTCTAGTTTGCAAAGATGCAAAACTTCTAAAAGCCTTAAATAATAACTGAAACTTAAAAACTCATTTTCTTAATCTATATAATCGCGGATAGATAAACACATAAGCGTGTTCATAAAGCCAGCAGCAGCACTGGAATATTTATTTCACGATACAAAATTAGATATTAATGAAACATTACTGGTGAACTAGTCAGCGTTCAGTATTCACATTCGTTTAAAATTTTATACAACCTTCTTAAAATGAGGAAAACCTTGAACTGAAACCTTCTTCAAAAAATGGGAATTTATGGAATAAATGTGTTGGAAAAACAAAGGATTGCTTGGCAACCTCACCCTCGTTTTCTATAGAACATTTTTTAAATGTACAAGCAAAATGCCTTTTGTAAATGTACTCGTAAAATGCATCGAAGGTTGCCGCAATCCATCAAATATTTTTGCAAATTTTGAATCCAGGGAGCATTTTAATGCAATTATTCATAGCATTATCACTCAGTAAATATAGATTTAACCATGAGTTTGTCACCGGTTTATTTATTACTTTCAGCTCTGTTTCCTGTAATAGTGCCCTGGAAATGTCAAAAAAAACTATTTGAATGAGCAGTTAATGAAAAATCGGACTGAAAACAATGACTTGAGCATCTAACTAGTAGTACTGGTTATAGTTACTTGAATTGATCCCCTTTTGATATCTTATTTTTTGAGCTTAAAAGCATTAGACAAGTTTATAAATATGTATCATGGTAATAAATATAACAAATAATCCCCGACGGAAGAGGCATCTTTGTCTGATATAACTTGAATGTTACGTATAATGGAAGAAGCTTTAATATTTTATCCAATGGCATTCTACCCCCATCATAGCATTCCAAGACTTCAGTTAATGCGAGCGCTGATGGACCAATACGTTAGTCATAATTTTTTTTCGGTTATCTGAATTAATAAAGTGGCACTCAAAAAAAATTTTTTTTTCGCCCAGCGGAGAACCAGTATTGATTTATCAAATAAAAGCATTGTTCTCCCCTCCGGACGGGAAAGTGAGCAAGGGGACCGATTCCTTTCTTCCGAACGGAGAAAAGGACCGATTTCCTTTTCCCAAATGGTCTCGCAGAAGAACGCACGAACCTTCTTGCTCGTTTTATTCGCCCTCGCCCTCGGGATGTTTAGGCTCTCTCTCCGGAGCCCTCCATCCACCACGCTCCGCTCATTCGTAATTCACTCGCGGCCTCTTCCTCCCTCCGACGACGGGGCCTTCAACCGCCCAGAGTCCGACTCTGTTTTCGGATATCCGCGTTCTTCTTTTTAGTCCACCTCTAACAAAACCTTTACTTAGGCCTGAATACACATACTATGCATGTATATACATGTGTACATATTTTTCTCCTCTTTTAAGTTGGCGCCTAGGCCCTGCATCTGGCGTCCTCCCTGACTTGAACGTCCGTACTTCCGGGACTCTCTCCGGTGTTAATCTTTGTCGGGTGTGGTGAACTCTACATGTTTTTTTCGCATGATAGCACCCATCCTGAGGCATTGAAGCCAACATTCCCGATGCTCCATCCGAACGATGGCGGAAAGTTGAATCGGTAAACGCGGGATACGGCAGTTTAATGCGTCTTTTGTTACCACTGCGCTATGAGTGCGCACGCTTTTCATACACATTCCATATAAACAAGCGAGCAGCTTATTAGTAGTTTGCGCAAAAATCAACGCAGGGCTCGGGTTACATCATTAATGTAGCCACTGATACAATTTTATGCATGCAAGTAACTTATCGCTCGCAGTTAATCATGTCCCCGGTAGTTGAAGCACCCGAAAACCAAGCGTAGCAGCAAATATAGTATATCTGCTAATGATATGAGTACACTGGAGTACATGCCGTTTGATATTTGCACTTAAACAATGCGGAAAAAAATGACGTCCATTTTGTTCAGTCAAAGAGAACAATAAGTATGCCAAAAAGCATGTATAATTAAATCGAACAGGTCATGGTGAACATATCCAATACTTTGATCAGGCCTATGATAGCATTCAAATACATCCACCAATTGAAGATCTCCTCAGGATGACAATGAAAGAAATAAACTCGTAACCAAACGGGGAATAAAATATAATGTAATGGGCTCAGGTAATTGTAAGCGTATTGAAGGATTAACTCAAGTGAGCCATCAGCATGAAACCTTTTAGTCTATACAAGAGTGATGTTTGTTGTTCCGGCCTAGCCCTGAAGATGGCAAGACTATACTAATCAACGATGTCCAATTTTTATCAATATCTCACTTTCACAAAATCAGATGTTATTTCGACATTCTGAAGAGTTCTTGAACTCTTTTCCTTTTTCTGAAAATACATTTTACTCTCTCCAGTGTCATCGTTTTTTCAGGGTACTCCAGTCTAAAATGATTGGTTAATATTACTACTCAGTGTCAATTTACATTCCTTAGCTACAAATTATATCCACTTGATCAGGTAGCATTTCCAGATGTATGTGTGTCTTTTCTGAATGACTGCATTTGAAATTAAATGTGTGCTGGACAAGATTCTGATTAATTACATTCATTCCTCGGGAACCGAATTAGTCTCTAAGACTCACGCGTTATCAAATCAGACGTTGTCCATGCAGTTATTTTCAAATACTGCGGAGAAATTCAGACACTCCTTTAATAAATGTAAAGTCAATCCTCTGGCTGCACGAATGACGTTCGTTCTTATCAGTAAATCATTGAATTCTTATGATCAGTGTGAAAATCTCATTGGGCTTTTATTTCATCTTGGTATTATTCCTATTCACAATGAAGCCACGTTTGACGCAAGAAAACGAAGCGGTTACTTACGCGAGAGAGTTTTTGTGAGACAAACAAACAAACTAACTTCAAAAAATATCTAAACTCTAAAAACATGGCTTTGTAACAATTGCTAATGACGTAAATATTTCCATAATCTGAATTTTCTTTCATCACAGATAATTCATTGACTTGGCTAGCCAGTTATCAGGGAAAAACTAATAATATTGAAATTAAAATTAAAACACTTGGCTTTTCCACATAGAAAAAATAATTTATTTACTACCTAGTTTTCGTTATGGTATAACATCGTTAGGTAAAAATAGAAGTCAAACGTTTTACCTGATGATGTTATACCATAACGAAACCTAGGTAGTAAATAATTTTTTTCTATATGGAAAAGCCAAGTGGTTTAATTTTAATTTCAATATGAAGAATTTCCACAAAGTGACGCCAGAAACTGTTTTATTTAATAATACTGAATCCAATGTCAATTATATGAATAGAATTCCTCTTGGAATTAAACTAAAATGCACTAATATTTATAGGAACTTATATGCTGCTCTACTTTAAAGAAAGCAAAGAGTTAAAGACGGGAATTTAAAAAGTAATTTGTGAATTTTTATCGATTCAATCTTCATCGGGATGTAAAAGCCTTCAGACTTGGTTTCATTTTGTCCTTGTGACAGAAAATACGTTCAACAGGAGTTGTTCAACCTCCTAATTCGTTCAAAATCTTGTTACGAAGAACTGATAAAATACCAAAGGCTATTGAGCGATAATACGAAGCTGTCCCCCCAATTTGTAAGTCACTAGGTGATGGTATAAAATGGTCAGAGAGTGGCGCGCCTCTAATTGGCGATCACGCTAATGATAGCATTATAATTCCGTTTTGCGAGATTGTCCCGAAGAGCGTGGCCCTTCGCGAGGAGCTTAGGAAAGAGAATGTATTTCAACACCGTGCTGATTCCTCTATTTAACGGTTTATTGAATTCAAACCGATAATTACCCCGAATACGGAAGGGGATTATTCGATAGGATTATTCTATCATATTGAAGGAGTATTTCCGTTCGAAGGCTCTCATGTCCACAATTGCAGAATTCGGAGTACCCACACAAGTGGTAATGTTAACACTAGACTTCACCGAGGTCATCATCATTGGTATTTCTTTCCAAATATTGGCCGAACCAGCTCTCATACCTCTCCAATGAACGCTATCTCCTTTGCCACCCTCAGGAATACCTCAGTGTTAATCTGTTGACCTCCCCTTCTCTTATGTACCTGAAAAATCCATAATGTCCACTGATGTAACAAAAGGTTGCCAGTCTCATTATTTCCCCAAAAATACTCGTCTCAGACCTTGAAACTTTTAATTCGTGACGCGAGCGAGTGGGGAGTATTTAACGGCTGCGAGACATGTCGCGTTCCGAAGCGATAAGAACACCTTTGCCTTAATGGAGGAGCACCCTTTTACATCCAGAGAAACAAAAGCGGCCCTCCCAGTACAGGGGAAAACGTGATAAGCCGAATCAAGCCCTGGAAGTTAAAAAAAAAGGAGAATAAAAGATGGAAACGAGGGTCCAAATGCAGAACTCTCTCCCCCGCACACCCTCTCCTCTCCTTCCCGTCCAGGAACTCATTGAAATCGGTGCAGCGAACGGAAACGACCGCGTCGTAAAGGCGAAAACGGGGGCGGTGAATAAAAACGGGAGCGCAGATTTCTCAAGAGTTGAGAGACGACGACGAGACTTTTGGAGCAAGGAAGACACACACGAATGATATCCTGGGGCCGCTAATAATGGCTCCGGAAGAAGACGGGGACTCCCGAGGGGAAATGGAACTAAATCCGGATGCATTTACAAATAGACGAGTTTTTAGCACGTCGTCCCTGCCCTTTTCATGTTATCGAATCCAAGTTCCCTTAAAGGCTTTTGGGATTAAGTAGATATTTTTTTTATGCGCGTTCGAGGATCGTTAGGAACTTGGGATCCCAAAGAGGCGGAAGTAATAGGCTATAATCATATCGTAAATATAGGTAAACATAAAGGCACCTAAGGTTTGAAAAAGTTCCGAATTTTATCACCAGTGCACACATAACCACATATTCGTACATCCTGTGTGTCTCCTCCTCTCAAATTGCTTTTTTAGAAACTGCAGGAGGGGCGCAAGAGATAAGGATCCGCTCTCCTCACTTCTGATGGGTTTATTTAAAATACCACAAAACCTATTTTGAGGTCTCGCTCGAGCCTCGCTCTTCAAAAGTCAACCTTTGAATGATTACTAATATGAGGTAACTTCACTTTTAGTCAATACTTTAAGCAAATGGGCTGTTCAAGACTTCAATTAAGCAATTTTTCCTATTTGAATCCTATCATAAACTGGTAATGTGATGGATGATAAACTTCTGAACCTAATATTAATTTATATTAAGTGAATTTTCTATAATTGTTTTTCATTAATAATAATGAAATCATAAGTTTTAACGGTTGAGTAAATAGCCTACTCTTTTGTACTTCATAATTTTAGAAATTTATTGATGCCCTAAGTTAGTCACTCTCTTTATCGAAGTAATGATTCATCATATTAATCAGCGTTTCCATCTTAATCTAATGCAAAAGTTTCAATCTGCATTCCTACATTATTTTCTATTCAGTTTAAATACCCTCGCTTGGTATACCTTCTCTGCTTTACGTTATTCTCAATTTGTCCAGCGTAGTTTTCGCTTGGTGTTCCTCTCGAGATCTTCACTTTTCCCTTCTGTTATGCATGGTGTCTCAAAGAATGCCCAATGTATCTCATTCTTCTCTCCCGTAGGTTAACATGGTACTTGCCTCTTCTTCATAAACGCCATCTTAGCTTGAATTCGGTCAAACTTCTTCCAATCTAAGTTATACTTTTACCCAGGCAGATGAAGGATTCCACTTGCACTAGTTTCACTCCTTGAACTGTGATATCTGTACTTTCCTCAAAATTTAAAACTCCAGAGAAACGATAGCGTAACACTATCGGATGCATAATCCCCTGCAACCCACCCACACTATTCCTAAGGTACAAAAATTTCGCCTTCTCAGTTTCAGACTCCGAATTCCAATTAACATCCTTCGGCAATGCAGGAATTGCAGTACCTGCAAGATATGACCTAATAGCACGTTCACAATGCGTTGCAGACCCAGGACCTGTAAACCCCTGAGTTACAACTTCTGATCCCAAATACTTATACTTTACCGCAAATTTCATTTTCATTTGAAAGAATCATTATTGCCAAAGAATAATGTAATTATTAAAATGATAATTCAAACATAAATTTTTTTTGGTAAAACCAAACTAATCTTCTTCTGCGGCAACATCTTCATTCAACGATAACGTGATTCTTCCACACATATCTCCCCTCCTGTAACAGAAAGGACTACAAAAATTTTCAGGACTCATCAACTCTGAATAGAAAGAGATATAGCGGACGCATACTAGTTATTCTAGAGTACGCGTCCAGTAATAAGCCCCCACACCCCACTACCCGGCCAGGAGGCAACCCAAACCGTTCCCCACTCCTCCAACCAACGTCACATCCGGGAACGCCATTAATATCCCATGCAATGATAGTAACATACCTTTTAGAATACTTCCTCAAAAAGCTTAAAGAATAAGGGTCACGACTATAATCCCACAAGCTACCGCTTCTCAAAGAAGACGCCAAAGATGGAGGTACTGCTCCCTCCCTTACTATCCTGCAATATGTTTACTTACAAACAGCATTTATTCTGTTCCATTAAATTTCTCCTGATGGACCTATTTTCATCATATAAGTGTTTTTCTTTTTGCGAAATCTGATGGTTGCGGTTACATTCAGCTGGGTTATCGACGTGTCCATTGTCCACCTGATTAGAATGGACATCATTTAAATGTTTACAATTTTATGGGCTTCAATTACACAAAAATGGGAAACGTTTTCGTTCGCCTCTTCGTGTGGTGGCATCTCCTCCCTCATTTCCTTTTCGAGCCCTTCCGCGTGTTCCTACTTCTGAGCATTCTCCCGGATTCTAGCACCACACCCCCTCACACCGCCCTCCCCCAACGGAAGGCTTCCCTGCTGTAAACACGTGAGGACTGCGTTGCAGGCGGCGTCAAAAAACAGAGATGCCCACTCAATTCTCGATCTCCCCTCCGCTCGACCACTCCCTCTCTCTTTCCCTGCTTTTCCTTCGCCCTCACCCTCAACAATGCCTCCTCCCTCCTTCCCCCCCCCCCCATCCTCCTCCCTCACCTTCCCTCGAGCCCTATATATCATTCTTAGTCTGTATACACACTTCGCGTGACATCCTATCAACGTTTTTTTTGTTTGCTCACGGGTGTCGCCAAAGTGATAAAAAGTATTACTTAATATTTTGTCTCCAGGGTCTTTTACGGAAAGGGAATAATTTCCGGGAAGCGATGAACGTAGAAAATGACATTTTAAGATTCAGAGGTTTCGAGCGCAGTTCACCAACTAAATTGGTGGAATGGATCTCGTGCATATTTCCCTGAATGAGAGGGCTGCGATGAGAACATTATACATTGTGAAGCCAAGCCGTCCTTCACGCGGTGAAATCACGTAGCAAACATTAGTTTAGCACTGATTCACCGGAAATTTATGGTATAATTATACTAATTTACGTGATTTGAAGACTTGGAGCAACTGTTAGTAATATTATGGGAAATGATTTCAATTTTCAAAGATATGTTTACATTCACAGACTCATATTTCAGCAGATAATTGCGTCTTTGTTCGAGTCAATTGATGGTTAACTAGAGGCCATTTTCAAGATGAATTTCCTTTTTAGGATACCGCTAAAACCTTTGGGTTTGCAAATAGCGAAAAAAATCGTTCTTCATAAATCTCAGAAACTGGTGCCGGAATATGGACTTTTGGAATGGGAACTATTGAAAATTGAAAAAAATGAGTACGAGGTTACGAATGTAACATCGTGGTCCCTTGGAGAAGAGTACTCATGGATCAGTTTTTTCTTTCCCTAATAATTCTTCACTCTTTTGGTGGTTGACAGATCGTCTTGAATTCATCCTCTTTATTTTCCGTTGAGTGATCATCTATAAACTTGGCGCCACTGGTTCCCGTCATTTCAACACCCTCGTGACCGCGCCCCGACACACGCATCAAGTGTAAGTGAACCTTGGGAATGAACGCACATGCACGGCATGAGTGCCAAGCAAACTGCACACGTCATCTCAAGCAGCGGGTTGCAAATTAGTTTATCTCCTACTGCCGCTGTGCATTCGATCGCTCAGCGTATCCCATCCGATGGAGTGCTCGAGGGGACGTTTCGCCGGTGTTGAAAACAGCACGATGGCTGAAGGCCAAACGAGAGTTGACACATTCGAAGCGTGCTCCATCTCGCAATTCGGATGTATCCATGACAGTTGGACGCCCCTAACTCATCTCAACTCACCAAGTCCTTGACCGCTAGGATCGTGTTAATGTCCGTCGGTCGACACTCGTTCTCAGGCCCTGTCGTTAACATCGGGTCGTGGAGTGAATTCGCTCAGCACGTCTCCTTCCGTGAATTAAGCATCTACCGAACGCGTCTCTGAAAAAAAAAATTCGAAGAGGAGACGACGGCAAAATTATCGTCGTCGAAGTCGATTCCAAGTGACAACAGCGATAATTTTGAAAGGGTCTTGCCTTTGTTGAATTATAATCAAATTTGCACAGCTTATGCATACAAATTTTGCACTGGCGCTGAAACGTCGGTACACATTACTACCAGGACTCTGAACCATGTTGAGAGATGTTCATTAACCACTTATAATTTACATTCACGTTCAAATGAAAAACTTTGACATCGTATTTTTTTGTCTTGGTAATAAATGTATTTTGAGCATTTCAGTATATTGCGTTTTTTTTAAAAAAAAGGAGATATCCTTAGTAGGAGTACCGAAATCAGCTAAAAGACATGAATGGCTGGGCGATAAAAATTTAGAAAGATTTATTTCATTGGTATTCGCACCGCCACGAATGCCTATTTGGTAGAGATGGTCATTATAATGGCATTTCCTGAGTCGTGAAAAAGAGATTAAAATGCAGATTTAACAAGTCATCTTGCAGCAACTCAAAACGCAATTTTTATGCATCACGGATTACAACACATGAATACTCGTTTGCCTTATTGAAGCGACATACAATAAATACAAGTCAAATATGAGATCAAATCCTAGTTCTACTAACTTTTGTCTACCAGCTGCAGTGCTTTTAAGCTATCAATTTCCCTTTGTGGAAACATATTACCGGATCTTCGGCTTCCATGCTCATGACGCCTTCAAGTCTTCTACCTTTTCTGCTCTCACCTCATAAAGGCACATTTCATAACATATGTTAGTTTCCTTTGGGCATATAGTGCGTAGGTAAAGAACTTATGAGTATTAATACAATTACGTTTTTACAATTGCTCGCATCACACCACAATAGGAATGAATATGTGCGCTAATGGCTCCAGTTAAGCTTTGCAAAATCTAGAAATGCTCAATCAAAATAAAACTTAATAAAAATTAATCAAATGTCTTAAATCCAGCTAATTCTCAGGATTAAAATACCCATGATATTTTCAACAATAAAACTTGCTGGAAATCAGTCAAATGTGTTAATTGAAGAGTTTGTCATACTTCTTCTATCGTTACTATCTAAACCGTTGTTATATAAATAGTTTGAAACCTACGCCATTGCCTCATTACTGTTGCTCCCAACTGTTGCCGTAATTCGAGCTTTGGTAAATATTAGCCGTTTCCATTGGGTCGCTTAGAATTTCCCCCATAGTGTTCTCACGTTCATTTTTCAAAAAGAGCAGTATTGTTGCTCAAAACCTATTCATTACAAAATGGAAGTCGCGACAATTTCAGGGAAATAATTTTCAGTCAGTTATATCCTCCCTTCCATGAACTACGTGGTGGAAGGGCTCGTGCGTTCCAATGACCTCTGGAGCTGTGCCGGCGGGAGCAATGATAATTGCTTCAGGTAGAGTCATCCATGCCAGTTAGGTCGAAGGTTAGGAGCCAGATGAAAGGTAGTCCATGCAGCGTCTATTCCTCAGTGAGGCGGCTGCAAAGGCGTCCGACCGCAGTGGGTCGGCAATTGAGTGATAATGTCACGTTAAAAATACTATTGCGGAGGGTAACGGGAAACCACCTCGATTATTAATCCCAAGGGTTTTATGATGGTTAGTAAATAGAAAACCAATCCTGGCAACTACGATCAAATCGGCCGTGTGCCATGCCCGGCAGCGGGAGGGAGAAGGCTTCCGCGGTCGTCATCTCACGGAAACCTTGCAAAATACAACCGACAGCAGTAGCGCGGAGGACGCAGAAGAAGAGGACCGAGTTAGTTTAAATGGGAACTAGGAGTATTAGGAGAATTAAAGAATATAGAACGGGAGATTGAAAGGACAGGAAACTTTAAGAATTCAAAAATAGAGATGAAAAGAGGGAATATATATATTTAAGGTCTAAGTAAGGTGAGATAGAAAGAAAGCGGGGATTACTGGAGTAATTAGTTATAGAGTGATGCACAGAGGAAGAGAGAGCCAACGAAGGGGTTCCATAATATTGAAAAAAGATAGGAAAAAGCACAGTCAAGATAGTGCAAGCAAGCAACGGGCAGAGATAGCAGTAAATCACCTGCAAAAGCAGAACCGACGAACTTGGTCATTGTCCAGATATACTTACCACCAAGCAATTATGAGGAGAAAGAAATCGATGGGGTGTATAATCAGTTAGAGGGCATAATCGCATGTGTTCCTGCAGGGAAACATTTGATATTGGCGGGGAATTGGAAAGCGGCAATAGGCGAAATAAGATATGGTGATGAGGTGGGGGATTATATTACGGTTAGGTACGAGAAATGACCGCTGTGAGAAAATAATTGAGTTCTGCAGGAGATAGGGATAAATCTTCAACGCTTGGTTTAGGCACCACAAAAGTTGTGACAAGATTGAGCCATGTAATTATGGAATAATAACGACAGTCGTATGCGTAAGTATTCAGATTCAATTAGACCAAATACTACAAGATTTGCATAACCTCTATGGTACATGGAAAATGCTAGATGATTCAGAAAGGTATCAATTAGATTATACTATGGTTAGGCACAGATTCAGGAACAGCGTGATCAATTCGCACAGTTTCCCGGGAACAGATGCGGACTCCGATCACAATTCAGTGCTCATAAAGAGTAGCGTTTGTTTCAAAAAGATAAGGCAGGGACAGCGGGTTAGGAAATGGAATTTAGAAGCATTAACAGGAATGACAAGGAAGGAGTACCAGCAGGCTGCGGAGGAAGTCATGATTGAGGGAAAGGATCTGAGTATTATTAAGGAGAAATGGGAATTTATATAAAAAAGGGATATCTAAAGCAGCGAAAGAAATTGTGGGAACTGTTGATGGGAAAAGAGCAAGGAAACCATGGATCACGGATGAGATGATTAGAAAGATAGATGAGAGAAGGAAATGGAATAATGTAAATACAGAGTTAGGCAAAATGAAGTACAAAGAAGTAAACAATAAATTGAGGCGGGCAACAAAAAGAGCAAAAGAAGCTTGGTGGAAGACGCAGTGCGAGGATATGGAAAGTTTGCAGAGGAAGGGTGGAATTGGTGCACTATACAAGAAGGTTAAAACATTATCGGGAAGAAAAAGGGAAGATCTGTGTTAACAGTTAAAGATAATTCGGGTAAAATAATAGTTGAAATAGAAAAGATCCAAAAAAGGGGATTATCAGTTTCGGTTCAGGAAGAGGAGAGGCACGCGTGATGCCATTTCAGTAATTAGACCACTGATCAAGAGGAATATAGAATACAAGCAGGACGTATTTGCCTGTTGTGTAGACTTCAATAAGGCGTTTGATAGAGTGAATTAAGAAATATTAATTAGTTTATTGCAGAAAATAGGAATAGATTGGAGGGAAAGGAGGCTAATTCGTAACCTGTACATGTCTCAGACTGCTCAGGTTCGAGTGGGGAACGGGGAGTCCGGTTGGGCAGTGTTAGGAAGAGGTGTAAGGCAGGGTTGCCCATTATCACCATTGCTGTCCAACCTGTATGTAGTGGAAATGATTAAAGAGGCATGGGAGGAATTGGAGGTAGGAATGAAAGTGGGCGCGGAATTCGTAAAATCAGTCAGGTTTGCTGATGATCAAGCTGTAGTTGACCAGGCAGCCAAGGGGTTGCAAGCATTGCTGAGTGAATTGGAAATTCAGTGCATTAGATACGGGATGAGAATCAATGTAAATAAATCAAAGGTTATGTGAATTTCCAGAAAGAGAAAGGCTAAGTTAAGCATTAAAATAATAGAGAAAAAACTAAAGCAGGTGTGACAGTTTACGTATCTTGGAAGTTATATGGACCAAAATGGTCAAAGTAGTAGGAACATAAGGAGAATATTTGCGTTAGGTAAAGAGGCTTTCACAAGGAGGAGAGAATTGATGACAGGGACGTTGAGTAAGGATGTTAAGAAAAGGCTGGTAAAAACTTTGATATGCAGCGTAGTGTTGTACGGCGCGGAAACGTGGTCCCTGAAGCAGGACGATAGAAGTAGATTGGAGGCTTTTGAAATGTGGCTGTGGGGAAGGATGGAGAAGGTGAAATGCACGAAAAGGAACACAATTAGAAAGTGCAGAATATGGTGGAGGAGGAGAGGGGATTACTGGGAAAAATCATAAGGTGACAGAAAACATAGATGTATAGCATATTGATTGGCAATGGGATGTTGAAGACTGTGACAGATGGGAGAATGTTAGGAAAACGAGGAAGTAGTAGAAATAGGATTGAAATTTTGGACGGAATGAAAGGAGGAAGGACGTTTATAGAGATGAACAGTGGTTTGTTATCGAGTAGGATGTTTTGTTCGGAGATATTTGTTTGGTAGTTGTGTCCATTCAAACCTGCTTTAACCGGTAGAATACCTCTGATTATGATTTCTTTCCTAAAATTTTCAGGAAAATTAGCTGAAATTCAAAAGGTTTTCTTGGCTAAAAAATAAAATATAAACTTAATCAATTTTCGTAAAATTTGGTGCAAATTTAGGTTGGGAAACCAAGTCGAATTTCAGAAACTTTTGGTGAAAAATTTTGCAGTGTATATGGAGATACAAAAAGTTCCCAACATTTTTTATTGGTTTCTCAGGGTCAAAAGTGTGTCACTGACTTGAAACTGAGAAAGCATGGATTTTCAATGACAATGTCCATAAAACTCTGATACGATTTTCCCAGGCTGAAGTCTTGGAATTTTTGTCTTTCTTTACAGTAACGAAAAGTAGTTGAACAAATCAAGCATTAACATTTGGCAGCTTCGACAAAGTGTCAGGTTAAACAGAAGATTTGCCTGGCTCATCCAAAAGTAAAGTCAGTATATGTATATTTTACTTTCAAAGTTAGCAAAACGAACATTTCTTCCGCGATTGTTCAAAATACAAAGGAAGAGCCAATCACTTCCCTGAAGAATAACACAACATTACCTGATTATAATCAATATCGAAGCACTGTTATCTGAAAAGAATATGTTATCTGAAAAGAATGTTATCTGAAAGTGACCTCAATGAGCTACATGAATGTGTCATTTCATTTATAGAAAATTATATAAATTGTTCCACTCTCGTCTCTTCTTTTATTTGTTAATTTAGGGAAGATTTTAATTTGCCGAAGAGCTGCCTACTTGAAATGAGCCTACTCAGGTGAATTGTGACGTCCTCGCTCCCTCAAAAGTCTAATCCCTGCCAGCCGGTCTGCCTCGGGCGGCCGTCTCGTCTAGAACGTGTGGGCGTAGTTAGGTCAGTGGTGGTGGGGGAGTAGCGGAGGCAGGGGGGGTGATGGTGAGGAACCAACCACCGGTAGCACGGGCGAGACGGAGAATTTGCATATACGATCGCTTCGGAGAAAAGGTCTTTTTGTTTTGGAGAGCGGCGCAAGGAAAAAGCCTTTTACACGACGATCAATCTTTTCTCTTTTGGCCCGCGGAGTGCCTTTCCAATATCCCCTTCCGTCAATTCAATACTTCCTGCGAGGGGAGAGCCCTTGCCCGCAGGGAAGCACAGCAGCGCCGAGAGAATGGAAAGAGCACGGGAATGCGTTCCGTGAGGAATAAGCAAGTGCGCACTTCGGAAACAAACTCCCCAGACACCGGCAGTTAAAATTTTGACGCTCTGCACAGAACTGAGCCATCAACCAGTTCTTTTATATCAAAGGGAGTTTGAAAAACGCCGTCATGAACTCGAGCACTGCACACAGAAGATGATCCGCGTTGGATTACGTTATTTTTTATCGACACGAATTTCGATGTAGGCATACATGGTTGACTCCATGAAAGCTGTAAAATTTCACGGAAAACTGCAAAAGGTTTGCCCTTTTCAGAGTTTACGCATGGCATATCTCGCTCTTTTTCTCCAGGTTAAATCAAAATAATCTAAGCCCTTCGGAAGAGTCGTTAAATAATGGCTTCTTTCATGACCTCTATTGTGTTTTCATCTTGTGAAACTGCATTGCGTCATGCAATGCATCATTTTTTCCATGGAAAAATGACTGTGTTCAGTACGTATTTCGCATATTTCAAAAGTTACCCATCAATATTCATCATCAGTATTTCAATCCTAAGGTTGGTTTACTGCAGCTTTACATTCTCTTTATTCAGTGTTCATTCTCCCTGATAGGTTTTCTGTTTTAGGTCATTCTTGATGTGTCTATGTACTTATGTAGGATCTTCCCTTCAATCTTTCCTTCTATGTTGTTTTTAACTAATTCATTGTGCCCCAGGGTAATTCTGCTCCAGCACCATGTTTCAAAGGCCTCCATTTATTGCTGGTCCATTTTTCCATTGCTCAATTTCTCGGGGATCGAGATGGTGCGGGGGCTAACGTACTGGCTTCCCACCATGAGGGCGCGGGTTCAAATCCCGGCGGTGTTGAATATTTTTCAGAGGTATCTCGATCCCTACTTGAGGTGCTTTGTGGAGGGCACTTTGAGTGAGTACGCCGTCCGTCGGATGGGACGTTAAACTGCGGACCCCTTGGCGCCTTTCGTAAAGAGTAGGCTAATGCCGACGCCGGGTTTCTCTCCACCCTTCATCCTTTCCTATCCATCCCCTATGGCGCAAATGACCTCAGCTGTCGGTCGCCTCCCCTCAAAACTACTACTACTACTCAATTTCTCCTTTTCGTAGAGTGCCATGTTCCATCCGAAAATTTTTATGGACTGCTTCCTTGTTTGCAAACTCAGGTGTTCTTTGTGCGTAGTACTAGTTGTCTCTTCTTCATGAGCATCTCCTTAGCTTGAGCTATTCTTTGCTTGATGTCGAACAAACTTCTTCCATCCCAAGGATTATAAACCTCCGCCCCGGTAGAGGAAGGATTACTTACTTAATTGCTTGCTTTCAATCCTCGAATTTTGACATCCATCTCCAGCTTCTCTCTTGCACACACTAGGACTTGGTTTTATTCTAGTCGATACTCATATTATATTCCCTAAGTACTTGGTTCGTAGCCTTCAGAGTTGCCTGCAAGTACTCCCATGTTCCGGCCAGTACTGCGATGTCTTTTTGCCATTCACCTTAACTCCTGTGATACCCAATTCCTGTGCTTCTTTTATTGTCTCTTAAGAGTTACTTGCAAGTCTTCCCATATTCCTGCCAGTACTACGATGTCTTTTCGCCATTCACCTTGACTCCTTTGATACCCAATTCCTGTGCTTCTTTTATTGCTTCTTCTAGAAGTACGTCGAATAGTGCTGCAGAGAAGTTGCATCTTTGTCTAGCTCATTTATTTATTGTGAACTACACTTCCCTTCCGTTTTTCAGTTGAATGGTCGTTACTGTATCTTTATGTAATGCATATACGGTACAAGTTTCATTGATTTGATTTTGGTATTTCGCCAGAGACAGCCGTTGGGAGTTGAAACATGTTCAGTTCACCTATTCCAGCTCGTAATGATGAAAAAAGGTAAATCAGAGTTGTCAGTAATTTGGTTGTTTAAGTCAATCTACTCGCCAGGACTCAACAATCACCATCAAACAACATTGTCTCCGCTTAACCAAACATTGTCGTAATCGTGAATAAGGTAATTACTCTTTCCTCTTATCCAAATTAAATCTCTCTCCTGCCCACCTCATCTTCCTCTGCTGTTTATATCCTCCTCCGCGCTCTCATCTTCTAGCCTTTACATCCCCCTCCATGCACCATTCACAAGAGAACAATTCTATTACTTAATACCTCTTTACTGAGGAACAGATCACCTCTTGGCCCCGAAGCGTCTACCCTTCGTGAGTTTCACGACGATTCTTTCATGAAAATAATGAAAACATTTTCGGTGAAAAATAGAGACAGGAAAGCTTTCCAGTTCCACATTCACAATTTCTTTGCGCGGCCTAAGTTTTGCTGCCGTAACCTGATAACGCTGCAAGGCATCAGACTGCTGGAAAGTTGGACACAAAAAACGCAGATCACACAAAGGAGAGAAACTCACCCGGGGAGTAGTTCTAAATTTCGGTGCCATAACTATCTTCTTCAGAAAGTAGATTTAGTCTATCCAATACCAACCTCAACCTCGGTCATTTTGAAGACCAATTCCCTTCCCATTGTCCCTCGAAGCCACTCAGGTTTCTTCTTCCTTAGCAGTCAAAATTGGGTCTTTTAAATAAATTGTGAATATGGAACTTGAAAGCTTTTTCTCCTCTATTCCTCAAAAAAAATGTTTTTATTATTTTTTTTATTTTCATAAACAAGGAGACTTAATAAAGTATTCAAAGCAAAGGTTCGTATTACATTTTCAGGATCAAAAGTGTGATGAAAAACTGTTTTTTTTTATTTTAAACGTATTTTCCTGCACTCAAGAATCTATATGCAACCAACGATTGAAAATGCAACATAATTTTTGCATAAATATTTTTATCACTAATTTCGATTAGTTTCATTACCTTTTAATAGCATATGTTGAGAATTTTTATAAAGAAAACATTTTTAGTTTAATATTAAATCTGTCCTTGGTAGTAAATGAGATAAATATGAAATTGAAAATTGGCTTTTTTTACGTTAAATTTTGTTTCCACGAGCAGTTAAAACTCTGATTCAAAAGGAATTCTACAATTACAAGGCAGTAATAAATACATTAGCTCAAGCTTCATCGATAATGTAATGCGACTGTAGAAGTAATGAGTCTCGTCAATTTGGCATTCATAAACTGCATTTTCAAGTACGTGCTTGTCAATTCATTTTACATGAATAGGCGGTACCTACGGAGAGGCATAAATGATAACGTATTTTCCTGGAGCCATCACAGATTTTATGTACCCTATGAAAACAGATGCATTTTCTAATTTGTGATGAAGTGCATATATTCTACATTAGGATTAATGTCTAATATTATTTTGTTCTTTGCCTCATTTTTAAATTAATCTAGAGCAGCAAATAAAGACCTTATATCACCTATGAGAATTGTATGTTATAAATAATATATTTTAATCAAACGTAAGTAATAAATAATGCTGTAATAGATAAATAAACTTTTTACGCTTTTTCATTTATATATTTCACTTATTTAATCGTTTCTTTCCATTTAATTTGTACGAATAATCGTAGGTTTCACTTTTCTTTTCTAGAAACTGTCATTGAACTATTTATGAGAAGTGCACTCACGAGTTTCCAAAGCACTTTTCAAAATGAAAATTTTAAACTAGATAATTATAATTTTGGGAAAGTGTTCCAAGTTGGCAGTTTTCCAGGTGGCAACATTAATTCAGTATACATTTATGCATAAAATTTTACATAAAATTGTTGCATCCAGTACCGTAAAACCCTCGCTTAAGTAGAAATATAGCGTGATTTGGAGCTAAGAGCAGTGTCCAATCAAAACCACCAAACTATACGTACTTTTTACTATAGAAAAAATCAAAACGTATAAGCAATGAAGTTCGAAATCGTTATCTGTAGGTCCATGATGAGAAATCGCATCGTTTATCTCGCGCCCGAAACATTAAACGCCATTAAGCATTTGAGCGTTGCAGACTTAATGTCCTTACATATGTTGCAAAGGATACCCATTTCTGTTGTTTAGTTTTCTCCAAAAAGAAAAATTTTAAGGTTCCTAAAATGCATTACTTCTGTTAATCAGGTCAATGGGAAACGTGAAATAGCTTTGGATCTGACACAAACGGATACAGAAACTTAAAATGAAAAATCCCTACGGATACTCAAACTTGAATCACTGGACCGATTACGAAATTTTGTTTTCCTTCGGTTGACAAACAGCTCCTCCCTCAACGGAGAGGAAATTGGAGCTCATAGTCTCAATTCCGTTTCGGCCATCTAGCTCGACTTTCGGTGGCAAACAATTTATTCTCTTCCTACATTTCTCATTCGGATATTGGATTAGGTGAATGAGAAGTCAAGATCACTATGGCCTTGGAGCCTGGATGCTGTAAGGGGCGGGAGGGGTGCGGATGAATTCGTAGCCTCTTGCGGTAAGGGCGGATGGAAGTGGCAGTCATAATCACCCACAGGAGAGGAGAAAGCAACGAAAACTGTTTGCGATGTCAAGGGCCCATCCTCCTCTCGAAGCTCTCTTGAGACAGGTACCGAAATGCTTCCATGTTCAGTCAAGGACCTTTAGTGAGTCAGCGAGTTTTTGCTAAGCTTTTATTTGTTCTCTCTCTTGAATTAAAGCAGTGGAGGAAGGATAAAAGACCACAGCGATTACTTTTGACTGATGCCCACTCTTTTCTCATGTCTCCCTATGAATTATAAAACACACAAGCTCTATCAAAAAGAGCTACAAGTCGATCTTGGAAATATTACAGGAATTACAATGAACGTTTGTTTACATACGAATACAATTTGACTACCCCGTGCTTTTTAGTGGTTTTGTTTACATTTTTAGGGTACTCCGAAGGCTAAGACATATCGTAATTTTAAATATTTACACTCTTTACCAACATCTCTATCCTATCCCAACCGATTAAAGATTTGTAGCGACTAGCATGTTAAACGTCGGATTGGCTGCTACAACGACATTCTCTCCAGCAAACTGCCATGAGAACATGGGGCAAGTGTGCATTATATCACCATAGATTAGGGTAATTGGTCATTTATGATCAATGACATTCGGAAATTACATATTTTTGCACGATGTGTTTCCTATTGTTGAGGTCACGAACTGTGTCAGGGAAAAATAATTCCTTGTATCGATCGGCTCGGCGGTCAATTTCCCTAAACAGATTCACTCTGGTCTCTCGCCTACCTATTCAATCCGAGGCTAAAATTATTCCCTCAGTGTCAGCGTCAAACACAAGCGATATGTATTTATCTGAAAGTTTAAGCCGCGCATGTGTAGTCTTCGTGCTTTCGGTGACCCAACCAGGGGCGGATATAGACTCTAGATTTGGGCAGAGGTCACGTTTTGTCGTGGTTTATGAAAATTATATTAGATTACGCCAATATTTCATTGCTTATCACGGAAGGCGTCTCGAGGTGGAGGGAAGGGAAGGCGGACGGTTGAACATGACGAGTTCCTGTTTTTTTTTAACTATGAGCTCACGCGCACTTATATGCAGTCACACAATTCTAATTTAAGAGTGTTTGGTTCTTGGACGGGGTCATGACCTACGTGAACCCACCCTATTAAAACCCCCACTGCTTCTAATACTGTATCCAATAATAATGTGACGCTTTCTATTCTAACATAACAATTATTCATAAAAATGGATGCTTTTCTACGCATTCTGCTCGATTCCAAACCGGAGTCCTGTACTAACTAGTAAGGGAATTTCCTTATGTGTCAGGAATTCCAAAAACAAACGTTTCTTAGAATAAAACCGACTAGCTTCTGGCGAATGATAAATAAAATGGTTTTATATGAATGTAGCGCTGTTTAATTTGAATGTTAAGCATTGATTTTATTTGCTTTTTTATGATATCGTGCTTGTGTTGGGTGTTTATTTCGTGAGAAACCTTTTCTCCTACAAAGTAATATTAATCTAGTTATACTTAGGTAAAGCGATAACTATTGATTAAAACAACGGGTGCAGGAAAGGTATTTGATTGCCAAAAGAGGAAGTAATGACATTAATTTGATAAAATACTAGATGGACGCACTATCTTGGAGGACGCTGTGAGGAAATATGAAAGATCATTCGTAGTCCTGACTCAGCGGAGTGACTTCCACCGTTAGTGATAATTAAAGAAAATCTGTCCGCAGATGAAGATGTAGGGCGATCTACTTTTCTCACTTCAGTAGAAGCGAAAATAACAGTAGAAAAATACAACCGAAAAGAGGAGGGGATATTTTCAATATCTCCTCCGAAAATATTACACGTAGTTACTATGATTTGTGGGCTTGCACCAGTGGACGGAATGCCATAGTTCACCGACTTACGGGCGAGGCAGGCAAACCTTTTTCGTAGTTTTTCCTGAATGCTTGCAGCTACTAGATACAGTAGAAAAATTATATTACAAACGTCCCGGATCAATTTTAAGAATTTTTTCTTATAAATTCATTTTTTTCGAAGTCCAATTTTTTTTGTTCCTAGGATTTCTAAATAACGAGCTTATACAGGGTATAACTCTATGAGAACTTAAATTGTTACTTATATTTTGAAAAATGTTTCATATTCACATATTGTTAGCTTAATGGGCGTTTTATAATTTTATTTCAGAGGTACGTTGATATTTTCCTTATGGAGAGGCTCAAAAATATATAATTTTATCGTTCACAGATGAGCTGGATCCAGAAGAGCTGGATATGCTACAGCCCGCCAGATGTCGTCCAGAGAGGCTGGAGGCTATTCGAAGGGCAACACGGTTCTCCAGGAAAGAGATTCAGTTTGTCTATCGAGCCTTCAAGCAAGAATGTCCAACTGGCATGGTCAATGAAGAAACATTTAAGGCCATTTATGCCAAGTTTTTTCCACAAGGCGGTAAGTTCTAATTATTTGGATTTAGAAAAGTGTACCTTTTTGACTGTAATTGAACATTCAAAAGCTTTACTCTGGGCCGTTTAAAGTCTGTTGAGATTTCACTGAGGCCTGTTCTGACAACCACCTCATTAACATGACATTAATCATTTCAGACTAATTCTGATGTCTATAGAAATAGCTTAGTCATTACATCTTCAGGACACTAGATTGAAAAAGTAGAAGAATCAATACCTAATTTCAACATCCTAACACTTTTATTCTAAAGATAGCCTACATCTTGATTGACATGTGTGCTTTCAGTAACTTTTGACTTAATTGCTATACCACTGGCATCAATTTTAAGATCACACCCCTTGTCCTTGGTCTTAAGTGCATGAAAATGAGGTATCTATTCATCCTGTAATTATTTCATTAGCCAACTATCGCATTTCTTTTACTTATGGTTCAGGAGCCTGTTTCTTAAATCTAGAAGTCTATTTACAGGTCCTCTGAAAAGTCTTCAATGTAATATAAAACTTTGAAATTCAAAAACTGGGTATTTTAGACAAGTAACTAGTGCCACACTTAGGTAAACTATGGGTGCATCAAGTACTGACATTTTGTAACTTTCCAGACGGCCTAGATAATATTCTATCACCTCTGCATTTTGAGTATTTTCTGGATTACCATTACTATTGCATTGCTCTAAGTATTTATGGAGTTAAGTTGAAGTCACCAAATGCTCAGCAAGGAGGAACTCAAGATCAAATTTATGTTTTTCTTTAAATATTGCTCATGTAAACTTTTGTATTTTTAATTTTTCATCTTTTGCAGACTCCAGCCAATATGCTCACTATGTGTTCAACACCCTGGACCGAAATAAGACTGGCACTATCACATTCAGCGACATAATGCTTAGTTTATCCATCCTGCTGAAGGGTTCCTTGCAGGAAAGAATCCGATGGGCTTTCAGGTGAGAATATTTTATGGTGATATTACTCCAGAGAGAACAGATTTTGAGCTACCGTTTTATCAATTTGTTAAATTTAGATGTCATATGTGACAGCCTGTGCCCCTATTTCTTATAGTTTTATATGAAAAGCTAAATCAAGAGCTGATGAATATCATCCAATTGCAATTAACACCCTAAACTAAGCATACGACCCGTGAAATTTAATCGAACTGGTTTATTGAGCTTTCAAATTCTTGCGACTATATCCTTTAAATATTAAATGACCTTTAAATATTTCTTTCTATGCACTCTGTATATTTTAATTTTAATAACATTTAATGGTGAGTTCTTTTATTCCATCAACAGCCTTTACGATGTAAATAATGATGGTTATGTCACGCGGGAAGAGTTGTCTGAGGTGATTACAGCAATTTATGATCTCATTGGTGACCATCAATGTCATCACCACAAAGGAGGCAACACTGTGGAAGGTGAAGCCACTGTTCCTGAAACCCCAAATGACCACGTAGACAGAATGTTCAAGGTATGAGTTATAAGGTTATAGCTGTGCATAAAAAATAAAAAGCAATATCTGAAATTAGTCTGCCATACATAATATTTTAATATCACATATTTTTTAAAATTTTCTTGCAAAAAATCTTCGAGCTGTATGCATTTTGAGCGGAAGAAAAATTTCTCTTCTTTTGGTATTTGAGATACACTCTCCTCAACATCATTTACGTAGCATTCAAGTGCAGATCTATATTAATCAACATCAGTTCCTTTCCCATCTCTTACCATCATGTTCTCACTGTAAAAATCTCACTAAATGTTAAAATCATGCTGTATGTATCTTCCAACTTTATCACATACAATACTACTTTTCCTCTAGCAGTAATGTTCCATCCTCAATTTCTTTATCTTTCACAAAAGGGGACACTTTACCTGCTTATTGTCAGTGCACATTTAACACTTATACTAGTATGGTATCTCAATGATAATAGGACGAGAGCTACAGGTATAATGATTGCCAAACTATTGGATGTTACCATCGGCTTAATCTAAATCCCAAAAAGACCAAGTCAATAATCTTTGGAAGCACCGCCAATGTACATATGCTGCTCGCAAGTGATCTCCCTAAAATAAGTGTTTTAAATATTCAAATTGACTACTCAAATACAGTGAAAAGCCTCAGAGTTTATCTAAGCAGCACCTTAACCTGGCGCGAGCAAGTAAATGCCATTTCTAATAAAGTACACAAAACTCTTTACACAATGAAGCATTTCAGACACCTAATCCCTATAACATTACACCAGAAGCTTGTTCAAATGTTAGTATTACCACATCTCGACTATTGCTCAGTTGTCTATGCTGAAGTGAACAAGGAGCTAAGTACAAAATTACAAAGGCTGCAAAATTCTTGTCTACGATTCATCTTTAATATGCGTTTTAATGAACGTGTAACTCCTTACTATAAAATGTTGAATTGGCTAAAACTCGAACAGAGGAGAATGATTCAAAAGGCCTCACAATTATTTAAAGTTCTGGATTCAAAAACCCCTTGATATTTATATGAAAATTTTATATTCAATTCACTTACGACCAAGAGATCAACCCGCATTACAAAAACATTCCATCTTCCCAAATACCGCACGGCTATATATGAAAAGTCATTCAGTATTTCATCCTGTAAACTATGGAACTCTTTGAAGAATGATCTGGTACTTTCCCGGCGAATAATGTTTTCCAAGATTATTCGGGTCTCCCACCGGGTCCACGTTCGTAGGTTCTCCGACGTTTCGATGGCCGAGATGCCCTGAAGACGATGGACGACTCGGCCATCGAAACGTCAGCAAACCTACGAACGTGGACCCGGTGAGAGACCCGAATAATCTTGGAAAATATGGAACTCTTTGCCTAATAAAGTAAAATTATCCAGGAACACATCCCAATTCAACAGGAACATGTTTGAATATCTATCTACCACACTACCAAAATGACCTTATTACTGTTCTTCTCTTGAAGAAGGCCTCTGAGAGGGCCGAAAGCTCGAACAATTTACTGTGTGAGTGTTCTTTTAAATGTGTCTATTCTTTTCTATTTGTGTTATATTGTGTCAGCCCATTATTGTGCCGCTCGTGTGAGTTTTTCCGTACAATCGTTTTATATATATATATATATATATATGTATATATATATATATATATATATATATATATATATATATATATATATATATATATATATATATATATACAGAAACAGATATAAGGAAAAGGGATAGGAACACATATAAAGGACGAACACAATAAAGGTGGGGAAGGCGGAATCGAACGGATCACAAGAGTAAAAATATTTCCTTGACCGGGACTCGAACCTTGGATCTTTCCATATATATATATATATATATATGTATTGTACAATAAATATGTTTTGTTCAAATGATCTTAAATTGTGTTTTGTGACTGGTTTAATTACCTTATTCTATGCATTATGTAAACCTGTTTCACTCCATAGGTTTCAAAACCTCATGTAACATGTATTCTGCTCCAAGGGACTTTGCTCCCAGAGCAATAAAAATTGTTTATTATTATTATTATTATGGAGTATAGGTTTCAGTACGGTCAATAAGAATTTTTGTACACTTCAAAATTACAAAACAAATTGAAACCATCCCTTGGGTAAACAATTAAAGTTTACATATAACCACCATTAAATTTTGAGAACTCGAAAATCTTTTTCAAAACTCAAATGATTTCCTTGGAGTTATATTGCTTGAAGCCTAGTCAGTCTTTTCATGTATTAAATGATTAATCCATATAAAGATATATTAAATCATTCTTCGAGATGACCCTCTAGTTTTTACATGCAGTCATGGTCTAAGGATGCCTTATTATTAAATAAGAAATAGGGAATATTACTAATAACTAAGAAATAATAAAATTATTTTACATGCCTTGATTTATTATAAAACTCCAGCACCAAAAAGCACAGAAATTGATTAGAATCTATCATATGGTACTTGAAGGACTTACTGCCTTGGTTCTGATAGCAAGTGACAAATCTAGAGATCTCTCTTCTATTTCTCTTTACAGAAATTGGACCTCAACCATGACGGTGTGATAACAGTGGATGAATTCATTGATTACTGCTCAACGGTAAGGCATTAGATGTCAACAGCATCCAATATAATTCATTGCTCCTGCAAAATGAAGCATGCATTTATGGTTTGATCATATGCCATTCTAATATTTAAATTGATTTCTTGTTTCAGAATGATAATATACGAAGTTCCTTCGCAGTATTCGATGATCTCTGGTGATTCATGATTCAGTCCTTGTTATTTGTTTGGTTACCCCTTGGAAGTCTAGTTATCTGTTGACTACATGTTACTTCATTATAAGTACTACCATAACCAGACAGCAGCCAATGTTAAGGCTTCAAATGGGATTAATTGCTGCTGTGGAAATCCATATCTTAAAGTTCTGTCTCTTCCTGTGAAAAATGAGAAAAGAAGCAGAAGACTTGATGCATGTGTGAGTGAGTGTGTGTAAATTTGTGTACATACATATATTTCTATGACAATGGAAGCTACAAACATGAAACAATATTTAAAAGTTTTCATTTATTCCATGAAAATAAGATATTAATGAATGCCACTTAAATGGTGAGTTAAGTCATTCCTACAAGTATCTATTACTCCTTATAATAATGGATATGACAAATACATCAGGTGTTATATCGCCAGGCGTTTGCTTGATGTATAACAGTGTGAATCAGACATGTTCAACCTTGATATAAAACTAAAGCAGCTATCATGATGAAATTGTTAAACTTTTAATTCCATGTTATGTTAACACATAATACTTATTGGAGGGATTGAATTTATACAATAAATCCATGTTACAAATATAACCTGCAGTTGTCAGTTTTTCAAACATTAGCATTCCTTAGATAGTCAAGCATTGATTAGATCACAAGAGAGAACTTGTTGCTTTAAGTATGAATGAAAGGTGCTTATCAGAAAATTTATGTGAGTAGAGTATTAAATAAACTATTATAATGAAGAATCTATTCAATGATATCCATAGAGTAAAAATCCAGAAAAAAGTTACCCTTAAATCTTTAATCTCTGAAGGGTAATCTCTCTCCTGCATTTTATTTTAATGGTTTGTAGACTTGTCCTACAATTATTTATAACTACCAATAGAATTGTATTGTGTTTAGCATTGTTATGTGGTTGTCTTTTTTGCATCCCTTTTTACCATGAATGTTTCTAGAGAAGTACTTACATGGTTCATCTATATATAATGCAAAAATATTGATTTTCAGGTGATATAAAACTATGATGGAAATATTTAAAATGGAGTGATGCATAATGATGATTGTGCAACAACTTGATTTCAAAGATTAAATAAATGAAGTATTTTGTGTACAGGCACATTTGTTGCAAAATACACTGTATAAATATACAACAAAGTTGAACAAAAGTGATCATCAATGGTCAAAAAACCTTGGATGAGTCTTTCTCTTCCCCGTCATTGTGAAAACTTAGAAAACTATACTCATTGGGCTGACTCTGATGCCTCTAATTTTCGTATATTAGGTTCATGGTAGCAAAAACTCAGTACTTTCCAGTCAAACCATTATGAAATTTGACAACTCTTACTTACATGCTAGAAGTCAAACCTATTCACTCAATGCATATGATAAATTAGATCAATGAGAAAAAATTAGCGTTTTAATTAAATTTGAAACAGCAAAAAACCTTTGAGGGAGTAGCCTATTGTATTAAACTATATCATGAAATATTACATTGAAATGTATTACATGCTTTGGCAAAAATCTAATAGTCATTTCCAAATTTAAAGTTTTTGTTAAGATTGTCATATCTAAAAAATTCTGTCCAGAAAGTTATAATATTTTGGCTACTGCTAACATTTCTGCTAACCATTGATACTAGATATTTTTTTCATTCATTGCTAAGAAACCCTGTGGTAAAATCACCAATTTTGAGGTAGACTATATCTATCTTTATGTTTTTTTTTATTTTTTCTAAAATTGTGTTCTTTTCATGGTACATTCGGAAAAATAGTTTTATCTGAAGATACCAGATTTATAACCATTCATCATGGCTGCTACAAGATGAATATACCAGGTAAGAGTTTCTTAGACCAGCTTAACATTTCTGTTGGTGTAATCTAAATTGCCAATGCATGAACAAGTTGAACATGCATATGTTTCTTGGGCTTGTTATTGGGGAATAAAATCCCATTATAACTTTGCCTATTTCCTTTTTTGTACTTACGTTTCTTATTCATTATATGCAAGAACCTCGTCATGTATGCCTTCTTCAATATCCTCTTCATATATGCCTTTTTCAAGTACTTCTTCATACATGACTTAATTGTAATCCTCTTCCTAATGCTTTCATTGAGAGTTACACTAAATGACCTTATATGTTGGCAAACCCAAAGAAATCTATCTCTACTGCTTCTACTACTACTTCCCTTTTTTGTTATCCTCTTCATACTACCCTCCTTTACAATTCTCTTTATGTATTTTTCTTTGAGATTCTATTCATATACACAATGTTGAAATGTTATCCATATATCACCAAAGCGCTTGCAGATGCCTAACAAGCCAATGATGAACTCATAACTGTATTTTGTGTGTATTGTATACAAGTGCCTCCTGAAGAGAAAAAAGTGGCAGGAATATATTTTTTAACCTTTGAAAACATTAAGGCAGTATTTTTAGAAAGAGATATTGAAATATACAAGCCCATCTCTAATGAACTCACATTTTTAAAAGGATGTGGTAGTATATATCATATAACTGCTGCATCCTAGTGGGAGTAATTATGAGATAAGGGGATGTCTATTGTGGTTATCACAAGGATATCTACGCAATCAGAATGTATTCTCAACGATGTTGAAAGGCTGCTTCTAATATGGATAAACGAAAAGCAATGGCAATGTGACTCTATTAACAAGAATATCACTTTTGAGAAGGGGAGAGTGATTTTTGTAGATCTTTCTAAGAAGATTTCAAGAACATCAATGGCTGAAGAAGTATTTACGGGGACCCATGGGTAGTTTGAGAAGTTTACGAAAAAAACCAGCATCTACGGCATTTTGAGTCATTGTGAAACTGCATGCTCCATGTCAACCTACAAGTCAAGGACAGCAAAAAATTTAATTGGCGACTTCAAGTATCTCGTGAATTCTGAGAATTACCTGCCCAAACAGGTTTGTAATTGTGATGAGAAGGGTCTCTTCTGGAAGAAGATGCTGGAAGATCAAGCCTATAACAGTTGAAGAGAACTCATCCCCCGGCTACAAGCCACAGGAAGGCCATCTCTCACTGCTATTTTGCACAAATGCAAGTGGCGATTAGATAATTAAATGCCAGCTTGTTTCCCATGCAAACAATCCATGAGTCTTCAAGATGTATTCAGTCCAAAACAGCAGACTATGTATGATGTGGGGGTCATGGGAAACCATTGCATCGTACCATGCATATGAAGAATCACCCTAGTAAGATAATTAAGCAGTGGCCATCCATGCCAGAATTTATTTAATTGTAATTCTGAGTTACATTTTCAAAATTGTGAATCTTCCGCCAAACATAATAATGTCCCTAAACAGATTTCCAGTAACCAAGAATTCCAGTTACCAATTCCAGTTCCAGTTAACCTCCAGTAACCGAAAAGAGCGCATCATAACCCAGCGGTATCTGCAGCCCCTACCTCCGCCCTTGTGAGAGCATCACCCAGAAGGAAACATCAGAGTGGGAAGGGGGGATTCAGGCGTGGGAAACACCCATGTGGATCGCAGACCGGATGGCATGGACGTACGCAGACAGTATATCCATTAGACTGTTTGGAAGTATCCCTTTCTTACTAGGGGTTAGTTTCCGGGTATATATCCCCGCCTTTTTAGTCGCCTCTTACGACAGGTAGGGTTACTGCGGGAGAATTCTTAATCCCGCTTCCCTCGTGAGGGTAGGGGGATTGAGACCAACCAAAGAGATGATATCACCGCGAAAGAGGAATTGAATGCTACCCAAGGATATCACAGTGCACTGCGCATTCCGTCTGATGGGACGAAGTTGACTCATCGCACTTCCGAGGCGGGGTTGGCAATGCTACTTCATCTGTGCCTCATCCCTCCCTCCCCCTTTCCTACGACCCTCCATCCAACTCGCCCTCCCCGTAATGTACAAGGTGCCATGCCCTCATGTAATAAACTCAATGAAAACTAAGGAAATATTCAAGTTCATACTACCTATTGAGGAATAGTAGTTGCCAACACATTTATTTTACCGAGTTCCTGATGAAATATTCCATACAGCAATTTATCGCCAATTTAATTGGAACTTGCAAAAACTTTTCCGAGTCGTAAGGCATCAGCATCATCATTGGGCTCATTTACTATGTGTGTTACAGCATGTATTTGTATAGTCATGGACTAATAATGAGACCCAAGCCTGGATTCACTGAATGGTCACACGATGGCTCGTTTAATGACACGCGCGCATTTCTGGAGGGGCCTGCAATTGCATTGTTGGCTGGAGGTTTTGGAGGCATTTGTACACTCGGCAGTTAAGCTTTCGACGAGAAAGGGAGCGGTTAACTGCCGGCCTCCAGTTCGCTCCAGTGCAAAGCCCTGCGAAGATGCGCGAAATGCGCACTTTCGGAATTGAAATGGGCTAAGAATTCCCTCCACCTCCTTTCCCATCGTCTCAATTCGATTTCACTCTCTCTTGTGCGAAGTCTCCCACTCAATGAACCCCCCTTACCTCCCCTGCCTTCCCCCCAAAGTCTCCCCCTTATTTGCCGACGGGCATTTGGTCTCGTCAGTTTGCTTCGAGAGTCGGGATGAGCCAGCCGATCGAAGCGGATGGACTCATCGCTATCACGGAGTTCGTGAAACCCGCGAGGGCATATCGTCAAGTTACTCAGGAGAAGACTAAGCGGTCGAAATCACGGACAGCTCTACATCTGTATATCAATGGTGAGTGGCGATTTCATACCAGCCCACGTGCAAAAATACAGTGGTAGATTTTTAGGCTTCTTCATAAACGTGGTCAGTGTATCAAGTTTCTAATTGTCAGGTTTCGATTATCTAGATCTTAGGGCCCTTTCCAAAATGGACGGTAGCATGTTGGTACGTACGTATGTAGATAGCCTACAAAAATTATTGTGGAATGTTTCTTCTCATGTTGGCATCCGTGTATACATAAACCGAGCAAAGGGTTGAAGTACGCGATAAATCCGATCTTCAGCTTGGCTAAATTGTCATTGGTTATTGTCCTGGGGATGTATTAAAGATGATCCCGTAATTGTCATCACTGGAGATCGGGATGGTGCGGCGGGTAACATACTAGCTTCCCACCCAGAGGGTCCTAGTTTGAATCCTAGAGGTGGTGTAGGTATTTTCAGTGGTGTCTCGATCCCTACGATGAAGGTGCTTTGTGGAGAGCACTGGAGTATACCGTCCGTCGTTTGGGACGTTACACTGCGGATCCCTTGGCGTCTTTCGTAAAGAGTAGGCTAATGCCGACGCCGGGTTTCTCTCCACCCTTCCTCCTTTCTCATCCACCCCTAATGATGCTGATGACCTCTGCTTTCGGCCACCTCCCCTAAAATTACAAATATTGTCGATCCTTGGCAATGCTGAGGTGGCAATCACGACCGCGGTAGCTTCCAATTCTTGTGTGCACGCATATTGAAATTTCGATATGCGATGTCCAATTCTTCGTCATTGTAGACACTTTACAATTTATAATCTGATTAATTTCTGGTCTACCCCTCGCCTGGCATGCGATTCGAAATGGGAAGGGACTGCAGGTTCGATCGCGTGTTAAGTGGATAAAAATTCAACCTGAATTTTGTAGTTCATTCCTTCGTGCATGACGGTGGCACTCTAATTAGCATCGCGCTCGCCATCCAAGCACAGTGGCTGTGCGTTCAAATCTAGCGTCGGGTTTGCAAGCGACTAGAATGTATTTGCCAGGAATCCTTATAAGGAAAACAAAGCAACTGTCCCGGCACGTTGGAGCTCGGTGAAATTAGCCACCAATTCCTTAATTTTGTCAGTCTTAAAAAATTATATTTTAAAATTGCTTTCTCTGCATATAAGCTTCAGATGAGGTCACTCCGAGACTGAAACATGTCAATCTTCACTCGTCATTTCATCTTTGACCTATTGCAGGAGAATCGCCTGAAATAAATATCCACCTGCTGCCGAGAGGAGAAAAAATGGGTAAAATCTTGTAACTTAAGTTTGCTCTGGCTCTACGGGAACAATTTCCCCAAATCTTTTCACTCACCTCACAAGTATTATAAGTACAATGATTAATTATATTTTATCTTAGCAAGTAGAAATGGTCTAAACGTTGGCACTATAATAGAGCCAAGAATAAAAGATTACTCTGGGTTTTCTACAATACTTTACATTTGCGACAAATAGTTTCAATGCGAAGTGGGCTCCTTGGGTACCTTAAGATGACGCCTGTGTGTTGAAATTAGATGTAGCAAATAAAAGTTTTGTGGGAAAAACATCGCATTAAAGGGAAGAACGTTGGTCAAGACAGGTCAGTGTAGGAATATGCTAGGGATGTTGGGTGGAATGATGGGAGGTAGAATGAATGTGGAACGGAGGGATTTATTGTAGTGCATGGTGTGAGGTATTCTTTTTTGGCAAGTTTAAGAAGTTGTGGCTGTATTTTAGTGCCTTTCCAATACCAACTTTAAACATTTACCGATGAACTAATATTTTATTTGTTTTATTACTTAGTAGTATTAGTTAAAAGTATGTTTTACCTTTAATTGTGAAATATTTTATCTATTTAAATAATCATTCCTCAATGAAAACTGACTGGTAAAATATGGAACCAATTTCTGGTGGTGATAAAAGATTTTGAGATACCACTTCTTAAATATGTAGTGTATGCCAAATCAAGTGAGTTTATGTAGATTTTTTGTATTAATATGACTTGGAAATTTAAAAGTTTTATGACACAATGCAATTAAAGACACATTGGCTTTTTTTAAGGAGTAGATTAGCCCATGTTGAAAGCATCACATCTTTGATAAAAGAATCCAAGAAAAAACCAAAGAAGCTCAATTTGTAATCATCCCAATGATGCAGGATTGTTGATATCTTATTATTTATTGAAAAAGTAAGTTTACAAATTTCATCATTAAATTACCATTATCTTATGATGGTAATTTTGTATGCAATTATTTCTTCTGTGAGATGTGGTAGCCTAGGGACGAGATGATTGTTTAACTCTGAAGGGACAATCCTGGTGATATTTGAAGATTCCCAGCTTCAACGTAATTCTATTTATTTTAGGGTGCGCAACATGCAAACCACAGGCGGCCCAAGGAAATGAATTGCTTCATCTCCGTTCCTTAATTTTGGCATGATGCCCTAATTTGCCAAAAACCTTTGCAACCGGGTGCGAGATATTCTGTCAAACTTTTTAATCCCATGTCTTAGGCCTTTGTGAGGTGAGCTGCACTCTCATATTTATAAAAATCAAGCTTTGGGCTGATCACTGTGATTACTCTTGTTTAATCATTTGGTTGGTTTTATTTTGGAATTGTTTTCAAATTTGACTTTAAGTATCATGGATTTGGGTGAAACCATAGTACATACTGAGCGTATGCTAACTAGGACGTTATTTTCATTTAGGTTATCCAACAACATTAATAAACTCATGGGTTAAGCTTGGATATACCTTACCTAGTAATATGCTGAATTCTAAGCGTATGTATGTATGGGTAGCATGTTGGTTTACTTCCCCTCAGGGCAGTAAACCAACATGCTACCCATAGGACTACTTGTGTATAATATATTTTTAAATGAGTTAATTTTAACAAAGTTAAAATAATTTCAGTAAAATCAGAATTGGCTCTTATTCCTAATCTTAATTTTACGAAAGTATTTTTACCCACAGTAAATATTATGTCAAGAACTTGATCAATTTCTATAGGAGATAAATGAATCATTATGTAACCTAATGAAAATTTTAATTACTCTAAATAATGTAAAAGTATCATGTTAAAGTTCCTCTTATCATTCTTTCATCTTTTCTTTGCATTGAAAAATTATTTAAATAAGAATCACCTTTTGTGAGATGGATTAATTATTAATACATCAATTTTTGCCAAGTTCCTTCTTATAAAATACATTTTGACAAAATGTCAATGAAAGATAAAAGAAATCACTAAAGGTTACTCAATTAAGTAAATTTTTAACACTTCCATTTTAGGTGAAACTTATGTCTCAGCATATGTGTGAGCTATTTTTGCAAAAAGACAGGTCCTTGCATTTAATTGTTCAATGTTGCAAGAGGATATTGATTTCAATCTCAACAAGAAATAATTGTTCATGCATTCAATACCAAGGTTTTAGGTCTACATGTTAAATAAACAGGTGAGTGGCATATTGATGTTAATAATCTGTGTTCTGAACTTCACACTTTGATGCACACTATTTGATTCCTGCATAAGTCTCTAGTGGTATTAAAACTAGTGTATCATTCTACTTTTTTCTCCAAGGGAATCATATAGTATGGAATATTGTTGTGGGGATCATCTGTTTGCTTTTTGTACCAAAGTTATCTTCAACCATATAGGTCCTTATTAAAATTAAATTTTCTTACCATTGCTGCTATGTCTGTAATATGAGTATTTGTCATGTCCATCTTAATCGTAAATAATATCCATATCTTTCATGCAAATACCAAGTCATCCATATTCAACTATAAATCATAACATCCGCATAAGTTATTATAAATCAGCAATTTCATATAAAACCCCAAAGGTAATGGGTGTAATAATTTATAACACAATACCAATCTCATTGAAAATGAGTGATAAATTGTGGTTTCAAATTGAAACTTGGGAAATTCCTTTTAATGAAGTGTTATTTTCCATTAAATAAAATTTTAAATGACAAATAATTGAAATGCTTGTATTTTCCCAGGTGGTTTTCCATTAATTATATTTGATACAGTATAGTATGTTGTTCCATGTTCCATTGTACATTATCTCCCTTTTCACAAAAGAAGGATTCCATTGTTATTTTAACTTAATCTTAAAATTTCCACATTCATAAGACAGTATTAAATATATTTTGAAATCTTCTAAATATGAATGCTTAAAAAAAAATACATTCGATCAAAATGCGCAAAGATATTAATGCATTTTAGATTCAAATTTCCTACATGGTATTTATGAGTGATGATCTGAAGTTATTAATTTTGACGAGCCATTCTTAACCATTGTTCATCACAGAAATATTCTTTTGAAGGTGTTCTACCCATTGGTAGACAAATGAATAAAATTTTGAAATAGAGTGAAGTAGCAGCAGTTGTTAATCGAATATTTTCCAATAAATTGTCATGGATCAATAGCATGCTTCACCAGAATACAATTGTATGGCATTTATTTCCATTTTAAAGCTTAAATCTCTCTGATATTTCAATGTGGTTATATGTATAGTTTTAAAGTGAAAGTTTCCATCCTTTTTTATTTTAAAATCTTTCAATCTTAAACCAGTAAATGTCTTCAGCTCTTTTGAACATGTAAGTATTATATTGTTGCTCAAAACATCAAAAAGTAGTTTATAAAAACCTCATGAACTAAAAATTCATAATCATATTTCAATTGTATTCCCTCAGGTCTTCCATTGGATGCATATGCTAGGTGAGAAGAGCAGCATCCGTGGGAATCAAGGTTGATCAGCAAGCTTTCTCATCGAAGGAACAAAGGTGTAAATTTTAAGGTGTAAAATTTTAAATGTAAAGGTAAGGAGGGTTTCAGTAAAATGTTTTGGTTAAAAAAGGATATTTGGAATACTGACGCAATTTCTAATACAGATGTATCTCAAAAAATGTATTTGTGAGTAATAAAGATGAAATAAACAAAAATGAATGTTGTTTAATTTTTGAATCTTTCTTTGTGTAAATTTTGAACGACTCCTTTTGCCTTAAAATGCCGCTCAAAAATTAAAAAGAAAATGGCAAGAATTCATCTAAAAAATAAACATCTTTTTCCTAAGGTTAAACCTTTATAAAACTGTTGATTTAATTATTTCCCTTAATAAAGATAACTAAATGAATATATTCCAATAATCTCCAAAAAATGGTGTGAATATATTTACACCCTCTGCCTTGCTCACATTCGGCAATGCGGATTATTCAATTGGTTATAAATTAAAACGGAATTATAAGTAGATAGTTTCTTGAATGGATGGTCGGAATATCCTGTATCTATCTATTCGAAACAAATTGTTATCAAATCGATTGTTTAAAAGCGAAAAAGCCGCGAAAGAGGCATTATTTAAATTATCAGCATGAAATAGTTGAGTAGCAGCTTTACTGTACGTAAAAAATATGTATTATGTGTAGCATATGTAAAATATGAAAAGATACCTTAATCCTTACGTCGGTAGCCTAAAATTTCAAATTATTCTGAAGTAATTTTATTCAATTCCTGCATAGCAACATTGTGTGCACTCTGTGGTTTTTAAGGTGTTATTCATAATTCAATAAACGTATGAGTTACACTTGCTCGCACCGGGTCAAAAATTACGTCATGCACCGAACTAAACGAAGTCCAATAACTAGAGTTAATTGGTCTATCACGTGCGAAAAAGCATAGTATCGAATGTTTTCCAAGAACCGGCTCACGCTTCAAAAAAGAGTAGCTCCATCGACGGCCAACCGCTCACGAGCCGTCACAGAGTACCGTGAGGCCTAAGATGTGGGTCCAAGCCTCCCCGAGAAAATATGTTCAAGTCCCGAGTCCACCCAGCGAAAAATATTCTAAGTCCAGAGCCCCTCGTCAGGCGAGAGAGGCGTCGAGGCAGGCAGATACCTCGGATTCGTCAGATGAGAGAGGCTTGCCGAGGTAGAGTTGATTTTGAGAAAAAATCGGCCAAGTCCGTAGTTTTTCAGAGGAAGTAGTGGTTTTGAAGCTAATAACTTCAAGTAACCCGGTAGCCGGGGGGATAAGAGGCGGATTGAAGAGGCGAGACTTAAAGGTATATTAACTCGATTTACTTTTACAGCCGAATTTTTTTTTTTTGCAAAATATTTTCGATCCGCTAATATGCAAATAATTTTCACCAGGGATTTTGACGGTGGGCTCAGGATGCCGCGGGAGATCAGGAAAACGATTAAATATTGAATATTATTGTGAGGAGGGCTACGATTTTTTCCAGCCGGGCGGCGGGGCGCCGGAAAAAATGGCAGCTCTTTTCACAAAAATATTCAACATTTAATTATTTTCCTGATCTCCTGCGGCGTCCTGAACCTACTGCCAAAATCTCTGGTGATTGTTTACAGAAAATTAGCGAACAAAAATTAATTAACGGATTGGTTGAGGTTTTAGCCAACAGATGTCGCAAGCCTTCACTAGTTGAAACCTCATTAAATACCAGCTGATCCTAATACATCTTTTTCCCACTAGACACACCAACGTGTAATTTCGATATTCAATTTTTACATGGTCATACAGAATGCATGGTGTATTTCGAATTTGGCTTCAATGGGCTTCGTTCGAACTTGGGGCGCGGTTAATATAAACGTACCCTTACGATTCCTTCCAGCACATTCTTATAGTGTTTTCTGGAACTTAATAACGTTTTTAAATATTAGCGGGGTAATATTTAAATATTAGCGGATTAAATATTAGATAATGCTCAAATTAAAAATGGGGCGCCAACCCTATTTAGTTGCATTATCTTCTAGTTCATTTTCATTAACTCGTGTAACTTTATTTCAATGAAATCAAATAGTTGTGAATCATAGAAAGTTATGTTTGGTATAAATCTCTTAAATATTAGTTAATAACAGCATTTTCCGAAATTTCCCAAGAACTTGATCTCAATGGTGCAGCTGATCTATGCAATTCTATCCACTGCACTGGTTGCAACTTTCACATGTTCTTTATTACTGCAGGCAGTGGTTAAGATTTTAATTAAACATAAGAATCATTAATGCAAGAATGTATTCAAAACCTTTATTAATTTCAAAATTATAGAATACAAAAGTTTCAACTAAATAAGTCTCGACTTATTCTTAAACAATGCAGTAAACAAAACTGTTTCCTAAGACTCCTTGGGTTCCACAAAACCCATATCCCTGATAATTCAGGGATAATATTACCGAATCTCCAATTAAGTTTCTCTGGCTTGCACCCAAATGCAAATTAAGTACAATTAAAATTGTTAATAAAAATTTTTGCTACATGGAAAGTTGAAGGATTAATTTACTTTCTTACACCATGACGTGGGAAAACTATTGCTTATGCTTTCACTTGTACCAGAAAATAAACGTTATGAACTACTATCCATATGCTGCTTAGTATGTCATATTCTTAAATTATTTATATCTACCTATCAATGGGATCCATATAAAAATTCTAACAAATATTCATTTGCTTAATTGCATAGGCATAAGAAATTTAGATTGTGATGAATTTCCCAACTGCAAATTATTAGCACACCAACTAGGTATGAACAATGGGAGATGAGAGGGGATTGTTGAGAATGATAAGGTGGGAAAAGTGGATGAAGACCTTTTTGATTTGAAATGGGGTACTGAAAATTGTAATGGAGGGGAGAATGTTAGGTGAGGAAGGGGAAGTAATAAGAGGCATATTAGACAGAATGGAATAAGGAGGTATGCATACATTGAGTAAGTGTGTAGTGAAGTGTTGGATGTTGGGTTGTTTAGCTAGGCAAGGCTGGGAAATTGTCACTGCACTGTTTGTTAGCTGGATTTCATCATAAACCTACCTCTATCGGTATATTAATATAATTATTTATATTATTAAACCCATGCTAAAGAACAAGAAAATGTAGCAATCAAATGAAAATATATCAAGGAATTTTTAAAAACTGAATCCAGTAGTAAGCTTGATTTTTTATGGAATCTTGACATCAAAACGAGGATTATGAATCGGGTAACTGTTGATCAAAACAGTTTATGAACAGTAATTTATTGGAACTGATTCACTTGCTAATTGCAGAACTAGATAATATCTTATACCAAATGAAAGATTTAAATCTTAATTTAATGGGAAATATTTGGGAACTTGTTTGCCAAAACAAAAATGTGACTAATTAGCGATGGATAAATCTAGATTTCTTAAAATTAATCAATGCTCTTCATATTTCATATGCACCCCTCCATTAAGATCCAATTATCTAGTTTGAAAATTTTGAATTTGGACCTTGAGAAACTAAAGTGGAAAAAATAGGAGAGAAAAAGCCTTTGGAAAGATTGGAGCACATTAACCTTTAAACCTGACAACTGTTAATTGGAAGAAATGTTTGAAATAAAGATCAAATGAAAGTAAGCAGTGTTCATGAGAGTGAAAAAACTACATAAGGCTCTTTGGGTTTCATTGGTCTGAAAGGATCATTTCAAAGGGCCACTCATTAATAGATTCTTCATTATGGTTACTTTATTGCAATACACTTATTGGTGTTTGTTCACTGTTTTTCCAGCTTGAATAATTTAGCGCATTAAATCACGCAAATTTAATCAGCTGAAATTCATATTTTCACCCACAGGCACCTACCTACCTTTCTGTTCATTTGGTCTGTCGATTGCAGCTGGTTTCTGGCATTTAAAAAATGAATGCCTGCCTGCCTGTTAAATATTTTTTTAAACCTTTCATTACTCAACAAATAGATGGGAAAATTCTTTATTTACAAGTTTCATGTTACAGATTGGATTACATCAAAGAAGAATAAATCTATTGATTTTAAAAACAAGAATTATCAAGCCACCTCCTGAAAAACCACTAAATACTTGGATGGTAGGCACCACATAGATATAAACCACAAAAAAATCACAGCAATCAACCCAAAGGTCTGCTTGGTTAGTGATGGTAGAGTTCACTCAATACTAAGCCCGATGGGTGTTAAATTCACACATCAGGGTAGGGGGGCCAGTTATGCTTTCCCAGGAAGATGTGGTACCCATACAATACAGCTTTGAGCTGAGGGTGCCTTAAAGGCATGACTTCTAATCTAACCTGGGCTCTCCAGTCAGCAGTCCAACACTACTCCTAGACTACCATGTCCCCCAATGATAGGTTCATTTGATTTCTTCCTTTACCATCATAGCAGGTCAAATTTTTGACACTTATCACAAATGTTTGAAGCAGTTAGTTTATAAGCTGATTAACTCTGTTTCTGTAAACAATATCTTTTATGATGATTGAAACAAAATTTAGCATTACAAATATGCATATTTGAAAACACTATTTCATTCTAAATTCTTCATAGATTGTTATGGACTGATTGATTACATGTGCGATTCGTCAGTTAACCATATCTTCTTGGGAAAACAGAGCTGGCTCATGGAATGGAACTAGCCTTATCTTATCCTGTTGTGTGAATTTCACACATGGTACAAATAATATTTATTAACTTAAGTAGATCTCTCTTATCAAACCAGCCTTCAAGTAGAATTGCATTGTTTTGATTTCAGATCAATGAGGCTGTTTCTCACACAAAAAGTAGAAATTATAGAATCTGACAGGAAAGAATCAGTTCTCATCCCCCTACAGGCCCACCCTTCTTCAATTCATTTCATTATTGTCTATTATCATTTTTAAATATACATTTGAGAATCTCTCCTCATTCATACTTGGGACCAATTGGGTTGGACATGGCACTAAGATTAACAGATGAAGCTTTACATTGCCACAGTTGCCATATTTGCCATTCATCAGGTAGCAAAAATCTACCATTTCAATGACATTTATATCCATCTGAAGGTATCACATGAGGAACAGCCCAAGGTTCACATGAAATAATCTTTGATATCCCTTAGCTGAAGCTCTTGTCACTGAACAATAGAAGGGTCTCAGCATATATGCCTGAATCTCCTCATGTCCTAGTCTGCCCCTGAATTTTTTATCAAAATGCCCAGATTTTACTTAACTCTTGTGTAAATAGTGTTTTCTACTTATTGAATGTTTACGAGTTCATTGCAGTGAAGTAATTTTAATTATAACTTATGAACTTTCATGAAATGCATGTTCTTAATAAATATGAAAAAAAATTAACTTTCAACAGTGGCTATCAAGTTATTAACAATCATTATATATTTGGATTTATTGAATCAATAGTAGGACCCTCTTCTTTCAAAAATTCACCACCATTACCATGAATATTGTTCACATGCGACCACTACAATTGCTTGCTTTTACCACTGTTATACTGCAACAATCAGGATTCAGAAGCAGCTATAGAACAAATCATAACCATGACATGATCATTACAAAGCTACAATGGCTATGAATTCCAAAATCAGACCTCGTTAAAGTTCAACTCTGATTGCAAATAATTTTTTAATTACTAAAAATATCCTCTTGCCCATGTAGGTCAACCCTATATTTTTTTTAATTGAAATTTTCATTTAATGGCCTACCTAGTGGAAATTTACAAGTATTCGTGGGAGCAAGATTCTCCAGAGAAATTATCTTCATCATTACAAACCAGGATATTAGAAATCTAAAGTCAAGACTGTGATAAAGTGATAATTATCATGGGTGCCCTGCCAACTGCATCCCATTTAGTCCTGTGACAAATCTTCCACCTTCCCTTCTACCTTCTCCATTCAGCCTTATACCAAAATAACTTGGGTCATGCCCCTCAGTCCCTAAGCTATTCAAATAAAACATTTCAGTGCCAAAACATTTAAGATCACCTTTGGAGGATATATCCATTGCTGAGAGTAACAAAGAACCTTTTTCCCTCTAATAAGTAATAGAAAATTTGCAATTGGGATTGTCTTAATGGGTTTCATGGAATCTTTTAAATTATAATATTATTCACACCATGATGCTGATTGAAATCCAAATTGCTCAAAAATCATTGTCATTTTTAGTGTAATTCAGCTGGCAATCCCACATAAAACCCTTTGAAACCCTAATTGGGGTCACAATCCATGGGCCCATGAGAACATGAGTATTAAGGTCTGTAGACATTACTGATTTGTAGCTCAATGATCCCTTTGGGTAAGTAAGAATGAGTAATTGTCACGACTCAGATAAAGTAATAATTTTCACTCCAGGCAAGTCTACGTAATGTCAGTGAGAGTATAGTTTGTTAATGACAGTGAAATTTCAAAAGAAGTATGCTATAATTGGTCATTGCTTTCAATAATGACATGCGAGTTCCAGGAAACATCAAATGAAAGAAAAAACATCTTGTTCATTATAGATTACCTTTCAGTGAAATTCTGCAGCAGGTGAACTGACTTTCTTGGACAATATGACTGAGCAAAACAAGGTAATGAAAAATAGGCAAGTACAGAGAAAAAAGCTCAGATCTGAAAGAAAGGTGTGGAGAGAGGGGGCTGGGGCTTTTCTTACCTGAGGTAAGAATATAGGTAACAGAAGGTGTTAAGGTGTTAATTGCAGTAACAGAGGGTTAAGCAAGGATGAATTAGTAGTCCTGGGATTTCCACTGCTTTGGTCTTCCTGGTCTGAAAGCAGTTTTGCAATTAATTCAAAGAATTTTATAACTAAAAACATTCCCGGAGGTGTTTGCAAGGTGAAAGGTTAATGTGACAAGTCTTACATTGTTCATTCTTAAAGAACTCATCTATCACTTGCAATAATGCAATGGAGACATTGAACAAAGAAGCAATTCTCTTTGTTGGTGATTGCTCAACATGCAATTTGGAAAGGCAAAATTAATGGCCATTGAGAGCTGATTCTAACGAACTCCTTATACAAGCCACAAAAATCATACAAATAACCTGAGAGTTTCAAAAAAGGATGCCCACCAACTCATGGTAGTGAAAATTCAAACGGCCAAAACTAAGGGAAACCAGAGACACCATCTTCACATCATCACCATGTGCCCATGAAGGCTATTGAAATTAATACATTCTCACAAACTAAAAAAGTATGAAGACAATACCACACCTGTGTCCTAACTTAAATTTATGCCAAGGTTCAAAGAAAACTATTTCACAGAGCACATTAGATGAATGGCATCCAACTACTTTAAGGGAAATATGAGATTGATTTGGAAGAGTTTTTCTTCAATTAAAAGATTTATTTGAGAGAGAAACAAATAAAACTATCAAAATTTGAATAAAAAAATTAACTGTTTTCAATTTATTGAAGAACAAATAGCCATCTTTGGCTTGAGACATGCAGCTAACTACATATAACGCTCACTACTTCTTGTAGAAGCACTGCAAAGATCTTGAAGTCAAATTACTGTTAACTCTATATATAGCTATATAGCTTATGTCAATACTTACAGTCTGAATATTGATCTCTTCTCTATCCCCTCTTCTGCCTCAGTGGACCTCATGTGGTCGAGCACACATCAGAGCATGGCTTCTTTCAGTTAAAAGCACACAAATGGTGACAACAAAGTTATGCTGATGATGAATGGGAGATGTTGCAGACATCAAAAAGCAGTATCTTACAAAGTGGAGTCCATTCTTGGCTTGGGGTATGAGTTGAGGTCTACCAATCTTACATCTAGGTAGAAAGTACAAATTTAAAAAAGTACAATAATGGCAGGGGAGGCAGCATGTGGGAGTTTGTGACTAAAAAAGTATCATTCAACTACTCAACAGTTTGGTGGTCAAGGCAACAAAGAAAAAATTCAACAATAAGTTATGGAACCAGGAAAATTTGTTTAAAATATCTCCCAATTTGTGGATCTGTGTGGTTTAACTATTATTACTTTAACTTTTTCTGTACATGGCATCAGAACTGGATGGTTGAATGAATTCGGTCAAGATAAAAATAAGACTAAATTGAGTAAGAAAAGTAAGATTTTAGAATGTAGATTGATATGATGGGTATGATTAGAGAGTTTTGAATTTCTCTCTAAAAATTATTCAATACCTATATGGAAGTAATTTACCACTATAACGTTTTCATTCTAGATACAACTACATGCTGATTACATGGTTTGTCAGTAACATTATTTTCACTTGCTATGAAATGCAACATTATGAAAATTCATTAAACTTTGATTTACTCACAATCTATGATTTGTTCATTAACATTATTTCCACAAAATCTATCCCAATATGACAACCAAATACTTAAGTCTGATAATGAAGTACTGCACTTCTCCCAGTTCTATTTTGTAAGTGAATCTATAATTGTTTTCCTGTAGTAGTTGGCACATTTGTTCACACGTGCTCACATGTACCTGAAGATGGCATAATAATGTGAAAATACTTTGTGCATAGTAATAAAAGGATAGTGGAATGATACAAACCATGGCACAAGCTATCAACTCAGCTCATACATTTTGGCTGATGGAGTTCTGGTGAGAAAGAAGATGCATAACTTGCACAGATAGGGACACTGGATGTGATACATCTCCAACCTGATAGAAATATCAGACATGTTTCATTTTAAACCTCATTGATCATTTGAATAAAAGCAAACAAGGATCACAGACTAGGTTGATCTTCATTCCCAATATTGGAGGTAGAAGTTCATGAATATTCTCATTTGAGCTTGAATAAATACCCTAGGATATCAACCTGGGGATGGTGGTGGGGAGAGGACACCATTATCAGCATTAGTCTCCTCTATAAGGGAAAGATGCCAAAGGGTCACAATTTAATGCTCAAGTAGGGATCAGGGTATCTTAGAAAAGTTATGCCACCACTGTGATTCAAACCCATACCTTCAGCATGGGAAGCCAATACACTAGCTGCGGCACCAACCTGATCTCATTTGTTGAAGTTATGTTATTTGGCTAGTAACTAAGAATGCATAAACATTCTAAAAAAATTGATATTATGTAATGATTGTCATAAGTTGTCAATTTTACCAGCTCATAATTAAATGGCACCAGTTTTAAATGTCTTATATCACTCGATTATGAGTAATTATCTTCATTTAGAACAAATTTGAACTGAAGTACATGAAAAGAGATAGGAATGAGCAATTTATCTGCCTGGATCTTTCCTTGCCAGGTAACTGCCCCAAACATTTGATATACCTATTACATTAATAATCCTAATACAATGATGCAATGTGGTAGTTCAGAAAACCGAAATTTTACATACTGTTAAGTGGTCCCTGGAATGAAATCCTGGTCGACACATTTGGAGCAATCTGAAATTAAAATAGGATTATTATGTGATACACACAAATTGAGTTAAATGATATTATAGGACATAGATATGATTTGAATGTTGCAATTCACTAGATTCTGGAGTTTCACAAGGGCAATGAGAGTTCATCGCGAGGTGTACAATCATCGTCATCTTTCAAAAAATCCCTTCGGATCGATTACTAAGATATAAATCGACGGCGAGAGTTTGTGAAACTCATTCAAACACACCTGGAATACGTGGAGTAGCGCCCAGTAATTCCATTGACCCACTGGAGCGGCCCAAACTTCCCTCACTCCGACATTCACACTCGTTGTCCTCCCTCCGCAGTCACGAACAGAATGCTTCCAGAGAGCTCCACTCACTCTCCGCTCGAGGGAAGGATGGCTTCCAGGAACAGAAGAAGCAATGTAAGCAAAACAAGAAAAGCAATGTATGCAAAAATGCGATATGGAGGATTGCATTGAATGAAAAGCTGGAAGATGCTGGCGCGGGAAGTGGCGGAGAGCGAGCAAATGAAATGCGACATGACTATTCCAAGGCGGGCGTCTATGACGCCCTCCTGGAAATGAGAGGGGATGTGAGTGAGGAGGGTTGGGGCTAGAGTGGTGGAGACAATAATGAACAAGGGGAAAACTCTTCCACCCTAGATGAGCTGGCCGATGAGTGCGTTGGACTGGTGAAATGGATGAAGGAGGAGGGGGGAAAAGTTTATTGGGGTGGAGGTCCTTTCACGTTGACCTATCCGACGGCTTCGCAAGTGGGAGGGGAAATAAGTGGAGGGGTGGGAGTGATTTCAATGAGCGCGGGTGCATTCGACCATAGCAAAGGCAGCTACTGATTGTGTTTCCATTCCAGTCCCAAGTTAGTAGGCTGTCCTTCCAAACGGGGTGAGTTGGGGCTAATGTACTTAAATTTGGCCCAAGGCTTTTGGCGTATCTCGTATATACGGACGCCAGCTGAAAAAACCACATCTCCAAATAATTTTTCAAGACTGAATACATACGTACTAACATGCAACAGTCAATTTTGGAAAGTAGCCCTAAGATCTAGATGATCGAAACCTGACAATTAGAAACTGGATTCACTGAACACGTTTATGAAGAAGCCTAATAATCTACCACTATATTTTTGCACGTGGGTTTGTATAAAATCGCCACTCACCATTGATATACAGATGTAGAGCTGTCCGTGATTTCGCCCGATATGCCTTCGCGGGTTCCACGAACTCCGGAATAGCGAACTCCATCCGCTTCGATCGGCTGTCTCATCCCGGCTCTCGAAGCAAACTGGCGAGACCAAATTCCCGTCGGCAAGTAAAGGGGGAGACTATGGGGGTAAGGCGGGGGAGGTAAGGGGGGTTCATTGAGTGGGAGACTTCGCACAAGAGAGAGTGAAATCGAATCGGGACGATGGGAAAGGAGGCGGAGGGAATTGTTAGCCCATTTCAATTCCGATAGAGCGCATTTCGCGTAACTTCGCAGGGTTTTGCACTAGAGCGAACTGGAGTCCTGGAGATAACCTCTCCCTTTCTCGCCGAAAGCTTGAGTGCCGAGTGTACGTAGAGCTGCCTCCGAGACCACCAGCCGACAATGCAATTGCAGGCCCCTCCAGAAATGCGCGCGTGTCATTAAACGAGCCATCGTGTGACCATTCAGTGAATCCAATCTTGGGTCTCATTGTTAGTCCATGACTATACAAATACCTGCCGTAACACTCGTGTAAGTAAATGCGCCCAATGATGATGCTAATGCCTTGCGACCCGGATAATAATTTGCAAGTTCTAAATAAATTGGCGATAAATTGCTGTAAGGAATATTTCATCAGGAACTCGGTAAAATAAATGTGCTGGCAACTACTATTCCTCAGTAGGCAGTGTGAACCTGAGTATTTCTTTGAGTTCATTAAATAAGAGCATGGTACCTTGTACATTACGGGGAGGGTGAGTTGGATGGAGGGTCGTCGGAGAGGGGGAGGGAGGGATGAGGCACAGGGGAAGCAACATTGCCAACCGCGCCTCGGAAGTGCGATGAGTCATCTGCGTGCCATCCGACGGACTGTGGAGTGCACTGGGATATCCTTGGGTAGCATGCAATTAATCTTCCGCGGTGACTCCATCATCTCTTTGGTTGGTCTCAATCACCCCTACCCTCATGTGAGAATTCTCCCACACTATCCCTGCCTGTCGTAAGTTGCGATTAAGAAAGCGGGGATACATACCCGAAAACTAACCCCCAGTCAGAAAGGGATACTTCCAAACAGTCTCATGGATTTACTGTCTGCGTAAGGGAGACTATGACGCCTGTCTGGGACAGGGAAGGGGAGGAGGGTTAGGACGAGAGGGTGGAACGAGAGCGGGGGGGGGAACTCAACCAGTCTAGATGACCTGGCCGATGAGTGCGTTGGAATGTGAAATGAGTGAAATAGGAGGGTGGGGGGAAAAGTTTGTTGGGGTGGAGGTCCTTTCACGTTGACCTATCCGACGGCTTCGCAAGTGGGAGGGGAAATAAGTGGAGGGGTGGGATTGATTTCAATGAGCGCGGGTGCATTCGACCATGGCAAACGCAGCGACTGACTGTGTTTCCAGCGGACTCCCAAGTTAGTAGGCTGTCCTTCCAAACGGAATGAGTTGGGGCTACTGTACTTAAATTTGACACTTGGCTTTTGGGGGACGGTGGTGTGGGCCATTTCATTCTTCACAAGTCTCCTTATTGTGAACAAGGGTGGGGTGGCCCGTGCCGAGAGTATTTCCTACGAAGCGAGCCTTTACAGACACAGGTGAGAATGTAGGAAGGATTTCTATCTCCTTTTCGAAGGTAGTCTACGCGAAGAAGGCAAATATTCCCTTTGTTTTGGTCGCTCAATCAAAGGAAGCTTCGAATTCGAATGAAGCTTTTTTCCGCTCTCAGTAGGCAGTACAAGCGATCAAGGCAAATGAGTGCGAATACTTAAGGCGACTCTCAGTACGGGCCTAAAATCTTAACATAGATTTATTACTGCATTGTTTCAATAATTTTAATGAAGAACATCTTAAAGAACTTTTATCACCAAAGAATGGCGTTGGCCCAATGTTCACATACGAAACTCAGAATTATCCAAGAACTTGCAAATCTTTCAAAAGAGTTTAGAAACCTTTGTTTCATTTAGTTAAAAAAAAAGATCATTCTAGGTGGCGTACCTGTGCTACTAGCCCCATCGTTTCATGGTAGGAGAGATCATGTCAATTAAATTGGAGAGATATGCAAGGCCTGAACTGGTTTCGTGGTTAAACCTGAAACTGTCATCGGATATAACAGTTTCAGGTTTAACTTTGTGGTATTCCTTCATGATGAGGGTAAAAAAGAAGTGGAATAGTGGAAGTGTAATGTTTCTTTTTTACCCTAAGTTGGAGAGATTAAGAGCAGAAGAAATAGGTGTAAAATGTAATTTTTCCCACCAACGATAAGGAGTCAGAATAAAATGTTTGCCGGACCGCTGTGGAAGGGAGAGGTGTCTTGGGTCAAGGGTAGTCTGGTGTGTAATAACCCACCGCCACACACCCTAGTGATGGCTCGCAGGGTACTAAATAAAACCAAAAGTAAAATTAAATTTTTGAAAAACATATGTGAAATCAGCTGTAGATGATAGCAGTGAACAGCGCTTCAATCAAACTAAATGAGGTTTTTAATTTTTCTTTGGGGAAAGGTACATCTTCGATAAAATGATGATAGTGCTGCTTAATATGTGAGTGGAAGGAAAAGGGAGATAAATGTATTACAAACCCTTACAGAGAAGGTTACTGGAGATGGGGAAAAAGAGAGCCGAATACATGTATAACCTTAAATAATTTTAAAATGGCTCGATTCCGGGTGCAGTCAAATATATGGGGAACAAGCTCGCCTACTCGGGCGTTAGAGTGAAAACTGGCCTTTCCTCTCCATCACTCTCCCTTTCCTTCTGTGTCACATTTCAGCATTGCCCTCCCGGGATAAACAACACCTTTCGCGCTATCCCATATGAACTGGACGACCTTAAGGCGTGAGAAGACAAGCGAGTGTCAGCCAGGTTATCGCGAGCGGACAACTCATGGCTTCGTTCGTCGGTGACCTCTCGCTTCAATTTTACTTTATGTTGAGAAGTGTCCTGAAGCTCCCTTTTCGCTTTCTCGCACGGTTTTCAAGCGTTTTAAACAGCGGGAATATTTTGTCCAGAGTTCAATAAGTAAGTAGCCCCTCTCTCATAGGTGGAAGGCGTGAAATACCTCATCCCCTCCGCTGTAAATTATTCTTTAACTATCATTCCAGTAATCACCGCTATCCTTCAATCTAACCTTGCATAGACCTGCAACATCTACATATATTTCCTTTTTCCAGCTTTCCCTTTATATTCTCTAATTTTCCAATACTCAATATTGTCCTAACGTTCTAAGTTCCTATTCTAACTGATTCGGCCTTCTTCTGTGTTGCTGCTGTTAGTTTTGCTTTCCAAGGGTTTCGTGAGTTGACGACTGCCGAAACCTTGTCTCTCCCGCCGCCAGGCACGAAATACGGCCGATTGGGCCGAATCCCGTAGTTGCCAGGACTCATTTTCTACATACTGTCCGTCATGAAAACCATGGGATTAATAATTTAGGTGGTTTCCTACCACCTTCCTCAATAATGTTCTTAATTAGACTCCATCACTCAACATGCATCACTGGCTGCACAACTGGGGCCAGACATCTTAGCAACTGTACTTACAGAAGCAATGATAATTGCTCCTGCCAGCACAGCTCTAGGGGGTCATCGGAACACACAAGCCCTTCCACCACGTGAAGGTTGAAGTCCATGGTAGTCATGTAGTCATAGTCTTTAATAGGGCCTATTCACTAAAAAGTCAAATCGCAATATACGTATAATTCCAAGAAACTGCGGGAGTCACCGTATCGGCGGTCTGGGTTGCTATCTTGAATTCGTCCGTTAAATTTTGCCTCGTTGAAAATGAATACTTTACGCATTTCCTTCTTTACTTTCGCGAATAAAATTACTACAAGAATAGCTTAATGGTCGCTGACCCCGTCCATTGTTTCATATTTTGTAGTTATCTCGGGTATAGACGTCGCAAAGATATCAAGTATTCTCAGATTCCTTGTTGCTGATGTAACTACTTGTTCTAAAGGGTGCTTAGCGAATACATAGGAAATTCTTGAATCTCGTTTCTTTTGCAATGTTCCTAGGCAGTATGAGCCCCAGTTAATTGACGGTAGGCTAATATCACCAGCGATTATAAATATACTGTTACTACGTTTGTCGCCGGGGGTGGATATGAGGGCATTTGTTCGTCGGGCTTATGTAAAACATCTATATTGGAGTCTGGGGTCTCTAAAATGATCACACGAAAAGGCATCTGTCGTTGAAGTCTTTTACGTTGCACCAAACTCTTTTTATGTCCTTGCCATCGCATTCATATAGTTTACTACCAAGATGTGAATTTACTGAGATTAATGTTATCCCACAATGACCATTAGGCCTGTCCTTCCCGAAGAACGTGAAACCGTTCGGAAAAACCTCACTGTGTTATTCAGGGAACGTTAATAATTCGCGCCTGGTGTTTTACACTTGCTTGGAACTAATTTCAACTAATCACAAAAATATGATTTTGAAAGGGTTTCGGAAGAATTTGGAATGAGTTTACATATGGATTAGTAGAATCAAAGAATTGTCTTCTTCGGTTTCCCTTAACCAGTGCTCACCTAATCTTAATAACCACAGTTTTTAAGCATAAGCAACAAATACGTTAAACACAACAGGGGATATCGCTATGCATGTTAAATGCCCACGGATTGAGAGAAATAAGAATTAGATTACGATAAGTTTAGGCACAAATTTAGGAATAGCGTAATCAATGCGCCATTTCTCTGGAGCAGTTTTTGGTTTGTTCGGAAACTAATTAACTAACAGCAGGAATTATGGCATTCCCCGTTTTGCAAAAAAGGTCCGTGAGATCGCCGGTAAATATTTCCATCAGGACCCCTATGAATGTCACTGCTACTTCAGTAACTGAAATTATTGATCCTGGTAAGCGCACACATCCGTCATTTGTTCCCTACCTTGGTAACAAAGAGTGAGATGTTTGTTTTTACCTGATTTCACTCTTTACGTGACGCAACGTGGAAAGGAGTAAGTGCACCTGAGGCATCAACCACTCACTCTATTAAAGAAAGGACCTCGTCACTCAGTGCCAGTTATGCAAAACAATATTCCAAAGAGTATTGAAAAATAAGACCTGTGACTACATTAAGACTTAAACTTAAAGAATCTGTTCATCCGCAATTGCTGCCTTGTGAACCTTGACCGTCTTCATGAGGCTTGTCTGAAACTGCGATCGATGAGGTTATTCCTTTTTTTATTGTGGATTTTAATAGTTGTCTCTGTTGTTCTGAGTGCCTCAAAACCATTTATAAAATCATACCCCAGAGTCAATTAAGTTTTCTTACTTCTGTGGTATTGATTCCGCTTGTTAGTAGATATTTCTTCCGGTAGCCCAACATGTCCCCATACTGCTGAAAAAAATCCGTCGGGCTTTTTCATCCAGTTTGAAAACCTAAATCGCATAGTCCTGAACCGCTATTTTCTGCTATTTTAAATCATATCTATGATAGGATTAGCAATTAACTGGTATTAATCCTTGAAGTTACAATAAAATCATCGTGAGGTACGAGAGGTATTGGCGATATAATCATTCATTTTGGTCTGTAATGCGGATCAGTAGCCTTTGTTGACGGGGTAACTAGGCGGAAAGTCAGTAAAGTTAAACCTTTAAATGTATTGAGACCACTTCCATGAGCATTTTTTTAATATTGTCGTAAAACCCATGTATGGCTACTGTGAATACCTCATTGGTAAATGTAACCTCATTTTCCCTCAGTTCAGATCCTCCCGTGAATTTGCTGATGAAACTTAACTCATTAACTAACACTCCGATAGTTCACCACAAACAGTCGGCCAAATTGTAAGAAAAAATGTTCTAGTTTAGGAGATATAATTAAGTTTTAAAAATTAAGTACTTCCTTATTTTTTGTGTGAAAGGACAACTCTGGTGATGATAGTAGGCCCTGGATCGTAAACTAGGCAAATAAGCATGTGGTAAGCGAATACCCGTACGTAGAGTAAGTTGTGATTAGTGTATGCCAAATTGTAAGAAAAAATGTAATGGTTTAGAAGATATTGTTAAGTACTTTCTGATTTTTAGTGTGAAAGGACGACTCTGGTGACGAATGGTTGGGCCTGGCTCGTAAACTAGGCAATGAGCATGGGGTATACGAATACCTACAGATAGAGTTAGTTATGATTAATGTTCACGCCACATTTTAAGGAAAAAATGATCTAGTGTATGAGATATTTTAAAATTCTTGGATAATCCGCTGAGATATCCCTTTCCCATGGGCCAAGTTCAGTGTCGTGTCACAGTCACAGTTGGTGGGCCGTAGATCCTAAACTAGGTAATGAGCATAGGGTAATCGTTGGCCTGCAGATAGAGGAAGAGATTTTTTCGAGACACGCAAAATATCAAGTAAAAAATGTTTTAGCTTAGGATATATTGTCTCAAAAATTTTCCTTTCGCTAGAAAAGACTACTTACCACTTGGGCTAACTTGAGTTAAGCTATCTTTCTGGGGATCGGGATCGGTATGGTGGCTATCGTACTGGCTTCCCACCCAGAGGGCCCGGGTTCAAATCCCGGCGGTATTGAATATTATATAGAGGTATTTCGGTCCCTACCTGAGGTGCTTTGTGGAGGGCACTTTGAGTGAGTACGCCGTCCGTCGGATGGGACGTTAAGCTGCGGACCCCTTGGCGTCTTTCGTAAAGAGTACGCTAATGCCGACGCCTGGTTTCTCTCCATCCTTCCTTCTTTCCTGTCCATCCCCTATGGCGCAAATGACCTCAGCTGTCCGTCGCCTCCCCTAAATACTACTACTACTACGATACACATTGTATGCTTGGATAATAGTATTTGAGCGCATGTGTGAATGCATTAGCAATGCATTACTAAACGAGTAGATGATTGATTTTTGGTAGACCTTTCTAATTTTAGAGTATTGTATTATTATTTGCACCTGTGATAACTAACCTGTGTGAATGTGTATGGTGTGTGTGAATGTGGCGGGTACGTATGAGTCACCATCATTACACTGCGAATCCACAACATGCTATCAGTGTGTCTGTAATGCTTAATGACTTGAAATTATTTTAATATTCAACAAATATTGTCAAAATACGTATTCGCTTAAATTGAAATGGTGTTATTGGAGTGTAAACGCAATTAGAAGGCGGCCTGTGAAGGTTTTTAGTGGTTTCCCTTCACCGCGGGCGAATGCCAGGCCAAATGCCACTCCCGTTAAAAAAAAGATAAAGTAAACATTTTAAAGAAAACAAACCTTTTTAAATTATTTCTGCCTTCTATAACGTAGTAATTTAATTATTTGGATGATAGCGAATCAAATTGGTCGACAGTTGATGCCTATTGTAAATCTGAGAATGAGAAAACAATTTTGGGATAACCTCCATTAAACCTTCGTAAGAATTTAAGACATAATAATAAACAATTTTTATTGCAAAGTCCCTTGGAGCAGAATACATGTTACATGAGGTTCTGAAACCTATGGAGTGAAACAGGTTTACATAATGCATAGAATAAGGTAATTAAACCAGTCACAAAACACAATTTAACATCAGTTGAACGAAACATATAGGGCAACACATACATTGGCATCTATTAATGGAAAAATATATTTTTGTGAATGGATTATCGAGACAAAAATAATTAAGTGAAATTTAAGTATTTTTATTGCCTTTATTGATAATAAAATCTAAATGTAATGCAAAATAAATGATTACAACATATTTTTGTTAATGATAATGTATTGCAATTGGAATGATAATGCAATTGTTTAATCATATTTGACTGCCATGTCCATCAAATGAAAAGCACACATATACTCACAAAAATTTGATCAACATCCTCTTTGACATCTCGAGTTAAGAAAAATTATTACTGTGAATTATAAACCATTCTGTGCTGTAGCCAGGAGACACCCACTGTAACAGTATGCATCCTGGGATAGAAACGCTAATATCCGATGGGATTGATCATTTAAGAGGGCGAATTAACATGTTTACCACGTTCATAGAGGAGATATTCTGAAACCTCAAACGTGAGAGACGGGTGGAGAGTCTAGGCAAGTGGGTAGGAGGAGACTGTCCATTGTCACCTGTTGCATTTCCACAAACCCGCGAAAAGAAATGGAAAAGGAGGCATGGGAAGTGCTGGAGGTATGAATGAAAGTTTACGGGGCATCCATAAAATCAGTTAGTTTGACGGATAATCAAACTTAAGTTAGCGAAACATTCACGAACATTGCTGAGCTCGATGTAGAATAAGTATTGTACAAGGAAATTTATGAATCAAAACTGATTATCCACAAAGCAATCATTTTTCCTCTTCTTCAACCTTACTTTTGATAATACTAAGTACTACCTTAGCCGCATTTGGAATCAATTTTATCTTCTTATTGCTCGCACACACGACTGCTTTTCGTTATTTTTGGGATGTGAGCTAATACTTACAAATTCTTCCGGCCAATTTCTTCCCTGATCAATTTCGAATCAGTCCATAAAAACTCCTTCTCCCACGTATGTATTGGTTGAGAATCAATGTACGCAAAACAAAGGCAATTAGATTTTCAAGAAGTAGGATGCCTAAGTTAAATATAAAAATTACTGGGCTTAGCTCCCGGCGGATGTAATAACTTCATTCTGGTATTTTGATCCCTGGTGTGGGACAAATTTCCTCTTGAACCACTTACAGGGACGAGGAAAGGGAGGAAAAGTGAAGGGGAAGTCCAAGTCCCGCTCCAGCAGGGCCGGTATTCAGTTTCCAGTCGGTCGTATCCACCGTCTGCTCCGCAAGGGGAACTATGCCGAGCGTGTTGGTGCCGGTGCCCCAGTCTACTTGGCCGCCGTCATGCAGTACCTGGCCGCGGAAGTCCTCGAGTTGGCCGGTAACGCTGCCAGGGACAACAAGAAGACGAGAATCATCCCTCGTCACTTGCAGTTGGCCATCCGCAACGACGAGGAGTTGAATGAGCTCCTGTCGGGCGTTACCATCGCTCAGGGAGGTGTTCTCCCGAACATCCAGGCGGTGCTCCTGCCCAAGAAGACTGAGAAGAAGGCATAAGCATCACGCTGTGCGCATAAAAGCATTATTGTGCATGTAGCACTTGTATATTGTGACCCTCTGGTGTTGCTCTCTTACGGAGTTGTTCAACTCCACGGGAGGTATCCGGTATAATATATCCATTACCTCAGAGTATAGAAGAGTGATTGCATCTTGTGGTTGTCCCATGCGTCACAATTGATTATTCCGCAAATAACACTGACTTGGGGTGTTTAGTGCACTCGAGTGTGTGCTTTGCGTGTGTACCTTTATCTGGGTGGGCTCGATCCCTAGGACGGGAGTCATTTCCTTGCAAATTACTCCGAAATTGATCCCAACACCTTCCTGAACACGTTTAGTATAAATACTACTCTAGTTTTATTCATTCAACTAGTCTAGTAAGTCTAAAGAATGACAAAAAAATGAAGATTCTATCTCGATTATTTTTCAGTGATAATTAAAATTTAACGACGTAGTTTTCACTGCGACCGGGATGGACATACAAGTACATTTCCATTTAATCTTTCAATTTCAGAGATGCTCGTCTTTGGTTGGAAAGTTACTTGCCTCAGACTTTATTCAAAAGGTTCTCAGGTTCTCATTTTAGTAATGAAATTGAAATGACTGAGATAATGCTGTAAATAAGTTTTGCTAAACAATGGCGTTGGCGGAATAGTAAGTGAATCGGCGAAAGGGGCATATTTCTCCCCACGATTTACTTGCGTATTGAATATTTTTCTATATTTCGATATTTTGGTCATTTTTCTGCCTATAACAATGTATTTTTAAATTGGAGGTCGTTCAACATCCTAAATGCAGCACTCTCATAAATTTGTTTCACTAACTATTGAGAAAGCTGTTTTAAAGAGGAAATGATGAATAGTTAGTTTCATGTCTTTTTGTTAATTTTTAATTAAAAATTGCATTAACCCTTCTGGTTTCTATCAGCTTTGTTCAAAAGCCACATTCTTTTAAATTGTCAATTTTACAATATTAAATATTTTGTTTCTATTTTACGCTAGCGTGAAAATCTTAAGCTTTTTTATTTAATTCTTGTAGGTAGGTTCAGAGGTATATTTATTATCTCCTCGCATTTGCGAAATTATGGAAAATATGTCAGAAAAAGTGGTCGCTTTAGAAGTTTCAATAATTTCACATTAGTGCAAATTCTTCCAAATCCTTAAACAGTTTGTCATTAAATTAACACCGACTTAAAGTTTCCGTTTTCTGAACACCGTCACGAAGGTATGAGACTGAAATATGATACTGAGTTTATATTAATATCACGTTAATATTTTTCGTAATCCGTACTCCAGTAATATTAAACAGCGAGATTAATATATGATTACGGGTAATGTTATCTGAATGGTTAAAACTAATTCAGGTAACAGCATTCGGCACTAGGCACGAACGTGGAGATCGAACTTTTAGATCGAAGAGTTTACCCAAGTTTTGTACTATAAATATTCATAGGTTAAAAACTATTAACCAACCGTGACATTAATATTTGAATTTATAGTTAGTTTATTTATTTTAATTTAGAGTATATAGAGATGTTTCGAGTTCCTCTTTTATGGACGAAAACAATTAACAGAACTATCCGCATATATTATTATATCCGACAAATTTTTATTTCACAAACCAGCTGATTATATTTTGTTATTTTCTATTGCCCCGGTACACCAATTGCTGGAAATACTGGAACAATAAGGTAAGATTTGCACTTTTTAAATTTCAATTGACACGTATTAGCAATCACATAAATATTATATTTATTATTATTAATATTACGGTATTTTTATTATATTATTAATAACGGCATTTTTTTCTTTGGTACAAAAGAAAAAATATTAATATTGCTTTTAAATTCTCATCAGTAAAATACTAGTGATTTTAAAAGTATATTAAAGTGATTTTTAAAGAACAGGCTTTTGACCACATTCGAAGTTACCGCTCATACTATCTGCAACCTGATCGACCGTCGGGGAAACAATTGCTTCGCCGATCTCGCAAACACTCCCGGCCTGCAATCAAGCCTGTGGTTTGACAGTTTGACTTAATTTGGGCGTTAATTATTTACGCGTGAATCAGGAAATGTAATTAGGGCAAATAATGGGGTCACATGATGAATTTAAAAAAATAGAGGAATGTATTTTGCGCTTGGATTCAAAATTAGAAGGTTGTCTCATTGCTGATATTTCTCTTCATTCTTGTTTTACTTACCATGCCATTACTCAACTAGACAAATTTAATTTAAGCGGTAGCCAATAGGAAATAAAATTATTATTGTTATATATCTCCTTATTCTTACGTCATTAATAGTGAAGTATAATACCTTCTCTTTACTTTTAGACGAATCATTACCGCTATGGCAAGATCTTAGCTGCGGTCGATATTTCACAATATTTGAATCAGACACGGCGAAAGCAATATTTCTGCCTCCTAGTAAAGACGATTGCTCAGCATTGGAAGTATATTTCAGCAATTTGATTGAAAATTTTTTATCCCAAGGATCAATTGAAAGGTAGGTTCTCATGTGGCAGTATATTAGCCCAGTCACCCTTGTGTCTGTGGAAGTGGTACTAAGTGACCATTCATTTTTGTAAACATTTATAAAATCAGTGTAGCTGGAACTTACGCTAATGGCTTCTCAAATATTTAGGCGGCAACGAATGTGTAGTCGATTAACTATGTCAACGAAGAATTAAGTAAACCATTTTGGAACCACTTACACTCCGGGGTTCTGATATAACCCTGTTATTGCAATAGACGTCAAAAACTGTAATTAATGGAGTAGGAAAAGCATTGGTTGTACATATTACGCCGCTTTTTTAACTGAATAATTATTTTTTCATATGAGATTGCTGTATGCAACCATGCATCAATACGCTAAACGAACTACGCAAAAGCAATTTGTAATTAGAAGCCACTCGTTCCTGAAAGCGTTATTGTTAATTTATTCATAATTAGCAAAGATATTGGATGAATAAACAATTTCTGGTTCAAATTTTAGTTTTGTAGCGAGTACATTCATGTTTGCGTACTGGAGTTACGGTTCCCATATTCAGCGTATCTCTTTAATTTGGAATCGATCACATTGATTGGAATTTTTTTCTCTCTTGAAGAACTTCCTAATGGAAGTATCCATTCAATACTACAAATATGCTTTGGAGAGCATGGCAAAAGTAGCTTTTACGCCCCAACAGCGAGGAATAATAAATTAACTGTTCCTCCTGGAAATCTCTGGTCTAAGTATCAATTTATCATTCTTTGGTGTGGAGAAGTTCCACGTTGAGAACCTTTGCATGGTAGCTTTCACTATTGCTCCTATTTTAGAGGTAAAATTCAAACCAAATGATTTATTCATCCATTAGTTATGCTGGTGGAAAATAAACACTAACCCAGAGGAACACTGAAAAGATATCATACTATTTTATCTATCAATAAGATGTAGGTTTTTTAACCCCAATTTTCATTTTAATTTTTCTGACTTTAACGCAATTGGAGTTTCATTTTCTTCTATTTGCAGCAAAGAACTACCCCAGCAATGATTTTAAGTGCTCTCAGTAAAAATATATTAGATGTGTAATGACTAATAATATCTTCATTCCTTGCATCTAGTGATATAATAGTTACACAGAGTGTAGGTCTTCACTTGCACAAACTCTTTTTCTTGTGTTTGTTAATTCACATTAAATGAATCCAACCAAAGCCACAATCTAGAACTCAAAAGGTGATAGGTGAGCATGTAAAACTCAGACATGCTTACATTTTAGCGCACATTCAGGCTTTTTAATGGTGGATGAGCGCCCCTTCTCTCTTCTATCACCTGTGGCTCCTGTGAAAATGTTGGTACTGAGAATATGACTCAGCTTGGATTTACATTGGGAACACTTGTAAACAATACCTGGATTTGGATAATTTAATAATATTATAATAATAATCTTCCATTAACATTAGGCCACAATGCAAGGCATCATTATCCATTAGGTAAAGTTCTTTTGAAAACAGGATTTTTAAAAATGTTAACATGATTTGATAAAAAGGCTAAATTTATAAATAAATATCCCATATTTTCGTCCGCAAAAACAATAATTAGAAAATGATTAATGTACTTAATGTGTATTAAAACAAATGTTTACTCTCCACACAGTTTTCTTTAAGGTGAGCTTAAGGAACAAATTGGAATTGTGGCTTGAAAAACCTACTTCATTTTAAATATTTTCTTCCATTCTGACTTAATGCACTCATTCTTGTTTTTCCTCTGTCACATTCAAGCATTTTTTCATTCATGCTCTTCAATTCCTGAGACTTCTAAAATTCCTTGATTTGAGGACCCCTTCAATCATATTCATCCCATGCTTTACCATATTAGTAATCTTCAAGTGACAACTGTTTCGTTGTCTTTCCAGGAATGATCTCCAAGTTAAGTAATTCTGTGGTGAATTAGTGCCATACATATCTGTATATAGGTAGGGGGCATGGTAGAATATGGGTTAGCGCATTGGTCCACTGACCAGAAGGTCCAGGTTCAATTCCCATGCATGCCACTGGGCAACCAAGCTGCGTAATTTTTTGGGCCCCAGAACTTCCCAGGAATCCAATGGTGGCTTAGGGTGAACTGGCTCCCTAACCAAATGTGTGAATTTCACATGCCATTAGGCGTAGTATTGTGTGAGCTCTACCCTCGCCTATCAAACAGACCTTTTGGTTGATTACTTGTGTTTATGGTTTGCATATACAGACCTATTTGGTGAGCTATGACCTAAGCTCTTTGGCCTAAACCTCTAGAATAATTTTTATTTTTGTGTACTGTAATAGTCTTCCATGGAATGTAAACAATGTGGAAGCCCATGTTAATACATTCTCAATTTTGCCCTGAATGAATATTATACCTCAGTCATCAAGGTACCAAAAAATAAAATTGGAAAAAATAGCCAAAACAGATAAGTTCACTTCTTTCAGACTTGTCCAGTAATTAAGCTCCAAATTCTCCATTATGGCGCTCTCATATCTCACCTTATTTTTCTTTATTTTTACAGCCAACTCACCGATAGGATTCCACACCCATTTGCTTCGCTTAAATTTCTCTTCCATGCAATAATGTACGAAGATGTAAATTTTGTTTCAGTACTATTTCTGCTGTCTTAGACAAATGCTATCTTTTTAATAATTGACATAATAGCCAGCTTTCTCGTAACTTTTAACTCTCTTCATTAATCCTACCATCTCTTGGAACCATTCATCCAATAGCAGGATATCATTCATCTACTCTCAATCATCATCATTAATGTGAGTTTGATCAAACTAAAGGTCAGTTAGGTAGGTTAGGGTAGAGCTCACCTAACTTTAAAATATTTCCAATGGCCTGTAAAATTCACGCATCAGAGTAAGGTGGCCAGTCCAATTCACTGTGTCACCCAGGTTTCCGAGGAAGATCTGCCTCTGAAAATATCACTGTTAATATGCCTGACAGTTTTTTAATTTTTTGTTGATGTGTTTGGGCATCCATGATGCTCATCAATTAATCATCAATTTATGTCTTCATTGCCCTCTCAAAAATGGTTTTACCTTATGGAAATGTTTGTTTTATTCATAAAAGACTTGGCAAAAGCATTTTTCAGCATTTCTAATATGAAACTGCACTTTATTTTATACTTAAAGAAAAATTCAATGGAAAGCATGCCACAACACAAAGCATGTGTACCCTTTTTTTGACAGCAATACAGTAAACATCCAATATAGCAACTGATTTCGGAATAAATCTACATCTACAGAATATGTGTACCAATCTAGTACCAAAAAATTGTGATGATTCATCTACATCAATACCCTGCAAGCCACCAAAAAGGTGTGTGGCATGGGGTGCAGCACTTGGAGGAAAGGGTAAGGGATGAGGGGGTTAAGGTTTTTCAAATGGATGGGGAAAAGTGGGGGGAATCTGCAAAAAATATATATAAATATACTACTGGAACCATGCGCTACCTTGTAGGTTAATACTTATTATGTCGAGCCGACTTAGTGGGGGATTTCGATTACAAGCATTATGGTCTCATATTGTTCTTGGAAAAAATGACCATTTAAACCTGTCAGTCTTGCGATGATTTTACTTATACATCCTGAAAAAGTTTTTAAAAAATTGTGCATATTTTTTTATCATACCTCATGCATATTTTCTACCATTAGTTGTTACTTGTGTCTTGATCCAAACTGCAACATCAAGGAGTAGTCTAATTTTGTGTTGGTGATGTATGTAATAACTTGCAGCCATGTGAGGCTGTAAAATACATTTAATAGTTATATTTTTGTTTCAGTCAGCGGGATGCCCTACTTTGTGGAGTGGCCTGTTTGCAGGCTTTTATTCAAGCCAACTGGACAGGCCCGCCTGTTAATGAGACAGAGGTTCTCAACAGGTATCCTTGGCTGAAAGGATGCCAGTATGTTTTACCGGATTCTAGAGAAGAGATATGCACACATTTGGCGCTTGATGCTGAAGGCCTTACACCATGTGTGGTGCTTCCTCATCTCTTGCTCATTGCTCGAATCATCCTGTATACCAATGTTTGGCGACTCTGTGATTTGCAGGTAACTATCACATTTAGGACATTGAGACAGCTCTTAATTCACCATTTTGGTATTTTGTGTGAAGTTTGTGGAAGGTCAAATGAATGACCAGTTTGATTCCACTTTAAATCAACCCGTGTTGCCTGAAGAGTTCTCTGGTTCCTAACTAGGTATTAGCACTGTTCATCATTGGCATTTTTGATAGCTAAGTCTGCCCTCATCTTTAGGGTGAAATATGAACTCATGTGCTATGGGTGAGGCATGCCTTTGGGTGAAGGATGAACTCATGGAGGAGATAAACATTTCCATACATTATGTCAGTTAAAAAACAGACTGTTGTTAATAAAACTCAACTCTTTGAAATTTTGTGGTAGTCCATGAACAATTAATTGTAGGGAAACCTCTTAGGGGGATCATGCCAGTGTGGTGGCTACTGGCTTCCAACCCTGAGGGCCTAGGTTCCAATCCTGGTAATGGCAGGAATTTTCAGTAGTTTTTATCCCTGATATGGATGTCATGTGGAGGCTACTTCAATTAGAATATACTGTCTATTGGATGGAAAGTTAAATTGTGAGCCCATTGGCTTTTATTGAGAGGAGGCTAATACCATTGCTGGATTTCTCTAACCTTTCTCCTATTCCTTGAACATCCCTTCTTTATGAAATGACCCACCTGGGTATCAAATTTAATTCCTGGAATATAGGCCTCCATGGTACATTATGAGGTTTCCCAGTGATTATTCTGGTTGCTTTCTTTTGCATTTTAAAGATAGTTAGAGAAATGGCATCTGAGCACCAAAATATTATACTATAGGTTATATGTGACAAACATTTCCCCAAAGTTGAAATTCACTAGTGCTCTTTTGCTTGTAACCTTATGCTGGTGTTTAAATATGAAGCAAGTGGAACTGAGCTTATGCTGAAGGGCTTTTAAATGTGTATCCCAAGAAATAGTTGTGCATTAAGAAATACCTAAACATTTACATTCCTTCACTTGTTCAATTGATCCGTCTTTAATTTTCACTGGCAGGTTTTCCGTCACATTCTCATTTCATGGAAAGTACTCCATTTTGTTTATAATTCCAATTCTATTGAGTTAAATTTGAAGTCTATTGTGGTTTACATGATCAAAAGCCTTTGACAAATCAAAAAACAGCCCTAGAGTTTTGTGCTTAAAATCTAATGAGTTAAGTATGCTGTCAATCGCCTGATATACAGCAGTTATAGGAGATCTTTCTCATATAAATCCATGCTGAGAATTGGAAAGTAAGAAATTTTTTTCAAGATAAGACACTATTTGAATATACATGGTCTTTTAAAATATTTTAGCAAATTTATTTTTCAATAACTGATACGAAGAGTACTACAATTTTCCTCTAAATAAAGATTTATTCATGACTAGTTTCGATGCACTACATCATTTTCAAGTAATTTTCATGTTGTAGTAGTCTTCGTCTCTGTTATTATGGAACAGTTCCATCACATCACACCTGAATCTGTAATTTATAAATGTATTTTGGATACCTATTGATCTTTAGTTGTTTAAATCATTAACACAGTCAAGGTTTTTTAAATGAGAACTACTTTAGATTCTTTTAATTGGGATGAGAAAATTCCTTGCATCAAAGAGTCATTAATTAAAAACAAAAGGGGTCCTTTAATAGCTTCAAAACCATGATAAACAACTTCACGAGAAGTTCCATCAAGGTCAGCCCTGGATTTGTTTCTCAGTGTGGAGAAAATAGTTTTTAGATTAGTTTCAGGGCAGGGCTTAACAAACATATATAATGGTACAATTGCAAAATGTGCATTAGCTTGAAATGCAGTTGGGCAAGGAGCAGCAGCTCATGGCTGTGTTATGTTCAGAGTTACTAAGTTTTGGGAGAGCAGGGGCAGATTTTTCTTACTCCTGGAATCATTGATTATTTCTCATGCAGTATAAATTTACCAAAAGCTTGCAATAAAAAATATATTAAATTCATATAATATTGGTAAAAAATACATGGCTTGTACATTTTTGAGTGTTATAAATTACATAATCCATTCTGAAGCACCCTTGAAATGTTTTTTTTTCAGTACTCCTTTTTCTAGTTTTAAGATTTTACTCCTGAATTTCATTATATTTAGCTAGACTTTGAGTAGTATTTTGCTTTGCAATGTTATTTACTCTGTGAGGATTCAAATGAAAAGAATCAAACTCAAGGTATTGTAGTTTTCAATTAGTAGGTTCCAAATGTATGCAGTTATCTGAATTCTTTGTAAACATTTGGTTATTGCTGAGAATAAAACTTGCAGTTCCTAAAATATATCAACTTTGGGCTGGTAAAACGCTAAAATCTGAATATGTTATGGTATGCTATGGGTCCTAAGGAAGAACAATTTCATTAATCTTGAGTTCCTAATTTGTTGTAAATTATTAAATATTTGTATGTTCAAGGGGGATCTCCGAAATGGGATGCCATATGTTAAGATTGATTGGAAAAATCTGAAATATTCTGTTTTAATGGTTTTCGTAGCTAGCATTTTGAACCCCAATCCTAACAATGAACCAGTAAAATTAATTTTGTAATTTCAATTTTAGTGATGATCTGTATCTTACTCTTGATCATATTATGACATGATTGTGTGTGTTAATGTTTAATAACGAAGGTACGATAGGGGGTAAGTCAATTCTATATTTTAAAAAGTATGTTTGTTTGATTCACTCTTTTATAGAGCAGCAGATGGTGGTCAATGCGATATTTGTTTGTGCACCAACAAGTCCTTGAGGAAAAATCTCCCCAGTTACATGATGCATTAAAGAAGCTATTAGGAGAGGTCCCTAATCAAGAAATTGTTGCATGCTCCACGGATAGCCAGTTGAGAACATTATTTAATATTGAGTGTGCCATTATATATCTCTACTATTTTGAAGTTCAGAAATCCAATGAATGTCTGCAAGCAGCTAGTCAAGGTGCAGGAATTGAGATTTCATTAGGAGGTAAGTACCTCTCATAACAATGTGTATTGATTGCATTTGATTTGCTTGTCTGGAGTATTTAAAATAACAATACCTATAGATAATGTGTAGGCTTACAAGAAATATTATTGCTGTATTCATATTTATTTCAAGATAGCCATCTTGTGTGTTCCAAGTATGAATATTCAGTGATGACTAAAATGCAAAAATATTTCTTTTTGGCATCCCTTCTGTTTTTTTTTTAATCTGTGTGTTACAACTCTTCCTCTTTGTATAATATGTAATTTTCCATGCGTACATATTATCTCATACCCTCTCCTTCTTGCATGATGTCTGGAATTTGGTCCTTTGGGTTGAATATAATGTCACCCACTTTCTTTGTATTGGAGAATCTATAATGGTCTCCTTATACTTCTGTTAGAGTTATGTATGTTGTCTTTTCCTACGTTCTGTCCACATAGGGGATTGTGACATATTGCAGATCTTTCTCCCTCTCCTTTCAATTTTCCAGTTGTTTTTGTACCCTGCTTATTGATCTTCTCAGTTGACTTTCCTATATCTGTGGTCATTTTTAGGATACGAGATGGAAATCCTGAAAGAAATAAGAATACAAAAATCATTGTTATGTATATTCATAATACGTAGTTTCATGTTCCAAAGAAACTGCGGGAGATGCCACAGCAGTAACGTTTAACAGAGTCATCCACTAATGTGCATGTCAATGCAACAATTTCAGAGGGTAAAAATCATTCGCCTTGACTGGGATTTGTATCCAGATCCCTAAATGTCCGGTCGAGTGCTTTAGCCAGTTAAGCTATCAAGGCATCCTCTTAAACTCTGAAATTTAGAGTTGAGGTTTGAAAGTTAGAGTTGTAGGTTCGAATCCCAGTCAAGGCAAATGATTTTTACCCTCTGAAATTTTTGCATAGTTTTATGTGTTTTTTTCTTCTCTTTAAAAAGTGCATTAGTAAAAGTCAGTGATAACTGTGGATGTAGGAAGCAAGATTAAGAAAAAATATTGAATCATTGATTAATGTATAATTGATCACCATATCAGCCAATTTTTTCATTAAAGCACATTCTCCTTTAGCTTATATTTCGCCAAATATGGCAACATAACTTTGAGGGAAGATCAGCTATTTGTCAGGTATGTAGTTTATGTATATTTAATGTTGGTAACAACCAAAAACTGGTGACCATTTCATTCTATTTCTCCCGTAGCCAAAATATGGTATATGTATTCATTGGCAAATACAGGCATACTTTCGGTGACGGAAATTGCACAATAGGTCATCTTTGTTATACAATTTAAAAATATGGCTTCATTTACTAAAATGTGGTGGATGCCTAAATAATTTTCTATCAATAAACTGTGTATATTTTTGTCATGCCACAGGATATGTCCAATTAGTTTCCCTCTTCTTCTTGTGAGTGTCCTCCATTGACTTCTCTCTTCCCCACACTCTTAAAAGGGTATGCGTTTTATTTTTATGAATCTTTGATAACATCACAATTTGATTTCCTCCATTCTTCTTTTGTCTGGTGCTCCTATCATCCACCTCATTCATAGAGAAATAAACTCCATGAATAAGTTATAATTAATTACTTCCTTACAGTTGGCCAACACTGGTTGCTGTTGCTAGTTGTTTCTTTTCATAGAAAATTTTCGTCATTCTTGTTCTGCTTACTTGATACCTCTTAATTCTTTCGTCATTAACTGCCCTAAATAGCAAAACTCTTCTTCTTGTTCCATTATGTCTTTCTGTAGTATTTCATGGGGATTATCTTCTCTGCATTGACTGCAGAATATTACTTAAATTTCAATCTTATCTTGAGATTGTACTTTTATCACCCTCTTTTCCATATTGGCTAGTATTCTTCTCAGGTCTTCTTTCTAAGGATAGCTATTTCATCCACAAAGCACAGCCTACATATTTTTTCTCCACATATTGCCACCTCTTGTCTTTGGTTTCATAAATTGCCTTCTCAATGTTCACAATAGAGATCAAGGGCAATAATGAGCAACATTAGTCCTTTCTTAGTCTTATTTGGCATTTATTTTCCCTACTTCAGCTACCTTCAGTTTCATTCTTGTTTGTGTTGAGAGTGTAGCCCTTGTAATTTATCATTTTAAATTTTTTTAATCAAATGCCAGAATACTAATAGTTGTTAAATATTGCATGGAAATGGAATACAAGAATAAGTACTCAAGCATTAACCCTGGAAAATGATCTCTTAACCTTTCCTTCTTTTTTATTCTTTACTTGCTATTATTATGTCTATTTTTCATTTATCACTTGAATGCCTTCCTACGTATATATCTGTTCATACCTTCATTTATAATTGCCTCTTCTTTAACCTTTTGCACTCGGATGTCGAGTGTGACTCGACATGGTTAGCAACGGCAGCAGCTCATATGTCGAGTCACACTCGACACGGAGTTTCACCACGAGGGGAATAGGGATTTTTGTCTACTTTTCCAATAACTTTTCTTGTAATCATCTGCATGAAAGGAAAAGGAAAGTTAAAGCTTAATTTATAGCATGGCTTGTTTTATAAATGAATAGTATCGACCCATGATGTCGTCGTCGACATAAATGCAGTCTCCCAAAGGATGCCACCACCTACGCAGATGTTTTTTGTAATCTATTTACTGTGTTGTTAGTTCTTTTTCATTTGTATTGTTTCCTTTTCATTACTTGGAAGTCAGCTAAATGTAAAGCAATGTCTTTTAGAGATTATCGGTGCCTGAAAAAAGATCGCCAGAATGTAAAGTTACCTCAGTCAGCTGATCCTTAGTTCATTGCTTTCTAGTTTTGACTCTTTCATTTCCTTTTCTTCCTAGTGTCCGCTGTCTCATCAAACATTCTGCCTGCTCTTTTCCTATCTATTGCATAGTCAGGAATCTTGAGTCGGAGGGTCCAAGATATGATCTATTATATTCATAGTAAAACACGAACCTAAGGCATTTTCCTGGAGTCGTGCTTTTTTGAGGTTGCATCACCTCCTGTGGTAAAAAAAACCTTCCTTATATTAATCTCCGAGGTTTACTTACGTTTCTAGAAGCATAACGCAGGTGTTTTCCCTAATGGCAAAGGGTTCTCTTACAACAGATGCTTTCCCTTTGGACGAATGCTTTGCCAGCTAGTAGTTGTTCATTCTGAACGATTTTCCCCTCCTCATGATGGATAAGTATTCCAAAGAATTAGAAAGCAGCTGTTTCATGAGGAAAACTCTAAAATGGTGGCGTAAATTGTTTTTCTGGAGGCTTCAGGTCAGTGTTGTAAATTCATTTATATTGTATAAAGAATGCCAACAAAGAAAAAATGAAAAACCGATCTCGCATGTGAAATTGGTTAGGAAACTAGTACACAATCTCTTTGGATAATTTCGAGATGGTACACAAACGTCCGTGGTTAGATTACATCCACAAACATAGAGCAACGCTTAGATGGAAAACTCCATATAATCACACCTCACTCTAACAAAAAACACATATATATATATATATATATATATATATATATATATATATATATATATATATATATATATATATGTATATATGTATATATATATATATATATATATATATGTGTGTATATATATATATATATATATATATATATATATATATATATATATAATAAAAGAAAGTTATATATGATATAAAAATGCCTCATGCAATCGAAATTAAACAGTCCTTACAATCAAATTAATTGCCCAATTCTTTCAGAGATGCCTTGACAGGTGAACTGATCCAAATAAAAACATCTGTTTGTTTTTCACAATCCTCTCCTGCATATTTTTTTATGATTTAATTTTTCTCATCAGCGAATGTAGCAGTTTTACCATATGTTATTTGATTCTCAATTTACAGGTGCATTGGGTGTTAGGACCAGGTATCAGACTACAGATATTGCACAACTTACCTTGAATGTTAAATTAAACAGGCCTCCTGAAGATCAGGATGTTCAGAATTTATCATCAATTGAACAGGACCTTCCTAAGGTATGTGAGAATAGAAATTAGCCCTTGCTTTTCCCATGAACTGTCTGATATCATACATATGCTCTGCTAAAAATAGGGGAGTATTTTTATTATGTATATCTTTAGTATCTAGTCAAATTTAGTCATCAATTTGGTGGCATAACCAAGGAAATCTTGTAGTCAGGAAATTTTATTTCCAATTTCTACATTATTCCCTCCCTTAACTGAGGGGCAGTAAGACCTCAGTTTAAACTTTTCCCATAATAGCATTCCATATGCAAATGGTTGTTCTTAAGTTACCTCCATTTCTGTGGCTTTTTAGTATTGTTATTAGCCACTAGATCTCTAGAGTAGTATTTCCCAAACTTATTTGATCTTTAATTATGAGCAATTTAATATTTTTTGAGTATACCTTCATTTGTAATGGCTGTATTGTCCAATGAGCTACTAATGCCAGATATATCAATACAGTAAGTAAAAGAAAATTGATTGTTGCTGTTTTTTTTATAAAACCTTGTCTAATTAAATCAAAAGATGTGGTTTCCCATGAGATTCACAGCATTATGAATGTTTTCCATAAAATCATGTAGTAGTTGGGTGGCATATCTAACTTGAAAATTTTATTTAATAAATGTTTTAACTGCCAATTTTCGGTAGGGCTTAATTTTCACGGGCCTAAGCGCATTTCAAAATGTATTGCGTGAGGAATTGGCTGTATGTACTCCTGTGCTGTTAAAACAACTCAATTGATGAATGTTTTAAATATCTACCAATTTTGTTATCCATGATTTATCTAAGGTTTTTTTTTATAATTCTAGGATTTGCATCTAAATGACGAGGTTAGGCTTGATCAAATAAAATTTTTAAACAATGATGAGTGTGAATTACCTGGTTTAAAGCCATTGGACCAAGCTGTAATCTTCGGTCATTAGTAAGTTCCCTATATTTTTCTCAATGCAGTGGTAATGTAACAATTGTCAAATTTTTTTTTCTCTTATTTATGTTTGCCTGGGCAAGAGTTATTATCCTTTTCCATGGTTAAAAACCGTCTTTGCAATAATGAAATAGTGTAAAAGAAAAAGTGGCCTAGGAAGTAAGAGCTTCCATAGCCCAAACTCCATGGCTCTCCTTTTAAATAATATGCATGTATTTTTTATGCCTAAATTAGATTAGCATCCCTTCTATTTTCTGTGATAGCTACATTGTTCTAAGTATTTTTCTCCTAAGTTAGATTTCTGATGGCCATTTTTATTTCAGTGTCTTGAAAATGAAGTCACAACCCAAGGATAAGTTAGCGGATGAAGAGCTTTTGGCGTACATTACTGTAAGTTCCTCATTGTTTTATATTTTCACTTCCTTCAATTTATAGTTGACAAACATCTTAATTGTTTTCAAAACTAATTAGTAGAAAACTGTTTTAAGGCATGTCAACCCTGCCTTTGATTTAAGTTCTGTGGTCAAAATCATTGATCTCCAAGTTGGAGGGGATCGAGATGGTGCGGGGGCTAACGTACTGGCTTCCCACCCTGAGGGCGCGGGTTCAAATCCCGGCGGTGTTGAATATTTTTCAGAGGTATCTCGATCCCTACTTGCGGTGCTTTGTGGAGGGCACTTTGAGTGAGTACGCCGTCCGTCGGATGGGACGTTAAGCCGCGGACCCCTTGGCGCCTTTCGTAAAGAGTAGGCTAATGCCGACGCCGGGTTTCTCTCCACCCTTCATCCTTTCCTGTCCTTCCCCTATGGCGCAAATGACCTTAGCTGTCGGTCGCCTCCCCTCAAAACTACTACTACTCCAAGTTGGATTTGTTTTGTAGTAGCTGAATTTTCCTAATTTTTAAGTGATTGCAACTTTGCTGGCTGTCAACCCAGCACCACCCAGAAATTTATTATTATTAGAAAAAATAGAATAAATTTAAGATCATCTGCAATGATGAGGAAATGTTATCTGAATTTAGTTTCATGATTTGTTACCCAATGAGTGATTGGGTCATAAATGACCCTTTGGAATGTTCTCTAAGAAAAGGGTTAAATGTACAAAAGATTGCTTTTATATGTTTCTGCTGTATCATTCATTACTTATTTAAAAATCACCTTACGAAATAAAATGTAGCTCCTTATGCTATCATTCATTTTTGTGATTTTTGTTAATTACTCCAAGATTAATATCAAATGCTTGAACAGAATTTACCTAAATGAGGAAAAGATTGGTACTAAATCTACTATTTTAATTCTAAGTATTTAAATCAACTAAGGCAAAGCAAAAAGGAAACAGAAATAGTGCCGATGTGGCCATGCTTTTTTTTCTTTCCAAAACCTTCTAAATAACCTCTCATTTTCTTCTTGATTATTTGCATGGAAGGGATAAGACAGTGGTCCACATTGTTTGATCTTCCTGTGTCTATGTCATGCATGGGCCATATGTGCTATTTTATTAATAGTTGAGCACAAGGGAAGACATTATCAAAATTAAAATATGCTTTCGAGAATAAGGGTGTGGTAGTCCGGTGGGTAGAGCACTGGGCCACTGACTGGAGGGCTCAAGCTTGATTCAGAGTGATGCCTCTGGTTTTGCTCTCGGTTTCACCCAAGCTGTGTTATTTTTGGCTACCAGATCTTCCTGGGAAACCACGGGTGGCTCAAGAAAAGGAACTGGCCCTCTTTCTCTGATGCATGAATTTCACATATTGTATAGGGCTTAGCACAAGGTAAGCTCTAACCTCACATATCAAATCATAATTTGGGTTGACACCATGGTATGTGTAATTGGGGAATACATTTTCAAGTGTTTCAACAAATATCAAAATTATCCTATGTATATTATATATCTGTTCATCTGTCCACTCTGACACCTTTTAAAAGTCATCTCCTAGATATTTCCTTAATCTTCCTTCTGAGGAGGTTGACCACCGCATAGCTTAAAGTAATTTGAAGAAGTTTGAAATCCCATGTACTTCATGAAATCAATTCTGAATCTCCCATCATCACTCAAGATTTCAAATTTGTATTGTTGTGTTCGTTGTGTTGTCACTGTAGTTTAATTTTAATCCTGCCATGCTATCTTCTATAGTGACCAACTTGCCAGGAGTATCCAATAATAATTTTGAAAATATTGTGTTCACTTACTTCTAGTGTTTGCTGTCGCAGCCTCGTGTGTGGTGTTTGCAGCTGACAGCCCTGTTGGAAAGGTGCCGATTGGAATCAAACCATTCCAGAACTGTTGAACGATCAATGATGCAAGCTCAAGTGGGTGCACATTGTTTTAGTAATGATATTTAAGAAATTTATGTGGGATTCATTATTGTTTACTACGTAATGTTCAAATTTGTGCAAATAACATTTATTTTTGTTTGATGTTGCTCATTGCTTTTGATTTGTTAGAGGGAAAACTTACATGTTTTGTATTAAGTAAATATATTGGTGTTACATTGTTTATATTAGTATTATGTTGACGAAGCAAGTAATGCTTCACATTGGTGCAAGGGGAATTGAGATGGTGTGGTGGCTATCGTACTAGCTTCCCACCCAGAGGGCCCGGGTTCAAATCCCGGCAGTGTTGAATATTTTTCAGAGGTATCTCAATCCCTACTTGATGTGCTTTGTGGAGGGCACTTTGAGTGAGTACACCGTCCGTTGGATGGGACGTTAAGCTGTGGACCCCTTGGTGCCATTCGTAAAGAGTAGGCTAATGCTGATGCCGGGTTTCTCTTCACCCTTCATCCTTTCCTGTCCATCCCCTATGGCGCAAATGACCTCGGCTGTCGGTCGCCTCCCTTAAATACTACTACTACTACAACATTGGTGCTAATGATTCCTGGATAAGTATCAGTATATCATGTAATTACATGAGCTGTTGGAAGTCTAAAATTTTAGTCACCTGCTGGCTATTCGCTAGATTTGAGTTGGAAATCTGTACATTGTTATATCTTTGGATGCCGTTTGATACTTAGAATTGTGTATCATACAACTGCTGCTTCAAACTGCTACATAATATCATGTATGTAATGCTCAACTTATAACTCAAATCTTGGTACATTCAAATGTTTTCGGTAAATCTCACATTGATACTGGAGGCTTCAGACTGTGAACAGTAATTTCATAGTGCTTCCATCTTTGTTGAATCATCTTTATTAGTTGTAGGAAGTTGATTGAACTTATGATATCCTTAGTTTATTTTGATAAATGGTGCAACCATATTAAATGCAATTAATGTAAATAGTACCTAATGTATAAATTCTTAAATGCGATGAATATTGTCATAAAATGTTCATCAATTGAATAAAGCTGGTTTGCTAGTGGCCAGGTTCATATCCTATTCTTGACATTGGATATGGTCTGATTTCAACTTAATGGAGGCCTTATTAATTTAAAAAGTGTTCCATACTTTTTCCTAGTAAATATTTCAGATACACATCAGTTACAGATTTAATTGAATTAAGAAGAGGTAGATTCCTTCCAATTGTACATGAGTGAACTGAAAAATCATATCTTCCAACTTGGTCTTGGACGTCAATAGAAGATTGCATTTAAAATTCTTGTTGTTGTTGCAAGGCTTCATTTAAACTAGCACTTGGTGGGAATGTATTAATTTGGCCCATTTTTATCTATCTTTATATATTCACTTAAATTTGCTATGGTGCAATTGCATATGCAAACTATATTTCTATTATACCCATATGTAAATTTTCAAAACAACTGAGTAAATGAGATGTTCTCTTAATTTTTACACAGTTGAGAGAATTTTGAAAGGTGGTTGACATTCAAAAATATGAATTAACTCATTCATGTTTACAGCTACAGCAAAAGGGATTTGCATGGAATTGTGCTTTTTACAATAATTAAAAATGGGAATGTTTTCCTTGTCCCACGTTTTGTCATTTAGGTAGCATTGAAGAAATATAAGCTTTTTCTATAATTTTTAAGCATTGCACCCATGAATGTTTTACACTAACCGAGCATCGCATTCATACCATAAACCAGTGCATTTTGCCATCCAGGGATTTTTTTGTGGTTTCACATGCTTAAATGTAAACATTTTAATATAAATCAAGGAAGGGAAATGGAATTCAATATTTGATGTTGTATTCATTGTGGCTTTTAACGTGTGGTCTCTCTTATTTTTTGATGATTTAATGCAGGTGCTTGTGGATTCAATAAAAGCTGACAGACCTGGGGCTGATGTAAGGCAAAATTATTTTTACTGCTGCAGAATTCCTCCATCATGGAAAGTAGAGGTAAATTTATACATCGGTGCATCGCCCTCCATTGCCCTGAGTAAAACAATTAAGGACAAATACCCATATCCTCCACCATCTCCCACTCCCTGTATGATTTTGCACCTGCCACCAAATTTATTTTTGGAGACCTGTATGTGGTAGTATTATTTGGGTTCCTCTCATGCTCTCTCTGAAAGGTGTAGAGTGGATGGAAAAAGAACTGCAGTGATTTATGTGACTGAAACTAGACTTCTCTGAGTTCTTAAATATAAAATGGACAAACATTTAGAATTGAATATAATTTTCAAATTATTCAAATGATGTAATGGCATATGATCTTGAGATGACATTGACCTTTATGTTATGGCAATTTTATGAATGGTAATGAAGTCAATGGTTTGTGGAAGTACTCGGACATATAGGGTAAGGAATAGAAGACCGGGGAGATAAAAATTTAATTTTTAATGAAAGTGTAAATAAAATTTAAAACACCATTTTGTGAGGTCTTAAGGTTAAATACATTATCTCAGTGGCATTTACCACCCTGTGTCTCCTAGTGTTAATTTTTCTTTGCAATGGAGAAAATTTGTAAGGTCTTTACATGCAATATTTGTGTTCCCTTTGCAGAATATCTGTTGTGTTAAATTTATTTAATTACAGTTAGCTATTAATATATTATTCATAGCATAATTTTTGCATTTACTTACCATTCCAATGCATCAAAAATTAGCTTATGTACTTATTATGTAAGTTCATTAAGGTTTTTCCTGAAATGGCAGATCAAAATCACAAACCATCTAATATTTGGTCTCACTATGAATGTGTACAAATGCCCTATCCCTGCATGAAAGAGCCATAGAGATTTTCATAATTAGATAAACCCCAAAGACTTTTATTTTATGTAAGCATGTATGATGATTGAATTTAAGTTGATAATTGTTGAAAACATTGAAGAAAAAAATATCACATGTGGATAGATATTTTATTTATCCAGTGTACAATTCTTCTTACATTCAGAGTGACATATATGGTGTAATTAATCTCTTAAATTAATTAGCAACACTTAATCATAACTTTGTTCAACCTGTATGCAGAGGAAATGATCAAAGAGGCATGGGAAGAACTGGAGGTAGGAATGAAAGTGGGCGGGGAATTCCTAAAATCAGTTAGGTTTGCTGATGACCAAGCTTTAGTTTGTCAGTCAGCCAAGGGGCTGCAAGCATTGCTGAGTGAATTGGAAATTCAGTGCGATAGGTATGGGATGAAAATCAATATTAATAAAACAAAGGTTATGCGATTTTCCAGAAAGAAAAAGGCTAAGCTAAACATTAAAATAGGAGGGCAAAAACTAGAGCAGGTAGAACAGTTTACGTACCTCGGTTGTGTTTTGGACCAACACGGTCAAAGTAGTAGGGACGTAAGGAGAAGAATTGCGCTAGGCAAAGAGGCTTTCACAAGGAGGAGGGAGTTGATGACAGGGACATTGAGTAAGGATATTAAGAAAACACTCGTAAAAACTTTGATATGGAGCGTAGCTATGTACGGTGCGGAAACGTGGTCATTGAAACAGGAGGATGGACGTAGATTGGAGGCTTTTGAAATGTGGGTGTGGAGAAGAATGGAGAAGGTGAAATGGGTAGAGAAGAAAACAAATGAGGAAGTACTTGGTATGGTGGGCGAAGAGAGGGGTTTGCTGGGAGCAATCCTATGGAGGCAGGAAAAGTGGCTGAAGGGGGTATTGACCGGCAGTGGGATGTTGAAGACTGTAATTGAGGGGAGAATGTTAGGCAAAAGAGGAAAGGGAAGGACCAGGATAGGAATGTTGGACAGGATGAAGGGAGGAAGAAAGTACTCGGAGCTGAAGAGGGACCTGATGTAAAGTAGGATGTTGTGTTTTGCTAGGGGTCACAAATTAGTTAATTAGTAATTATGTCCATCCAAAAACCTACCTTAACCGGTAGATTACCTAATAATAATAATCATAACTTTTCATGAATTCAAAGAACTCGGAAGCCAATAAATGATGACTCTATTATGTACTCATACAGAACATTGTTTGTAATGGAATGTTTTAAAGTACCTAACTAAAATTGGCAAAGTTAGAGTAGCATCATTCGATATATATAGTATTAGCCTCTAATTTAGCCTAACCATTCACACTCAATGTTGCAAAATTAGTTGTCATTTTATAAATTAGCTCACACAATGTATTCAAGATTAATGGAAAATGGGTGATAGAGGATGTTGAAGCAGAAATTTCTAAACTTTGAAATTTTTATTCACATCATTTCATGGATTAGTAATTTTAGTCAGCATTTCCATACAATTCTATTAGTGTTGCTTCTTTTCCTCAGGCTGAACTTGCACAGTTGCTCCTCTCACTTGGTGCTGTCAACAGTGCTCTGGAAATTTATCTCCACCTGCAGTTGTGGGAAGAGGTGATTGTTTGCTACACGATGTTAGAGCTGAAACACAAAGTAAGCATGAGAAGTAGTTTCCTGGGGATTGTATCACAAATCTTCATTTTCAGTAACGTGTCATTTATTTTTTAGTTCTCAAAGGGTGTATATGTTCTAATTTGATGGTTAAGAGTCTTAGGGTCAATCAGAGGTTCCTTGGTGCCCTGCTGCTTCAAGAACCTCCTTGCACCCCTGCATCACATGCACTTCCAACATCATGTTGGTCCAGTGACTAAAATCTTACCATTCCTCCCCAAAATCAGTTTGTTGAAGACCTGAAGCAGTTGATATTTTTTTTTCTTAGCATATTTTGTCACCTTAGTAACCTATCTATTGTTATAGTATCACCAACGATACCGCTTGCTGTGATGATCATTGGTTGGCATCATTGGGAGATCACCATCCCTCATTTGACAAAATATTTCTAACTTTCATAATAAGCTGGATCACTCTGATATCAAATGTATCTTTTTATTATGAGTACAATGCTTTAACTGAGAGGTAAAATAAATGTATTCAAAGCTTTGTTGTATTTTCAAATCATCCTGTCGCAAACGGACATATATTGAAAGTATTCATTTCTTGGGTCATTGTTTCATATTTATCCAATAACCCTTATAAGGAATAATATACTTAGTCTTCATTAATGTTTATAACAATACTTTGTATGGTGAGTGTATTAATGAAGGGTTGATACATATTCACTTTGCAGTGTAATTCCTAAATTTCACTGATGGGTTGGACAATGAAGGTAAATTGTAGAGAATCCACTGAGTAACTGGACAGTCTGATAACATCTTGTCATGTCTTCAGTTTCTTGAAGTTCTCAATCACTGTAAGATAGTTGAACAAGGCATAAGATGGTCCTTGAAGAGTGAAATGCAAAACAGTTCAGTAGAGGCTGCTGCTTGACTGCCTTTTTGTCAAGCTATCTAAACTATTAGTATTTCTCCTCATTCATTTGTTTTATCTTTCGAAAATAAACTAATGCAGCCTGTTTCTTTAAGGAAAAGAGAAAATTTTTGAAGAACTGCCATTTAAATATTTTCACATTTTGAGGGTGAAACCAACACAAGTGCTATTCAATGATACTTTCATCACCAAGTGGTGTGCTCAGCAAGTAAGAATCTCACAATTTTTAAATGTTGTGAGCTGTGGTAGAAAATTGGTGAATCAAGTGTTCATGTAGTAATTGGTGTAAATATACATACTCTTCTGAAGTTGATACGATTACATAGCTCAGATTGGACATGATGCATTAAGATAATATAAAATGAAACTTATCTGTCCAAAGAGTAATATAATTAGCAAACATGATGATTGAATCCAGTACTTGAGAAATTTAATATTTATGGTGAAAAATCACCAATGCTAATTGAGTATAAGGTTAGGAAGAAAAGAATGGAAGTGATATATTTTTTGTGCAGTGAAACAGTTAAAAATTAGTAGTCTAACCAGTCTACCAACTTGAATCAATGGTAAATATCTTAAGTGATGCCAAACTTATTTACTTAAAGTAATCCGCTGATTAGGTTTTATGTGAATGAATAATATTACAATATTGATGATAGAATTTTTGTATCAACCTGTGGTTTTACCACTATCGGACATTTAGAAAGTTTTTGCACAAATTGTTTTTGGATTCCAAAACTATTAGGCTGGAAAAAAATGTTTTTGATGGTGATAGTTAAGGGTAGTTAAGTAATTTCCCAGTTATATTTACCTTATTGCATGGTAAAATTGAATTTGAATTTTTGATATGTCAGATTGTAAAAATTAGACAAAAAAAAAGAAATCGTGGCATATTTAAAAAAAAGTCCAATATATTATAATTTCTAGATCTGAGTATACATTTCCTGTCATTTAAATCTTGTTGTTGAACTAATGTTTTTTTAAGGATAAAATTTTTGATTATTTTCTTTTAAATTAATTTTAAATTTGTTGTCTACTTTTAGAAATTAAGGGAAAGTAATTGCAGTGTCGGTGATGTATGTTTTTCTACATTCAGGTGACTGAAGTAATAGAACAACAGATTGCTATAAAGGAAACCCCTAAGTTATGGTGTCTGCTAGGTGATGCCAAAGGTGATGTCTCCTGTTATGAAAAGGCATGGGAGTTGTCTGGGCAGAGAAGTGCCAGAGCACAGAGGCATTGGGGACTGCATTATTATTTCAAAAGCAAGGTACCTATGTTTTATTTTGGTAATTATATTTGGTGAAATTTATCTGGAATGGTGTGAAATTCCTGACTGGCTAAAATATCACTTTAATCGATTGAAGTCTCCTATGCGGATCAAATTTTGTATTGTATATTTTTTAGTATTTATCCTAATCCTCTAGGACATTAAGATAAATCCTCAAGGACAAGGGCCAAGTGCCTTTAGAACCCTAGATAAGTTGGGCATGAAAACTTACGTAAGGCAACATGTGATATGGTGGAAGATTCATTCTGCTTCAGTCCACTTTTGCAATATCTTGATAAACTTATTGGTAACATTTTTGTTATAAACAGGTAAACTAAAACCAATGTATTTTTATTTGACTATTGGTAAAGTGTTTCTAACCACTCTTAAATATTGCACATTCCCAAATAGGTAATGGATCTTAAGTCACTTCTTTTTTGTGACAATGAGTGAAAAATATCAGGAATAATTACTCTTCAACTAAGTATTATCTGTATTGAAAGTAAATGATTGAGGGGATTGGGATGGTGCGGTGGCTAACATACTGGCTTCCCACCCATTGGGCCAGGGTTCAATCCTCACACACAACTGATATTTTTCGGTGGTATCCGGATCCCTGTTTGAGGTGCTTTGTGGGGAGCACTGAGTGAGTACAATGGCCGTTGAATGGGATGTTAAATTGCGGACCTTGGCACCTTTCGATAAGAGTAGGATAATGCCTACGCTGGGTTTATCTCCACCATTCCTTTTCCATCCGTCCCTAATGGTGCAAATAACCTCAGCTGTTGGTTGCCTCCCATCAAAAACTACTACTACTACTAGCTTATGCTTGTATAGTGGAAAACTTTTGGAACACTCTGTATGTTATGCTTTTCTTTAGAATACTTTCAAATGGACTAAGACTTTATTTTAGTGTAAGACCCTTGTTACTCCGTGGTAAAACTGAGTAAAAATTTGAAATCAAATAAGCATAAAGGAATGTATTCATGTAATTAAAAAAATACGGTAACATTTTATTGGTAAAATATAATTTTTATGCTGATTTTTTTATAATTTTTTTTTTTAAACTATAAATGCAAGAACAGTTTTACTGTAGGCTTCCAGAAGTATCAATTTTTTTGATATTGTATTGAAAAAACAATAAAAATTTAAGCATAATGCTTGAATTTTTTTGTCTTTTATGAGCAGTTTCATGAGTAGTATGTGCTTAAGGTAAAATGCTCATTATTGAGAATTCTCTGGTATTGATACATTACTAGTCTGTACATGTGATGAGAAAGTTTGATGACCTCCCTTGACAAAAACTTTGTACCAGCCAGGGACCGTTCAGGGGTCTGCTTAGAAAATATTGTAATTATTTCTTATTAATTTTGGAGATCTATGTAATTTTCTCAAGTGTGTTTAATGTGCTCACAGTTTCCCTACAAAAAGTAAATTAATCTCCAACTTGACAGAAGCTTGTATGTATGTAGGCTTTTAGGAATTTAATCATCATTGATTAATACTTTTTCACAATATGACTCTTAACTGCTGCAATTGTAAAAGGTAAGATATGCTGGACAGTGATTAGGTTGATAAGATTTTGGTTTGTGTCCATAAAAATATGAGACAGACTCTAAATTATATTTTTTAATCTGTAATTAATAATATTAAAAAAAAGTCCAATGATTAGATAATTGCAAACTGCAGATGAGTTCTCCCCAACTCAATACAGATTAATAATGTTTTACTGTATTTTTCTTACAGTATGCTGAAGCCATTCCTTATATGAGGAAATCTTTGGAGATAAATAGCTTACAGCTGCTCTTGTGGTCACGCTTGGGATATTCTGCTCTCAGCATCGAAAACTGGGAACTGGCTGCTTCTGTATACAGAAGATATTGCTCATTGGATACAGAGGTATATTCAAATAAATCTTTCATTTGCATGAAGAATGCCATATTTGGCCTAAGGATTAGAGCTATTTAAGTGGTTGACTGTTATGGCAGACACTGGTGTCAGGTAATACATACTCTGTGTCTCGGACACCAGTGTCTGCTAAAATTTTCTTCACCACATACACTTGAGTGACCCCTGCTTCTAAATTCTGATGTTTTCTGTCAAGCTACAGTACAGAGTTTAATGATAGCTGATTCCTTTTTTTCTGATTTTTCAGTCATAAATATTTTAAATTTGTGACTGGCACCATGGTAGACATTAGTGTCCACGTTGTCATTGATGAAATGGTTGGTGAAGGGGCAGATGTGAGTGAGATGGGATTAAACAGTTCAGGAAAAAGGAATGTTGCAATGAGTTGGGAAATAATAGGGATGGTGGCTAACATACTGGCTTCCCACCAAGAGGGCCCGGGTTTGAATCCTGGAGACGACAGATATTTTTCAGTGGTATCCCGATCCATGCTTGAGGTGCTTTTGGGGAGGCATTTGAGTGAGTACAACGTCCGTCGAGTGGGATGTTAAACTGCAGACCCCTTGGCACCTTTCAATAAGAGTAAACTAATGCCAGCGCTTGGTTTCTCTCCATCATTCCTTTCCCATCCATCACTAATGGTGCAAATGACCTTAGCTGTTGGTCGCCTCCCCTAAAACTACTACTACTTAATTATAACTAATATGTACTTGATTCAAAATCCATTGGGGTTCAAGTGGGTGTAGAAAATCTCCATAGAAATAGCAGTATATCATTTATAATATGGTTAGGCAGAGATTTTGGAATGTGTCAGATGCAGTAGTATCAGCTTTTTGGTCGCCATGGACTATAGAACAATGTGTAACATGTATTTCCCTATAGTATTTCTCTCTTCCTCTTCTCATATTTTCCACTCTCCTTCATACCATCCATTGAATACGTCTTTTCTATTCCTTCCTATACATCTTACGTTTTCTTATTGTTTTCCTGTCTGCCTTGGCCTCCAACTGATTCCACTACCTCTCAATGTATCTTCCATGCCCAATTTTGATCCTCTTTAAATTTACCCCACCAATTCCTCCTCTCTCTTCATACCATCCTCGGTACTTATATTTTCTTTATCCCTATATTCAACTTATTTTCTCCATTCCGCAAACATTTCATTCTAGCAAGATAAAATTGATTTCCTAATTCTAAGCAATGAAGTGTGATTGAAACACATATTTATCACGTACTGATTAATTATGTATTAATGAACACATATCAGTTATAATAATCGATTAATAATTTATGACATACTTATTATATCTGGATTCCAATGTATAATTTTCATATTTATCTGCTTTTGTTGCATATCTTTCGCAGAACTTTGAAGCCTGGAATAATTTGGCTAAGGCATATATAAAATTGGGACAGAAAGCTAGGGCATGGAAAGCACTACAGGAAGCACTGAAATGCAACTATGAAAACTGGAAAGTGTGGGACAACTTAATGGCTGTGAGCACTGACTGTGGAGAATTTGAAGAGGTCTGTTTATTAACTTTATATCTTCTTTTTTTCATATTTGCTTTTCATTTATGTGTATTTAGAATAGGAATAATGTGACGTAAAGAATTTGATACACAATATGTTGCCTCTTGATTTTTGACTGCGGTGAGTATTGTAGCATTTCCAAGTTGCCGTGTTATATGATAAAAATAAATTTTCATGGAATCTTGTCACCTGGAGCAGCAATTTTTATCTATAGGATTTATATCCCTGTAATTGTATTTTCAGGTAATTCGTGCGTATCATCGTATTTTAGATCTTAAGGAGAAGCATACTGATGTGGAAGTGTTGAGGATTCTCGTGACTGCTATAGTTAAAAATGAGCCGGATAATCAAGGTGTGCCTGCAGGTCGATTGAAAGAAAAAGCCTTGGCTCTGTTTGGTCGGCTGACATCTCAAGTAAGCTGTGTATTTATTAATTAAACATATACATTACAAATGAAATCCCTTATAGTTTTAGCTGAAAGGCATGGTACTTATTGAAATGCAATATTAATTGAAGTGATAAGCATGTATCAGTTGCTTAAAATGTCAAATGAGTGTTTGCATTACATTTGATGGTACCACATTTTTTTCTAATTGTATAAAAAGTCAGCCCCCAATTCTCCTGAAAGAAGTGGTTATTTCTGGGGGAAAATATTTAAGGGCTTACTTTTGCGATTGAGATTGAAATATTTCAAAATTCAGAGAACTTGGTAAATAAGGTTTTCGCAGAAATTATTTTCTTGTATTGGCCTTAATACTTAATTATTGAGTAACTTAGTCATGAATTTCAAAACTGTAATCAAATCATTGTTTCACAAGAAGCACTTTTTAAGCATTTTTTTATATTCTTTCAAATAATTATGAATAATAATCTCCAATTTTTAATTTACCAATACATTGATATATTTACCGTACATTTTTATCATATTGTAAATTTCATGAAATTTAGTTACTAACTAAAGAAAAATATTCTTTCTGCCTTAGATTTTGAACAATGCCAAAATTTGGGTCTTATATGCTAAACTGGTTGCTGGAACAAGTGTTGCTAGTGCTGAATCTTCCGCTAAAGTGGCTCAGCTCTTGCAGAAAGGACACAGAAGTGCACTGCAGTTCCCGAATTGGGAGAAGGATGTAAAAGCATGCATAGAAGTGTTGGAGATTAGTGAAAACCTTGCAGACGGTAAGGAATATTAAGGCACCTGATTAGTTGCTAAGCAGAATTGATACTGATAAAATTTTGCATCATGGGATGAATTTAGTTTACCCTCTGTATTGAATCAAGACATTTGGAGTTGCTTAGTTCAGTAAATTTATAAATGAGAGCAAAGGAATTGCATTGATTTGGTTGATTGATTGATAGCGTTGAGTTTGAATTATCAACAAAGGAACTCACATTACATGTATTCAACTATTTAGTCATTATACGAGAATAATCGTGTCATTCTTTGTAGTAGAGGAAATTAATGGTCAAATATATGGTCAAACATAACACACTCAGCCCTGTCCATTTTTAAAATACTAGTTCTGGTCAGAATGGTGTTTCTTACGAATATATATGGTGATAATAAATGTAAGTACGTAAAAGTAATGCTTGTATGAAAGTGTAGTTGCATATACCTACTTTTAAACCATATAATCTGATAAAAAATTGGTTGGCGTGCAATAGTTACTCTCAATAATTTTTCAAAAATATTTGATTACGCAAAATGATTGTGAATGAACTTTGAGAGTATTTGACTGTTAAATTAAGTATTATTGTCATATTTGTGGTTGGTAAACATTCAGTATTAGGCTTTATTATAGAAAATATTTGTTGTAATTATTCATGTTCTACATGGGTACCAGTATGAGGTATGCAATATCTCTAAACACTGGAGCACACAGTCCACTGCTTTTTTGTACCTCTTTAGTCAAGGGGTAGAAATTATGAGCAAATTTTACCTTGTACCAAATATTTAATTAGAAATTGATGATTCATTTTTAGGAAAATGTCCTATAAATATTTGTCAATGCAGCAGGTTCAAAGCTTCACCTCCCATTCAGATAAGTCTTTTCACAGCAGCTTGTATATAGCCCACAAAAGCAGGCTTCTTGTCAGTTCTTTCCTTGTATTAAATTTATATATTTACAAATGCCTTAAGAAACAGGCAAAAGAGAAGTGTTTTTCCTCTTATATTTTTTCTGTTAAACAAAGAGTAACTGTGTGGTTGATCTACATATACAGTCCATCCCATACTGTTCTGATATATTTTTATCATGTCATCTGTCTTCTAAATATAAATAAATTCACCCAAGGTGCCTAGTTTCATGCAGGAAGCAAAGTCATCTTAGCTGTGTTTTGTGGAGAGGCAAGGTAAATGTATGGTAAACCACTACGGCTAGTAAATATCCTTTTCTGCATAGTAAAATTTACTTTTTCTATAGTTTACATATTTTGAAAACTCAATTCAAGCCCTTTCTATTATTCATCAGAGTACCTGTCCCCAAAGTTTTATTTTGACTAAGAAGTTAAACAAAGGAGGAACAATGTTGAATCAGTGTTTTTATGGATGCTGCCTTCTCTAATACCGAATTGTTATGTAGTTACATAGTTTTCTAAGCTAAGATTTTCTTTGAGGGATCCTATTTGTTGAGAGTTTACTATATGTATAAGGGAAGGGCAACACAGTATAATGTGTACATATATAAATATATGTGATACTGGGAATAAATATCAGAATCTTACAAGATTATAAGTGTGAGTAAATAACCCAGCTTGGCATAATTATTTGTTCCAGTAGCAGTCTTTTGTTCAATTCTATTTCTAGTCTCTAGAACGGGCGTATTTGGTAATCCAAAAAATCTGGAATATCATTAATTTCTCTAAATTTTTTAGGTGCCTTGGGACAAGCCTTTACCAAAGTTGTTGTTCTAACATTCTATGTTTTAAGTACTCAAACGGTATTTCCTCTCCAGTGTCTACTAGGAAGACATTGGCACTAGACATTAGGGCTCACTTTACAGTGCCATCTAAGTAATCAACTCAGTCTCAACCAAAGTAATCAACCCAAAGATTGGCTTGATATACTATATGAGGGCACAGCTCAGTACTAAACCCTATGCCTTGTACAAACAGGGTAGGGCTGTCAGTTCTTTTCTTTTTGGTGCCTATGGTTTCCCAGGAAGATACGTACCCGAATTATCAGACAGTTTGGGTGATGTTAAGGGTGCTATTTCCCTAAATTTTTTAAAAGTCTTGTGACTCAACATATCTTGTACAAATATTATTTGGAATAAGAAATTTGCTACTTTTTTCAATTCTGTTTTGATTTTCCACAGTCCATGGCAATTTTCCACAGTCATGGATGTAAAGAGAAAGTTTTTTTTTGTGGAAACACATTTTCCCCGTGCACTCCTAAGGATTTGATAAGATGGAGGTGTTAATTTTGGTACATGGTTCCTTTAATTTGCCACTCACATTACTGTTTGTGTGAGAGCTTCATCATCGTTGTCATTGGAAAAATACAGCTTGTGAGCCACTGAAGCACATGCCAATTTGGAGCTATTGAAGCATTTTCTGGCCAAATTTGGAGTCTGATGCTTAAAAATTTTATTTCTTAAATCTCGCAAGTATTTGTCTAGTAATTTGACATCTCTGTGAATTCTTGAAAATCAGGAAAATAAACTGGGGATATGAAGCTGAAACTTCTGAAAAACTTCAGATTGCTATTATAACCTGTAACTATGGTATAATGTGTTAGTATTTTTTTGGAAAATAGTTGACTATTGGTTGATAAGGGGCGACAAAGTTTAATCTTTGGTTTTTATTCTTTTTATATCATCATATCCTAAGAACTTAGTAATCCACGATCCTCAGGGCACTCCACTGGGGATAAAACACTGATTTCCAAATTTATGCTAAAAGCCTTAGATTGATTCCACAAGCCTTATGTACACTTCAATTGACAAATGATGAATTGTTGCTCTTTTTTGATGGAAAGAGGAAAATAGATTAATTATATTAACATAAACCACAATAAAACTATTTTAGTACACTTTGTTCTTTCAGCACACTTGGACTGCATTGAAAACTGTCCTTCAAATCAGGCTGTTCAATTGCTGTCATCTGCCAAATTTGCTGTGAGAGCAGCGGTAACAAAAGTGAAAGTGAGTGTATTGCAAGATATGTAGAATAATAAGTTGGAGAGCATTGTCTAATTTAAAAAAAATAATTGTGAAATAACCCCAAGTTCACAGTCTATTCGCAATATTTGCTGTAACCATTGACTGTTAAACGTAAGAAATTCCATTTATGCAATCAAATTGATAGGAAATCCCATCCTTGAATTTGAAGTATCTCAATGTAATTTTAAATTGTTTTTAGATCTAAGTCAGTGTTATTTCTGCAAATATGCTTTTTAATTATAGATTCTCTTGCACAGTAAATATTTGAGTAGCTATGAATTTAGCAAGATAGTATATCCCACATAATTATTTATTCATTCTTAATTATAATTAATAATCAAATAGTACCTTTGTCTTTTTTATTAATTTTACTTAATGCTTTTTCATCACAACACCTAATGTTGTTGATTTAACAGGTACCCATTCAGATGGGTGACCATTGTGCTCCTTATAAAAATGTTCAATAATATTATCCATTGAATGGAAGAAAAGTCATTGTTTGTCATTTTCTGCCCAAAAAATAAAATAAGTTGACTATAAAGTTAAAATTCTGCATAATGACCTGGCTCTTGTGGTGGGTCTGTAAGTCATGAATGAAAATGGATAAGCATGTTAACATAATGATAACTGAGTTGTTTTCCAATTTCAGACATTTTCCTTGGTTTTTCTTTTTCACTTGCTATGGCGCATGTGGATGAAAGTTCCTATACAATTTCTTACGCTGTAGGATGAATTCTCAAGAAAATAATACTGCTTTTATAATTGTACAGTATTATTTTAAGGTTCAAAATGCAAACTTTTTATAATCACAGTGCTACTTTTGAGTGGAGCTTTGGAATATGCACCTTGGTCCCTATGTAACTCATGTCTCATCACGTTTCATGTTTTTTCTTAAATTGTTCAACTTTTACATGATTCATAAAATCCTTACTAAAGGAAACTTGTTGCTTTCTCTACTGTTTCTTCCTCTATGACAGCATTGACCAACTATGAGAACAAATTTTGCAGAAACTTAATGCATTTCCAAATCTTTGGCCAAAAGTGTATTACACAAACCAGTCAAATTGTGTGATCCTTGTAGTGAAATCAAATTTTCAATATATCTCTTCCATAGGCATCTTTCAGAAATCACCCCAACTTATTCTTATTTTATCAGTAGTCTCATTTAGAAACTCCAAATAACTGGGTGACTTGAACTACAAAATGTACGAGGGTAATTAGAAAAGTTCTCGGAATGGTATAGAAATAAAAGACTTACCTCAGTGAAACTTTTTTATTTTTCAATGTAGTCTCCCTGTACACTAATGCACTTGATCCAGCAATGTTCCAATGTCTCAATCCCCTCTCGAAAATTACATTCCTTCAGGCCTGCAAAATACCCATCTACTCCGGCTGTTAGTTCTTTGTTTGAAGAAAATCTCTGTCCACCAAGGAAAATTTTGAGCTTGGGGAAGAGATGGAAATCCGATGGAGTCTAATTTGGTGAATAAGGCAGATGTGGCAACAATTCATATCTTAGATCATGTATTTTTGCCATGGCAATGACACTTGTGTATGGGCATGGATTGTCTTTATGAAAGATGGCTTTCTACCTTGCCAAACCTAGCCTTTTTCCATCTATCTTTTACTGTAGTTGATCCAGAAGGTTAGCGTAGTATTTTCCAGTAATTTTTTGACCAGTGGGAAGATAATCTATATGTAGAAACCCTGTCTCATGCCAGAAAACGGAAGCCATCACCTTTCTGGCCCACTACAAGTATATTGCCTTTGCTTTCTTTGGTAGTTGTGAATCGAGATGTTTCCACTGCTTTGACTGTGGTTTTGTCTCTGGGATATAGGAGTGGACCCAAGTGTCATCTGTGATGACAAACTAGTGCAGACAATCTTGTTGGTTACTCTTAAAACGGGTCAAACATTGTTCGGAAATTTCCATTCTGATGGGTTTTGTGATCCTACATTAAGAGTAGCAGCAGATAATTTTCTCATACCCAATTCCACTGGTAAAATGTGATATGCCCATTCAGGTGACATGCCTACAGCTTCAGCGATTTCTTGCACTTTCAGGTGGTGATCCTCCATGGCCATTTTATGTACCTTTGCAATGATTTCTGGGGTAGTGGCACATTTTGCCAATTACAGCACAGATCATCATCTAAGCTCTCCCGACCAAACTTTAATTGTTTGTCCACTTGGCAACATTGAATATGAAGGAGCATAGTCCCCCAGAGTGTTCTGAAAGTCAGCATGAATTTCCTTTGGTTTCATATCTTTCTTTATGAAGTATTGAATCACTGTTCGAATCTCAAATTTTTTCGTCTTCACAAGTAGGCACAACAACAAAGAGGTGTCTGCACCATTGATCAGACCAGAGTACTTAGGCATGACATGTGTACTCATAAAGGATGACCTATTACTAAGTGGGAATTCTGAGAACACCTCTAACTGCCTTCATAATGCACTCAAGTTTTTCCTTACTTATCCTCTATTATTATTTTGTTTTATGGAATGAGTACATGCAGTTTGTCATCAGAGTTAGCATGATCACTAATTCCAATATCTGTTGAAGTACATAATATTTTCTTGGCATTTAAGATCACTAATCTTCGTGTAAACTTTCAGTATCATGTTTCACTCCTCTGTGTGTTGCAAATATAATCAATAAAGCTTTAATTCAGTTGTCAGGTAAGTAGCAATAGTAATGTTTAAAATAGGTTTTTCTGAAAAAAATCTTTGTTGTATGATCTTTTTTATGTAAAATTCATAAGTTGCTAGCTTAAGTGCTGCTCTTATTAAGGTAATATATTGGGTAAATGCATTTTTCTCTTTCATTTCAGCAATATCACATTAATGCTGTAACTCAAGAGGTTATTTCTCCAGAGATACTTCGAATGCTGATCAAAGTTGAGATGAAACTAGAAATGCTCTCTTCCGAAATAGCAAGACATCAAGTTTCTAGTTGAAAAGTTATATGTCAGCTAACATTCCTGTACATATTTTCAATAAATGGTATAACAATAATGAACAAAAATTCCCATTTACGTTTCACTTTGTCCATTAGATGTTGATCTCTTTTTCAAATGTCTTAATCCACCAGAAAAAATAGGTGAATGTTGTAGAAGGACCAGGCAAATCTCTTTTTAAGTATATTTAGCTTGAAAGAAGCAAAGTTTGAGGAAATTCAAAGGTCTTTATCGAACCATGAAAACCATATTTAAGGTCCTTGATGAACCGATTTCAAGAATTTGAACAATGCCAGAAACTTGCTCATCCCACAGCAGACTTTACCCATTGCTACTCTCCTTTGTATGTGGCATATATATATAAATAGATGGTACAACTTACATAATGTCCTTCAAGGACCTAATAAATGTAATAGTGCAGAGAAACATGACTGTTCAAGTGAATGGTGTGAAGGTAATTTGGTGTTTATGAACATTGAGAAGGCAACATTTATTCCATGCTTTTGAGGATAAATTAATCCTCTCTTTAAGTGTTCTACTGTGACAAAATTCTTAAGGATGCATATTCATGAGACTCACTATCCTGGGACTCTCATGTTGATAATTTCTCTCAAGTTATCATAGGATGTCACCTCCTGAGAAAAATTGTGAGCCAGTTTTATGATGTTATCACTCTCAGTTTATCATGCATTAATTAATATTCCACTGAAATGTGGAATTGTAGTGTAGGGGCACTTATATCATTCCTTGCTCCTCTTAAGGCTGTGAAAATGGCAAGTGAGAATCCTAGGTAAAATTTCAACGGCATGCAGTTGTAGACCTTACTTTTTAAAAAATTTTAACTACTCCTTGTATGTATATTTTCCATGCTATTATTATTGTGCAGCAAAACAAAGCCATGTTCAATTTGATAACTAATGCTGATGCACATATGCGCACCATAAGAGTTGTTATGGCTTAAGGATAACTGCCCATCACTCAGCTATGTTTGCGAAGAACCCATGTTATGCTATTGTGAAATCCCTGAAATCATTGCTTAGAAAACTTAAGGGAAATAAAAAAATTGTCTTTAAGTCATAACTTGATCAGTTCATGTGTGAACATCAACTCTTATTTAGTTGATGAATTCATGCATCTCTATGTAGATAAATTATTTTATTTTAATATATGCTGTTACTGCTCCTGTTTCCTTTTTTATTTCTGACTATCATTTGTATTCAAACCCTAATTATGTATTGTGTTTGTGTGGAATATTTGCAATCAATGTGATGTGTTCCGTGCATGTCTTTTAGGAAACAATAAACAATTATAATTCCCCGCTATTGGAAATAAAACTATCAGTGTACATACACAATGTTATGGAATCCAAAATAAATAGCATTAACTCTATCTGGGAAAACCCTAGTGATACTTTAAATTGTGATAAAACTTTTGTTGAGAAATCCTCCACTGGACTAGTAACATTATGCAAGTACAGTTTTATTTCAGTAGTGAATTAAAAAGTTCATATGGATGAATCTTAAGGAGTTTATCAATTGAGTTGAAAAAATGTTGAACTAAGTAGTTTTGGCAGTAAAGTAGCTTCACATATATGTGCATAAATTGTGTTGGCTTTGGATTGATGTATTGCAACTGCTAATAGCTGTTTCTCTTCTAGGAAATAATATGTATTTTTCTTTATATTATCGCAAGGTTTTCATCTATATTTGTTACATTACGAGTAGGTCTTTAGGAGGAGAGTTACTTGGGTTGAAGGAACAACATGACGTGATACCATGCTAAGAAATTATTGACGTGTACATATATGTAGAAAATATTTGCTCGAGCGATATAAAATAATATAAGGCGAGTATGGAGGTCAAACAAAGTCAGTATTTTGGCAATTTTTAATATCTATTCTTCCTTTCCTCAAATTCGTCTATTCCAAGGAAGTTTCCAGGAAGATGCCATCAGCATTCGCTGAACATGATGGAGAATGATGAGGTCATGTGAGAAGAACTAAACATTTTCAAACATAATGATCTGGAAGCTAATATCAGAATGCATACCATAATATTTTCACACAGCCATTAATCAATTAAACTGTGAAAGCCTAATCGGCTTAGCATACAAACTTGGAATTACGAATTTTTGTAAATTGATACTGCGAAGTTATTACACAAAATGAGATATTTTTTCTGCCTACCCTAGTTGTTGGATTACGGCACTGGATGGCTAGTATAAGCATCAAAATTATATTTAAAAGTGCAATAATACAAGAGTATGTCAGATTGTTTACTTTTTCAAATAATATTCCGCACGACCTGATCGAGTCGTTCTCTTCAATCTTCCTTTATTTTATTGTTTTCCCATCCTCTTGGGGGTTTCTCAAATGGGTTAGTATACATACACAGGACAGTTCAAATAGGTTTTGATTTTCCTTGAGCGATTCCAGGTCACTGAGTATATCCTGACGTGAAAGATGTTAATTTCACTGAATTTTCGGTCAAGTGATCACTTCAGCGTAGTTATCGTATTGAACTTGATGAATATTAAACAGCAGATCTTGATTCTTTCGTAATTATGGAAAATGTTGGCCGTATATCATTGGCTTTACGGGTCGTGACTGTTTAGTTATAATACCTTCAGAAGTTTGGTGTTTTGACGCAATTTTAAGTTTGCCATGCATATAAGACCAACTATTCGCCTTATAATTACTTTTTAATGAAGTGCTTCTCGTTAATGTGGGCCGGTTTTCTTTCTTTAACCATAAAAAATTAATTTCATGCTGTAACTAGTGAATTTAATGGTAAATTAAATTTATTGCCGAATATGTGGATGCCCTTTGTAAAATTATTGATTCCGGGCAACTTCCTAGAGAGCTTTATTGAATACGCACTGCGAACCAAGCTCATGCATATTGGTTTTCAATCAATACCAGGAAAATTTTCAGGGAAATAATAATGAATGCCCCTGATTAACACTTCACTCGATTAAATTTGGAAAGCTGTTGTTACAAATATCATGAGTTTCACTTCTTATCAAAATTTTTCAGTGCGGAACTGTAATTAAAATTCGAACTAGCGAAGCGTAGCTGCGGTATAACCAACATTTTCACTAAATCATGGGGAAATAAAGCACACGCAAGGGACTGTTTGTTAAAGCGAAACAATTATTTATTCTTTCTGAAATTAGATTAACTATATGGGATCATATAATCTAAAAATTCCAGGACCGCAAGCTATAAACCCATCTCTTACCTATTGACTTTTAATGTTGACAGAAGTATCATTTGTGTTTTGTCCGCAACTTTGCCAGAAAAGGCAACACATGTAGAGCGTATCGTCTGTGGGGAAAGCAGATTAGCGTTCACTGTTACGAATTTATTATGATTTTCGTGTGAGCTCTTTTATAGAAATGAGATGATTGAATTGTGAACATTTCGATGGGATTACGTGAGAAATTTGTGCACAAGTGATTGATTTGTTTCTACAGTGATTGATAAAGTTATTTTCTTGGAAAATGGCCATCAATTTATCGAAGAACAGAGATTCTTTATTATCTGCATGGAAGGAAGTGGTAGAAGATAAATGTCCCACAAACTGGTAAGTTTTATGACGTGATTAATGAATTTTCCATATTCTTTACATTTACGTTCTAATCAATGACTTTAATTGTGCCATTATCGAATATCCATTTACCGGTAATCTATTGACGTTAGGATTGAAACCTGTAAAAGTATTTAATCGAGTATCATTTCAAATAAAAATTAGTTCTTATCAATAAAATAGTGGGAAGACTTCCGTTGAACTCAATATTGACTGATTTAGAGAAGCATTTCGATTTTTTCTTCATTTTCATCCACCTGGCATAGATATGGAAGTGATTGCCATTATCGCCACAAAAGTGTTTTTATTGCATGAATTAACGCATTTGAAATGTTGAATTATATGTGCGGTTGTAATATTCCCGGATTAACAATATCCAATGCTTAATTCTCTGGAACAGAATATGATTGGGAAAATGTCATTGTGAGTAGTGAAACTGCCTCTTCTCTGTTGAACGATTTTGTTCTCTACTTTAGGGCACTATTCGGCTACGAGGGGCAGTCCAATGATTTAAAAGTAGTGAGCAAAGGAGGTAAGAATGTAGATATATGCATTAAACCGCCTTTATATGTTTATCCTTTTTAATGCCTCATTACTTTCATAGATGGAGGAATTGAAGAAATGATAGATGATTTAAACAGTGGAAAAATAATGTATGCCTTCTGCAAAGTCATAGACCCTAAAACCAGCCTCCCGAAATGTGTGCTAATCAACTGGGTGAGTAAGGTCTGCCTATGTTATTCACCTGAAAGTTGTTTACAAATTATTTTTCATGTATATGGACTCGGATTATTTTATGTGGTAGTTCTACTGTGTGTATCCTTCCAAGTTATTTCTCTTTATTGTGCCAGAGTTGACAATCATAATTAATAAGTTGGCCAATGTGTTTTAGCCGTAGCTTAGCGATTTACTCAATTGATTTTCTCTCCGTTTTTTTAATAACTCTAACTCTTGAATTTGGTATCTTAGCAAGGAGAAGGGGCACCTCTTGTGCGCAAAGGTACATGTGCTAATCATGTCAGAGACGTGTCTCGGTTCTTTATTGGTGCACATGTTACCCTTAATGCTAGAACTGAGGAGGAGGTAGACCGTGACATCATTATGGATAAGGTTTCCAAGTCTACAGGATCAGCTTACAGTTTCAAAGAAAGATCGGACAGTGCTAATGTGCCAGTGGATTGCGGTCCTGTGGTGAGTTCGCTACGCTCTTTTCTATGCTTAATGCTTACTCTGAGTCAGGATAGTATTCATTAAGTCACTTGTACTCACTAGAATTCAGGGTTTGCTCTTAGTTATGCAGCGATTAAATCCCTGTCCTAAGGGTTACTTAGTGTTTAGCACTCCTATGGTACATCTATTCATTTTAGTGCAGTTATGTAAGTAATGGTGTATATCCTGTTAAATATACAATGGTTTCTCTGTTTTCATGGCCTTTGATTGCCAGTGTCAGTATATGTGTGAACGTGATCAATGCTGAAAATGTAGAAATCATGAATGCATTAAAGAGGGAAAATACATTAGGGATTTTTTTCTCATCTACATTTAAGAAACCCCAAAATTTTCCCACTATGGCAGTGGCTTCCTCTGTATTATGTATTACTGAGTGTTGACTTATATATCTGTGCACCTACATTTCCTTATTTCTGGAAATTTCAGGCAAATATTGGTCTTTATATTTCACTGGTTCATTGTCCTTTATCCATGTTGAAATTTCTATGGTGTTTGTGAATTTCAGTGCACTCCTTAATCACTTATTTTGCACTTTATCCATTTGATAATTTCTATATCTTCTTCATATTAATTTGTAGCCTTCTCTTGCCGTACGCTTGTCTCTAGTGCATTATTTGTTGACTTAATGGAGGAAAAATTTAGGGTTTCTTAATCAAGGATGTGTGTAAATCCTGAAATTAAGTTACTCATTTATTGTATGGACCACATAGGTTTTCTTTTGAAATTTCATGAATTCATTGTAAGCTGAGGAAGATGGTATTAAGTCAATTCCAAGATCAAAAATATCGTTTAAGATGGAACTTGAACAATTGATCTTTTTCTTTTGGGGGCGTTGCTGGGTTTGGATATATCATCCAAACCCTGCAATCTCAGTAGTTGCAGCAGGTGTAAGCATTCCCCAAAATTCCAGCCCCCAATTCCTGGAGAGTTATTCTGCATAAAAGCATGTCTTAGGAGGAACACATTTTCAAGTGATACAGAAATTTAAGTTCATTATGCTTCCTCATTAGAAATATTAGACATTCTATTAACTTAGAGGTCCTTATATTCATTTATTATGGTGAGTTTTATTCTCGTGAAACTTAAAGTATCCATTTCAGGGGTTCCTCTCCCCATGTAGGCTTAGCCTTCAAAATCCAAAAGAGAATTATACATATTATGAGTAATGCTCCTTGTGATGCACCATGTAAACCTCTTCTCAAAAAACTTGGTTTATTACCAGTACCCTGCATTTATATATTTAATATCATCTTGCATGCAAAGGGTAATATTTTTCAGTACAGGTCCAACCGCAATTACCAAAGTCACTAGATAAGGACCTGCAATGACCTACACCAGCCATTTGTCAGAACTTACAATACAGCTCATAGGCCCAAAGCAATGGGCTTAAGGTTATTCAATAAACTTCCCCATGATATCAAATATGAAACAAAAGTACCAGTTTTCAAGAAAAAGCTGTTCAACCTGTTAAAAAATAATATGTTCTATTCTGTGAATTAATTCCTGGACTTGTTACTACACATCAGTTCTGACTAAACCAAATAATATGTAAATATTGAAGTATATTGGTTTGCGTATGTTTTGTATTTTTTTCTAAAATTGTGAAGTTTATATCTGACATGTCTTTCTCTGTGTATGGGTAAATATGCACCAAATCTCTGGGAAAATAAATGCATTATTATTATTTATGTCGTTCAATAAAAATGCCTAAAATTTGATTTATATTATGTGGTGAAGTGCCCTAAGTCACCCTTCAAAATTTGATATTTTGGTTATTTGACAGCCATTTCCTTCATGCCACATAAGGCAGACAATAAAGGAGGAATAATTTTAAAGGAAAGCAGTCACTTAATAGTAGAAAATATGAAATGGAGTGTATTTAAAGAATTAAACCAATCACAGTTTTCAACGGAAAGGTTTGTTTGATAGGTTGGGGTAGATCTCATCCAATTGTAACCACAATAGCATGTGTCATTCACGCATCAGGCAAAAGAGGGGGGGGCCAATTTCTTTCCCTGTGCCACCTCTGGTTTCTCAGTACGATCTGGTACATGAAAAAAATCATGCCACTCGTATGCAGCTGAGGATGCCCAGAGCCCTGCTTGGGAATCAAACTCAGGGCCCTTTGGTCGGTAGTCCAATGCTCTACCCTCTGGACTACCCCATCCCTACAATTAAAGAACGATGACTAAGTAAAGCTAATGGCCCCAGAAACAAAAAAAAATGAAAGCATACTATTCTGCAGAGCATTTGAATTGGTAATGTGCCATATTTCAATGCCAATAAAATGTTTGTGTGGAATATCAGATAGTATTTACTTAATTACAAAATAAAACTTATCTCAAAACCCTAATTGCACAAATGTACTCTCTCAAGAATTCACCGATGTAATTTTGAAACACTGGACTTGTTTTAGTGTCTTGGGCTCAACATCAGACATAACTGGGAGGACTACTGCTCGCCTCAAACCAAAACTTAGATCGAATGTTACTGATAGCTTTAACTTATAGAATACATGTTTTTAAGTAGATTTAAAGGAAAATAACGGGACCTAAATGTAGTGACATTTGGTGAAGAAAGTGGCAAGCGCAAGCCTAGATGGGAGAAAAGGAAAGAGAGAGACATATTTACACACGTATCTGCCCTGTTATACCTGCACACCCATGCATGATCATGATCCAGCTAATACTGAGACGATGGAAGCAGACAAAAAATGTGCTTCCATGATCAGGATTAATCAGGAATGAGACATTTTGGGTGCTGACTCAACCAAAGCCATATATATGCATTTGCATGCCGATAGATTGATACAATTAGTTTAAGGGTGCAAAAAATCAAAAGCGGAAAGTAGATACTTAAGTAGATACACAAATAATATACAAAAAATAGCACCCAAGCTTTATTGGGTGATGATTTTGTGTTAGCTTCACATGAACTATCATAAACAAAGAATTATTATTGATAAACTTAATTTAAAATATATCAATTTATGTTTAATATTATAGGCTTAATCCCTTTCATAAAAAACTTCAGGTGGATTTGCCTATTAAATAATTACTGTTTGATAGTGAGCTTACATTCTTATTTCATTATTTTTATTGTTATACAGATATGTATTAGGTAATAAAAGGTAGTCCACTCTTAATGGTTACCTTATCTATCTATTTATTTCTATTTTATATTTATTTCATGTTGCCATGCTAGGGAACAACGTACAAGCGGGTTATTCCTACTCAAGAAATTAATTCTAAAGAGCGAGACATGTTTTGGGAGAAGGAGGAGATGGAGGAGAAGAGGAGGCAAGCAGAGGAGAGGAAGAGAAAGGAAGAGGAACGACGGAAACTTGAGGAGGAGAGAAACCAGAGAGAGGTCAGTATGCCAGTCTCTCTGAAAAGTGATCTGGGTTTTTTTAGTGGAAGTGACTTTCATTAAAATTGCAGTTAAGCTTAATGTATGCATGTATAATGGCTGCTACCGGTCACCCCATGCTTCAATATTTATTGCAGTTTCAATTTTACATTAAATTTTTATATCACTGACAGTGGCTTTGATTTTGTCTTTTTATCCCTGAAAATATTTCTTGTTGGAAACTCCCTTATCAAACATTTTCCAGTCTTTCTTCCCTAAGTCATGCTGGTCTTGGATGTGTATATGTTGGTGATAGTCATTTCTTAAATTCATGGGGTGTTTGTCATCTTAATGAAGAAAAAATTCCTTTGGAAAAAACTTTCCTTTTGAATATATTTGTGAATGCGATTATGTATTGCGTGATGAATGTGAGATTTTTGATTGCCTGATGGCAATTTTGATACAATTTGATGTCATCTCTCCTATCTGGCATTTGAGTTTTTCCTCCATACATACTGCATGGTATCCCAACCTGAGTTCCTATCCCCTCTGCCTGTCCATTGTCCACTGTTGTATTTCCCTGCTGCTTCATAGAAAAATCAGGTATTCTAATATTAGGACTCATCAAATTACCTAGTTTCTTAAATTGAGTTTGCATGCTGTCTCAGAACTTGTTACTTAAGTACTCGGGACTCACTCGCTTTGAGTGTGAGCATCAGAGGAATACTCATGGCTGGCTTTATTAAATCGGAGTTAGTTGATATTCTTATAGGTGAAAGCCATATCAAATTAAAAAGGTTCATGTAGAAAGAAGTCAGGAGTTTGCTTAAATTGCATGTATGATATGATAAATGATCAAATATCACATAATTTCAAGTATATTTTGCCTTTTTTTAAATTTTTCACCAAATTTGCAAAAACCTGCATGTACAATATGGCTCTGGTTGGCTAAATGTTTCAAAAGTTCAGTGGAAAGAAATTCTTTTTATTACCCATCTTCCTAGACATCTGGAAAACATTTACCTAGACAAATGAATTCATGTCGGGTGCTGATAGATAGTTCTCAAAGGAGCCATGTTAAAATCCCCTAAACTTATCCCATTCAATGAAACATACTTCAAATATGTTGAATTGGGAGTTTCAGTTTTACAGGGTCAAGGAATACAGTGGTGAGAGCCACCTAAACATTGACATATCCCTAAGAGAGACAACATGCCTCATATTCCCACAGTATTCTCATGCAGCCAGCCATTGGCTGGACATCACAAACCTGAGTGCACTCTTTTATTGTAAGTGGCCTTGTTTCATTACTGCTCAGGTGGAGGAGGCTTTGCAGAGGGAGCAGAAGATCAAGGAGAGGACACGCAATATCGTGCAGCAGAGGGAAGCGGAGCGGAATGCAGAGGGTGGGCCAGAGCGTGAGGCTGAGCGCATGTCGAGGGAGTGGGAGCGTGACATTGAGGAGAGTGAAAGGGATGAGCGGGAGAGGAAGGCAAGGAGTGAACTGCTGAGGAGGCAGCGGAGTCATGTGAGTGATGAGTTATGGGAGCATCAAATCCTGATTGGGCAATGAGTTGGGAAACTCTCTAAATGTGAGAATCTCACTTTTCTGGGAAATCCTCTGCAACATGAACAAGCGGATTGGTCTTTCCTGAATAAATTGTTGTGGCCTATCATGGAATGTGGTCAAACTGTTTTAACAGAAACGGGCTCAAATGAAATTAAATTTAAAACACTTCGCTTTTCCACTTAAATTTTTGGTCATGAAATGAAATTTTGTAATTGGCACTCATACTATAAAAGAGTATAAAATGGCTAAATTATAACATTTGAATGTAATATGCTTGATCAATGCGGCATTCAATATTAATGAAATTATTCAAGTTAAACCTCTTTTCCAATGTATTGAATGGCACTGAGAATGATGTTCTGTCGAACAACTCTATTTCAAAGATAAGGAATAGAAGTCAGTGGAGTTCTAGCTTGAGAAATCTGATTCTTGGGGGGAAAGTGTTGATGAAATGTAAAATACTATTTGAGAAGCTTGAAGCTGAAGGACTTTATCACTGTGAAACCTACCGTACTCTGTTTGTGTTATTTTTACTTCTTGGAGAACAAATTTTATGGTAAACACCTTAATGCCAAGTCCTGACATGTTTTTATTTAGCAGGAAATCATGTTTACCTTATTAAATTTTGCAGTGTTGATATGAAAGGTCTTCTAACATTTTTACTGAATGTATTGCAAACCTCCTGCATACTTCCCATATCATTCCTATGAGTGAATTTTTTTTTAATGACAGCTCAGAAATCCAAGCCATCTAATATTCAATAATGTTGAGTGTCCAAACAGTAACTATGTTTGATGATACCTTGTTATTCCTTGCCAAATGGCTTTCTATTTCAGACCCATGGTTTGAAAATCTAAAAGTTCATTTTTTAATGATCACTTAGTATTGCATTCTGTGTGGTTCAATACATTGATGTTTTCATTTTATGTTGTATAATACAGGAGGCCCAATCTGTGATTTCAAAGCGTACCATTGATGCTCGAGCAATATTTGAGCAAAACACTTCAGCTGGGCAGATGCAGTCACGAGTTAGCAGGCATCACCTAATGTTGAATAGCAATACGCAGCATCTGCCCCCATTGTCTTCCTCCTCATCATTCGATTCAGCTCCACATGTGAATATACCTGGGGAACAAAATCCTGCTGCATCAAGTGTACAACAGCGCAAAGCATCTCTACCTACGTGGCCACCTTCAGAGAGCCTTGTGGATGAAGTATCACCCAAATCACCAAAAGCGAAGAAGCAGTGGTCACCCCTGGTGGAAGGTAAGCTGATGATTTCTTTTTGATTTTTATTTATTTATTAACAGGCCAACTGAATCATGTATACATTAGGATTACACTCGACAGCCAATACATAAAGGAACTTTGTAATCCTCAGGTAAATTTTCTAGTGTGGAAGTCATTCATGAATACTGGTCTTTCATTCATCAATGAGTCCATTAGGTGTCATCACTTGAGTACGCAAAAAACAGATGACTGAATGCCAAATGAATCCTCTGGTGCACATTGTAAGTTGAATAGCCATATTTAGCGCATCATCCTATGGAATTATTATATTCTGGCATCATGCTGCCAATTGCGTGCCAGTATTGAAAATCATGAGCTTCACTGCTACAGGCATACTGGACACTGACTCAGTTATTTAAATTTTTAATGCACCAATAAGGTTTTCATTTGATTCACCCCGTGTATATGATCAAATACCAATTAAAATAATGTAATTTATTCACTTAAGTTATGTATGGTTTCCCCCTTTGCTCCAATTGTGCATTTATCCCTGTGAAAAGGCATATGAAACTATCAAAGTTTACCAAAGTTATTTCTAGTGACAATGTCCCATTCAAGTAGTGTAGGGTCTGCCCCAGAAATGAGTAGAATAAATCCAAAAATAAATTTATTGTTGATCAAAGTGTAAATTACCAAAATTCTTCAAAATAGCACCCTTTTGCATCGACACACTGATGCCAGCGCCTTGGCCAATCGAGGCACGCTTCCTGGAAGGCATCGACAGGGGCCTCCAGATGGCCTCTTTGATGTTATTCAGCATTCCAAAATGATTGTCTTTCAAGCTCCTTTTTATTGTAGGAAACAAAAAGAAGTTGGGTGGTACCACATCAGAGCTGCAGTTCACTTTAACTGCAGTCCAAGAGATCACGTGATATTGTCATACAAGCAGCCTTCTGATCTTCAAACAGTACCTTTGGGGCCATCTTTGCACATACCTTTCTCATAACTAAATCTTCTGTAAGAAAGGGATACTCCATGTTTTTTGTAATATTGCACTCTTCTGCTAACATTCTTTACACTCGGGCATCGATGCACATTTTCGATAGGTATTACCCCTTATGCCAGTGTTAAACCATTGGGAGATTTCTTCATCTCAGTAAGGATACTTTACCATGGTCATGGTCTCTGATTCTAATTTTCTGAGCTTAATTCAAAATTTTATTGCATATTGTTGCTCCATGGCTAGCAGCAATCCAAATGCTGTAACAACTCAAAGAAAACTGATGGCTGCTTTCCCATCACCTATCCTGCCACAAATCACCCTACTCCATGTTGGCAGGAAAATATTATTCCACTTATTTTTGGAGCAGACCCTGTGTGTGCATTTGAGCTTGTGGTTTACTCAATGCCACTTGTTTTTTCACTGCTTCAGGAACGACACTAGAGCCCACACTCGAAACAAGGGAAGTTGAAGGGGCTTCTGCAACTGAGGCTGAACTGGAAGTAGTTCCTGAGATCAGCACACCAACCAAATCACCCTCTCCTCAACATCTGTTGGTTCAAAACACCAGCCCGCAGGCGGCAAGCACGGAGTCTGCATCGCCCACCGAAAGCCAGGAGTCACAGGTGGAGGTCAGCACAGGGGAAGTGATTGCGCGGGTGGCAGCAGATGGACAGGAAGCTGAGGAGCAGTTCAGCAATGGGGTCCTTGAGGATGCCGTCACCTATAATGAGGGAGATATTGGACGTGCTGCCAGGGCCCTCTATGATTACCAAGCTGGTGAGTAGCGCATAAAGGTGATCCCCGAGATATGTTGTCTACATGTTCTTAAGCCATAGTTGCAGAAGTCCAAGTTTTTCTAAGTCAAAGGTTACTCCAGCAATAATGCAAGAGGCAGGGGAACGTGGCAAATAGCTCCTGACAAAATTTATGCAGTTAACTGGATTGAGGTTATTCATATGAATTTGCTTCTTTTAAAACCAAATGTATTTCTAAAAATAGGATGAAAATTTATATTATATATATATATATATATAACTAGTTCTTCAGTTTCCTTTTGTGATATAGATAAATGTCTTTGTATAAAACCAGAGCATGATTTCTACCATCATGCTTTGTATTTTTATCCTCACAGACAGTGCCAAGTTATTATCACAATTCCGCTCTCAGAGGATGTGATATTGCTTGAAATTTCATGAACATTCACTCAAAATATGTAGTATATATCTTTTATGATACCTGATTTAATTTATATAGCAGTGAATAATGGTATCACAAACCACTATGCCCCAGTTCATGCATGTTAACACCGCAATACTTTGAAACATATTTCATAAATTATATCAGGACATAAAAATGAAGTCCTTGACATTTTAGAAGCAAATTTTTCATGGAGATGCAAAATCGAAATGAATTTAATGGTAAGTATTGAATAACCTCAAATAAAATAAGAGGTTCTTTACAAAGTATGCCATAAATTGAATTTATATTAATGTGAGCCTATATAGTGAAGGCCCTACTCTGTAGTTCTGACATGTTAATTGAAGAAGTTTTCAATGCATGCACTGTCGATTAAATTTGAGTTTCTTTATTCTGGGGTTTTCTTATGATGGTGTTCAGCATAAATCTTCAGGGTTACCTTATTTTTATAATGTAGTTGAATGCCTATACTGGTGTCCCTCCTATTTTTCCACCGCTGTACTGTTCTTTCTTCTAATTTGTAATTGTGTACATAACCTTAGTAGAGCTGAAGATCTCATGGAAAATGTAGCTATCATATTATTGACGGTGTATTTGAGTCCATATTCAAGGTTGTATAAATTAGCATATGTATTAGAAAATGTGTTTATTGGGTGAGGGTAATGAATTAACTATGAGAAGATGAATGCAATGCTCTCTTTTATTTCAGCTGACAGTACTGAAATATCATTTGATCCTGGGGAGATCATCACCAACATTGACCAAATTGATGAAGGTTGGTGGCAAGGAATTGGGCCTGATGGAAGATTTGGTCTTTTCCCTGCAAACTATGTTGAACTTCTTAATTGAAATAAATTATGTATAGCACATTTTACTGAAAACTGTCTCTAAAGAAAGGCTAATCTAACTGGAGTATGTGGCACTGACTAATTGCTCTCTTAGATTCTCTGGGCTCAAAAATTTATCTCAGAAAACATTATTATTTATCCAATAAAATTTAATATTCAAGTATTTCCAAAAACATTCCAAATTTCATTACTTGACATTTGGCATTTCGCAATATTTGGCTGCAGAGAAATACGTGAAATTTCCTGTAGAATCTTAAGACACCTTGTATCTTGGTTGAAATTGGACGAATCTTGGAAACCAAAGGAACAGTATTCGTTGTGCTGTGAGTTATTTAGGAAAAAGGAATTTAATTGGATTTGCTGACAATGCCTGGTAGGTAAACATTACTGACCTGTCCCATTGTTTTAGTTAGCAGGTCTTCCTCTCCCATCTTTGTAATTGAGAAATTATAGCCTTTGTAATATTTGTAAAAAGTCAAAACAAATTTGAGATATGCATGTCTTTATTGTGAACAAAAATATCAAAGTTGTTATAATGTTTCTGTCTTTTATGTAATCATTTAAGTTGTAAGTGTGGAAATTTGTTGTGCAATATGTGTAAATGTGGGTCTGTGTGCCCAGTTTGAAGCAATTCATTACAACCATGAAAATAATAACTGTTAGATGCCTAGCTCTCCCATAAATTTGAAATCCTGCAGAATTGAGCTAAAATTGGTAATGCAGAGAGCATGGCTTTACTGTGCAGGCTATGGAATTCTACTTACACCTGTGTACATACTCCATTATTGACCGGGCTGCCACTCGGTCCCTAATTATGTACTGGTCCCTTATCTACAGGCCTTACTTTTACCATAAATACCTAAAAGTCCCTAAAACAACAAATTTCATATAAAGCCTAGAAACAGAATTATCTCCTGTGACAACTTGGCTTGCTTCCAGCCTTCCTTATATGCCTCATTCTTAGTGCTTATGTAATATCTGGCAAATGAGGTGATCGATTATTCTTTCATCTATCATTGGTGTCTTTCACCAGCTCGCATCAGACTATTCAAGTTCACTTGTATCTGGGTAACATCCAGAGCATACCAGCAGCCTTAATGCCCTATTTTCAGGACATATTCCCCTCCTTGCATCTCTCCTACCCATTGCTGCGTTTCTTCATGTCAATGGTTAGCATAATGCATACCTACTCATACATTATTTTGTTCATGCTGCAATATGCTTCACTGAATAATTCAAATTTCATTGTATGTATAAAACTTAAAAAATAATTTCTTTTTTGTTCTTTAAGAATACATACTCCCCTTTTACCTAACTTTGTAGTTTTTTTATCAGTTACACTACACTGCTATTATTCTTCATTTCTTTATTTTCTACATTTGACGACTCTATTTCCTGAATGATTATACAGTAATATATTAATATTGTATACTTGGAATGGAAAGCAGGCCTAGTGATTGGATAAAATACTGTTTGGAAATCAGTTTTGAAAATTTAGGTCAGTAATAATCTTTAGGATTGGTGAAAAACATTCATAATTGGTCCCTTTTTAAAAAAAATTGACATGAAAAGGTGTTACAGTTGACGTATACAGTGAATGGCAGCCCTGATGATTGAGTATTTCAAAATATAAACTCTGACCATGATGTATTTTAGTTTGTATACTTTTCATTTAGGCATCCACTCACATTGTTCACCTCGAAGGATGGTATCTATATTCATTTGTCATCTCTCTCTCTTTCATCTCACGCCTGAAATAATTTTCTCATTATTTCAGAAATTTTAAAATGGTGTGTTTGAAGTTTTCCAAAGTATTAGGTCATTGGGCTTAAAATTTATTCTCGGTTTGCACTTTGTGTGTTGGCTTTCCTGAGCAACATTTTAACTGGAATTCCACTCTTGTAATCTTCATGTATAAGGTGTCGACCTGTAGATGCTGACTGGAGTGCAAGTAAAACCATTGTCTTAGAAACCCAATGTACATTATGTAAATGTGGAAGAAATACTGTTCTTTGAAAATGTTTTTTTATGATTTAATTGATATGTCATGAATTGTAACGAAGTCCTGCTACTTTGCTGATAAGATTTACATAGACTTTTTTCTGTGTATTATTCATCACTAGCAGCATTGGTGTGATTTGCAATCATTATGAATTTGTTTAAAGATTTCATTTAGATACTTTTTAAGGACAGAATTCCCCTTACTTTATTAAGCAATTTTATCTTTTGACCCTCTGTGCTAACTGCAGTTCTGATACCATTGCCAAATGGACAAAAACTTGGCGAGAAGCTGTTTGTTTGTGTATATAGTAGATGATCTTTTATCTGAAACTCTTAAATGTAGTAACATCAAATTAGTGAACTATAGAGAGCGTTATCATGGGATGCAGGAAAAATGTGTGGGAAGTTAAGTGATAGATATATATCATGCACTGAATAAGTGCAGTGTTCCAAAATATTAATATTCTCACAGGTTACATGCATACAGTTTTTGCAGGCCACGTTGGCAAGCAAGAACATTACGGCGGGGTAATGTTCTTCCTTGCCAACCCAGAGCTTTTAGGTTCAATTCCTGATTATGTGGGTTTTCTTCCTCCTAGGACATGGGTATTTGTAATTGTCTTTAATGATATGTTAAAGGCTTAGGTGGAAAAGGGACTATGTAGTCCGAATCAAGCCCAATAAAGACATTAAGTAAATATTCTAGTACCTAAAACTAATTGAAAGAACGGCAGTTGGGATTGCAATAGTTGTTTTAATGGAGTCCCCTGCTGGTGTTTACCAAAATTCAAAAATTTCAATGTGTAAAAATCATTCGCCTTGATTGGGACCGGGATTTTTTTCACTTAAACTGCGTTGCTAAAATCTGTATGTAGCAAAACCTCATTAATTTGTTTGTGGAAGCTTGAGTAATTGGAAGCCAAGAGTAGTCCTTGACCAAAATAATGAGACTAAGAATCCTTTCTGGTACAGATGGATCAAAATGCCCCCACAATAAAACTTAATCCTATGATGTAGCCCTGTGACTCACAAACATAATTTATTTTGAAATTTTTCCTAAAAAACATTGTTGCTCACTCTTTTATATTCTAAATTTCCATGAATACATATGAGCATTATTAACAGATCAGTTTTATTTTCTTTAATTATTGCCAAAAAATTTAAATATCCCTGAAGCATATAATTGGTTTAGTTAATTTCTGATGTGAAATGAGATCAAGTTTGTTTCAATTGGAAGCAGTAATATGTTTTTGGTGCATCATTAGCCATACAAGCAAGGGACTTCCTAAAGGAGACTGGAAGATGGTTCATGCACATAACCATTGCATACTCTGCCATCTGGGTCCAAATACCTCATTCCCTCCCACACTTTATTGACCAGTCTGCTGATTAGATAAATGAAAGAGAAATAAAGTTTTCTGTCCCATTGACATTTGGCTCTTGGGGAGAAAGTGGATGGTGCAGGTGATCTTGGAGGCTTTTGCAGTAGGGCTGGCAGGAGGTAGGGGTTAGAGTCACCCATAGAGTAAAAAAACAATAACTGGTCACGTTGTCAAGTTCCCACACTCACCTTGAAACCATCATAGGATCGCTTCTAGAATTCTCTTTAAACTGTGTTCAGGGAGCATAAGTGTCGGCAATCTCATGAGGACAGGAGAATTGCAATGGCTTATTTTAGATGCTTGATGCTTCCCTGTTTCTCATGTGTGACAAAGAAAAACAAAATACATGTCCCCACTTCATAAAAACCAAAGGGAGAATGTGTTTTGAAGTTTTTCATGAAGCCTGCACATAATTTGAAGTCCATACTTGTCATTGAAATGTTTGAATTTTTAAGGTACCATAATGACTATGTGCTATCCCACACAAATCTGTATCCTTTCAATAGCACTTCCATACTTAGGTGAGATTCCTGTGGATGAAGAATTTTCGGTGAAATACATATGAATTACTCTAATTTACTTGTATTTAAAGAATTTAACGTAATGTGACACGAAAAAATTTGCTCTCTTTTTGGATTTATTTCCCCTTCAAAATTTTATATTTCATTAATAATGTTTGTATACTTTTATTTTATGATAGAATATGCATCATGAGATTTTTTCATTGAGAACCTTATTCTTTGTATAATCCAAATAACAGCGACAGTATAATGTGGGTTTGAATAGGAATGGAAGTTAAAGGATAGGTAACAAGGTTGGTGACAATTATGATTTGCATTTCTAAATTGGTTAGGCACAAAGAGGAAATTTTTGTGTGTTTTAAGGGCTATTTGACGATTCATCATTCTTTCTAACTTCTTAATGGAATAAATAAGAATTTTTTGATTGTCAGGTAATAAAGAATGAAAACATTCAATATCCAAAACTTCATTTGTCCAAAACAGCTCCAGTCCAGTTCCTGTGTTGCAGACTTTCAGATAAAAAATCATCTACTTTATTTAACTATATGCAGTTTCTTCAAAATTTTATATTAGTTGCTTGATGTATTAATGCACAGTGGGGGCATTCTTTCCCAAACTTTATTGTTCATGGAAATTCTTTTAGTCTTCTTGAGATTTTGCCATGTTCACACTAGGTTTGGCCGCAAGGTTGTGACCATGAAAAATTCTGTATTAAATGTGGTATTCCTGGAGTGATTATAAGCAAAACTCTGGTAGAGTATTTAGTGATTTTATGTTTTCATTCCATCCAGGTGTATTGTCTTATTAAAAATTCAATGAGCATACATGTATGTTACTGCTAACAGTCATTATTTCTTCTGAACAGATATGAAGGAAAGATATATGTCATTTCTTTCTGATTCCCCATTTAACACTTGAGAGGGCAGTGGATGTTCTGTAATGCTTATTCCTGCATACAGTGAACATGGCAGGGGACATTGTATGTTTTTTTGTCTGGAAGATATATTTCTAAAATGGTATTGTTCTACTTAAGTGTTCAGTATTGCTAAAGTGTTAGATTACATAATTAGAATTATAGTCCAAAGCTTGGGAGAAAGCTTTTGCCCCTTGCTTTATTCTTTCCAATTTTATGTGTCATATTCATTACTGAAATGAATTTTCCAAATTATTCTTGTCTGATTGCTGTAATAAGATTCAGTTTTAATGTTCAGTAGCCCACATTGTTCCCCAGTCCAATTTTTAAAATCATTGGTGTGAGGGTGGTTTTTTAATGCACGCAATTTCTCTAAATGCAAGGAAGTTTTTTTTTTAATCTAAAGATTACTTATGAAATCAAGGAGATGGAAAAGAATGTGACATTGTGGAGTTAAACAGATTAGTACATTTTTTCTAAGTCTTGAGTAATGATTGTTTGATCTTCAATGTGATGTTTAATCTGTGAATTATTCTATGTACGTAAAATTACATAAATTGGACATTTTAAACATATTTGAGCTAACACATTGCCCATTCTTAGTCTTAAGTTATTTTTATTGTTACAAGTCTCATTTTAACTCTTAAGGTGTTCATTTTTGTAATATTTAAATCTTGGGGGAATATTTTCCATGTTTGGTGCTATTTTTACCTTTTAATAAAAATTCTCTACGTTGAGACAATCTTTGTATCGAGAACGCTCAAGGTTTTTACGAGTGGTTTATGCTTTTGTTTTTAGCAACCGCTTATGTTTTCAGTTTACATTTTATTTTGTGATTTAAGATGTTAAAAAAAAATTAGGTGCTCAATAATAATTTGAATCTAATAATGTATTAGTTGTATTTATTTTAATTCAGCACTGTTGTTTTTGAATGTTCATATCATCCAAAATAGTGATGTGGCTCTTAATTACATTGGTGTTGTAGTCTATGATGAATATCAAGCATTTATTTTAGTTAATAAAATTCAATTATTTTTACTTCATGACAATCATAGCAGTTTATTTTTAATATGTATTGCATTAATGAAATTTGAGGAGATGATATGAGGAGGGCATTGCTGCAGCTAAATGTTAAGAATTTATTCAATACTAAATAAGTCCTTTGACTTTTTGTTGACAAGTTGACTTTATTTGATTCAAAATTATATCCAAGGACTTGATAGTGATTTTTCCAATATTTAATCTGATTCAACACAATTTTGTATTACATAATGTAGCTATTTGATGATCAAAAGTTGTTGAATGCATGCAATGCAATACAGTGTGGCAGATCACATATGTTGGACAATGATAATAATCCAACTGTTTCCAAGCTAAAATATATTATAAACAAAAAACTATTTCTGCCTCTTTTTGGAGGCAGCTACAAGCCATCATGTTGGAACGAATTAAAAAATTTGGCTGGAGCTTAGTGGAGACTAAAAGAATTACTATGTCAACCTTAAGCCACACTAATCTTCTCAAAGTTTTTATTCCAGGGTCGTTTACTGATCTATTGATTACCATTGTTAACAAGAAAGAAAGTTCAATAAGAACATGGCTTATTATTAATTCTTTTTTAATTATTTAAAGTTGTGCTCAAGTCATGGGATTAAGTGTAGAGCCCAGTTCATTGAAACTTGGCTTATGTATTTGCCTGGTTATAGCCACAATACATGCAGTTATTCCTCCTCCCAAGTTTGTGCACTTGGCAGAATTAAGCTGTCAGATGGTGTACTTGGTAATACCATCAGGATTTCTCATTTTGAGTTGTGGAAAATAGTTATGCATCAAAGTAAAAATTGTCTTTTTCATGTTTTTAGTACTTAACAATGCTAATGAGATTCCATGCATGCACAATAAACAAACTTATGATTAATGAAATTTTTTATTGAACTAGTTATCATTTTGGGACCAAGTTTTTGGGAGTCTTCTTAATTGTCCTTGGTAAAAACTCTACTTGTATGATGCTTCTTGATCAATAGAAACATTGTAGTGTTTTTGCAAAAAATGAAGCCAAGGATTATTTAAACAGCTTACATCGCCATAAATGGGCCCTTAAATTTGTAATCAAATATCACTTTTTCACCCAGGATGGCTTTCTTTTAGAGCATCAATTTCACTATCTCTAACATTTTTATAAACGTTGTATTTTCACCAATTTTTTGCCATTACTCATAACTGGGGTCCACATGCAAATTACCAATTTCATTCCCATCCAAGTTTGATAATTTTTTTGAATCTTATAATATTTCAAGATTTGCTGATCAATTTCTGAAACATACTTCCAGGATTCAAGTTAGTCACTGCTTTACTATCAGTGAAAGACCTCTTGATTTCCATAGTAGTCAGTATAGTTTTTTAACCTTCCTGCATCCTCATAACACAATGGCTCCATTCTATTTTTGAAGGGCTAAAGAGTAGACACACTAAGAGGTTTATTAGTTCATATTTGTACCAATGTTGCACATTCAACACCAGTATTATTGTAGGCATTTTATCGAAATTCAACATCAAAGGGGTACATATACTTATCATGTTACATTAGCACCTTTCACTGGCTTGGAAGAAGAAACAATTTCATAGTACGAGTACTGTGCGATATAGTGATCATACTTGTTCACATAATTATTTTGCCAAAATTTGATTCAGCAGTACATTGTTCAACTATAATGTGATGTATATCAGTTACAGTTATCAGTTTTGTGTATATTACTTCAGTATTGCATCAATGGCAGCAGTTGCAAATTGAAATATGTTCAGCTCAACTATTCCTGTTTCTTATGATGAAAAATGCCTTCCTTGAAGGTATTCCTTCACATTGGGGAACCGGAAAAATCTTGACCGTTAGGAGTACAAGGAACACACTTTAGATAGACATTTGCGAGATAATTGTGATTTTATGTAACTCAGTGTCTGCAAACATCTCATGCAATTTCTCTGTTGTCAATGAAATTTTCAATATTTCTGATGGGCTCTTAACGTTATTTGAGAATCTTCTTTCATTTCGCAGCAGAATTGTTAATTTTTACTTCATCAAACAATGGCTGAAGCTCTGGATTAACCTTCCTTTGAAATTGTTTCCCCTCTTTAAACATTTTAAATGATCTTCAACCTGTGCCATAGGGAAAAGCAGACTCTCCATAAGCTTCATTTAGTGTTATATAGGTAGGTCTTGGCCAATGATTTCTTCAGGTGATAGGAACATTTCAATACAGCATCGCTTATTGTTTCTGTCATTACTGTTGACGTGAACGTTTCAACTTAGAACAGCTGCCATTGATGCAATATTGGAGTCAAGTCAATGAAACTTGTACCACATTTACATTGAGCTAACAATATGCTAAATTGTTGCTCTTTTGATTGAAACACTCTGAGTTTATGGTAACTCTGTTGCACTGGTCAAAACTTATTTTTTTGCCTTTAATTAACCATCATGATAATTATGTACCTCTATATATATGCCAGAATAACAAATTCCTCACAAGTATTATTTTAGGCATACTGGAGTCAGATATCAGAGATAATAATACTGATATAATACCATTGTTTTATTCATGTGTATATATATATTTTTTAGTGGATTTTAGGTTACAGTAATTGTTTCTAAGTGGTCAATACTTATTTCAAATTTTAACTACACATAGGAAGTTCGTCTTAAATTAAAGGTCCCAAATGAGTAAATAGAATAAAGGTTGTGATGTAGGTTTCAAAGGACATTCAATCAGTTTCAGGTAATAGCATTTCCCTATTTCAAGGGGGAATACATGAAGTATATTAAAACTATTCCAGATTTTTGAGGTTCATTTTAGGAACTAAGTGAGAGAGAGGTATAGATGGCTGGTTTGGTGAGGCCTTTGACAGGAGTCTTGGGCACTTAGATCTCTTTGTCCATGGTACCAATCCCTGTTTAACTTACCTGCCACTTGAAGACATGGGACATAAGTACCACGCTAAAGGTATAGAGGCCACTCATCCAATCTCTGTCAGGACCAACATCGCTGAACTTAAATAGTCTAATAGGAATGAAATGAGGGTTGTAGAAACTTTTTATTTCTACAAAATTTACAATATTTCCACATGAGCTTTTCAAAATTGATTTTTTTAATTCATTACATATTTATTACTCCTTTACTTATTTACACTTGTCTTAAACTGATTCCTGAATAATAAGCTCAATCAGTGGCAATGAAAGTTTCATTAGTTCAATAGCTACGTACCCATCAAGCTAAGCTATTTTTCCATCATACTCTCGCATTATTGTTAAGAAATAGTGGAAACTCTCACCTCTTTTAACTGGCCAACTTTATATGCACTTTCTTTTTGATTTGAAAATGTGTAAATGCTCAGATTTTGTGCAATCTCCTTGCTACATTAGCTCTTAATAATTGTACTTCAGTGAGATTTATTGTGCTCAAATATCAGCTGATGAAAGCTGTTTTGCCAGGTCCCTCTCTTAATTTAGTTTTCTTCAGTCATGCAAATTTTATTTTGGCATTCTTGGTACATTTTCTTGTTTAAAATATTTTCTCTGAAGTTCTACCTAATTCAAATATTAGCAAAGTGATGAACAACACATGATCCAGGGAATAAAGGCACTGTTAACTTAATAAAATTTAGATGTCAGAGTTTACTTTGAAAATTCATATTTCATGCCTATATTTCTACAGGGTCCCTACCATCATTGAGATGCTTGTTCAATATACAGAAGAGCATAGCTTTTCCCAATGAGTAGATAGATTACAGATTCTAACATAAATAAACTTGGCTAAGCTAAGAACCACAGGATCAGTAAAGGATTCTTAGACTTCACGCACACTGCATTCCGCTAACAAATACAACCAACCAACAGCCTTCAGTGACCTTGATGTCGATGGGAAGTGTGCGAGGAATGTATCAATATTGAAACTGCCACAAATATTTCCTACCTTTGCTAGAAAAGTCGTATCATTACTTTTTAAAATTCACAGTTACCTTCTATTGGAAAGGCAGGGGGGGCAAATGAAGGAAGCACACACTATTCTGTTTTTCTTAACACAGTTCTCAAAAATCCTTAACGAAAAAACCTGGAAATTCCAATTACACCTCACCGAATTATATTTAAAAAATTGATAATAATGATGCAAGGCTTATTCTAATGGTTTTATTTTCTTAAATGGGAGAAAAATATAATTTCATGAAAAGGCAACTTGTACAGCCAGTGCACAGATGTATAATCAAGTTCCATGAACATGTGAATACAGTTTTCAACTACCTTACTGAGTATCATTCACCCTTTTATGACCTTCATCTTATTCTGATTTTCTGAGGTGATCAATCAGAAAATGAAAATTGACATGGTTTGTAAACCTAAACTATAAAATGTTAAGAATGAACATTCAAAAAATGGCATGTCATGATTTCATATTGAAATGAAATAAGTAATTTTGTAATTCCACTCACTCTATTTAGAACACGACCTAGGTTTTGACATTGGATGTCATCATCAGGTTGTCCTTACAGAAGTCAACTTTGAATACCTTTAGAGCAGGGGGTTGATCAGAGTCATTTGAAAATAAAGGTCATAGACTCAATTCATTAGAGAAATTAGAAATGTCCATTAAAAGGATGAACTTGCTATCAAAATTCCCCCCCTTCTAGATCTACCACTTTCCTGTCCAGTGTTCCCCATGGGGTATCCCCCTCCCAAACAAACCCCCATTAACAGCCACCAAAAGCTGTAATTCCCTTTCCTTCCCATCTACATTTTAACCCTCACCTTCTACAAAGGTATAGATACAAAGTTGTATTCCGTGAAGACCACCCGATGATGATGCCCAATGTTGAAATTTCGGTCGTGGTCTAAATAAAGTGTGTGTGGAATTACTAAGTATTTCATTTCAATATGTTGTATAAATTCCATATAGTTATGCGGGAGACAAATTAAATAAAAATCATTACTTTAATTCAGCCCTACAAAAATCTATCAATAGCTGTTCTTTTCAACACCAAAATCTATATTCAACTCCTCATTTTAAAAGACCCTTCAATATCAACATCACAGCTAAGCAAAAAAAAATGGGGAAGTGATCTATAATGTGAATGTCATTGGTCAGTTATGCTTAACTCAAATGAACCTTCAATTTTCATTGGCCTCCTAAGTAACCAATGGAATTACTTTCATAATACCATGTATGTCATTAAGTTGGAAACTTTAGCTTACAATTTTTTACTATTTACAACATTAGTTGATGGATACTTCTAAAAAATTGATTACAAGAATGGCAAAAATAACCAAAACTAGACCTATGAGTATTTGAGAAAAAATTTAATTCCAGATTGCACATATGACCACAATAAACTTTCCCCACTGCTAGAATAAAGCAAATATGTAATATATTAGTTACATACTTGAGAATTTTTAATAATATTCTGAATAACATTTGTGGGTTTCCTATTTGACAACCTGAATTAATGCAACTTCTAAGTAATTGTAAGCAATAGTTTTCAACTTTCAACAGGTATTTTCTTTGCAGACTGATAAGAAAATTCCTTTCCTATTCATTGTGGTATTCAAAGCCAGAATTATTTGCTGCAGAATTATACTGAATTAACTGTACTGATCCAAGAAATAGTTTGATCAGTTTTTTCCTTTCCAATTGTGTTAATGATTACTATCTACTCAGTAATTGCGTGTTTTCATCGGAACATATTTACTGGAACGATGACTGGAAAAATGAGCATGAGCCTTCTTTTTATGTTTCCATATCTAAAAAACTGGCAACCATCATTTATCTCCACAAAATGAATCAAATAGCGAAACAACCTGTCACTAAACTTCAATTTAGGAGCATATAAACCCAACTAAAACTTCCAAACAATATGAGAAATAAAATTTACCAATCAACTTTAGCTAATAATTGTCGTAATTATGGAAAGGAATAAAAACATCATATTAAAAATCATCAACACGAATGATGCACTTTTTAAAAAGTAACAACTTTAACAAAATTTCACTGCTTAAATGCCAGGAGATGGATTTCTTAAACATGATTTCTGCTGTCAGGGACATGAGCCATCAGCAATTGAACCCAGCAATTTTAAGTCCATTCTTTTCAATGTATTTTCTTCTAGCATTTTCAATTAGGCGGTCTTTTCTTTGCTGGAAGGACAGCATTCTTTCATTGGCTGTTTTTGGAAAACTCGGAGCAGATGTGTCCAAAGAAGAGGACTGTATCAAGTAAATGAAGAGAAAAATGACACATGGATTACAATAGTTAGATTAATTACATAATAAAGCAATTCTATTGTTGGATATATCACATCAAGAGCAACTTTTAAATCGGATTTATAGCTATTGAACCTTGTATAAGTGATACACTGTATATTTGTATAAATACCTAAAAAGCTGCCCATATCTCATTTATTAATTTAAAAAAATATGATATATACATTATATTGGGAAGTAACATTTGACACAATGAGTACTTGGGCAGAGTTCTAAAAGTAATATTAGGAAATATCAAGATTTAGTTTGATTTACTTACTATACGTAAGAAATTAACATTATTCCCAGGTATATACACAAGATAAATAAAATATTATATTAAGACATAATCCAGGATTTAAAATAGCTAAGGAATGACTTAATATTAAACATCAAACTTAAAGTGGTTATAATTTCTACACCAATGCAATTAGCCCATAATAAAAAACCAAGTAGTATTTAGGGGAGGCGACGGACAGCTGAGGTCATTTGGGCCATTAGGGATGGACGGAAGAGGATGAAGGGTGGCGAGAAACCTGGCGTCGACATTAGCCTACTCTTTATGAAAGGCGCCAAGGGGTCCGCAGCTTAACGTCCCATCCGACGGACGGCTTACTCACTCAAAGTACCCTCCACAAAGCACATCAAGTAGGGATTGAGATATTACTGAAAAATATTCAACACTACCGGGATTTGAACCCAAAAATAACCAAAACACTAATTTTGTAATTATCGGTGAAAGAATATAAGTTGCGAACAATTTATGCTGTGAACTCTGGTCAATATTAACAATGTTGGGCAGCATGATTACAATGATCTTGCAATATATAAGTATCAAGAAATGTAAAACGGCATTGTTTCCACCCATATTTCATAAGCTATACCAAGAACATATTTACTAGATGAGGTGAAACATTTTGTGTCTTAAATAGGAGTTTATCATGTCATTTCAATTAAGCAAAGCTAACAAACTCACCAATGGGGATGTGCTTGGTGTAGAGGGGGTACTGCATGTTGGAGAAAACTTTGTGCCCAGCTTAGTTGCAACTGGTGGTGCTGCAGGAGTAGCTGGCTCCGGCTGGAAAGCTACCTGACCCTCCAGAATGTTAGCAATAGTCACATCAACACTCCTTGTTCTAACTGAAACAGAAATAAAAATATACAAGCCCATTACTAATTAAATTATCAGAATCCCAAAATCAGCTGATAAAATCATATACATGTAAAAATATATATTGCACATGATGTAAGTAAAAATGTTGCCTGTAATCATAATTGATGTTGCAGTTTGGAAGTCAGAGTATGGGAAAATTCAGCAGTGTTATGAGAACAATTTCATTTATACTTGGAGATATTAAACAAATCTTGTATATGAATGATATTGTGTAACTTTTTGAAACCAAAGGAAGACTCTGAAGGAAAAATCCTACAATGATTCTGATCTCATGCTTAAGGAATGATCTCGATTTCACCTAAAGGATTTATTAAAAGGACAAGCCAATCGTTTTTAATCAGAAATGAACTTCACCAGTCCATGTGATTACAGAACTGAATCAATAAAAGATTATACAAAAGTAAAAATAATAAAACTTCCACTGTATACATAATAATTTAGGGAAAACCACACCACTGGTTGCCTTAGTATAAGAAACAATCTTATATTTAAAATAATTATTCTGGATAAGAGAATGACCAAAAAAGGATGAATAAATTTTGCTTATTGATATCTATCAAGGGAGTTCAGGTATTTATTAAAGCGGACAAAAAAGGATAATCATTGGAGGCGGATTAGGAATAGCTCTAATTTCTCAAAAAAGGCATCGGAAATCATAAAAAAACAATAGCAATTTAAAAACCCTGGTAATTCCTCTGCAGGTGAATGATAACTATGGTAACATAATCACTGAACCAGGTGAAATATACAATGCTTTTCTGCCCCAACCAAATTCCCTGAAACCTGTGCCCTTAGGCTCATGCCATCCAATAGTGACGTATACATCAATGTTCCTAAAACCCTGAAATGAGAGAGAATTGTGCTATTATCTTGATAAGATTGGGAAAAATAATTCTGCTGACATTGATGGTGTATTAGGCAAATTATTAAAAGACTGTGGAGACCTTATCCCAACACCATTGCTAATGCTTGTGAACCAGTCCTTAGCTGAGGGCATTTATCCAGATGCCCTTAAAATGATAAAGATTATTCCAGTCTACAAGAATAAAGGTGACCAAAACAATTTAAATTTATAAATAAACCCATATTGATAATTTTCAAATTTGATGAAATTCTTGAATTTGTTTTCTTTAAAGGGCTGCCTGAGTATCTTGAAAGGCAAAATGTGCTATCTGTTCACCAGTTCAGTTTCTGCAAGGGGAAGTCAACAAATTTTGCTCTTTTTGAAGCTGTAAATTATATATTTCAAGAGATTGACTTTAAGTTTTTGGGGTGTAGAATTTAACTGGCTGAAGTCCTATCGTGTTAATTGGTACCAAAGTGTGGCCTACCAAAGTGATGGGAATATTTACCTCTTCATCCCTCAGGAGGTAAACAGAGGAGTACCTCATGGGGTCAGTGCTTGGCCCTGTCTTGTTTTTGATTTTTATAAATAATCTTCCTGGGCAGCTGCAGAAAAACAGTGCGAAAATGTGTGTTATGTATGGTGACAATGTGAGTGTCATGAAATCCAGTAAACATTTACATGATCTAGCTGTGGCTGGTGTATTGTGACTGACAAATATGACTAGATGGTGCAAAGGCAATAATTTGGTTCTTAAGGTTGAAAAAAACTCAAGCAAACTCTAATTCACAGAGCATAATTGACATTAACTCTTTTCCAACAAACAGTCACTTAAATACAGTTAATAATTTTAGGTTCCCAGGATTCCACGTTGATAGTAACCTGAAATGAAAGTTTCATGTTATGCAAGTAATTAAAAACTAAATTCTGCGTTCTACTTACTCTACATCATAAGATATTTAGGAAGCCAAAATGCATTGAAAACATTATATTATGGATTATTATATTCAAGAATTTTGCATGGTATAGTATTGAGGGGTGTGCCCTCACACCTTTTTAGTGCATTGAAGATTCAGAAAAAGATGGGTGGAGTGATGTGTAACCAAAATTACTATGCCCACAAGTTGACCGCTTTTCAAAAAATTAAATTTGCTGTCCACACCTGGCGTATACATTTATCAACCTGTATTACTTGCAAAACAGTATAGTATTGATTTTGAAATTAACAATAGCATCCACTTGTATAATACCAGACAATGCAACAATTTACATGTAAAGTCAACTAATTTATCATTGGTTTCAAATGGTCCGAAATCGTTATAGTAAAATTATATAATAACCTTCCAGGAAGTATTAAAAAAAGAGCGTACATCAGTCTTTGAGAAAATGGTCCGAGAATACCTCATTGATAATTGTTTTTATAGTGTCAAAGAATACTTGAGACAAAATTTACTATATTTTCTGTTTTTATAAACCTTGGACTTAACATGCTCTATACACTAGCCAGTATTATTAGAGTGAATTGTATGTTACATAAATAAAGTATTATTATTATTATCTGCCATCATCATAAATTTCATAACACACATTTACATACAGTGAACAGGCAGTTGGGTGCAGTAATTTAGGCGCAATATAAAACCGTAAAATGACTTTAAATAAAAATGAAGCATTACAAATTGTTTTCCTTCAGTTGTCCATTATTTCTCTGGCTAAAATTACACAGGGTGATGGATAAAATTCGAAGATTTCTTGTGCATGCATAGTTACAAAAAAAGTATTTTCATGGACAAATTGAAAATATTATGTCATTATTATATTTAATTGATTTTGATCTACTGACAATGAAATAACCAGGAGGACACCTGTAAGTATGAATCAAATAGGGCAAAGTTTACTGCCACTGTATATTTAACTTTGCAATTATCCTCACAGTCCATCTCTACAAACCTGTGATATAAGCCAACATCGCAAATCCTAATATATGTCCATCCTCGCAAAACTGAATGAAATTCAAGGTGGTTTCACATTTCATGCAAATTCAGACTAAAACTTTTTCCAAGATAAGACGTTATCATTTTAGCACATATGTAATCTAAAGTTTAACCCATCTAATGAACAATTTATAATGTGAAAGTCAGGAATGGCTTCAATGAATTGCAGCCCATTTCTCATTCAGAAGAATATCGCTATGAATGCTATGCATGAATGATTACGTAATTTATAACTACGGCATATCCTAAATACTACACCTAATGGCATTTTTACTATTTTATTGTGGTTTACTTAGCACTAGTAATAATGCGGCACAGTGTACTTAAGTATTATTGTAAAATGCATGATTGCCATAAAGGAAATACATAAAAATGGATCCTGATTGCAACAATTAAAATTAGCACCAGATTTTGAAGCTTAAGTAAACAAATAATTCTACTATGAAATAAAACAGTGGTTGATCAATAGGATATAATCATTTACCATCGGTAAAAAAAAGTCAGGCACCTCATGCATTGGTGCTAACTGCAATTCTTGTGATTATTACAGTATCAAATCTTAATGCCATTTTTTTTGCAAATTATGCAAATGCAATTACGCAGAGTGTATTAATTCATGGTATCCAATAACATGCCCAGTACTGATCCATTTTCAAATCCTGCAATTATTCATTTAAAAAATCTGTTCACCAAAGCTGGGGAATATAATCATTATAAAGAAAGTTACCCAAATCACGGGTTATAGCATCCATGGGCACATGAGGAAGGACTTCTTTCACTTGCCGAGCCATTCGCTGTATCTCAGATGAAGATGCTAGTGACATTGGAGCACGAATTCGATTTCGATTGATGTTTTGGCTAGCTACCACAGGACTAGGCGAGGGAGTCAGGGAAGCTCTTGCAAGTTCCAGTAAATGCCTCTTCTCATGCTCTGCCTAATTGGTGCAAAGGAAACATTTTAAATAGCAACTTACAAAACAATACATCAATTGCTTGTCACCATAATGACCTTCACAGAGTCCTTGAATGAAATTCACATTGGGTACATAGCAATTTATAAAAAACACAGAGAAATATAATTATGTTGCCATAGTTTCCATTTTGATTGAGCCTTTTCAAAATTAAAAATATTTTTAAATTAATAAATCAACTTGAGTTTTATACAGTATACAAATGCCTGAATATTTTAAGGTGGTGGACATACATGAAATATTGACTAAGATAGCACAGAATTACAGCAAAATACGAAATGTCAGAAAATAATGAGTACACCATTAACAACTACAGTTACCATGACACTAAATTAAAACTACAATGCAAAAGTGTAGCATATTTGAATATGATACATTACAACATAAATTCAATACTTAAAAACACCATTATATGTATATGGTTACAAGATGCATTCGTGTCAAAGAAAGTTTTTTTACATGGTAAATAATAGGTATGTGATTACAAATGTATCACTTGCATTTCAATCACATTAGCATTTGCATCCAGCATTACTTGAACAAATTGTAACATTAGAAACACCTTTTTTTTGAGCTTGGGAACATCAGGTTTTGGGATATATCTTTCTGCAGCACATAAATTTGATACTATTTCTTTAATCTATTCCTGCCACCAAGAGGATTTTTTATTAAGCATTGACATCATTTGTAGTGAAAACTTAAGAATAAGATAGGACAGAATGGAATCACCTTGTCAGCAGCAGTATATTTTGTTGGCATCAGGTTCAAGTTGGCAGCTACAAGTTCTTGAACACGATCTGAAAATTCTTCAGTTGTCTCGCCCTCTTTCTTTTGGACGCAAGGCAAATATCTGCAATTTCAGAAATTATAAATTTTGAGCGGTTCAGAATGCAAAATAATAATCGGACACTTCAATATGTATATCAAATGGAGGGTGAATTAGTATAGACACTAAGCAATATTTGGGGCGAATGAAACACTAGAAATTATAAGACATAACTCAGTTAACAGTTTTCATGATTAGAGGACCATGTTCCGAAGTTAAGATGTTGTCATAAATTAGATTGATTGCAGAGATGTCCAACAAATCCAACGCTTTAGAGGTATAAAGTGAAAAATTGCAAATCCAAAGGTGTGGATTGTGTCTAAAACATTGAAATTGGATTGACATTGTGCCTCTACTATTATGAAACACTAACTGTTAGTTTTAACTTGGATTCTTTGGAGACAGAATTAGCAGGGTAAAACAAAAACTTTTTACCATTATGCTTAATTACTAACCATAAATCAATAGACATTAAGTACCCATAACTTTAAATATCACGGTTAAATTTCATAATATTATCACATGCCAGTAATCTTTCAAATGTTATCCGTGACTCATCAAATTTCCCCAAGCAAAATGACATTAGCCGTCGCCGCACCCCATAAACCCCCCCTGAAATTTCTTCAAATGTAAAGAAAAACATTGAAAGAAAACACATTATACAATGATGCATTACATATTTACCTTAGCAATATATTTTTAAAAAAATCATGATAATCACAACAATGGCTCAAAAGTCACAGATTTTAAACAACTGATACCTAAATGAGAGAATTAAAAAAACTTCCCCCTCTAATTGTTAAGCCAGTTTCAATTCAATTGCCTTCTGTGCCTAAAGGTTTACACATGAATTCATTCTCACCTGACAGTAAACAAGGTGAATGGTACAAAGAGAAACCAGAAGAGATCCATCCATGGTCGGGAGGCAAGGGGTGACGGTGCAAGGTCTGTGATGCCAGGACGCCATACAGAAAGAGCCACTGGTTGAACTGATGTACAAGCAGAACCCAATGAAAAGGGCCACGTACCAAACCTTAAGAGTGACAATCATGAAATTAATTATACCAGCTAATGACAGATGACAAACATTACAAATCATTCCATTTTTTATCCACTGGTGCCATTGTGAGTTCCATTCACTTACTGAAGTCCTGAAACACTTGCTGTCATGCATACAACCAAAGACTGAATAACATCAACTTATAAAACCTTCATGATCACATTGACACTTGAACCCACATATCTTTGTGTTAGCAGGTGTATATATAGTTTGCCAGACTAGCCCAGTCAAACTAACTAGTTATTCTATACTTATTGCATGCAACAGCCTCATTAGTAAACATTGACGCACCAGGTAAAATTAAAAATTCGATGGGTTATTTAGGTATATACTACAACTTAATATGCTTAATACTTTCAACAATTAATGGAATAAAACTTATAGTAGCATTATGTTGAACTCAGAAATTTAAGTAATTTTGTGTAGGATTTCAAGGGAAATTATTCAAATATATGTTTAAACAGTTACCACCATGTGCCAGTACTTAAAAGTGCACGGTTAACATTTCATTAAATAAATACACTCGAGTTATCCGTAGATATCCCCATTTACCTTTCAATTAGGTAGTATACCTGTAGGCATCAGCACTTAATGAAAAGGTGCCCATAATTCTATGATTTGATCTTTGAAACTAACCATTCCAATAATCATGGTTCATCATAAGAATAAATGACAATATGAAACACATTCATATTTAAGCAATGTTTATTTTCAGAGGAAACAATCTATATGGAGGAAGATACGATTCAGGCATTGATTTTCAAATTATTGTAAACGAGAATAATGCAACTAAATTATTGTTACACTCTTTTTCAACACATTAAAGCTTTGCCTCTGGTGAAGTAACTCATACATTACGTTTACACTAATTACCAAGACTTACTTTAGCAATCCTTTCTTGCCATTTGTCGATCCTCCTTCAGGCTGAGCAAAAAGAGGGGCAGCTGTTGGTTTCATCAAATGGCTGGCAGCATTTTGGATTAATGATTCACTTCCTTGTTTCACACCTAAATCCATTACACCTATAGCTTCACCCAATGAAGACGGCCAACCCCAAGAGTTTGGCTACACAAAAATACATTTGAACAACGATTACTTTAGATTTTGCTTTCACGATATAAATAAAACTTTACCTCAACAAAAATGACAACATTAAACGCAGTCAAAGTGAATTCTTACCGTCACAGTTCCCTCCACCAAATGCATTGCCAAATGATCAAAAGGCGTCAAATAATTGGCTACAATAACTTTTACAGATTTGTCTCGGTTGCCAGGACTTTCTTGCTGTACAACTATTCCAAGGACTAAACTCATTGACCTGAGAACAAAACTGAAAATAATTTCCATTTAGGGCCTGAAATCAAACAACAACATCCGAGAATATGGTACACGATCCAATACCTTCTGATTAAAGTCAGCTGGGGAAGTAGAGATGCTGCTAAATAGGCTTGAAACCCAATAAAAAAACGAACTGTAGCAAGAGCCAGACCTAGGGGAAAATAAAATAATAGTGGCATAGCACTCCAACCCGATGGGAATCTATTAAGAAGAAATCAATCGTATTAAAAAATACATTTCACCTACAATAATATACAAATAAGGCATATAATGATGGCTCCCGTTATATACCACCACTCATTACCTTGATTCATCAAAAAGCTCGTTTATTCCTACTCGCGACATATTTACATTTGAAATAATATAATTAATACTCTAAAAACAATGACAAAGCAAATGTTATGCTTTAAGAGTGTGCTTTCTTCTTTCGATTGCTTTCTTTATCAGGTGCCATGACGGAAATGACAACCATACAACACCTGCATTGAGGAATCTTATGTTGGGATTTCTCGCCGAATTCGAGTCTCTTTGCAACATTAGTTCCTCAAATGGCCAAAGTGTGTCGACACCAGCCCGTCTACGAGCCACTCCGGCACGACGTTTCTTTAATTCAACATACGCATCACAGGGGGTGCGTAAAACAGTGCAGTCAAAAGCTGTGTGGTGTTCAGTCGTCGTTTGTGTCGTCTGTTTGTGTTCGTTAGTGTAGCTGGTCGAATAATGTCTATAGTAATATGTTCAAGTTTTTGGTATGTTGCACTCGGTTAACTGTCTCAAAGTTTGAAGTGTCTTGAAATGATCAACACTGATCTGGAAGATCTGCATAATGGAAAATCTTCACCCAAACGAGTAGTCGAGGCGAGGTCAGATTGTCGACTAGTGCACGGAAAATATCAGGGTCAGGAGGAAACAACCATAACAGTTTCATCCGATGAATTTGCAAATGTAACGACGCCAGATTATACTTATACAATTGACAGTTTTCATCACAGGAAGGTTAAAGAAGATGGAATGGGGCATCCAGGACTTCTTTTCCAACTGACTAATGATCAAACGGTAGACAAAAGTAGGAGCATTAGTTTACCTAGTAATTTAGAAAGTGATAAATGTGTGGATCGTTTTGATGCGAACGGGATAAAATCGAATAGTGGTGAAAAGGAGGCCGTTTACTCAAATCATGAAAAGCTTGATCCTAATTCGAATGGTAAAGTGAAGAATGGAATAATCTCTCACAAATCTTGGTTTAGGACTTGGCCCGAACGTGGTCTCGATAAATACGTGTGTCTGAATGGAAATACACCAAAAAACCTAAAGAGTGGTTGTCTTCCGAACAATGGGGATTTTTGTCTGCAGAACAAGGAATCGCAGGGAAGTGTATCAGCAGACGATGTTTCGTTGCCTGAAAATGAGATCAACAAAACATTGTCAGACCCGCGAAGCGAAACGAACATATGTGTACGCAATTCCGTAAGCAGTAGTCAGTGTACCACATCCTCCCCTGCACATGGCTGCGACGGCCCCGGTAGCATAGAGAGAAATAACATCTCGGGGGGTAGCTGGAAGTGCTCTTCAAATCCCGTGTCGTTGTCTAGGCTTTTGGAGAGTATGCCGTCGCTTGCATACAATCCCGTCACCAAAGGACTTCAACTAGCGGTGTCTGAGAGAGAGGAAAAGTTGAAAGAGGGCCTTAGGTGTGAGGAGGACAACATTCCGAGGTGTACGCCAGTGAGTCTCGCGGAGGATGAAGAGGACGACTATCTGTGTGAAAGGGTGGCTCCAACCTGGGGGTCACACCACCCGGGCTGCTTGAGGAACGGACGCTTGGAGAGCATCGAAGAAGAGGACGACGGAGAGAGACAAAAGGCTCTTCCGCAGCAGCCTACGTCGCGGGCCCCGGCAGAAGACCCCCCGGTGGCCGACCTCTTCCCGTCTCTGCCACCCCTTCCTCTGCCGTCCACGTCTTCATCTTCGGCATCATTGTCGAGCGTGTCCAGCCTCAGCACGGGCACAGGAGGTTACTCCGAGGATCATTCGGAAGGGGTGCCGCCCATATCTTCACTAGATTCGTGTGCAGCCGGCAAGGAGAGTAGAAGGAGCAGTGGTCTAACCGGGTTCTTTTCAAGGTATGCCGCCGCAAAGATTTGCTGAATTTAATATAGAATATTTTGATTTTATTTTTCGTTGTGATTAGATATCGTTGAAGTAATTGTTTGATTAGTGGAAAGATAAAGGCCATGCCGTTGCATAGAACTCAAAAATTCATAAGGATTTATAATTAGGCTTTTAAAAATGTATTAATTCATCAAAGATATTGCCAATATGATTTATATTTGTTGGGGAATAAATTGGCCCTGCGAGATTTATCGCAGGAAGTATGTAAAGTTTTAGGATAAGCATATTTTTTAACTTCCAAGCCGCTGACATTAATTTGCATATCACTTAATAAACTACAGCAATGTAATATTTCCGGCCAATAAAAATCAAATTTTCAATGAACACACTGTCTCTGGCCTAGGAAGCCGTCGAAACGTACGTTTTAATTACATTCTGTCTATGTACATAATACGAGGGTCATCCGGAAAGTAGTACCCGTTCGTGAAATAAAGACACAAAAGTAAATATTAACAAACATAAAAAATTTTATTTGAAAGAGGATACTTTAAACTACTTCTCAACATAATCTCCAAGCAAATTAAGGCATTTGTCATAACGTGTGACAAGTTTCTGTATTCCTGCTGCATAGTCCTTCGCCGCCAGCTCATTGAGATACGCGAGGGACCCATCTTGCACAAATTTTTGCATAATGCAGATGGTGTTTAACAATTTCATGAACAATTGTTCGAGAAACATTGGGAAAATGCTCACAGATGTCATCAATTGTGACGCGCCGATCGTTCCTCACGAATTCGTCAACTGAGCTCACCAGTTGGTCTGTAATGACAGACGGTCTCTCCGAACGCTCATCGTCGTGTGTGTTCCCCCTCCCCATGTTGAAGTTGCGACACCACCGCCGAACAGACGACTCGTCCATTACATTGTCTCCATACACCTCCTTTAATTGGCGATGAATATCACATGGGCGAACGTTTCTTGCATTGAGGAATTTAATCACTGCCCTCACTTCACAACTGGCGGCGTTCTCAATTTTTTTAAACATTGTAAACAATCACAGAAACAACACAGGCAATGCTAGCGTCACGCAACTTGGCTCAGAGAAGGCAGACAAGATCCTCTTTCAAATAAAATTTTTTATGTTTGTTAATATTTACTTTTGTCTCTTTATTTCACGAACGGGTACTACTTTCCGGATGACCCTCGTATGTTCTGAGTCACCGTGGTAAGGCATATTTTTACGCCGGTTGTTTGCTTAATTAACTGCTAATTGACTACTTCCTTCATTATTGACACGTTTTCAAACTAACAAACATGGAAGAGTTTTTGTAGCATTTTGTCGTGTATATTTTTTTATTTAAGATATTAATGCCATTTAAAAAACTCTGAAGTTGCCATAATCGTTAACAGTCATATTTAGGCGCTCTTCTACGAGAATCACTGCTCAGGACCAAAAACAATTATCACTTAAACCAATTTTAAAGGACCCCCGCATTGGTAATTCTATTTGTAACACTTTCGAATTTAGTTTTTTTAAATGCCAATCGAATACCGTTCTACTTTTTCTAATAGTTTGATTCTCAGCTTTCTAATGAATTTTATCATGCGTCTGGTTGAATTTTCTCCCTTTGATAATGCCTGACGAGCATGGGAAAAATGTCATGTCAGCAACCACGGAGTTCAGTCGTAATCTACATTGATGGTCATTGAAATATCAGAGAATGCATGGTGTAGGAATTCATGTCGCAGTCGTGCTGTTTATGCATTACGTTATTAGTCCTCCTCTCCCATTTCTTTTGGAATGACTGCCGTCTTCTAAGGCAGGCTCTTGTTCTAATCAGATCATTGTCCTTGTGGAGCGAGGAGATTGTCTGCCTCTTTTCGACATTAGATGCGGATAAGCAGGTCTCTAGGTCAGACGCGTTTATTTTGTTCAATTGCTCGGAGTCCCGGATTGACAGCGTTTCAAGAGGCTGCGAACGATTTCCCCCGGCGCGTTGCTCCCACGGGAGAACGAGCGCATTGGAGTGACCGTGAACGGGAGTGCGAGAACTGGGATTTTTTTTAAGGATTGGAAGAGCTGCAGCCATTGGAATTTCAATTTATCTTAAGAATGAGGTGTTTTTGACCCAGTAGAATTCATTTATTCAAAGGCAAAACCATGCACGTCGTTCAGATTCGATCCCAGGACCTTTAGCGGGAGAACTCCATACCAACCGGGCAATGTGGATCGGCAAAAATATGTAGAAGGATTGAATCTCTTCGGAATGTCGCGTATGTGCTGACCAAGGTATCCCATTGTATTGCTGTATTTCAAGCACTCGGGTAAACTACCTATTATCTCACCCAGCGCACGGCTAGACATATTTATGAAGAAGTGAGAAATCCAAGCCCTGTCTCAGAAACTGCTATAAAGAAAAATACTGAGAGCTTCTTAATGAGATTGAATAATGATCCATATTTCTATTACCATGGTTTTTACCCGTTTTGATTATCAAGTGCTGAAAATAAAAAAAAGCGTAGATTTGTTTTCTGCATAAGATTTTATGTGGAAAACAAAGTTACGCTACTTATTTAAAATGTGAAAGCGTCTCTCAAAGTTACACAAGATACAGGCAAACTTATTATCGACTCTTATTATTCTGTGTATATCGCCAATCGCAGCTTTGTTGAATTAATCGGCAACCAATCGTCTGTGGTTCGCCCTCTGGTGAAGGTACTTAGGATCTTAAGAAATGAATTGTTGTAAAGTCTTGTTCGTTATATTTTTTCAAATTGAAAATTATTTAATTAAAAAATCCATTTTTGAGTGATATAAATAGGCAAATCAAAACACTAATGGGCTGTACATTCGTCTTTGCCGAGTCTTCATGATCATATTACTCTAGTCACAGCCCCACTTAAGCCAACTAAAGATTATACACATGACTGGTGCAAGACAGTTTCATGACGACCTTGATATTATATTGATATCGACCTCAAGTATGAGGTTTCAACGCTGGAACTCCTTCGGCATTAATTTATGAATTCGAAAGCACCTTATTGTTCAACAAACGGTTGAATAAACTTTAAATATAATGTTTGTAGAGGAGGATCATTAGTAATTAACGATAGAGGAAATTATACCATAAGAAAGAGGTAAAATATAGTCATACATTTTTGGTAATTCTTTGACTTACGGTTTATATATTAAGAATGGAAATTGTAAAAATGAAATAAAAATTTAAATTATAGTAATTTTGCGCCCATTTTGCGAATTTCAACAAAGATTTTGATACATCAATTTGTGAATAATTGTTAGGATCAAATTATGAATTGTTAGGAAACGAACAGAAATAATATCCACCGTACAGAATCGTGTTAGGATGCAATTGATGCCACAGCAACGTGTGAACTATTTTTACCGTCAATTTTTTTATGAGAAATATTTCAATGAAATTATTAACTTTGAATTTCCACGAACACTTTATTCAACTTCAGTTCAATACGAGTATGTTATGTAAATTCCACGAAGTCACGCCGGAGACAACAAATAAGATATTTTATTGTTGCTTCAGTTTCTCTTAAAAACAAATTAATCACAAAAGTTTCAAATTTTGATCGTTCCAATATTGATTGATTTATTGAGCTCTTGAAAAACAATCGATACGTCGGTATTCCTAACAACTCGCGGTCCAGGCATTTCCAATATCGCGTTCCGAACAGTTATAACTCGATTAGGTCATTCGTTTTGGATCCCTTGTAAATTCACTTACTTTTATGTATTATTGTCATATTTACACGCCATTTAAACAACCGGAATGCATAAGATAAGAGGACAGTCGGGAAGATGGTGTGTAGACGCGACGCTGTGTTGTCCGTCTTGGCGAACTCTCCCGCGACAGTTTTAAGGTGTCTTGCAAACGGCATGTGTGGAGTAGCGAACTTGATCCGACCCGAGAAATGTAATGTTGACTATATATTAAAAGCCACAGTCATTGTCGAAGTGACAGGTGTGAATAGAGCTCGCCGGGTAAGAAACCCTACCACCTATCAACTTCACGCGTTCAGGGTTGGCAGAGCCGGCAGCTCTTCGCCCTCCTCTCTTGGCGATTTCTCTTAAAGCTCACTCTACCCGCTGGACTGCCGCGTCGCCTGATAAATTATGCGCTGGAGAAATGGTGCATTTTCAAATGTTCACCAACCCGGCGGTTATTTGTCGTAATCACCGTGGTGGATAGCCACATTTTTTTCTTCATCTCCGCCGTTATTTTTTTCGTGTCGGAATTATATGAATTTTAAATGTTCTTAGGTTGTCGTCCTGGAAAAAAGCTTTGGCAGTCTCTAGCATAGGGCTTCGCAAATTATCTGGTTTTTGAGCTATGCGTCCTCTTACGACTGTTGGATATCTATTTATGTCATTTTCGTCTCATTCCAAACCCAAATAAGCAAAAGCAAAAATCAAATTTTGAAATCATTACCCAAAGGTTCTGGTTTGATCAGATTTGTTAAACGTACGAATCAATTCGCCGTGGAAGCAATTGCAACGAAATTTAAATGCAGTTTTCAGGTGTCATTTTTGCGTATGAGTGAAGTATTGAATCAGAGATGGACATTTTCTTGTAATCAGAAATGAATCAGAGATTTACAGGTTTTTTCAATGAAGTGTGTCAACAGCAGCACAATTAATTTTTTTTTCTATTCTATGTACCGTAATATTTTCCCTGATTCCTGAACATCATTCGGAGATAAGAAATAAGGAAGTATGCGGGTGAGTGGAGGAGGAAAATCACCATGGAGAAAAATACGGAAGGGTAGCACAAGTTGGGACGTACCCAACTTGAGTTATAAGAGAGATTTGTTCGGAACATAATAGAAGGGGGTGCTTTATGACTAAGGCTAAAGAACAAACACAAGAGGCCAATTAAATGAGGATTTTATACATAAGAGCTCTCGGAGCTTACAAGGGTAGTGTTGGCAAGATAAGATGTGGAACCTGGATCCATTTAAATTTTCGGATTGAAAACGCGGTAATGACTATGTACGAGGGCGGTTCAATAAGTACCCGTGTTAGAAATGAAGAAACCATTTTTTCAAAAATATTATTTTTATATTTCAACATAGTCCCCTTTTAGAAATACACACTTCTCCCAACTTTCCGGACATTTTTTTAACCCCTCCTAAAAATAGGATTTGTCGAACTCTCCAAAATACGCCTCTGTCTCGGCGATAACTTCCTCGTTTGAGCTAAATTTTTTTCCCGCGAGCCATTTATTCATGTTAGGGACTAAGAAAAAGTCGCAGGGGGCCAGATCGGGTGAATACGGGGGGTGCGGCAGCAATTCATAACGTAGTTTATGCAGTTCATGAAGTTTACAGCCGGATCAGCTTGTTGCCCACCGTGAGCAATCGCGGCACCCATCGGGCCGACAATTTTTTCATCGCCAACTTATCATGTAAAATATTAATTGCCGTTCCGGTCGACACTCCAACAGCCTCTGCTACTTCGCGCACTTTCGTTCGTCGATCAGCGAGAATCATGGCGTGGACTTTTTGAATGATTTCCTCGGTAAACACGTCTGCCGGGCGTCCTGGTCGCTCCTCATCAAAAACTGATGTTCACCCACGTTTAAATTCGTTGAACCAATATCTAACTGTAGTCATAGATGGCAAAGTGTCCCCATAAATAGCATACAGCTTTGCTTTTATCTCCTCGCATTTCTTCCCATCCAAAAACAAAAAGCGAATTACCGAACGATACTGCTCTTTTTCCATCTTAGCGAATATCACGAAACACGTCTTACTCGAATGGCTGCCAAATCCAAACTAACCTTTAAATCAGTCTGAAATTTGTTTCACCGTCGTTTGATAGATGGCAGCACAGGATGATAACATAAACTTCCCTCAGGAACGCCCTTTATCGTCAAACACGGTTACTTATTGAAACGCCCTCCTACCATAAGGATTCTGTTAATGCTCGATAGCGTATCGGGAAGATTTTGATCGACCGCGTCTTCCTTGTTCTCCCGATGAGATGATCGACGCGGCTTGATTATTGCTATGGGGTCGCGGGCAATTTTCCGAATCGAATGCAAAGCGATAGCTCCCCATAGGACAGAGGCTGCGGTGGGTCGACGGAAATCACACGAGACGTCTTCCCTTCCGGCGAGACTTTGATCGCTCGGGCTGCGTCGTACATTGCGAATGTCGATAGAGGCGGAGAGTGTTGAGTGCCGGGAGATTATGAATTATTTTAGCCGTCACCGATAAGAGGTCAAAGAAGACAACAAAACCTTTGCTCTTCTGTGCGCTGTCCATAAATTAATTCCCGCGATCGGGAAAGAGGGTGGAATTCGTAGAAGTCGTGGCATCGGACGGAGGGAGGTCTGCTATCGCCAAAGCTGAGCCCCGAAGAGAGAGAAAATCATACGCGAAATGAACCACGAAGTATGACCAGTTTGGATCGCGTCAACGCATTAGAAAACTGCTAGTTCCTCAACAACATTGGGCCAGTTCAGTCTAGCTTCTAATTGCGCCTGATTCATATGGTTCCTAGTAATGAACATAATACATGCAGTAATTATTGTAGTGTTACCGTCCTACACATTCGAGTCATTGAACGTAACTCTTCCCGAGGTCAAGTGCTGTCCTGTAAAGTGGCGTATTTCAAAAGGAAACCGGCTCGGCAAGTCAATTTCAGCGTGGGGAGGGCAGTTTTGACATTCCGTAACTGGCAAATAGAGTAAAAAATTTGCTAACGAGTCTGGCGAAGTTAAGTGAGGCACCCTGGGTACATGCCCGAAGCACAGGATCGGGCAGATCACTTAAGTATTCAAGAACTGGGGAAGGTTGAAAAATAATGATTCTTTTTAAAATAATTCCTAAAGCTTTCGACATTACTTCGCCTCCTGCCTCGCAGAACTGTAGAAATTTGGCTGGTTTTTTTATGAGTAAGATATCATGGACCATTGAAGATAGGCGGGCCCCTAACATTCGCACTCCCCGCCTCCGTTCGGCTTCTCCCCCAAGAAGGATCCCAACGGATGTGCTTCATTTTAAATGAAGTTCTTTAGCTGTCCAGGGGACTTATCTTTAGAACCTTTTTAGATTATTCCCAGCATGTAACTTCAGAGCAGTGCCCGGCGTGGTGTGCTGAGGAACTACAATGCATTGCTGCTTCAAAGTGGTAAAATCTCGATGTTCGAAAATGTATCCCTTTTAATCATTAATTAAATTTTATAAATTACCTCGTTTGTGTTAAAATATCATTCTTGGAATCAGTCGTAGGGGGTAGAGAATGGCAAAAATATTCCTTCCCTGTTCTGGGTTGGTCAAAGAAAAATTTTGAGCAAGCCGATAAATCTATGCGTCGTGTCATAAAAGTCGCCGCTGATGTCTTTAAAGTAGTGAATTGTTTGCTTTTCTCTTAATATTAGTTTTTTCCTCTTACCGGACCGATCAAAAAAATATTGTGAAATTTAGTAAGTGTCTTCTGTAGGTTTTCCTTTGAAAATAACTTCTGAATGGACACTTACTTTTTGCAAATCCTGATTCATGAGCACTGATTATAAATTAATCGCCTAACGGCGTAAAAAATACTTGGGCGTGGTTATTGGTTCATATAAAAGTGCTAAAATGTATCGCCGACCCAGTCGTGGTCTCATATATTCATGGACGGGTTGGCGGAATTATTTGACCGCAGTTTCTGCGGTGGAGGTCGGTGATTTAGTCCGCCGTAGCGACGGCAAATTCTACGCTGAATGTTTTCCTCTTCCCATAATGTGCGGTATGGAGAATCGTCCATGAACATTACGTCTCACGAGTCCGAATCGTACGTCAAACGGTGTGACCCATTGAGGTTGCTCGTTGATAGGGGGTCAATAATGCTGGTTACGAGTTTCTAGTATGCATTGGTTTCGTTAGATACGACCGCGACTTACGTCATCTCCTACCTTCGGTCGGGCTAGCGTCAGCGAAAACCGCAGCTAACGTCCGTTTTACTGTGAAGTCATCAAACAGACAGTGGGGGAATAGTCGGATGGAAAAGTTTAATTTTCTAGTTCCATCCACAAGTCATGGACGTGTTCATCGTTAGCTAGGCATCACTTGAAATGCACCTCGAAAATTTAGGACCGAGTACCACATTTGTATTTGTCAGTGAAACGAAACAGAAAGAAAAACCTCCCGGAACGTCATAAAATGACACAGGACGATTGCGAAGCGCCGAATAATCATTGGACAACTCGCGAGGAAACCGTGCGTGCCAAAGAAAAATTTTCGAAAAAGATGTAGTCTCTTGGAATATACAGATGCTATGCGTTTAATGTTGATATAGGGGTGGATTGGTGGCAAATGCCACGCCTCCACTCCCTTGGAGAACAGTTTTTAGTTAACTCAAATTCAAAATTCAATATGTCCGTATTCGTATTCGAATATGCCCGTTACTAATTTTGATCACCTCCCATAGCCTGCGCGCATGATCATCTACTTACAGAGTGCTTTGCAACGTCTAAATGAATGCGATTTAGTTTCAAACTCAACTTGATTTCCATCTTTATTTGTAGGATAAAAGGTGGTGAAATTATTTTAGTTCACATTAGATATTTTATTAATCCGCCCCTATACTCACCACGAGGGTATTACTATCTTGATTCTAATTTACGTTTTCTCTCGAGCACCTTCGGCGATCGGGGCAGTAGAAAGTTATCGCGATGTTTATCCCGTCTAATAGTTTTCTTATTTAGTATCTTACCATTACTTGTCGTCTATGTTGCACTTCATCGATCTTACCTTATTACTGGTGTTCGAGCACCACCCTTTTTATGAGTGACTGTGGCGAGCTGGGGAAGACAGGGAAGTAAATGAGGGCACATGTATTGTTTGGTGCAGACCGAAATATTTGTATCCAATCGTCCGCTTGAAATTCCTTTTTATATGAATATATTGCATGAAAGTTTTCTCAGCTAAAATTGTTAATTCTAGTAATCCTAGGTTGGCAGGGAATCGATGAGTACCATCGCCGCTCTCTCCCAAGTATCCCCCCCCCCTTGAATAATAGTTTTAGTTTATATAAAAGTCAAATCCAATGTTATTTTTATGCCCTAAGCCAATGTGGAATATCTACTGTCCCCCGAGCGTAAAGTTGTATACTGCAGGGTGTGTTTCGGTCTCAATATCAGTGCGAGAATTTTCAAATTTTAAATAATTTTCAGCTTTCGTTGTGGGAAAAACGTAGTAAATTATTTTTATCCGTATACAAAAATACCCCTACTCCCCATCCCATTACAGTTTTATTTTAGATCCACTACCGTCCTAAGTGCTGGAATATTTTGTTCCATCATTCCTATTTCTCTGCCTTGATGGTTGCCATTCCTTAAAACTCCGATTACGCGTTTATATTTACACAAACAAACGCGCACTCGCCCCTTGACATGTTCGGTGCTTTGGCATGAGAATCTGCGAACATAGCGCGCGGTCCACGGGGCGTGAAATATCCTACGCAGTTTCCCTTTCACATATTATGTTTCTATTTTGAGACAAATGCACGTTTCTGGGAGTGGCGTTGAGATTTTGTTTTCTTTTCAAAGCATGGCAAAGACTTTTCGCGCATTTTTACTTTGCAATAGCTCGCCTGGCGCCGAACAGTTTTAATTTCCTACACTCAATTTAACGCACACTTAATTTTAGAAACACCTTGATTGCTGACCTCGATTTAAAAAAATAGAATTATGGGTGAAGGCTGACTCCCGTGGCCGTTATAGCTTGAGTTTAGGGATGCGTGGGGCCCTTGAAAGAGGGAGGAGTAGGGAAGACCAAGAGGAACTCGGAATAGAAACTCGGCGGGTATGTGCCTGCCGTTAACAAAGGACGCCATGATTGTGACGTTTCGTCCAATGGGCGGTTTGGTGAGGCCTCTTCTCTCTCCTTCCTTTAGTACCCCTGGCTTAAGACTAGTAGTAGATCAAAGAAAACCTTTTGTAAATGGGTCATTTCCGTATGCGAGAAAACGTAGTTATGGAAACCTTTTGTTTTTGAAGATGTATTTTTCAATCATGTTAAATTAAATTTAGATGAGTTTTAAAACTAATCGCAATAATGTATGGACGTTAACGTATCATGCGGTGGGTAATTTTCTGTTCGTGGTTGCAGATATATATTCAGAAGTAATGTCGGGCATGTAAGTAATAATAATTTCGAATTTTATCAGAGCCAAAAAATATTCCGCAAGGGGGGACACTGCTTTAAATAGGAATAGAGATGGGTAATTTTTTAAACCTGCATATAACAGACGGATGAAGGGCGTATTGATCAGTAGTGGGATGTTGAAGACTGTTATAGATGTGAGAATGTTAGGCAAACGAGGAAAGGGCAGAAACAGGATAGGGATGTGGGGCGAAATGAAGGGAGGAAGGAGGTACTCAGAGATGAAGAGGGACCTGATGTAGACTAGGTTGCTGTATTGTGTTTTGTTAGGAGTCACAAAATATTTATTTAGTAGCTGTGTCCATGCAAAAACCTACCTTAACCGGTGGATAACCTAATAATAATAATGTATCAGACGTCGGTACCCTGGGCAGAGGACAGTTCGGACTCTAAAAGCACATGCCGTTAGCTGCAACTGCGCTCTCTCTCTCTAAGTAGGTTGGCCACTCAATCGGGAAATAGAAATGATTCAGTGTCTTCTGTAGTCCGGGCGAATTTATGTTTAACTTGGTAAAACGGTAAACTGTTCGGATGAGAATGATATTCCTTTTAGTTGTGAGGTCAATTCTTGTTTGGTATCAGCCATAACGCTTAACGAAAATTATAATATAGCACCGAATTCGGTGATTTTCACTGTCACGAAGTAGTGAGGGATAATCTGCAAAACGTACGAATACGAATGACGTTTCCAAAACACTTTGGAAGAAAATTGGGAATGTAAAGGCGCGTATTCGGGGAGTAAAACTGTGAATGGTAATCTAGAAAACTCGGACGAGACTTAAGTAACCAGAAAATGAAACGATGAATATGACGTAACAATTTAGTAATGAGCTTTTTTGTGGTGGTTGGTTCCTAACAATTCATGACAAGCGTTAGGTACCGCTTACCAACGGTGTATCTACATAAATTTTCCATTTACATTAACATTTGTGTTGCTATTTTTGCATTCTTGTTAACATTTGAGTTGTTAATGTTAATACGTAATTCATCGGTTGCTGATGATTGCTTAAAACCTGAAAACCTGAGGAGGATGAAGTATTAATATTGAGAACTCTGGAAAACTCGCCGCAATCGCTTGAAAATCATGATGTTGCCGGAGTAGCATCCGCAAAAAGTATGTTGAGTGAATATTCCGAAATGGATTAAGACCCAATGAGTGTGCAGGAATGAGGTCCCATGCACCAATGCATGTTACAACATATTTCTTTCATCTACTTGGTCCTCACAGTACTGGTTAGTTTACACTCCGTCGAGATTTGACCTCACTGAAGTTTTCATCCGGAGAATTTGAATTTTGGTGTGGGATAAGTTGAAACATTGAGGGAATCAAGATTTGATTCGACGCAGTTCGTTACTCCACCGGCCGTGGTCATTCCAGTGGTTAAACTCCGTCGAAGTTTAGCAGAGCAAGGGTTCCAGTCTCTTGACTTTGAATCTTGGTACAGCGGTGAATGTTTTATTATTTTGTCATTCCATTTCTTGCTTCGTGTTGACAATACACTTGAATATAGGATCTGAGTGCGTAACCAATGTGAATAGGGCCATTGATTGTACCCCTATTGAATCTTAATGCGATCTTGTTTTAGTAATCGGGTTTCTCCATAAACAACACATTTTAAATTTAATGATTAATATTATCAATTTCGTCATTTCTTAAATTACAAGATGTACACATAACGCACCTCTACAAATAGCAAAAATTATTAGAAGGTGTTACGTGTTGAGAAAATTCTTGAGCGAACTATTGAAGAGATCACCATAAAAAAATGACAATGCTTTGATATAGTTCCGCCAATTGTATATCTGGCCCATCTATCTAGCATGAATAAAAATCTTAATGAACCTTGTAGTTTCAGGCTTAACTTAGTGGAATCTTTCCATATTGGATAGAAATGATAGTTGAAAATTTTGATTTCCTCAATAACAACTGTTAGTTATCATTTCTCTCTAATGAATAAAAATAATTGATTTCACTCTTTCATCTACATGAAATAATTCATGAGAGAGCATCGGTGTGAAACATCTCAGAAAAAAATCTTTTTTTGTGGTGTATTTAGACAGTAGCATTATTTTTCGGCAGTAGATATACGTAAGCATAAAGCATGTTTATTGTAACAGGAAATGTTACCTTTAGTCACTATAAAAGTTTAAAGTGGATTGTCACAGTTACCAAACCCATTATCACACTATTAAATTATTTAAATTACTGCATTATATGTTACTTAACAGACTGGGTTATTGTGGACGGTAACGAGCTCGCCCGTATACCTGATGTTCCGTGGTTTCGAGTCTCATCTCTGGGTATGGGTATTGTGTAAAATCTGATAGTTCCATTCATTGGCAAACTGATGAAGTATAACTCAGCCACATGTCAAGGAATCAAGAGCCATTGCTTTGAGGGCCAATTAAAAGTGCTAGTAAAACAACAGATATGGAATTTGAAACGCGAATGTCCTCCACTCCACAAGTCATGACGAATGTCAAAATAGTGTCGAGTGCCTTTGAAAAATGCCTCGAGGCTCTTTGTTTAACTAGTATTAAATGCAAATGAGCACCCTTGATAATTTAAAGTTTGTTTTTATTTGATCTATTCATTATTTCACTTAGTTGTTTTTACGTCAACCTCAATGGTGATGAAGAACCAACTCTCTAGTGCCCGCCCTAATCCACCCTTCAGTGTTTTCCTTCCTCTTTCTCTCTAACTCGACCTTGGACGTTTAGCGGTTCGCAACTGTTCGACCGAAGCGTGACATTGGACCTCCGGGCGAGAATTAAGAAAAAAAAGATTTATGAAAAATAAAAACCGTCGCTGGGATAACAGTGGTGACATGGAAATTGATCCTTAAAGTCTATAATCTACACATGAAATTTGGTTTCTGGATTACGAGGTCGCTCACTCCTTCCGCAACTGGGAAAGAATTTATACACAATTAAAAAAAATACGTAAATATTTTTTTATTAGACACTGCAATTTTCGTTCCTTCGGAAAAGCATTTGCTGCGTAAGTTAACTTCCATTCTTTCTCAACTTGGAGTGAATTTTCACACGCATTATTTTAGGTGCGTCAATTTTTCCCTGCGAATGAAAATGACTGTCGATCTTTCGAGTTAACGTTTCCTGTGTAAGTTAACTTTTTATTCCCCCACCAAGGCTCGTGGGGGAATAAAAAGTTAAGGCTCCTCCACAAGGCTCTAGGGTGGTCGCGTGCTGTGATTAAACAATTACGGATCCTTGGTGGAAAAATGAGTATCTGGCACAGTGTTTGGTGTATGTGATGTTGCGCTATTTCCTACCAGCCAATTTGACGGAGTCTCCACGTCCTGTCGGAGGATGGGTTGAAAATATTCGTTTGATTAATCGTTGAGTTAGCGTGAAGTTCATAGACGATAACCCACTTGCAGCGTGCACGGATGAACCTGGGTCCTCGTTAAACCTTATTGCGTACACAAATGAATTTCTGTTTTCCATAAGTTGTGTTACGTAAGTTCAACATTTTCCTCCATCCATGGCATCGTCGGTAGTATTCACGAAAAATCAGAATATGATTACCAGGTGTAAGAACCCCACCGAACAATGATTCCGTTTGTCACTCTACCTAATGTTCGTCTAAGCTGGATACGGAAGGGTTTCGATGTACATCGTGTGTGGAAAAATATATCGCCACAATCTATAGTTCTTTTATAAGTTAGCCGACACTCACAAGTCTACCGGGGAGGTGAGTCTTACATAGTTTATCACGGATAGGTTGGGATTAAACTTACAGGGTTCGTCCGGAAAATAAGTGTACTGAGCTCAGGAAAAAAAATTTATTACACTTTTACATATCTTAAGCTAATATTCCTCAAAATAGGACCCTTGTGAGTCGATACACTTGTTCCAGCGGCGTTCCCATTCCTGGAACGCTCCCGCGAAGGCATCATCGGTAACCTCTCGAAGACTCGTCGTCGACCTCTTCTCTGCCCTCCACGAACATCTTGTGCCACCGAAAGATCATGTTTCTGGATATGGCTGACTCCCCGTAAGCCTGGTTAATCATACCGACAGTTTCGGTAGACGATTTCCCAAGCTTTACCGCAAATTTGATGGAATAACGCTGCTCCAAAAACTTCGGCATCGCGTTCCGTGACGTGGGTCGAAGCGTGGAGGTTCGCGTTAACAGAGCTCCTCACTACACCACAGCTCAGAGCCGACTGCCTTTTTCAGCGTCGCTTGCCAATATACCCCCCTCCAATCGCAGCCCGTCAGAGCGGTGCTGAGCGCGCCTGGAGCGGCGCGCCCAGCCCAGGAGTCAGTACACTTATTTTCCGGACGAACCCTGTATTGGAAGGAGGGAGAGATGCACGAACAGTAATCAGAAGGGGAACGAGTAGAGCGAGTAGGGAGAGTCTAGAAGCGGGCTTCCTCTCCTCCACTTGAAGATGCGAGCTTGTTTATATACATCTGTCTACGTGTGCCTTCGAAATTTATTCCCCTCGATGGGGAGCATTCTAAACTTGGACTAACCAGAATCAAAATCAGTCACTGCGGATGTCGGTTTACGCACGCGTAGCTCTCAAACTTGCCTCTCATCTGGCACTTATTCCCATTCTTGCGTGAGGTCAAGGGTCAGGTTAACGTGAACGAACTATAGGTTGATGGACTGTATCTGAACACAACTCGTAGAGAAAGTACCTTCTGCTGACGTTGCGCGCGACGGCAATGCCAGCCGAACCGTATTCATTATTCAAATTGTCAAGACGGCATTGTTAAGCCTGACAGATTATACATTGACTTGTAACCTCATTATTGTTTTGGCACATTATAGTAGCAGTTGATCGAAACAAGGGATATCGTGGCCATGAGCTGTGCCGCAAGAATGACAAGGGCGTCGTGGAGCTAATTCTGCGGTACTTAATTTGCATCGACACCTTTTGAGTCCTGCCACGGTCGTGGGGGTATTGTTATCATGTCGCTGGCACATAATGCTTTTATATTTATGTCGCGAAATTAACTCAGATGTAGGGAAACTCTTTCAGCCATATTTTTATTGTAATAATCAATGTTAATAAGTTCGTAAAGTCTTGAGTATCGGCAATGACACATGCACTATTAATCATTTGGCGCTTGCCGTTTTGTGAACAAATTCCTGAATTCTGTAGAATAATAAATGTCCATAAAAAATGACAACGGCTTGACTAGGGTCCGCCGTAAAAAACCTCTGGGACTTAAAAATAATTATTATTGTTTCATTCCTTCATCTACTTAAAATAATAATTCATGAGAGAGAATTGGTAAGAAACATCCCAGAATAAACAGTTTTTGGCAGTCTTCTCGTGAGACCTTTCTCATGACGTGTTGTTGTTTGGCAAACGTCAAATCGTCGCCATCGTGTATTTACTGGTGATATTTTGAGATGTCATCGTCGCATCCTTTTCCCCACCACCGACATGCTCATTTTAATTTTTTTTCAATTAATTAAAGTTGATTACAATCATCAAAGTCCACTTGGTTGCAAATGGATTTCGTTTAACGGTGGGTGCATCTTAGTTTGACGTCGTTGGTCATCTTCAGCCGTAACTCTCGCTGTCCCTACGTGTCTTACGGGCCGTCACCGAGGTTCCTTTCCTTCCCTTTCTACTGGCGTGACTTAACTTTGGGAAACCGCGATTAGCGTATCGAAGGAGGATGGTGTTCGTGCCATGATGCAAGAGTGGCAATGGGAAGAAGTCCAAACGCTTCGAATTGTGTCCGACCAAGACCTACTTTTTCGTTGTGGACTCTGCTCATTGGAGCTTCCCAAAGATCTTATTTTGGGATCAGTAGAAACCATAGAAGCGGATTTGCATTCTCGTTTTGTATTCTATGGTGTCAGTTGCATTGGATAATAAAAAAAACACTTTTTTGCAGTATTCTTGAAGTTTCCTAACCGCTATGGCCCTACTAATTTTTATCAGTAGTAAATTAGGAGCGGAGAAGGCAAATTAGATCGGTAATTCGTGTCCTCCTATGGCACAACTATTCTAAAGCGTTTTAGTTCATTTTCATCTGATTTGCTTTGCTGCACCCCTTTTTGTGAATATAATACTTGGTTACTTTTACCGTAGTGACTATAATTGTATAATTTTTGCTTGATGAAATGATTATTTAAATAATCATACAGATCGCCTGACTTGCAGGAACTATATTGGCCTTGTAGGCTGACGATTGCCTATGTAGACCCTTGCGTAATGCTATTGAATATAACTCGGTTGGAGAATGCTGCCTTATTCGTAGAATAAAGATCAGAATGATTTTTCGTTAATGAACGGTATCCTGACCTAAATTGTGGTCAACTTCTAATATTTACGTTGCTTGTTCTCGTAATTTGTTGGGCATGCTTGAAGTCACGGTCACGATTTAGCATCTTAGAAAGAGCCTTCTTCCCAAGTTAATTTGTCATCGTTGAAGCCAGAGTTTCATCATTTTGGAAAGATTATTTTTTCGTTGTTGTTTTATCTTAAAGATTCCATCTGCGATAGTTCATTCACGTCTTGAGAAAATGAATATTTTTTGTTGATTTGATCGACATGCCTTAATTATCAATGCTACGGCATGAAATATTTAAAAAAATAAAACTTACACATTTAAAGGGTCGGGGTAAAGCCAGCCAGCTCGGTGACTAAAGTGGCCATATCTTAGAGCATCTGTCGTGGGTTCGAATCTCGCCTTGGTTTGTCTGTTGGATATGCTATGTTGAGTCAGCCCAGGGTAAAACTGATGAGTAAGGTGTATTGTGATGCCAGAGAGACACAGGAAACTTAAGTGTCTACGACGAAAGATGACATTTCATTTTGAGAATTTGGAATTTGTCAATTTCTCTTCGCCGCCAAGCACGCGGCTTTATTGGAAAATAGTTTTTTTTGGTAGATCTATTTTTTTCGGACCCGAGTTGCTGTGCAACTTGCATCTTGGGAGAATACATCTGACTATTGCGAGACCGTTGGGCATGGAACAAATCCATCCTACACCCACACGTTCAGATAAAATAAATATAGATTGGAAATTAACCTAAATTGTCTTAAAGCATGCATTAATTTGTAAAATTTAACTTTTTCTTGCTTAATATATATGTTAAGTATTGTAATTCGTTGCTAATCTTTTGACTAGTTTTTTTTAAGAACCAACCCTTGCTGATTTTGATAAATCTCATGTTGCTACCGTTTATTTGAAACCCGCCGAATTAAGTACCTGGACCGGATTTTCATGGTCGGAGATATCGATTAATAGGGTAAATAAATAGCTTTTCAAAAAAATGGGCTATTGATGACATTTTTTGCAACCTCAAAATATTATTATCAAATAATAATTAATTAAAAGTAAAACTTATTCCGGAAAATAATCTGTTACATACTACGTACTAGGTCATCGATAGAGCTTCATGGCGGCATCTCTAATGAAAAGGGGTATTTTCATTTACAGTGTACCTTTTATTCGTTTATATTATCACATGTTGGCAGTACATCAACTAGGCCGAAGCGCGTAAACGTGACAATATATCGTTCGAAAATGCACATCTTGGAAGTGTGATTAAGACAGTGCTTGATTACGTACGTTACCTACGAATATCGTGAGCCCACTGCTCGAACTCATTTGAAGGGATCACTTTTTTTGGAAAGCTTTTAAAATCGGTACATGCCCTTTTAGATGATCCAGGCTGTCGATACCTCACTACTGCAAATGGAATATTTCATCAAACGGGAGTGCGACGCGTGTCAAATAATAATACAATCTCTCCAAAAGGGACGCCAACGCTCGTGATTACAAAAAGTGCACTTTAATTACCAATGAGTAGCGAGATACCTCTCGACTTTCTATTCATTCATTTATAGTCGTCTGCTTAAAATGTTTTTTTTTCCTGTGCATCGCCGGGGCGTGACTTGTTTTTTTTTGTAAAGCGATTAATGGTTTACTTGAAGGAAGAAAATTTCCTTTGGGGATGGAAGAAAATTTATGCCCTTTCCATTTAAAAATAACTGCGGATTTCTGGTGATGGGAAGGAGGTTGGGTGATTTCTTTCAATGGCGGCCGGGGAACAGAGCTCTCCCGCTATCCTCTCCACAACTCCCCGCAGGACGGTGCATTGCAAGCAAGACTTGACCGCTCGAGCGTGACGGTTGAATGTTATTTTCTAGTTAAATTTCTTTACGAGTTCACTTATTTTACTTCGTAATAGGCGCACGAGTGGATTTTATATATATATATATATATATATATATATATATATATATATATATATATATATATATATATCGAGATTGTACGGAAAAACTCATACGAGCGGCACAATAATGGGCTGACACAACATAACACAAATAGAAAAGAATAGACACATATAAAAGAACACTTACACGGTAAATTGTTCGAGCTTTCGGCCCTCTCAGGGGCCTTCTTCAAGAGAGACTGCCTATATATATATATATATACAGTAACACATAATATAGAAACACAAAAAAAGAGAACACTCACACGTATTTTCTTGATATTTCGACGGAAACAATCCTATTGTTGTCGTTATCCAATTGTATTGTACTATTCGGCACTTCCGTGTTACGTCTATGAAAGCATATATATATATATATATATATATATATATATATATATATATATATATATATATATATATATGTATATGTATATATATATGTATATATATATGTATATATATATGTATATATATATATATGTATATATATATATATGTATATATATATATATGTATATATATATATGTATATATATATATATTATATTTCCTGTTTCTTTGGCATTCATTTTTCTTTACTTTAACTGAAACGATTGAACGGGAATATTGGTTTATCATCAAATGGTCAAATCTTATGTGACTTTCACCACAAGTTTAGGCTAGGCTAGTGATTGGATCTGTGATCTAGCGTTCGTGTGGGTAATAAGAGTGATCTCGTATATAATGGAAGTGATTCCTAAAAGCGGTGAAAATTCTGAGGGGTAGTTTTACAGTTCGAATTCAAACGGGTTATTACGAAGATGAAGCCATCCTGCGCAATCGTCTCCCTTGACTCGAAATTATTTACCATCCTGATTAAATCAAACGCTTAAGCAATTTCTGTGCTTGTGAAGAATCCAGAGGGGAATCCCGCATTGTGCTTAGTTTGGTTAATGGAAATTGGTTTTCTTGCGCATGTTGGAATATTCTTTTCATTGATTTGCCTATATTGAAGATTACAATGCAACAATTTCAGAGTGTAAAAATCAATCACCTTCTTGATCGGAATGAATTTCACACTCTGGAATTGTTGCATTAGCGGATGACTCCATCGTGGCATCTCCCACAGGTTCTTGGATTTTATTGAAGATGTTCGCCATCCTGTAACCCTTAGTTGCCCACGCTAGAGGCCCTCAATCGTCCGTCGCTGTGGGAGAGAGGTGAGGAAACCGCAGAGGCCCCAGAATTCGGCCCGCGAAGATGTCTCGTTGCAATGGTCCCCGTGGCGAAGAATACTTTTACACAAACCTCGCAACCTATTTCTGGCATTACACAGGACTCGTATTCTACTTCAGTGCATGAATACTCGTAAGGCTCTTGGACTAAAAAATATATCCCAGCCATTAAGGACCTCGTTTGAGGCAATCCGACTTGATCCCATTCCTTCACTTCCTGCGTTGGGTGCGGCGTGTACATTGTGCGAGCCCCGAACAGCACTCTCACATTTCCCTTCAAGTGGGAGCAATTCTTAGCCTCTTTTGACTCGAGAATGTGCTGTGTCGTTGCCCCCCCACCGTTCGACAGAATGAACCGACAAATCCCCCTCTCACACCTCTCGCTCCCTCTCTCTTTCTATCGCGAGAAATGATCGGACCGCGTCCAGGCAAATGCAAGATGGACGCGGAACACACCCTTCTTCTTTTATTCGCGAGGAAATCGTGAACAGATTGATCCCCTGTATCACGCCTTGGCGGATGATTGAATAATCGCGTGCGGGTGCCGTTTCTTGGAAACCGCTCGGAAAGGCACGATGCAAAAGTGACGAGTTGGGGAAGTTCGCGGGGGTGGAGGGCGAGGAGGGGGGTGGTGGTGCGGGATTTGGCCGTGGAGCGCCTAGCTGCTCGATCCGCGGCGGCCCGCTCTCCTTCGGGTCCACCACTCCCTCGCTGGCGGCCAGGACTGCCCTTCACTTTCATCCTACTTAGCCCGCTCCGCCACATCTCGATCGACACGACTGCAGATTTCCACGCGTCCGATTCTCGCCGGGGCACATACAAGAACCATTATGAAAGTTATGCGCATGATTTTATTGTGACGTGACTCTCCATGGCAGCGCGATAAAACCGGTCGGGAAACGTGGTGGGGTATCTGCCCTTCCAACGAATCTGGTCGCCAGTTTGCTCCGAGCAGTCTGTGCGGAAATGCGTGCCTCCGCGTGAAGTGCCTTTCGACTTCGTGTTACACAGAGCGATGGATCACTCAGCCACACGTCCTTCATCGTTACCAATTTTCTGGTCCGGAGCACCATCCCCCAGGTGGTCCCCCGGCCCCCTTAAAGTCCCGATTTGGCTATGTGCGACTTTTAATTGTTTCTCCGACTGAAAGGAAAGCATTGGGAGACTGTGGAAAACATCCAAAAGCATGTTCCAACGTTCCTGAGAGACATTCCCATCGAGGAGTTTTAGGGTGCCTTCCAGGCGTGGCAAACACATCTCTGCAAGTGTATTGATGCAGCTTAGTAGGGAGAGTATTTTGAAGAATTTTAATCATTTGTACAAGTACAATCAATAAATTATTTTTCCCAGAAAATGCGTATTACTTTTATAGTGGACTCAGTACATCTCTCTCACGGACGAATTCGAGGGGAGAGGGGGGAAGAAAGATGGAAGGGTTAATTCACCCCCTCCCCCGAAAGCATCCATGAAAACTCGAGAAGCAATTACCACCCGAATCATGTTGTGTGCTGATTTTTTTAGATACGAGACCGTTAATAAACTGCGTATTGTATTAATCGCAATTGCTCCATTTCCGTAAAATGTAGGTATGGAATGGAAAACTCTCATGTTATATTATTCTCCTATTATCTCCCGGGACAAAAGGCGGAAACGAGGCCACAGTACCTCTAATTAGTCCATCACAATGTCCCATTCCGAAAGCGCGTTCTCTCCTCTCGTCATTCACCCAGCCTTCAAATCACGATTGTTCGTGCAATGCAGTTTTCAACTGATTTTCAGGTTTTTTTTGTGTCACTCTGTGAGTTAAGTTGTATGATTTAAATGTTAATTAATATCGCAAATGATTTTTTTATTTCCTCAAACCAATCTCTACACGAATAGGAAGGGGATAAATAGTTCAGGCTAGTTTCTATGTCCTCCCGCGTACTATCTGCCAGGCGCTGCCAATTGTGTGCTCACTGTGTTACGAGTAATGCATGAATTTGAAGTGAGAATTCCGATGCAATCTTTATATAAAGTACGATAGCAATTATTTTTCTATTGGTATCAGTGGCGTTTTTATCTTGCGGAACGCCCTCTCATTCGGTTCAAAGCGAGGAAGTCATTGTCATGTCCTTCCCAATGATTGGCGCGAAGGTTCTCTTGATAGTTTTTAAAGGTCACTTTTTCCTCAATCTAAATTGGTACTCTGCGAAGCTTTGTGGCTCTGCAGTTAGCTCTGTTAAGGAAAAAGTGTCTAAAACGCCGTGGAGAGTGACCGGGAATTCACGTTTCCGTGTTTTTTTTTTTAGGGTGGCATCCGTTCCTAGCGTAGTGGACCTCACACTCGAATCGTTTTCCGGATCGATGAATGATACCTACGCCGAGCGAAACTGACCGTAGAAAAACGTATTCGGATCAAATCAGCGATTCTAAGGCCACATATATCGACTGCTTATTATTATGTGAATTTAATTTTCGCAAATGAAGTTTGATGATCCCTTTTGGCGTTTTTTTTTAATTTTAATATGACCATCATGGAAGATTGTTTTCATTCGACCTTTATGATGATCACGGGCGCCACATTATCTTGTTGCATTCATCGGGACCCTGTTAGCGTTGAATTTGGACCGGTGTCTTTTTTAATGGGAACTATTCTCGAGTTCACTGGGAAGTGTCCGCACGCCATCCCTAGTCCCAAGATTCGTTAGAGGGATATAGTCTCGAATAACCGCACCAATATCAGCGTTGGGCTGCGAATTGAACGCCTTGTCTGCACGTAGGCGAAGTAATTTGCGCCTGTGTATTTTCGGACCCACGTCATATACTCGGCCATCCCTGCTAAGAGGAATCAGAAGGCTCCGGTCTTCAGTGGGCAATTCGTATTATTGTTTTTGCATCGCAGAAAAGAAATGCACCTTTTTACGTTGAAATTGATTGTGGTATGTACGGTTCTGTTTAAAATTTAACGGTGGAAAATATTTTTTTATTAATAATTGAAAGAAGTCGACATAATAAAGGTTAAGGAATTAATCAAAGCGGAATTGCAACTAATGCTTTACTTTCATTAATTAATTCATAGTGCGACAAATATGCGTTTGGATAATCAAAATATTTTATGTTTTCGTTGCATAAAATAAGGGTGCGTGCTATTTCTTAGTGCATGCCTCATATTCTTCTTTGATATGGTTCATTATTGTCATCTATTTTCGAAGTTAGTTTTTCTTGATTAGTTATTTTTTCCTAGTTAGTTAGTTTTCGAAGTAATTTCAGTTCTTTACGAAATGTCTCAAAGAAGTAACTCATTCGTTTTTATACGCACGTATAGAGGATAAAATTGAGATTTTTAAAATTAGGTGCTGAGATCGCATGCGGAAAATAAGTGTGTCACATTTTTTTTTCATGGCGCAGACTATTCATAGCGTGAATTTTTTTTTAGATACTTAGGAATTGGTGTTAATGAATGTAATCTTTCCGTGAACTGGAGGAATGCATTCATTATTCTTCTCCGGTAGCGGAACACCTCATTCAACACAATTTCCTAAGTTTAGAAGTAAATTCAAATGAGCGGCGGTTTCCAATTTTCAATGCAAAAGACCAATTGAGGTGGTTTAATGTGTCCCATATACAGGTACCTGTAGGATGGCGAAGTTAGATTGGGAACGACGATTTTGTTTACATTAAAGCGACCTTCACAGGCCAACAGTTTATTGTGTAGTGCATTAATAGTTGAACCCTAACGAACTGATCAGTTGGTTCACCAACCAATGTCCGATGATTGCATGAAAAAAATTCCGATTGTAGAAGAATCTCGTATCGCATTGAGTCGCACCGTAGTGATTTCTCGTAGGTAATGGGAAAGAAGGCTATCAGCCGCTAATTTGACCGGAGTTTCATTCTAATTAGAAGGCGTCACGGCTCTTTCTTGTGAGGAAGCAGTACCTCAGCTTACACTTATCGCCCTCGATTATCGTATTATTTTCTCTAGTCTTTTTAATCATTCACCCTGGAAACATTCGAAATACTTGCGCATATTATTTTCTTTACCCTCGGTGTGATATTTCGCAGGTTCTTGATGCTCCACGCTCCTTAGCCACGAGAAGGAAAGGGAGGTTGATGGATCCTTATCGCTTCCCTAAGAGTCCCTCTTCTCGATTCCCATCCTTCGCACGCCTCCCCCGTTCCCCACCGCGTCTCGCACGCAAAATCCTGTTTCCATTCGCACGGTCGTGTATGCCGCCGCTCAAAGTCCCAGCTATCAAATTTGCTGTCACTCCGTTCTGAGAAGTTTTCTCCGAGAAGATACCATGAGACGTAAAGGCGTAAAGAGGATTGATAATTAATGTGGGGATTTTCCTCGACGTTTCCAAGAACTGATTGTTATGGTGACTACAGTTGTCTGCCAGGAGGTTGTTTCTATAGATCAGGATGGAGCTCACGTGGTACAGCTGCTACGAAGTAAGTAATTCACGTAACCGTAGTGTAATGAGGCCCGAATTGTGTTATTTCGCGCACGATTTGGTTATATTGAAACACATCAATGACCGATCCTGAAAATGATGTAGAACTTCCAAATCCGGTTTGAAATAAATGCGTCAACTAGTTGGAAATTGCAATTGTTGGTCATAAATATGTTTTGAGTTAATTTTCACATACCGCCCTGATATTCTAAGAAAGTTCTGGCAGTTAGAATGTCTGGTTTGGCACAGGTTTACTTCAGTTTAGAGTGACCCCGGGATATAAACAAGAATTGGTCCCTCGACCCACCTCCCCCAACTTAATTAGCGGTGGCAGGTGAAAAAATACTCCTTTTCTTCCTCCGGCACCATGATAATCTCGAAGGATTTATGTGCCCTGCGGACTCGCTAAGAAGCATTGTAAACTCGGGTGCCCCCGTAACCGTGGTTGTACGTCGTTGCGACGTCGCCGTATTAAGTATTCATAAGCAGTTCGCATACCATCGCCCTCCGCGGGAAGATGGCGGCGCGCTCATGAATGCAAACCGTTTCCTTCGCTTGTTCCTTTTGAAGCAGGTGGAGAATAAATGTCACGGCGGGGAGACCACGCTCGCCTCAGCCTCGCCGAAGTGCTTCCACCATTTTCCCACGGGCCGTGGTTGAGTTACTTTCGAGGCCCGCCGGCCTTTCGTGGCAGGGAAACGGGCAGAGGTATCCGACAAGGTGGGGTTGGAATTTCCTGCGCCCGCAAATGCACAAATTACTCCATTAAATTTGTTGTTCTGCTCCCTTGCGCTCAGGCGAGAGGAACACTGCAGACCTTGTACGTGGGAGGTGGATTTAAAACGTGAAATCATGGTGATTCGAACTGTGATTACTCCTGCAAGACAGCTGTCGTTGGCAGCTGTTGGTTCTCCCAGGGATGAGGCTATCCGCCCGGGCATCCTTCGCTGCCCTCGTTACTTACACGACGCCTTCAGTCTTGAAGTTGTGAGAATGGAAGTATCCTTTTGGGTTTGCCATTGTTTCTTGTTGCATTAGAACGAAATGAAATAATGGTGAACACACTGCATCAAGTCGGCGGAATTGAAATACATATCTTTTATCGCTTTCGGAGTTGGTTAGTGGATCAAACGTTACCCTCATGGAGACCTTTTTAGTGTACTTATGCCGTCGAAGATATGATAATGTAGTTCCTAAAATACGACGGCTGAGTTAATTACCCGGTTAAAATGAGAAAAATAAATATACTCCCGCACAGATATATTTAAATACTCGTTTCCCCCCCCCCCCCTCCCCCCTAACATTCGGCGTTCACGACAGCATCAAGGTCAAGCGGCTGAATGCTATGTTTCTAAAGTGCTTATGATTTTGTCTCTATTTTTACCCCGTGCTTCATCAGAAAATGTCTCAACCCCTAGTAATTTCATTAAAAACTCTAGTCAGGTGGCACCTCGAATTTTGTGATGTATGGTAAAAATTACATGTAATTTTCTTCCACCACACTGTGGATCCGATGTTATTTTACACCCACAATGTTAACTGCAGTATTTTTTTTTAGTTTATGTCCCTTTTTGATCAATCTATCCTTGACCATGCAATTGGGATTTTTCGATCAATCACAAAGCTGCAAATTGGCCCATATTTAATCTATCCTTGAAATAAAAACGTGGCGGTCACAAAACCAAATCCGTTTTGTCCTCATAATTATTTTTTTTCCATCGCCGAGAAGGTTTTCCATTTCGTCAAGGGCAAGTGCGCGAATTTGACCGTGGAGAAGAGAGATTGATTAGGGGGAAAACACTTTTTTTGACATGCGTTCCCGAGACGTGAATCGGTTGCTGCCAAACGCATGTTAATGCTCCAATGGCAATACTCGCAAGCTCAAAACTCAAAATGTATCCATTCGGCGGGAAGATTAGCGACGATTTTCTAATTTGCGTTTAAGGTTTTGACCCCAACGTTGGGGTTTGTCATGTCATGCATTGTGGCATTTACGGCGTCGTTCGAAGAGGAAATTAGCTCGGCTTTCGGTAAGAGAAGAATTTTTGCCGTGCCCTAGTTTGCAGACGTATCAGCCCTTCTTTTGTTCGGCTCCCAATGTTTTGTACAAAGCTTTGCTCGAAAATTTGTTTCACAGTATGGTCGGAATTGTGGACTTTCGTAGAAGCGATGCACTCTGTACGTGCAGTGTGTGTCACGGTCGAACTGTTTCCTTTCCAAGGGGTGCCGCGGGCATTGTATGGGATTCATTGTTTGATGGCCGCTTCCGCTCTCGACCGAACAAAACTTGGGTCCTCATTTGCGAAGTTAAATAATCCTCTCATGCGATAAGATTTCATTGGTGGGAGTGGAGGGAGTATATTTTTCAATTATGTTTCTTTTCATTCCCTAAATTGTAAAGAATCTGTCATGGAGTACACTAAAGTACAATTTACTCTATGCTGCGGTTGTGACTAATATACGCAATGACGGGCAAGCCATCGAGAAGTCTTGTGGCCGAGGTACCATAATGAGCTTATAGATAAATATGAATATATATTTGCTGGTGTACACAAACGCGATAACGTATATATGCCGATCTACGTCATGAAATACGGTGCTTGTTTGAATGAGTTACTAAAATTTGCTTTTTAATGTGAAGTATTCGGGTTTTTGAGTTCGAAAGATTCGATTTTTTAATGCTACCATACCGCGCGAGGGAAATATCGTCACCAACGGTGTCAATCGGTCGTATTTTATCACGTGGGGCCAAATTCACCAATATAATTTAGAGCTATAACAATTCCCTCCTGGAAGCAATTGATACTGAGGTTCGATAAAACTCTCTTTGGCTTTAGTTAATATCTGAAATAACATTTTGAATTCAGCTTCTTGCAGTCACAAAAAGTTGCGGAATACGTCCAGACCATTTCTCACGAAAATAAATCATAGAATTTCGATTATACGGAGCCGTAAGATTATTCTTGTCTCAAAATTCAGTACGAGTGGGACGCCAAGTTAGTTTAAGATTTTATTCATGCTCTGAAGGCAGTGGAGGACTACCACCAGAAGAATAATTAGTTAATGTTGCAGAAATAAGTGATTCTAGCGGAAATCTGTTATAGTGCGCGCAATTATATAAGAAAGAGTTGTTAAAGTGTTAGCATAAGATAACGTGTCCGCTTTTGTCTGAATGATATTAATTGATTTCTGGAAAAAATAACAGTAATTTGATAATTTTCGATAGAAAACTAATCCAAAATAAGTTTCAAAAATTGCTGAGAAACTCTTTAAGAGTGATTCGTGTTTTCACATCGTACTTGTATATGAACTGAGCGTGAATTGGTATTACATAACTTATCATCATTGGTCGTTGATGCATGAACACACTGACTCTTTCATTCGCGACCCGACCTCCTTAAATTCTCAATTTTTGACGAGGTCAGGCAGGCGTCGGCTGACTCGGCAGCGGCACTAATACTTCACTCCGGAGATGGCGTACGGAGGCAGGAGGCGTGTCGGCGTATTTATGTCAGGAATCAACGCCTGATGCTCACAAATGTTCGTGTGCTGTCTGCGGGAAGGCCTACCTCCCGTTGCCGTCGAAGGAAGGTATGGAAGCTGGGTGCGTTGCGGTCCATCACTCAAGGCCGAGCTCAGTCAGCTGTGTTTATATTTTTATGTCGCTTTCGCCGTACCCAAAGCGATGGGGCCGCGTCGCCGATGGGTTTTCTTTTTTTTTCGCCGTTCCTCTCTCGTGAGGGCGGAGGGCGTGATCACGAGGATGTTTTGAATTTCCACTCTTTCGTTCGCTTTTGATGTAACCGCTGAAATACGTGGAATGGAGGAATGTTCGGGAGGGGATAGGGGTTAATTTGGAGGTGGGAGTTTAAGGGGGGGGTAGGTCGAGGAAAATGGAAAGGAGGGTTGCTGGATTGTTTCGAGAGGGGACGAGGACCTTGATGGGAAGGGAAACATGTGGCGGATGTGGTTGGCATCAGAGCGGAGTGAGGAAGACATCCAGCTAGCGCACCCAGCCCTGTAATAGTAACGGAAACATCTATGTAGTACTTAATTGTTATTGCTGGGTGAAATTAAGCTTAAAGCTCCTAAATATCCGGGAATGTGAAACGATTAATAATGAAATCTTAACATAATGAGGGCTGCCACCTTATTGAAAAATTTGGAAAACCAGGAAAAGTCGGGGCAATTTTTGGGGGGGCCTGGGAAATCAGGGAAAGCCAGAGAATTCAATAACAATCATTATAAAATATAGTTTTGTTCTCAGCTGTTATCTTGTTCGACACGTGGTGCCAAAGGTGTCCGGTATTTTAGGCCGTAATAATAATTATTCTTCAGGTTTTGCAATTCGTCTCGCAAATTATTACGAAATAAATGCAAACTTTTGATTCTTGACTACTGGTTTCTTACAATCCTCAGGTAATCATCATTGTGTCCACGTGACATCACTCATAATCTTACTCATCCTTTTTGTCATTTTACCTAGACAGCTTCTCCTTTTCAGTGGGTAACTATTTGACCATGATATCGGTGTAGGAGCTGTCCGCGTAAATAGGACTTGATTCGCCGTCGAAAATGCCATCAGCGAAGCTTTCTACTGTTTATAATGTCATGAATTACATTTACTACCTAATAGCTCGTACATGTCATCATTTATGCTTGAAATCCAAAACACGTAAGATGAAGTTTTGCCTCACTTGTCTACACGTCTGAGCACATGATGAAGGTAGCCGTTCGGAGGAAAATCCACTCCTTGGATATAATGGTAATAATTTGCGTAGCGGAATATAGACAGTCCTCTTCCACTCTGTTTTGTCTGCCCTTTTCGTATTCTCTATAATATTTCTTTCCTTCTGTCACTTTTAAAACTGAAATGGCACTCATATTTTACTATTCTTTATTACCAATGCAGATATCTAAAAAATGCAGTTATATTATTTGAGCAGTGAGACTTGCCTTATCCTGAAGACATACTAACAACGACGCGATTATTATATTAATATAATTCACGTTTTCCATTATGCCTTTTAGTATTCCTTCGTTCTGGATCTGATTTCGGGTATTGAGGGGTGCAAGCCACAACAGAATTGTGAATTTATTTAAGGCAATTCCACCTTTAAGTCGAAGTACCGAAGATATTTTGAAGATGTCACAAATTATGTATTTAGAGAGATAAGTTATCTCTTTAGGGCGATATTTATCCATTTATAGTTTTGATGGCTGTGCTTCCAAGCGGTAGTTTTTCATGTGATACCTCCACATTGGACATACCGCCAAGCTTTGTGGTTAATATGGAGTATTACTTCCAAGTTTCACGTTATTCACGCGAGTCAGTTCGAAAAAAGAAACGGCCGGAACTTCGAAAATACAACTCTTGGATTCTTCACTACGTTAACGCTCCAGCTCACATTTCACATCTACTTATGCGCGAATTTGTAGCAAACCCAAAAACATCGATATGTCGCAGTCACCCTACCCACCCGTAATCGTCCTCATCGTTGTTCCCGAAGATGTTCAAGTGAAAAAATATATTTAAGGGTCAACGTTTTGCGACCATAGATGCGATGAAGATAAATCCACAGAGCGAGCTGAAAGCTGTGCCAAAAAGTGGGTTCCTGAATTTTTTTGGATTTTGGATAAAGAAAAAGTAAATGTTTCATGGTGATTGATTTGAAGGGTTCAATGTATAGAGTGATGGTATTTAAGAAAAAAAAAACTGATTAAAATTGAAATTCCGGTTATTTATCGATCTTACGTCATGTCGTCGGGAAATGTATTTTTTGAAATACGAAAGAATACCACGGTTGTTAAAAGTTATTGTCAGCAGATTAATGTAGTGTGTGGTTTTGTTTTCGAGAAAAATAAATACTGTGGCTCCCACGTCACCTTGGGAGCTAGAGGCAAATGACCTCAACTGTCGGCTGCCTCCCCCTAGTAACTACTGCCCTATGGGAGCCATAGTGCTTAAACTCCCATTATTTTGAAAATTTCTCGTCGTGAAGCGGAAAGTGGCGCCTTCATTCCAGTACGATTGGCATTTTTTATGTGTTCCGCGGTTTTAGGTTAAAGCATACTATTGATTGTTCGTTACCAAAGAAACATTGCGAATACTTGAAGTTAAAAACGGCTAAATGCACACGTTTTATGGCTAAATTCTGAAATTATTAATAATATATCATATGGCTATTGATTTTATAGATAATGGATGTTTAATTACAATTCCTCCCTCAGAAGTATTAGTGATGTATTTTTACATCTATTGTCTTTAGTGTCAGGAGCCTCGTGTAGTCTGAAATTGAAGTCTGGACTAACTTACCCTTATTTTCCCCAACGTAGTTTTGTAGATGTACAACTGAGGAAAGTAATTCCTATTTTGCAATTAAAGAGTCGACTGATATATTTTCGAACGGTGTGAGATTTTGAAGTGATAAAAGCACTCGAGAAAAAATCACCTTGTGTCACCGGTTCTGACGTAGCTTCTTGGTTTACCCAATTATAACTTTTTCGTTCAGATTCACGAGTAACCGAACCGGTCACCCTCCGAGTTTGACGTTAACATATTGTAAGTGAAACAAGCTCTCTCAGCTGCCAAGCATAAAGGTATGCCAAGTCTTGATAAGCCGCTAGCGAGACATTAGAAAAAAGTTCACACTTCACTGTCTCCGACGCGTAAGTGTGAGGTGTTGAACTCGCCGCAATCACTTGTGGTCTCGGCATTGCTGTTTGGGAATATGAGGCGGTTTATATGGTGGCTAAGGTAAGGCGAGGCGAAGGGAGGGGACATAATCAGCTGATAATTTAAAATTGATGGTGTGCGTGTGTACTTTGGATTGTCTCCGTTTTCTCCACCTAAGTGTTTAATGGGGCGCAGTAAATATTTCACGTTTGCCGCAAGAGGGATTATGTTTATGGGGGCTTTGCCACCGATTTTAGACTGTGAAATCGTTTGCGGAATACGAAGTCCGCGCCGTATGCGGAGCGATGCTATTAAGAGAGGGGAACCAGGGGTGTGGACATTATGTCGTAATTTCTATGTCGTGTTGTCCCGGACGATTCTTGAATGCCCCCGGGAGAATTACGACAGTTTCTTTAATCAAAATCAATCTTTTATTCTGAGCGTTCGAAGGTAATACCGACGATTGTGAATGATTTAATAATCCCTTAGATTTCCCCTTTGTGAATAGTGAATAGCAACCAAAAGAGTGTCTCCGATTTCACTTCGCGGAATAGTTTGGAGGCTCAAACGTTTCGGTTTGAATCTACGTTTCGATGAAGATTTTCAGTATGCTTGAGGAAACGTCTTTAATTTTCTCACGGGTAAACTTTATATTATCATTCTCTTGTCGCTAAATTTACGTGCCAGAAGAGGCGATGACATCATTTATATTTTCAGATTGTGCCTGCATCAGTGTACGACCGTGAACGTTCGTTTTCTTTCTTTTCTGGTGAACCGATAGGTCTACATACGAGTAAGTACGCGTGAGGGAAGCATTTACCCCGGCTTCAACCTGGGAACATCCACTTCATGGTCGGAATCAAACTACTAGCAGGTCTCCGTTTTCCCTAATAGTTAACGTAAAAGTAATTTCTACAAATGTCACAGTTTTAATGAAAAAATTCCTAATTTCACTTCTGGTTGCATAATCTTCTGTTCGGCGGTTGGAAAGCGTTTGAAGCCATTGTTTTGAACGACTGAAGGTTGAAAAACACTGGGTTTGGAGAATTATGATGAGTTTCCTGGTTCAATAACCGCGAGCTATACTCGCAATACTTGTATACTCATGTATGTCCGTTTTTCGCGTTTGGATTATCGATTGATGATATTTCGAACCTATGAGAGATCCGGAGTTTCAACGTCGTTTTGAATGAATCGTTTCGTCATTGGTCAGCTGCCTTGAGAAGTTTTCGTTGGAAAAGTGAAGTCACAATATCGATTAGACCGTCATTCATTCACCGGAAGAGAATTAAAATGTCTATGCCAGGATGACTAACTTGAGGAAAAGTATCATGACCTTCTTGCCTAGTGTTCCTCATTAGTATATTATGTTGTTAAGTTGGCATCGTTGTGTACTGCCGCTCTTCTATCTCCTGGGAGCAATGTCCTCGCTGTGAAAGTGTAGCTTTTTTGCATACTTTTAGACGGTCGGCAGTTTGAAACGTTTTAGTTGACCTTCCCTCCTAGTGAGGCTTGATGTCTATGACTGCAGTTTACGAGTTGGATAACTGTAATGGGTCCTGAAGTGCTTCAGGCGGAAAAAGTACAAGTATCAGGTGCTTTGGCGATGGTCTTACTGCTACTTCAAATTTGTCCACTTGGGAAACGCGATTAACAAAAAAAGTCGTGTGGCATTGTACAGTTTGACCAATGTTTAAATGATGTCCTTTTGCTAAAATGGTAAATTTTGTGCGATGAGTCCGTTAAGACGTATTAATGGATGCCGGCACATGGTTCGACAGGAAACGTGTAATAAATAATGAGTTAATTTCTAACTTATCTTTCATACTGCTGCCTCTGGACGAGTATATACTACCTTGATCAAAAAGTTCCCGGAATTTATTCAGAAAATTAAAAATACAAGTTTATTCATCTAAATCTATATTGTCCCCTTCAAAGTAATCCCCATCGACTGCAACACACTTATGCCAGCGCTTGATCCAATCCTCGAAACATTTTTTATATTCGGTTTTCGGTATGTCCATCAGTGCTTCCTGCGATTTTTCCATTACTTCCTCTCGGCTGCTAAAACGCGTTCCCCGTAATGGTTTTTTAACTCGATTGAACAGAAAGAAGTCACAGGGAGCCAAATCAGGTGAATTCGGTGGCTGTTGGATGGTATTTGTTGCATTTTTCGTCAAAAAATTACGAATAATGATAGCACTGTGCGACGGTGCGTTATCAAGGTGCAAAATCCACGAGTTTTCTGCCCACATTTCTGGTCTCTTTCGGCGAATTGCTTCACGCAAACGTCTCATAACGCCCAAATAATACTCTTTGTTTACTGTCTGGCCTTCTGGCAAAAATTCATGATGCACTACACCGTTGTAATCCATGAAAACCGTCAGCATTGCCTTCTTTTTTGACTGAAAACGACGTGGTTTTTTTGGTCTCGGCTCATTTGGTGAACGCCATTCACTTGCCTGATGTCTGGATTGCGTGTCGTACTCATAAACCCACGTCTCGTCTCCAGTAATGATCCTTTTGATGAATGTGGGATCGGATTCAGCCTCGCAAATCATGTCTTTTGCGACGTCAACACGGTCTCTTTTTTGCATGAAATTGAGGTCTTTTGGCACTTTAACTTTGCTGCTACACGACGGAAACCCAAATCATTAACCACAATGTCTTGGGCGGATCCATAGGCAATGTTCAAGTCCTCCGCTATTTCTCTGATGGTTAATTTGCGGTTATTGACCAACATTTCTTTTACTTTATCAATTTTTTCACCGACTTTCGATGTCGATGGTCTGCCACTGCGTTCATCATCTTCGATTGACTCACGACCACTTCTGAACCGCTCGTGCCACTGGTAAACGACCGTTTTTTTTAGAGAATCGTTGCCGAAACACTTTTCCAACATTTCCAACGTCCGTGCGCCACTAAATCCGTTTTTTACGCAAAATTTAATACAAGTTCGTTGTTGCAAATTTAAATCCATTTCTGCAATTGTAAAAAATCGCCAACACACACAGAGATAGATGTACTCTTGGCTACGTAACTTTTGCAAATGTCAAGTTATGACACTAAGATTTAAAGGGAATATCAACAACAGATGTACCAATTTAACAAAAAAACAGAACTCAAATCGGAACGATGGGAGCGCCACACGGTGGTTATTCCGGAAACTTTTTGATCAAGGTAGTATTTTGGAATGTATCCCATAGCCCGCTGTGAGAGTATAACATTGCCCAAGAAATTGACGCTAGGAATATTTTATCCGCACAACAACAATTCGTCATCGCAACGAAGACAGAAGCTTAAATCGCTTGTCCCATTTATGGCTATTTTATCTCCTCTCTTCTTTTTAGATATCCTGTTTGTCGTATTCTCTGTCCTGTATATTTTATTTTAAGATAAGGCTATCTTAACCTTTTTCCCCCACATATTCGTTGAGAGTCGGGCTTATATCCACACCATTCATGAAGCGGGTATGCACTTAATAGAATATGGCAAAGAAAATTTAAGGAAGGATAGGGGTTTAAAGATATTGATAACAATTTTCTTGGCGCGCGCATAAAAGAATAAGGCCTTAAAAGGCTTTAGGCAATAAAAAAAGCAATTTAATTCAAAATAAATTATTTATTTGATGTTAGCGCTAATAATTTTGTATGAAAAGTGCAAAATAATGTACCAAAATTTCACAAGCTATTTATAGTTTTTGTATCTTAAGAGGTTTCTGTCTCTTGCACTTCGAGGTAGCGATATATTTTCGTAAGTAATTAGTATTTTATTATCACTTATATCCTCTGAAGCACTCCAATTTTTTTCACTGTGAACTTGAGTTTCTTTTGAAATTTTACAGATTCCGGTTTTGCTAATACTTGTTTTCTTCAAAAACTTCATCTTGGGATTCCTTTGAGTTCGAAATTTCTTCAGCCTTGACGGCAATTGCGCAATCTTAATAAAAGCAATCTTCCGGTCATACACTTCTTTCGCATCGATCGACATCGGTTTTAAAAAAATTCTTTTATTCGTTTTTTCTCCTTTCCAGTCACAAAGACACATTCTTCCCCTTCACAGGTTAACCGATCTATTCCTGTACATCCCAGCCTTCAGCAGTATCCGTGAGAACTCTTGGCTGGTCGGGTAATACACTTTTGGTACCGTGTGTACGCTGGGAGGTAGATACCCGTAGTCTTCGGACGACTTTTTGTAGAGCAATCCCTTTCCGTTTGACGAATACTTGCAAAATCCATATCCTTCTGCGCGATCCGGGTATTCAAAACGTTCCGGCAAATTCTTGGTTCGATAAAAGTCGGAAGTCTTCCTTCTCTGACTTTGATCCATGGCCGGACGTGTTGCCATTGAGGACTAGACGTAACGTAGCGATCGGCAAATGTTGTAATCGTTGTTTATTTCTGCAAAATATCTGCGAAAAATGTTCGCGTCGCAATTCCAATGGACTTTCTATCGAAGCGCAACGTATAATGGCACCCCTCTTGTCTTCCACGACCGGATCCTTTCCGGTCAACAACAGATTGCGACACAATTCTGCGGCCAGGCGGTTATAATCAGTCGTTTCCATGACGACGCATCTCCATAAGGCGGATGATCTGTATTGTTGGAGATGTTGTTAGTTTCAGCGCGCAGAAGACTGCCAGTTTATGCGTTCTTTCATTTTCAATTGCTTCTCATGAACATGGTGGAAGAGAACTCGTCTCTTGCGGTTTCTCTCTGCGTAACTTTAACGTAAGCGTAATTAAAGTGCGCTATTTCTAATTTGAATGTCCTTTTCGGCTTATTATTAATTGGGGCGATGGATTTGCATGAAGTTGACCTAAGCACTTTCATTCCGCACGCAAACCTCTTAGTATTCTTCGAGATGTGATAATCGATTGAAGTTGATTTTGAATTATTGAATCGACGTCGTGACGAGAGGCGTATAAAAGATCAGTCTTCTGGAATCGCGGAACCGTGGATGAACAGGTGGGTGGTATTCCAAGACCGTGGAGGGAAACAAGACCGTGTGGAATTCCCGCTCGAGTTGTGGCGTTACTATGTACTCAGGCGGTGGTCCGTCATAATTCCGTCTGTGAAAATGCCGTCCACATTTTTGGCGACATTCGTACAACACCATTGAAAAAGTAGTAATGTGGCCGTTGTGTTCGGTCGCTTAGATTCGCTCTGCCGTTCGACGATTGTGTAAACTACGAACTGATAAAATGAGTCAGTGATTTTGTCCTTATTGTATATTTTTGCTTGGTGTTAGGAGTAAATAAGAGATAAATAAAGTGTGCGAATGGCGGAGGAATTCGCTGTGTCAATATTCTAAGCAAGAAGTGTTCGTTCAAGGGAGCAAAAAAATAGCAATGTGTCAATACTCTTCTTCCTATCGTGCTAATATAAAACTTGGGAGTGCATCATCAGTAAAAATGTCGAATGAATACCTTTTTATGCTTTACTATTGAGTTTACTGGAGAAGAGTTAAATGGTGACAGTGGGAGAGGTTATGGTGGTTAATGGGTTGGTCGTGTAATAATGTGGTTTTGATACTCCGATAATGGAATAGTATGAATAAGGCCGTTTAGGTTGCTTGGTTTTGTTCTAAGAGAATGGATGAGAGTCGACTCATCAAAGGTAAACACGAGAGTGGAGTAAATGGTTTGAGAGTAAAGAGTAAATTCTTAAGTGGATGTTGTCAAAGAGGTTCTCGAGACAAGGGTTTTTAAGAGGGCTTACTTAAAAGAAAAAGAGCACGTGTGTAGCAATGTGCGAGTGTAAATGAGGCCAAGGGAGTATGCACGGGTAATGGAAGAAGCGGTAGCAAGGAGTGTTTCCTGCACCGTAACCTAAACCTAGAAATTAGATTTTTCTTTTACTGGGGTCGTCCCAAAAGGGTATGATATGCAGGGTATTCATATGTATATCGTTCTTTCTCGTCTTTGTCTAACATAGGTGTCTCATGAAGTGCAAACTTCATGGATATTTTTAATGAAAAGTTCCATTTTTAACTTCACAATCAGAGGACTCATTGCCCTTTAACGTCGTCTTTGCGGAGGTCATAAGTCTTAGGAGCTTCGATCGAGAAGAATTATTGGAATGAGAGATTACTCCCTAATTTATATATTCTTTAGGGGAGAAAAAAATATTTATTTAGAACAATTTTATTGAAGAATATTTAAAAGACGTTGGTAAATTTAATAAAATGTAGTGGCAAATAGGCCAAACGTTCTCAAATTCATTGAAGGTTAAACTAAAACCATTCGTGTTCCCGTTTTCATTTTACAGCTGCGGATGCATGATTTCATTTTCATTTCAGTGACCATTTTATGTGAATTACGTATGTGATTTTATGACTGGAATATTTGGGAATAATCTGCGCTGCGTTTTGGAGTGTCAAGGCTTATAATTCATTCTGAGTAAATAATAAAGTGCTTACTGGCCTGAGGATCGCGCAATAATCTTTGAAACCGCGTTCCACTGAGTAGACGCATTAAAAAAATATTACCAAGTGTTTTAACGTGTCACATTTCCATATAATCAATTTGGATACATTTTGAGTTTCATAAAAGGTTCGTTATTTCATCAGTTGTAGACGTACTGTTGTAACAGTATGACATCAAATTAATGAAAAACACAGATGGCATCTATTTCTATATCTTGAAAACGGAACGCCCCTGTTGTAATAAGTGGATAGTTAACTGTCCACTTATATAATATTTGGGTGCGGTGTTCCAGTGGACATAACGCTGGTCTACTGAGGGCATGGCTTCAATTCCCTCAATGCGTACCCTCAGCTTCATCCAAGCCTCATAATTTTTCCGGTGCCAGAACTTCCTGGGAAAGCTTAGGTGATACACGGAAAGGAACTGGCCTCCCTTACCTGATGTTTGAATGCCACGCGCGCTTGAGCTTAGTACTGGGTGAGATCTACCTTCTCATATATACTGCAATGGTAGAGTTTGGAAAATAGATGAAAAAGGAGTAGGTTGGGCGCGATTCATAGAATTGTTAAAAAGGACGAAGCGTGGGAAGATTTATGGAAAGATAAAGAAAAGCCTAACTTTAAGGGAAAAAACGACCATATTTTCAAAATAAAAATAACGCAAAAAACAAATAAGAAAAAATACTCTTTTTTAAATAGAACTATTATTGATTGGAACCAGCTGCCTGGAGGTTTGTTTGAGTCCTTTCCATCCAATTTTAGAAGTTTTAAGGATAAATATAAAGCAGCCACTGGGCGATAGACTTCATTTTTGATATTAAAATATTGTTTATATGTGATGTGGACGGCATTTTGTGTGTGATGTGGAAGTTTTTTTGTATGTGATGTGGAAGTGTCATTGTATGTAAGAATATTTTGTCTCCTATCTGTTTTTCTAGTGCGTGTATGTATGTATTTTTCTTTGTAGGAGTGATCATTGACCAAATTTGACCGTTGCCACCAGGCAATAGCCTAATTGCAACGTAATGCTTAAATAAATAAAAATAAATATCAACCCAACCTTCGGGTTGACTGCTGTGCTTTTATCACATTTCGTGGTGTTTCGTGCATCTCGAGCGAAATGGAAATTTTACTTCCCATCCATTTGAAAAATTTGCAAAGAATATTGATAATTCAGCTATCCACCATTAACCCAATATCCTTCTTTTTAAACATTTTCCCAGTTTGAGGTATTTTGTTTTCATGAGTGAACGGATATTTTTGATGCAATTGAAGGTCTTTTTTTAATACTTGTTTACCAAACGGCGCTAAGTTAAAATCAAATCCCTTAAAGGCAAATCTTTATTACTCCAAAAACAACCGGTTGGACAGGATTCTTTAATTGATTTTCCACGATATTATTGTTCCAATACTTTTCTTGCAGGTTTCTTACTTTATTAGCCTCTATCATAGGATGGACCCGTTCAATATACCACACGATAACATTTCTTTATAGATGAAGTGTAACTTTAAAAAAATCTTAATATACTGATAGTTCCTATCATTACTTACAGATCCTATCATTACAGTATATCATGGTTATTTTGCGATTCGCATATCTTACGACTCTTCTCTGATTTTCCCATGATGGTGTGTAGCTCTTGCTCTCAAATACGTAGGTTTGAAATCAGGTTAGTTCGTCCAGTTGCGTAAAAGGTCCACTGGATTTGGACGAGCTATTTTGAGCTTTAAAGACAGTTATATCCTCATGCACCAAGTCGAAGTCTCTCAAAGACAACATTTCAGTTGAGCCATTTCCTATGGTTTCATTTCCTAGGAATATTACTTCCAATAATTTACCGCTCTGTACGCGTATATAAATAAAATTGACTCGAAGTTCGATGTTATAAATAAAAAAAATTAACCTGGCACGTTATGACTACATAAATGAAATTGAACTAGCGGCCGAATAAACGAATATTTCCGTCGTAAAATGGAAGTTTTCGGATGCAAAGGAGTAAGTAAATATTGCTAACAGTTATGTTAAAAAATGCACGTTTTAAAATAAGAAATATGTCGGAATGGTTGCTCGAAATCTTCCGCAGGTGTGGTTTAGAGGAAATGGACGAGCATTGCCGAGTGTTTTTATTGATAGGAGTTCCACTGATGGGTTTTAATCGATTTTGATTGATCTCCCGGAATGATTGTCTTCAGTGAAAGATGGAATTGATGTGTTGGGCAACTCGGGCGCAGTTGAATAACCATCAATCGCTTTTCATTCGTTGTTTTTCATTAATTTTAACCTCTCGAGTGGATTGGTGGAGGCATGGGTTTACGTGAACAAGAGTTGAAAGTGGCCGCTTCGGAAATGTTTTCTCTCGCCAGAGAAATATGGGGGTGACCTTTTCGGTTTGTAAACAGGCCCTTAGGGAGTCGGGGGACTCTTTCCACATCTAAAAAATATCAATGTAACGACAGGATTTTAATTTATTTCAATTTTTGTATGCCTAATGGCCAGTGGGAGATGAGAACGGATGGTGATTAGTTTCTTCAATCGCACACAAAATGAATGTACATACCGCAGGAGTAGTTTAGGGGCGGGAAAACTTTGAGGGAATTCCTTGCTGGTGTGGAGCGTGTGGGTCTCTGCGTGAATAACTTTTTCGTATTCGATGGATCTCTAATTCATGGTTTATTGAGATATTTTGGGAACTTTCGAGTTCTCTCTCTCGCGTTGAGATGCTCAAATGAACATTTTTGTTCTACCTTCTATGTCAGTTTTTTTTTTATATTTCGCCGATTTTATGCGACAGTCTTGTGTGCCAAGGGGATGGATCTCGATGATAGAAGTAATCCATCTTATATATTCAGTAATGTTCTAAGGGTCATAAAATGTAACTATACGAAATTCGTTTCAGGTTGGTGGGACGGTTTAGAATTTAATAAGCACAAAAAAACAATTTTAGTCGCTCAGTCAAAATCGAATTCCTGTTATTCAAGGTGCGCTGCTCCTCCTTCGTAGTTCTTTCGATTTTCCGATTAATTCTTAAAACCGGAGATATGATGCGAAAAATACTTGCCTAATAGAGTTGCGTCCCACTAGCGGTCTTCTCTTTGGGGGCATTTTTGTTGAAATGTTTGAAAATGATATTTTTCTTGTTGCATAGGCTTCTCATTTGCCATTTTTGTTATTAAAATTACCCATGTATATTAGAATATATTACCGGTCGAATTTATTTCAGGTATGGACTGTCCCAAATACACGGGATACAATAATACTGCTTGGAGAATTTTTAGAGTGACATCTGCATCCTCCTAACAAAATTGCATAAGCTTTAACCACGCAGAGGCCTCAGAATGTTTTCTAGGGGAAAATATATTCTAAATATCTTATAAATGTTGAGAAAATTTCGAGTGTTGCGTGTAAGTATGATTGTACACATCGTGTAACGTGAAAATTAGGGGGTGGTTTTAAACTTGCGTACGTGAACGGTGTCCCCTTTCGACGTTGGCGAATTTGAGTTTGGCTTATTTTAAGTCATATCAAGGGACTTAATCCCTTATACTAAACCCTTCCGTACCGCTAGGCCCTTGCATATACTTTTTTTGCCTCTTTAATACTCAAGTACATTGTTTCACTGCTCCTGCGACTCTGAATGTTTCTTGATTTGAGAGTCTCTTCGACTGCTCTCCTCCATTATTTTCTAGGCCCAAACGTCCCTCGCAGAACAATTCACTCTTCTGCAAATATCGTGTTTGAACCCTCATCCATTCTCTCAACATGACATTTCGTATTTGTTTATAACCTGTGTAGATAGAATTAATTCATGACCCACTCCCCTGACACATCACATTGATTCAATATTGGGGCATATCCCTATTGCATTTCCACACATTTATGTGACTAGGATCATAATTTCATACACTTGCATTTTTGCTGCTTTGAACTAACAGTTTTCTAATATATTACCAACATTTTATCTATGCTCTCTATAATGTCTTCACCAAACCTGTCGCCTTGCGCAAACCCACCAAGATGTATACAATTCTCCACTTGTTCAATCATTTCGCCGTCAGCACCAATTGTCCTGTCATCGTCACATTCTTCTTATCAAGCATAATTGCTTTCATTTCAGATGCATTCGCCCGTAATTTAATTCTCTCTTTTATCTCACGAGTGCTATTTATCGCTCCACATAGAACAGTTGTGCCCTGCGCCATCGGTATCGCCAAGAGTATAGAACGACAGTTGCGTTTACATATCCAACCATTCCGCCAAATCTTATCCATGCCTCGAATATTTTAGCGTGAAGCCATTAAAACAGTCAGGGTGGCATTGCCATTGCTTGTTTTTTCTTGCAATTGCCTCGCTTGATATTTTCATGTGCCGTAGATATATATATATATATATATAAATTACATTGAAACTAGTGGAAAAGTTTTGTTATGTCGATGATATCGGAGGCATTATATGATTGGTGAAAAAGACTTTAAATCAGAAGAATAAGAACGAATTGCGTCAAATAGTATTAGCATAGGCTCTCAATTGGGTTTGAGTGTTTTTGTCTATAATTGGCTACTGGCGAGGAAGTAACATTCCCGCAAACTACTACAGAAGGGTATTCTGTTTGAGAGGTTGGTGTTGGTGTCTGTCGTGGAATTTCTTTGCCCACAAAACATCACAGCAAAAATTTGTTTTCGTTGCTGGGTGATTAGGGTTAGCTTATTACGGCTATAGGAGTTTTCATTTGTTTTGTTGATTTGCGAGGAATAAGGAATAAGAATTTGCCTGGCCGTAGAGCTCAAGTGGCCTAGATTTTTAAGTATTATCATAGGCATAAGGATGACATTCATTAAATGGTAGACATGGAGTCCACCTTTCGACGGATGTGAGAATTGAACAATATAAGCAGCAGAGAAAAGAAGATTGGAGGCGATGAAAAAATGGTGCTGTAGATGAATGCTGAAAATGAAATGGATAGACAATTAGAAAAAAATTAAGAAATACTTAGAAGATTGGGCGAGAAGTAAAGCCTGTAGAGGTGTATAAGATGCTGGAGATTAATTTGGCGGATCCTGAGGTTCAATCTTTGAAAATTATAATAGAAGGAAACATGGAGAGGAAAAATGATAGAAGAAGGCCAAGGTTGACAAATAAGAAGCAGGCAATGGAAAAAGTCGGTGCTAGGAGCTATGAGGGAATGGGGTTATTGGAGGGGAACAGGACAGTTTGGAGAGATGCTAAAAACCAGCCTTCCGGTGTATAACTCTTGATAATAATTATGATCATAAATATCTCGCATACCATTCCATGCATTCGCCATTTGTATCATCCTGTAAAACGTATGTGATAGTAGGTTTCTTTTAAGGAAGAAATACGGTGACTAAATTATGATTCTCTTTTATAGACTGCTGCGATGAGGAATCTGTGTGTCAGCTCCGTCTGATACGCTTGCTGCTTTATATTAATGTATAAAATTCATGTGATTTTAATAAATATTAAGGCAACTGAAAGTGTCAACTATTTAATCTGAATTCCCGCATTGCCTTCCATTCTCCCTTGGAAGAAGGCTGGATTCAACGATGAGTCGATCTCAAAAATAATTACAACTCAATGTGATGTGAATAAGTGCTTTGTTGACTATGAGAACAGCAGGGACGTTCGGCAATCGGCCTTCCTACTCCGGGCCGTGTCACCAAAGGGTCCAGATCTCTGCGCTTTAACACTCTCGTATCTTATTGGCAAAGCCCACTTCACACCTCTCGACGATCATTTGTACGAGTAAAATTGTAGTTTGAACAGCTTCAAATGCCGTTCAGTTCTCACGATTCCAGAAAAGAATTCTAAGATTTGAGTCCCCTGGCACACCATCAAATAATAATTCAACGGCCTCTCACGGAAATCGAAAAAAACGAGGATCGTAAAGGGATTTTTATGCATGTATGTATGTATGTGGGGGTTCGTGTGATCTTAACGCCGAATGACGAAATAAGCATCGCGAAGGTTAGTATTATATATTTGTAGATTTTAGATGGATAAAAGACGTGATATCGTTGCGAAAATAGCGTTCACTTGAGCAGTTAGCAGTGCATGCGATTCGGAGGCGAAGGGAACGTCGGAAGATGCCGTCCTCCGAGGGTGAGGATAAGGATGAGACCAATAGGAATGGTGGGACTGCTTCGCGAGGAGTTGACGGTGGAAGATCTCCCCTTGTCCGTCGAACGTTACTAGTGCCTCTCCCCGATCTTTGCGGCCGGCAAGCGATGCACTGGGTGGGGGGGCATGTCAGTCACAAGCGCATAATCTCGCCTCGCTTCCCCTGCCGCTTCGTATCCCTTCCTCCGCCTCATCCTCCCGCTCCACTCGCCCGCCCACTCAATCCCGCCTCACTCACTCCCCGGCCCTCACCCTAGCTCCGCACTTCCTGTGACCAGGGGCAGATTAAGTAGTACTCCCACCCCACCCCCTCTTGTCACTAGACCCTATCTCTGCGTCCTCACCGTCAAGCGGCTTCCTCGGCTAGTCCCCTTCCCTCACGCGCAATCGGCCCCTCCCCACTCCCCCCTCACCCTATGGGACGTATCATTTTACGCGCAATCTCCTTTTTCCCCAGCACGCCCCCGAATAAAAAGTCGCGCTCGAGCCGCCGTAGTCTCTCGCTGCAGCCCCCGTTTTGAAACACGTTCGTGGACCGAAAGGTTCGATAACATCGTGTCGAGGCGGGGAAGTGTGATGGTTGTGGGGGGGGGAGTTACGCCTCTCCCCCCTTCGCTCCACTTCGGCCCGCCCACATCTCTTATAGGAGCGATGTAAGAGGAAAAGTCAGATTGTTTTTCGGGAGGAAAAGTGTGGATAGGTATCCAAGGCAAATGAAATCACAGTGTTCAACTGGAAGTTCGGGTTGATGGGTGATGGTAGATCACAGCGGGTAATAAGGGTTGCGGTGTGTGGAATTAAAACATTGGCGCCGGGGATGAGAGTTTCTTTCCTTGTATCAAGAATGGTTTCCCAGAAATTTCTCACCCGGGAAACCACTCAACTGAGGTAACCCGGAGGTATTAAGATGCGGCATCCGGTTTTGAGCCCCGCAGTTACTCTGCGGCCGCTAGTCGAACGCCTCCACCAGCATACCACGCCACGCCTTGTACCCAATCTGGTTGTGTAGAAAACACCATAGATTTGACTTTAAAAATGCGTAGACAGTTTGTATATAAAATGCATTTCCTTTTGTCTAATCAAATGTCTTGAAGTTCTGTGTGTTTATGTGTAAGTTTTAATTGTGGTAATTGGTCAATGAGTTTTTTTGCACAATTACCGTTCTTTTGTTTCCGATTAAGTGGAGCCTATGCAAATAAAATATCAGTTCCACTCTTCCGCTTGTCATCAAACTGATATGACTCGGTTCAGACGGTTCTTCGCTAAACTAGCATTGCAATTGGGAGACAGCGTTCATCGTCTCAAATTCCTTCACCAAAAGTATTCATAGGTGTTGTTGACTCATTTGCGACATTAAGCCGCTTCTCTTTTTGCAACTTAAGTTATGGAAAAAGTCTAAGTAAAGAGATAATTTAAGGTTTATATTGAGTTAAGTAAATTATTTCGGCCAGTCAGCATATTTTTTACCGAATGCAGGTCGGGACAAAAAATTACTCCTTGTTACTTGAAATGTGTATCTTTTAGGCCACATTCGTGTGCAAAAATCCCGAGCAATAATGCTCGTGCATGTTCCTTAAAAGAGTTATTTGAAATTCAACCTTTTACCGGATTCACTGATAAAGTCCCTTTTTTTTGAAAAAAGCTTCGAAGGTTTCCAAAAAATGGTAAAAAGAAAATTAATCACCTCCCTTATCTACTCCCTCTTATCCCAGCGTGCGAATTTAGAGCTTTTTGCCTACAATCTATACCTTGAAATCACGGGACATCTTTCCAATTTCGAATCAACCCTCCAGCTAGAATTTTAACTAAAAGCCAAGATCTTTAGCAAATATACGCGACGCACTAAAACGCCGTTCGTGGAAAATGAAAATTTAGGGAATTGTCGTGGTTAAATCATTCAATGTCTTATTTAGAACACTGACCACCGTCATTAGGTCGAAAGAAAATAACTAACTTTGCCCTACTTAATTTATCTATTCCAAATATTGCTATTTTGTGCAAACACAAATTATTCAGTGCACTGATTAGGTGGAATATCTACTTGAAAATATTACTTCACTCGACCTCGATTCCTGTTAAGACATGGTTTTTCCATCATCCACCAAGCTCACCATCGTAAATATTTCTTTATGTCAATTCAATTGGAATTATTGAAGAGGATTTCTTCTATCACGACCGGGAACTCGTTCAATAAGTAAACAGTTGCAGAAATACCAGCATAGCGGTGCATGCCTCCAACTCCTGTGTGCCTCGGAAGCTTTATAACAGATTGCTAGCAGGAAAATGGCGTCCATTGCTGTCGCTTTTCTGTCGTTAAACAGAATGGCCTGCTCATTTGGTGGATGGCCAAGAAGTGGGAGATTTAGCAGCGGTACCGAGACTCGTAAAATCGTTCATTATTTCTAAGGCTGGAGAAAAATATCGGGTAATGGGCTATTTTTTTCATGCCTGGAGTGACATATACTTATTAGGATTAGGGAATTCCTAGTAATAAGGCCGTTCGTTTTAGTTTTGAGATCCGTTGGAGCATCACGTTAGATAACCTCGCGTGTCCATGCGCTCGCAAATTTCTGAACTAAAATGGTAAGGTGACGCAAATTGTATGTGCAAATGTAATAGAGATTTGGAATTTTAATGTAACTCCCTTTTTGGGAACCTTAATAATTTGAAAATGGTACCATTTCAGTTTTCCATTTCAAAGTGACGGAAATTTACGAGCTTGTAAGCATCATACTTCTGATTTAACAAAACGATCCATTATTGCTTTGAAAAAAATAGCAAAAATGGCAGTGTACATACGTTTACTCCTCTTTTACAAACTCTTACCATGTTGAAGAGACAAACTATAATATTAAATAATAAGCATTAGCGTCGGTGGAATGCAATGAAAATGGTGTACTTATTAAGGAGTGAAACTGGTATAAATAAGGTGAAAAGTTGGTGATTCATGAAAGTATCGTTTGGATACTTTGTTAACGAGTAAAGATGATATTCCCGGTGGTATGATGTGTTGTGATATTGGGCGCGTCGAATCACCAAACACACAGAGAGTGTTGGGTGATTCAAGAGGAAAACGTAGAGTTAGTCGTGGTCGGATGTGGTCAGAGGGACTCTCAAGACGTGGATTCATACGAGCCTCAGGCAAGAGATGGGCATGTGTGAAACAGTGCATGAGTGGCGGGGGCTAAGGAAGCGTAAAAAGGGCAGGGCAGGACGGAGGAAATAAGTAGGAGAGAGAGATGAGGTCCTTGAAATGGTATAAAAAAATCAGCATTATCGATTTTGCAAACTCCGCAAGGGAACGGCGTGAAGGGCATGTACTTAAGTATGTATGCAGCTGTCATTTTGAATACCGTTATGGGCTGAAAGATTTCAAGAAAAAATTCGAAAAAATAGGGATAAAGTAGGGAGTAAGAAATTCCGACAGTTACCACCTGACCTGGGCTTTGTATGAGAGAAAGGGGAAGAGAAAGAATAGGCATTTTGGTCGACGTAAATGGAGGTCAAGAACGTGTGAGGAGCTGAAGGAAGCACGAGTGTTCTCATGGAAATGTTTTTCATGTTTTGAAGTGGTGAAAAAGTACGTGATATTTCTTAATAGTTTTCAAGAACAATGGAAAACCAACAGTTCATTCGTAGGCAACCAATTAATATTTCTCATCACTAATGGGCGATTTGGAATGATAAATTATAAGAAACTGTTTAGATGTATGTATAGTTATATATATAATATATATTATGTATAATATAGTATATGAATATACATTCAGGCCCTTGGTTGCATAAACCCTCTGTATATTCTAGTGTAAATTACGTTTCCTCGATAGCTCAATAGTGGTTAGAGCATCGGCCCGGCAAGTCGAAAGATCCGGTGTTCAAGTCCCGGTCAAGGAAATATTTTTGCCCTTGGGATCTGCTCGATTACGCCTTCCCCACCTCTCCTGTGTTGGTCCATTTTTGTGATCCTATCCCTTTTCCTTTTAGCTATTTCCATGATAGTAATATTTTTTAAGGTAATCTACCGGTTAAGGTAGGTTTTTCGATGGACACAACTACCAAACAAATATTTTATTACTCCTAACAAAACACAAAATCCATCATCCTACTCTATATCAGATAGTAATACTATATGTTATATATAACAGTATATGTATATATATAGGGGACGCTTGGCGACATATTAGACCGACGGATCTCAGGGTAAACTACGTTTCCTCGATAGCTCAAGTGGTTAAGAGCATCCGCCCGGCAAGTGGAAAGATCCGAGGTTCGAGTCCCGGTCAAGGAAATATTTTTACTCTTGTGATCCGTTCGATTCCGCCTTCCCCACCTTTATTGTGTTCGTCCTTTATATGTGTTCCTATCCCTTTTCCTTATATCTGTTTCTGTATATATGAGTATTTATTCGCCGTTTGGCGGGATTTCGTGTTTGAATGTATATATATAAATATATATATATATACACACTGGATATATATATATATATATATATATATATATATATCCAGTATGTATATATATATGTATGTATATATATATGTATGTATATATATGTGTATGTATATATATATATGTATATATATATATGTATATATATATATATGTGTATATATATATATATATATATATATATATATATATATATATATATATATATATATACATATATATATATACATACATACATACATATGGGTACTTCATTGGTACTTTTGAAGTTTCGTATTTTATCTGTTACACAATTAGTTTTATCGCTGTTAATGAACGATCAAGTCACTTCCATTCATTGATATAGATAAAGCTCTGCATTATTGATTAGTTCTGGACGTACACTTTTCTTAAGTCCGATGGGAACCTGAATTCTCCGCATCCGAAAGATAACATCAAATGGTGACAACATCGCCCCTATTTACTACAGTGTATCGAACTTTTATTTTTTTCTCAATGTTATTTTTTCTCATTTCTTTTATTTTCAACGAGGGGCAGAGGATGATACCGGTTGCATGTCAAGTTGCGCCAAAAGAAGCGTAGTGTATTCTTATCGATAGTATACACTCAGACTTAGTTGAAAATAATAAACTGAAAATTTCATTCACCTAGTCCATATTTGTTGGTCAGTCTGCTTGAAACGGAATTGCCTCGCGTTCGCTGATTTTTTTTTTCAAATCGAGAGATCAGTTCTGATTTTTTTTTAAATCGCGAAATAAATTTTTGGTGAGTGTCTCATTTGAATGGTTTTGACTGCGTAGTTCTCGCATGTTTTTTTTCAAAAAGTAGTGTGTCAAATGGCCAACATCCTCCTTGTCGGATGGCCGGATTGTCTGTTTAATCGCCTACCTGTTCGTGGGGTTATGCGATTCGTGATTTGCCTCGTCACGCGAGCGCACAGCAAGAGTCGACGCAAGCGCTCCTCCGCTTTCCTTGCGAGAAAGACGTTTTAATCGGGTGACCTCTTGTCGCATTTCGTAAGCGTAGGAAGATACTAACACTGGAATTTCCTTTTTCCTCGTTTCAGTACCCCTTCCTCCCTCCCTGCTACAGAGTGTGACTCACGGCTTGGAAATAGAAATCCAGTGCTCACAGCTGCGGGACCACAACAGCCATGCGAGATTTAACCAAATAATTGTCAGATATAGTGCAAAGAAATTGGCAATGGTGCGAATATAGTCAGTCATTTAAACTCAAGTATTTTTCAGCGGCAATCTTATGCTTAATGTGTTTGCAATGGAGGCTTTGTATTTCAGATAATTCATCAATCGTTATCTGTATTAAACAGACTATAAGAATTCCTTGCGCTACAAGTATTTATTAGGTATTATTTGTCGACCTCTTTAGAAAGTTTTCAATTTAACAATAGTTACCATTTCAATTTTTATTACAGGGTTGAGGGGATTCTATTTGGGAAGACCTTAATGTGCGATTTTCAAGTTTTTCTAAAAGTAACACTGTAATTTTGTATTAAAACACCTCTATTTGTGTGTATAATTGTTCACATGTTGACATAATCAGCTATTTTATTTCATTTTGAATAATTTTACCGTTTCTGTTAGTTTGTATTAATTTTTAGATAAAAATGGTTGCAGAGTTTTTTAAATATTTTTTGTCTGGTATACAGACCGTAAGCAATGATCGAAAATTGATACCTTGAGAGAAAAACGGGTTTTTTTTCTTAAGGTGTCCGATTGAAGCCTAAAAAATGCCTTATAATGATAATTAAAGTTGGAAAACATATCCATAGTGAAATATCCCTACAAGTCTCTGTACACTCATATTCTTATCCTTATATTATTCTTATCCACTTCCTTTTAAACAGAAATTTCACTAATAAATGAAACAAAACGATGCCGCGGCAATGGTTAATCTATGCAAAAATCCGACAAAATATTCAAAATTTCGCACGCGAAGAGGATAAATTTAGTGATTCAAGCGAGATACTCAAAAGTATGAACAGAATAAGAACATTTAATTCGTTAACCGCGTAGGAGTTTCCTATCAAGTCTCAAGGTGGTAGGTTGAGGCACAAGTAAAATTACTAAAAAAGACCAGAAAAAAAGGGAAACCTCGGAGCTGAATTTAGCGATTTTCTTGCGTAGCTGAAATTTGATGAGCCGGTGAGCATAAACAAACGCGTTAAATTAACAATGGCGGAAATATTACTCCTTTCGCTCTCTTAGTACTGCACACAGGAAGCGTAATGTCCCATCTATAAATTTCGCGGCACGCCTTAGTCGTCATTACGACACCCCGGTTGAAATTCAATGCCTTTTAGAGTACATAGCTTGACGTACCACCTCCCTACTACCCTGAAAGTCGGAAATGAACTAAGTATCTCCTAGGGGCGGAGTTTTCACGCAAAAATCTTTAACTTAGGCAGTTAGTGGGAGCCGTTGCCCGCTCTAAATGACCTCTCTGAATAAAAATTGACCCGCATCGTTGTAAACATTTTTTACAAAGTGTATATATTCGTTTTCTTCAAACATCTTGGATAACTATGTATTATTTATATTCTTACGAGAATGGACGGGAAAGGATTGCATCCTAAGAACTAGTTGACGTCAGTCTTCAAGTCACCTTTAGATCTCCTCGCTTGTTATCTTTCCTCTGCATGTCTAGTTGACCTTGTGATTAGTACCTGTCATGATTATATTGCAGGCAATCTGCCTGACGTGCATGTGCAACGAAGCTAAACTCACATGCTCCTGCAGGGATTTCGAAGCGTCATCATTAGCGTCACGACATCACACAATCACCTAGCGTTGCGGTATCATGCCAACGCTGGGGGTGTTACTTATTTCCACTCAAGTTATCTTCTTTTTTCCCCCCAACTATTCCCTTAATTTCCCATGAATTATTACCATTTATCTAATCGTTTTGCTCTCACTCCACTCCGTCCGTCTTATGTTTGTGGCATGATACCGTGGGAACCTTTCGAAAACTGGTAATTTTCGCCATTAAAGTTAAACGATCGGACGCCCGGGCGGTGTCCGATGTACTTATCTTTTACACCCTGGTGAAGATTAGGGAGAGGAAGGGAGCGGGGAAAAAATATGTTGCCAAAATGAAAAATGGAAACCATACGATTTTACGTTCAGTCTGCTGTGCACAGGCGATTTTCCCTCATATTACCCCAGAGGAAAACCAAAGATCCCATAGTATGCATGTACTGTCATGCTCTGCGGGTCACCCTATGACGGAGGCGTTAGGACAAGAGCCTGGCACCGCTCGGCAAGAGTGGTGAACGACTCCGTCGATGAACCTAATCTAAAGAATCACTCGGGTGAAAATGACTTTTAATGAAGCCTAGCATATGCGTTATTTCCTTGAAGTATTTGAATTTGGGAGAAGGCGACGTCGCCATGTGTAATCATTCCAGTGAAAATAACTCTTGTGCTATCTTATTTAGTGGCATGAATTCAATCAAAATATGAAATTAGGGTGACAGCGAAAGAAGGAATGTGCTATTGTGATGAAAATTTGGCTCTGTTGTGTGACAGGGGTGGAAAATTTTAGGTAAGGAGAAATCTTGTGTCACATTGACTATGAGTACTTATTATTATTATTTTTCTATCATCTCCAGAGGTGAAACTCCTATCCTTGCCATGATAAGTCTATGAGAAAGCTGCTAAATTTATCCGTCGTCTGTGTTAGTTCTACTGTTCAATGTTCAATCATGTAATTGAAACTTGGGCGATTGCACTGAAAATAACTCTCCCCTAACTTTAGATGCCGAACAAATTCTACGTATGTCTATTCTGGCGTGTGTGTGTGGTGTTTTCTCTTTAGGATACCTGTAAGTGAACATCTGGGTTAACTTCACTTAGGACTGCAACTACACCACACCGCAGGGAGCATTTCCTGAAGGGTGCCAGATGATTCGAATCAAATCCCGCTTCCAAGTTGGCAAGGTTTAAATTTGACTCTTTGGCTTTCGATGAACGTTTTTTGAACCGGAAGGTGAAAGAAATCACGCGAAAGGAGGACAGCATTGGGCAAGTTTAACGTTTGGGGGTCATTGCAAGGCCACGGTTGACCCTTCTTGGAGAATCATTCCGAGAAATCAGTTCCGTGCAAAACGGCTGATGGATGCCTAACATTTTAACAACGTCGATGTTGGGTTGACGCCGGGTTCCGCCATCGCCACGTGCGCTAGGGTTCTCTGCTTGTGTGACATAACCAACGCAGCGATGGCCTTCTTAGTAATGCGAACTGGGGAGAACAAAAGGAGAAAAAAGTGGTTCCTCAAGAATGGAAAGGAGTATCGTGTGGGATTAGCGAGTAGGTCGCAGGGTTGGTTTCGATATGGTTTCTCGCCCTGTACTAACGAAGTGCCACATCCCTATGTTTGCAGGCTGAAGCTTAGGGTGAATCAATACGGAAGCTAGGTTAGGAAGGTAGTATTTTCGCTAGATTAAATTAGTTTGACTACCTGTAAGTAAATAAAACCTGTTAATCCAGTGGGTAGAGTGCTGGTCTGCTAATAACTGAACCTGGGTTCGCTTTCCGGGGACGCGTGTGTTTGCATACCTTCAGCTTCACCGAAACTGTGATTTTTCGTGTTCCAGGTCATCCTTAGAAACCCCAGGTGGCGTAGGGAAGGGAACTGGACCCCCTGCACTGCTAATATGTGAATTCCACTCGCCGTTGGGCCTAGGACTAGGTGAAGATCTACTCTCGCCTATCAAACTGACCTTCAGATTGATGACTGTGATTAGCCGTATTTAACTATTTCAAACATATCAAATCTTCGTTTAGATAATCGGGTATCTTAATATTGTGAGCGATACGACGTGAGCTGTTTCAAGCCATAATATTTAAGATCTCTTTAAAAATATGCCAACGTATTGCATTGGTATTCAGGGTAGAAGAAAGCCAAACTATTTTTTTTAATGAATGCATTAATTATGTACGCCATGATGATTTGCTAAATAAGTAATCAAAATCCATTATTAGTATCTGAATCGCCCGTTTGAGGAGAGTTTCTGAGGGTAAGCCCGCCATGGCATTCGACAGATTTTTAGAACAGGAAACATAAACACGGGGTAACATTAATTTTGTCAGTAAATCAGTTCCGAAAAGAAAGGACGGGGAGCACTATTATGGCAGTAGTTTCTTCAGGAACAATTAAGTTTGCGTTCTACTACTCCCTTGCTCATTAATGGACTCTGCTTTAATTTGCGGTGTATCAGCTGAACTCTATATTAATCTGTCCCATGACCAAACGTTCAATTTGTAATCCCCTAATACTTCTCCGTAGTAACTAATGTCAAACAAATGCCAAGGAAGATTATTCCTTTGCAAACAGCCCCCAATTGGGAAAAGCAGGTCTGTCGCGAGGTTTATTTTCGAATCCGTAAAATGTTCGTCCCCGAAATTACCCGCTTCCCAAAGCAGAAATAAAATTATAATTGACTTTCGTCGACCAGTGAGCTCTTAAGGATCCAACTGTTATACTTTCATAAACCCGAATTTCCTCAAATATTCCTTTTCCGGTGACCTGGTTAAAACTCTTGCATTGCAAGTTGGTAGTTTTTGGGTTCACCAAGTTTTCGCGAAAATGTAGTCTTTTGGAGGTTAGTCTGCAACATTGGACATTCCTTTTCTAAAGTCTGTGCGAAGCTGGCAAAGTGTGCCAACGCTCTCCACGTCGCTCTCGCCAATCCGGAAACGGCTGGCTTGGCATGTTGTAGTGGTCCTAAAACCTGTTGCCCTCAGCCGGATGCATGCGATGGACGTGTGAATGTTTTACATTTCGGTCTCAAGTTTGTGGGAAAGTAAACGGAGCTCGAATTAGTTAAAAATGTGTGGGAACAGCGAAGTGAAGTCCTAGGTCAAGAAATAAGCTAAAAGCAGAAGTGGGTAGACAATCGATGCCGCTTCCATGAATCCTTTGCTTTAAAAAAAAAAAAAAAAAAAAAATATATATATATATATATATATATATATACACACACACACACACACACACGTATGTATGTATATATATATATATATATATATACACACACACACACACACACACACGTATGTATGTATATATATATATATATATATATATATATATATATATATATATATATATATATCGATTATACGGAAACACTCACACGAGCAGTATAATATTTGGACGGCACAATAGAACACAAATAAAATAGTAATATTTAAAAGGACACTCACATGGTAAATTGTTTAAGCTTTCGGCCTTCTCCGGCTATATATATATATACAGATACACACATAGATAGTTTCCATTGCAACAATTAGAGTGTATAATGTTAAATTTCTTTTTGCCCAGGTTGAGCAGCATCATGCTTGATTTGTTTTTATTGATACTTCGCAGCAAATGTTTTTTTACATCTTTGATGCCGTCATGAGTCGTTCTTTCTTTAAAACTTCTCTAACTTTGATAAATGGATGTTACGTTTTAATAAACAGGGCAATATTGTAAAATGCTTCATCCAAATATTTCCTCTATGGTTCGTTTAATATTTCATAGCGATGGATAACATTTAAATGGGATTGGTAGGCCTAATTTAGTCCAAAGAATGGAAGTTTTCGATCCTTGGAACGGAAATTGTAATGCATTATTGTTTTAACGAATTGAAGAGAGATGTATGAATTGTAGTTTATGTTTCGAAACGCACTGATTTATAAATAGTCTATACTCGGTCAGTATCTACAAAATCTACATAAAATAAGCATCTTAAGTGCGACTCGAGCCCAGGTTCCCTCAAAGGGAAGTCCTCAACTGGAAGACTAAAATTTTATGATTTAATGAAACGAACCAGTTATTGCATGATGTACACGTATATAGGCGCGTATGTATGTGCTATGATTTTTTTGTTTGTTGGCAAATATATATTCAAAGGCATGTAGGTCAGCATGTATTGGTGGTACTCTAAAATCCTTCGCCACACGTATTTATGGCGGTTAGCGGTATATTTTGTACATGTAGATTTGTAAAAGAGATCGCAATTTCAATCAAGAGTAAGTTTGAAAAGAGCGGCATGTATACTCTTGGGCACTGTATTTTCTGATCTGAAAGAGTAATTCTATTCGCTCTTTCAAATTCATCCAGGCATCATCTACTTATAAAAAAAACTGCTGGGATTTGGCAATTTTGGCCATTTTTTATGCTTCTAGAAGTTACTGCGCAACAGTTTTCCCCTGAAGCATCGTTATCCTGACGCTGCCGTGCATACATTGCACGAAATTTCCAATGGAATGCATTTCAGTAATTTGAGATATGATAGGAGACATCCCCCTCCCCCAATGGTCGTCCGTTCTGCAGGAGCGAGCGAAGCTCAACACGCTGACTTTTCACCTGGCTCAAGTACGCTGCATTGAGGTTGTTGGACGTGATCGAGTTTCAGACCTCAAATTCACATCCGCATCGCAAATTCCATTTGGAAAAGAAACTTCGCAATCGTATCGCTTTGATGTACGAAAGGGATGTGCGAGGCGAAGACGTATTTAGGATATGCTGAATAGACCCTTAAACCCCCCTCATCGATTGATCGACAATGGTCGATATTCCTGCCATGGAAGAAATTGAGAGATCTGATAGTCTTTTTTCCGTTCTCGAATTTTCAAAATCCAAGGTCGACGTGAGGTGAATGCCCAATAGGAGATCGGTATCGCGCTTAGAATTGGTAAATCAGAATCAGGCTACCGATGCGAATATTTTCCTCTTTAACAGTCGGCGCAGTTTGCCCTGTCTTCAAAACAGGAAAATATGAGAAACTCTGAAATGCCATGGAAATATAAAATGCAAGAGAATCCCTCTTTAACTATCGAAATTGGTGAGTTGTGGAGAGTTTAAATTTTCAAAAATTTTCCTTGACGATATTTTCACGTTTGTTACTGTTTTTAGTTTTTTTATGTGAACCAAAACTAGCATTAAAGAACTAAAGCTGGGCTTTATCAAGTGTAAAATCCTCCAATGGGTGAACTATGCCACCCATGGGCTAGTCGTCAGCGCGTCTGGTGGGTCCAGGAACGGTGGCCATGATTCGCGGTTTGCGAACCTTTCCCACGAGTGAAAACATTTGGCAACCCAGCGCACTAAATTACGTTGTGAGCACGACCTGAGATAGATTGAAATTCTCTCAGTCTATGCTCCGCCCACTACTTTCTAGTTGGTTCCCACTTCGTCACGTGAAGGTTAGCATTTCCTAACGCTCCCTCGAAAAGAAATGCGAGTTGCTCGTCTCCCACTCTGTGGTTCCGCGTTCGGATCCTATCGTCTGCAAATTTTCCGGTGGCATTCCTTTCGGTGAGGGGAGCAGTTAATTTAGCACAGTACTCGATGTAGGCAGTCTAGACGAACTGTCTGTTCCCACGGTTAAAATGCCAAGGGTATCCAGCGCCAGGTTTCCGTCCATCTTTCCGCGCCAGGTTTCGGTCTCAGCCCGCTGAGAAAATCCCTACGTAACCCCCGCTCCGTCAGCAATTTCTTGAGTAGCCCTCTTCGCCGTGTGTTTCTCACTGATATCGGGAACTTTATCATATGCCTCCGAGTGTGAACTCCTCTATAAAAACATCAAGAGCGATTTGAATGCAAATCACATCACCATTTATCTCGTTCTCTTTTGACAACTAAAAGAAGTTAGAATTGCTCTATGTTGTACCATTTCGGAGCGAACAGAAAATGCGACCTTTTTTTCAACCTCTCCTAGTCATAGTGCAACTCTAGTCCTTCGTGAAATCTCGACCGCTCATTCAAATTCAGCCAAATTAAAGAAAAAACTGCATAGATATGAGGTTTATATTCAAGGATCTGGAATTTTAAAGCATCATAATATTGATTGAAAAAAGTTTAAATTAAAAAAAATGAAATAGGTTTTTCATCACGGGGCGGGAAAAATAATTTTTTTTTCGTTTTTAATCTTTTATTTTTCGCATCGTCCGCTGCAATGCCCGCGGTGTGGTCTCTTGGGCGTCACATAAGACCCGGAAAGGGTGGGGTAAATATTTGTTCGTTCGAAAACAAAAAAAGAGCATGCTAGGAAGGCATCGGAGGAAAGGGGGAGGGCCCGTGGGAATCCGACGGTGTTGAAAACTTGAGTGGTCGGTCGTCGTGGGGGGGGGGGGGGCTAAGAAGGATTCGACGTTGCGCTGGGGTTTTCGACTTACGGGCGCGAACCGTGCCGAGGTATGTGCTTTTTTTCCTCAGAAGCCCCTTTGTTTGTGGATTAAGCTCTCAGGGCTGAAGGGGAGTGATTTCATTTGAGTTGCTCTGTGGGAGGAGAGGAAGAAAGAAGGGGGAGGAGGAAGGGAAGTGGTAGGACTCCAGGGTGCATAGAGTTAGGAGCGTGTTTTTATCGGAAACGGCAGCAGCATCTCTCCTCGTGTACGAGAGCCGAGGGAATCCTTAGTTGTCGTCTGGGGATTTTACCGAGAATTCGATATCCCTCGCTCCCCGGCGTTCACCCTTCGTGTCCCGAGGCGGGATTATCGTTCCGAGTGGGGTAAAGCAAGCCCCAAACCCTACTCTCTGCAAACCCCCCCTCCCCCACACACACACTCCTGCTCCCTCTTATCCCTCCCCACTTTTCTCTGGCCGTCCGCATGTTTGGCCGAAAACGTGGCGGCCGGTTTATTCCTCTTTTATTCCCCCACCTCCGTCCCCTGGAATTAAGGCGGAGTGTATCAGTTGAGAACAGCTGTTCCTGACTGCGGCCACACAAGCAATTTTGGTGCGATATCCAGGATATCATGCCCCAGTAGTTATCTTTGTTCTCCTTCTCCCGAGTTCACGGTTTCAGTCAGCTTCCTCCAGTTGCTCTGCGGTGAATAGGCTTTAAAATGTACCGCGGTGGTGTTTCAAAGATGTTAGCCTCTGTATTTGCCATTTCTATGGCCCCAAAAATGTTTTTTGTTTATTGCTGTTTTTTGAGCGAAATGAATTATTGCGTATTCGCTGAGTCAAACTTTTACTCGTGAATGTGTAACAAAACCGGCCTTGTCCAACAAACGTTTCAGTATGAATTGCCACAGCTGCAACGATGCAAACGAGAATTGAGTTGTCTTTAATAGAGCCAATACCCGCTACCGAGTGCGCTATTAACGGAATAATGCGTTGAGCAAATTTCTTTATTCAATGTGAAATTGGGATTAGTATATTTCGCATGTATACTATTCAGAGAACAAGAATGTAATAGCCGAAAGGTATGCGATGTTTGCATTGAAACACTACAATTAATTGGGAATAAAAAAGTACATATTGGGGGAAACCAAGGCAAAATAACTTATGCATCGTCAAGAAATACAATGCCACCTCAGGAAATTCGAAAAGATAGGTACGAACTTTAACATAAAGAGTAGCCCTGTAAGGATATGAAACCTGCTTTTTGAGGGAAGAGAATAAGCTTGAATGCTTGTCTTAAATACTTATTAGAAGTAATATGTTGGACTCAATGGAAGTCGGGCTTAGAAGTTTAAAATATGGCGAACGAAGATAAGACATTACTAGTAGACATCCGAAGAAGGCGTATAAAATATTTGATAGGTTGAAAGGATGTTATGACTGTGATAAAAGGTAGAATGATTGCTAAGCGAGGGTAGGGGGAAGAAGAGAATTGGCTTTTTGGTCAGCATGAAAGCCGGTAGAAATTACGAAGGAATTAAGAAGGAAATGATGCCGGGATAAGAAAAGGAAGATCCCGCGGTGCGTAAAAGTATATAATAGTGGTCGAGAACCCTTCACAAAATTACATGTAATAGATAGAGTACTTTGAATGACGGATTCGATGAGAATAAATTCCTGGTTTAGGGAATTGTCCAGTTTTCCAGTGAGAAACGCCTTGGAACGCCAATCTTGGGTCATTGCTTTGCTGATTAAGTCGGGCAATTTTTTCCACGAAATTTATGAATATGTTTTAGAGTTACACGCTGCAGTTAATGCATTTCCCAATAATTTGTTCCGACAAAATTTGGTAAAAAAAATTAAAGGCATGCGACCACTCTTGCGAAGAATTTTTCCACTTCGGTTTTTGACTTGATGATGTTTTCAATCACTCAATGGATGAAATTATATGCGGTACGTCCATTTTTATTTCCCCCAGGACTCCTAACGTTTCATATTAGAAAGTGGAGCAAACTTAAATTTTAAAGAGAACCTCATATTACTCTTTCCCACCCACCAAAATCCTTCTCCAAAATGGAAATTCTGATATGAGAAGTGCTCCTGGTGCCATTAAGTGGAACTCGGGTTTTTCTTTGTGCTTTAATTGTTGATAGGGACATTTTCCTCGAGGGTGATGTAGATCCTGTGGTTTTATAGAAATCCTTGCCAAAGATCTTGGCTTAAATAGTGGCCAAAAATGAATCGCTGTAAGCTGGAATTCCTCTTCATGTTGCTAATGCGGCGTAGTAGCCCAGTAGTAGTGTGTTTGGCTAGTCCTACCATATTTCCCTATTCCTACGCCGTATGATGCCTTAAGACCTCCTCAAAGGCCATAAGTCCTAAAATCATCACGTTTTGGTCTACCTGATCATAATAATGACCGATTTCCGTTTCGAAAAAGGGATAATTGATGATGGGGATTAACTAGGGTTGATTTGCGGAGGTTTGAGGAGTGCTTCAGTAGAAGGCTCTAGAATTAGAAAATGCTAAAAAAAATTGAGCAAGTCCCAGAATATTCTGAAACTTTCTAGATTATTTTCTCTAGGGCATATATATATATATATATATATATATATATATATATATATATATATACATACATACACACATTTATATATATGTATATATAAATACACATAGATATATGTGTGTACAAACACAGTAACACAGAAAAAATTATGTATCTATATACAAACACAGTAATCAACCCGAAGGTCGGTTTAGTAGGTGATGGCAGAGATCACCCAGTACTAAGCCGTATACGGTGTGTGAAAATTCACACATCATGGTAGGGGGGCCAGTTCCTTTCCCTGTGCCGGTTATGGTTTTCGAGGAAGACCTGGTACCTGAAAAATCACTAGCTTGGGTGGAGCTGCAGGTGCCCAGAGTGCCTAGCCCGGGAATAGAACCCGGGAACCCAGTCCAACGCTCTACCCACTGGACTACCGCGAACCATATATATATATATGTATATATATATAGTATATATATATACTCCAGTGGGTAGAGCGTTGGACTGGGTTCCTGTAAATGTCGTGTTTAAATGTATATATATATATATATATATATATATATATATATATATATATATATATATATATATATATATATATATATATATATACATTTAAACACGAAATCCCGCCAAACGGCGAATAAATACTCATAAATACAGAAACAGATATAAGGAAAAGGGATAGGAACACACATAAAGGACGAACACAATAGAGGTGGGGAAGGCGGAATCGAACGGATCACAAGAGTAAAAATATTTCCTTGACCGGGACTCGAACCTCGGATCTTTCCACTTGCCGGGCGGATGCTCTTAACCACTTGAGCTATCGAGGAAACGTAATTTACCCTGAGATCCGTGGGTCTAATATGTCGCCAAGCGCCCCGATTCTTTAGCCAAGAGATGGCGTCAGGGGGCTGTTTCACCCACCAAAGGAGAAATAGACAATACACAAGAGGAAAGGACAGTGGGTTAGAATTCATACAACATCATACAGCAAAGGAACAGTGCGTTTCGTGGCACGCATAGCCAGAAGAAAGAGATGCGCCACATTGGCCAAAAACACATTTAAACACGAAATCCCGCCAAACGGCGAATAAATACTCATAAATACAGAAACAGATATAAGGAAAAGGGATAGGAACACACATAAAGGACGAACACAATAGAGGTGGGGAAGGCGGAATCGAACGGATCACAAGAGTAAAAATATTTCCTTGACCGGGACTCGAACCTCGGATCTTTCCACTTGCCGGGCGGATGCTCTTAACCACTTGAGCTATGATATAAATTATTTTATTCGGTTCAGAATATTACAGAGTTTATTAGCATTATGCATAATATCAGGTCACAGATTATGGGTACATCATGTTTTTCTTTAGTATAAGTGTATACATGGATACATATATGATACATATACCACATACATATCCACTTGTACATACATACGCACACATGCATATCCACACGCACATACATAAGCATATGCATACAGACGCATACTCGTGAATTTGACCATTAACATTTAGAAAGAAAAAAAAAGAAAGGAAGACAAGGTCCACAGATATTAGGAGGGAGATTTTAGCTAGCAATGGAAAATTATGTATTGTAAGAAATTATCAACGGCAGGGTTGAAATTATCGATTCAATCAGTCATTCAGCAAAAAAAAAACTCTTCAACGATGGACGAAGTGTGTCCGACACCGGGTGGCTACCGGACATCACTTCCCAGAGTTCTGATCGTGGCTAGCGTCGCTCCGGTCGCGACTCGACCCCGGGCGACGAGTGCTTCGCCGTTTCCCGGGACGCCTCGTCCAACGGGTCGACGAGCGAGGACGCGGCATTTCGCCGCATCCCTCCCCCCCGGCCTCGTCCGAAGAGGTCGCCTGGTCTCCACGTAGAGCGGGTAACTCGGCAGCGTTCCACAGGGGGCCTTCTTCGAAGGAGCACCGCTGGGGGCCGCCAAGGGGCAGGACGCACCCTCGGGGAGGGTCGGAGTGGCGGACTGGGGCTCATCTGCGGAAGGGTTGTGGTCGGGAAAAATCAGGGGAGATAGTTGCTTGTGGTCCGTATCTTGAGAAGCGCTGGGAAGATCGTCGACACATTGACTGTCCTTAATGGGGAAAGAAGATGGGGTATGTGGGATTTTTGACATTGGGAAACTTGTATGCGGGTCGACTTCCGGGGTCGGTGACGCTTCCTTTACAGTCAATGATAAAGGGGTCGAGGGATGAGCTGTTGGGGACTGGAAAACATCGCAATCAGATGCATCCTCCTCACCTGTCACCAGAGGTTCTTGGGGTGTTTGAAACCCGTGATGCAAGGATTGCGTAGCGAGGGCGTCGATGGCGAGAGCGGGGGGAGGGGGGGCGAAAGACCATCCCTCCTCATTTGACGAGCTCACGGAGACGGGGGCTGGAGGTCGTGTGATATTAGGCGAGGTGGTAGGTATGTGAACCATTTGTAGAACGGTATTCGAGACCAGGAGTTTGGGTTTGTCTGTCCTCTTCTTTTTCGGTTCCCTTTCCTCCGTTGACGATTTTCGCTCCCGCTGACATTTCCCTCCAATTGAAGGGAGATGCGGGGGACCAACGGGAGCAGCCGGGACCGCACCCTCGATGAGTAGAAGCGACCGCGCTCTCTCCTCCACAGCCACTTCGGGCTGATCCATCTCCACGGCGGCGTTAGGGTTGGAGGGCATCATCATTGCCTCCACATAGCTCTTACCTCCCTGGTTCCGAGGGCAGGTCTTGCGCTCGTGGCCTTCTTGATTACAGCGGGCGCAAGTGCGGCGCTGACCCTCATAGATGATGATGGCCCGGTTGCCGCCGATGTGGAGGTACGAGGGGATATTTCTCTCGACCGTCATCCGCACAACCCTGGTGCCAGTAAGCACCCGCGCCATATTTTCTCCCTCCCACCTGTTCTCCCACGAGCGATGTATTTTACCAAAGCGTTGGAGCTCGCCTGTTATGTCTTCCAATGGGGTCTCCACGGGGAGACAAAGAACCCTGACATTACACGGGCTGCCGGAAGTCTCGTCAATTGTTATTGTCGTCCTCTGGTCACTTAAAGACGGAAACGGTAGTTTCCGCGGAGTATTGTCTAAAATCCTAGTCATTGTAGCTTCGGTTGCCAACTTCAGGAATATCAAATGGCGATTGTATCCAAATTGGATCGCCACTATCTCTTCGGGTGTGAGGCCCAGCGACTCTAACGTGAAGAGGTGGACCTCCAACGGGGTAGGGGGCTTCGCCTTCTCGTCAACTTGCAAGGCGAGCGTGTTTAAACGGCGCACAGCCATTTGAAGAAATCAAATTCAGCACACTAGCATGAAGAAGGAAAGCGCAACAAAAAAAAACGAGCACTTTAAAGGGAAATAAAACAATCACGAACGTTCCCTCCCCGCCACACGCACCCGGCGGTAGCAAACAAAAGGAGCCTAAGCTCTACACCAGGCGTCAAGGTCAGTCTTGATCCACTAAACAAAACAAAAGTACGGCCTTCCCGGCGGAAGAAGTCGAGAGTCAAACTGCGCGCTTCTTGATGAACTAGGCGGTCAACCGCCGCTCGAAACAAAACACGATCGGAACCTCGATTTCCGAGAGAGTCCGGCAGTGCCGCTCTCCAAACCCCGGCGACCGAAGCCTCGGACGCCGGCGATTTTAGACACTCGGTGAACACAGGCACGTCCTGCTATCAAGGCAGCTATCGAGGAAACGTAATTTACCCTGAGATCCGTGGGTCTAATATGTCGCCAAGCGCCCCGATTCTTTAGCCAAGAGATGGCGTCAGGGGGCTGTTTCACCCACCAAAGGAGAAATAGACAATACACAAGAGGAAAGGACAGTGGGTTAGAATTCATAAAACATCATACAGGAAAGGAACAGTGCGTTTCGTGGCACGCATAGCCAGAAGAAAGAGATGAGCCACATTGGCCAAATACACATTTAAACACGAAATCCCGCCAAACGGCGAATAAATACTCATAAATACAGAAACAGATATAAGGAAAAGGGATAGGAACACACATAAAGGACGAACACAATAGAGGTGGGGAAGGCGGAATCGAACGGATCACAAGAGTAAAAATATCTCCTCAACCGGGACTCGATCACCGGATCTTTTCACTTGCCGGGCGGATGCTCTTAACCACTTGAGCTATCGAGGAAACGTAATTTACCCTGAGATCCGTGGGTCTAATATGTCGCCAAGCGCCCCGATTCTTTAGCCAAGAGATGGCGTCAGGGGGCTGTTTCACCCACCAAAGCAGAAATAGACAATACACAAGAGGAGAAGACAGTGGGTTAGAATTCATACAACATCATACAGGAAAGGAACAGTGCGTTTCGTGGCACGCATAGCCAGAAGAAAGAGATGAGCCACATTGGCCAAATACACATTTAAACACGAAATCCCGCCAAACGGCGAATAAATACTCATAAATACAGAAACAGATATAAGGAAAAGGGATAGGAACACACATATGATGAGAGAGCCATATTGGCCAAATACAGCCCCCTGACGCCATCTCTTGGCCAAAGAATCGGGGCGCTTGGCGACATATTAGACCCACGGATCTCAGGGTTAATTACGTTTCCTCGATAGCTCAAGTGGTTAAGAGCATCCGCCCGGCAAGTGGAAAGATCCGAGGTTCGAGTCCCGGTCAAGGAAATATTTTTACTCTTGTGATCCGTTCGATTCCGCCTTCCCCACCTCTATTGTGTTCGTCCTTTATGTGTGTTCCTATCCCTTTTCCTTATATCTGTTTCTGTATTTATGAGTATATATATATATATATATATATATATATATATATATATATATATATATATATATATATATATATATACGAAATGCGAATGTTTTTTTTTAATAAACTGATGCGACCCACACTGCAGCCATACTCATAAATATATATATATATATATATATATATATATATATATATATATATATATATATATATATAATTATATATATTAATAAACTGATGCGACCCACACTGCAGCCATACTCATAAATAAATAAATATATATATATATATATATATATATATATATATATATATATATATATATTTATGAGTATGGCTGCAGTGTGGGTCGCATCAGTTTATTAAAAAAAAAACATTCGCACTGTGGCATTGGAGTTGTGAGATCCAGGTGATAAAAAAGTGGATTTAATTTTTTTCACATATCTGTTAATTTTAAATTGAAGTGTTTCTTATCACTGACGATAGGATTACATTCTTGAGCAATTTAGCGATAGTTTTACACGAACGAGATTTAATTTAATATGAGTTGCACGTCGAAATTAGAGTCAAAGTCGTGTGACGCTGCTGGTATGTTACCCATGTAATTAAGTTTAGCGATGCAGTTATTCTCCATCTTTTCAAGGCTACTATATGCTCGTTGATTCCCTCAAAAGATGAAAAAAACCTATATAATTTCCACATGTTCTTTTCATGGATTGATATTTGAGAAACAAGCCCAAGTGGAATGATATCCGGTAAACGAAACACAAGGTCAAAGTTAAACTGTAGTCGAAATTACTTAGGGTCTTGACTAAAGTTGTCGAGAAAGAAAAGGGGAGATACGTTATCCGGCTGTAAAATCTTTAAGGTTATTCATTGTTGCAAGATTTCGTATGAAAGTAGTGTTCATTGGCATGCTGGACGGATATATTCACTGCTTTGCAATCCTTCCTTTTGTCACTATAACCTTCGAAAGTAATTCTTTCAGATTCATTCCGATCACTCTTCCAGTGCTGCTATTCGGTGTTTGTGACTTGAATTTATGTTGTACCCCATCCGTAAAAAATTCCATATTTTTCCCGAAATCGGCGTAACCTTTGGTAACCTTTGTTTTTTTATTGTAAAACTCTGAATACAGCTGATCAGTGTGGTGGTTTCTGTGGTCTCACCCTTAGTTGATATTTGCGCGTCAAATTGGGTGTTTAATGGAGCCAACTAATTTCGACCACAGTTATCGCAATCGTATTTATAAATATGCAGGAGGTTGAGACTCGCTTCGGGTGGACAGCCCTAAAAAAGAAATTCACCCCTTTCATTGGTAATTTTTCGTTGGCGGAAGCATTTAGCAACTGTTAGAAAGGACCGAGTGGAAACGGCGAGGCAGAGGCGGAATCGTGCCTTTCTAAGCAAATCAGATTTCTACGCTTTTACAGAGGTGAGGAATGAAAAATGTGGCGAAACGGGATCCAAGGGAAAAATGCTAACGCAGCGAAGGCATACTTAAAGAGGTTTGGTGGGCGGGGAATCCGGAAACTCCTTTCGTCAAAATTGGCGTCTTCCGCAAATTCTAGCCCTACAATTTGCCGCAGTTAGCATTCCTTCGACCCCCTAATGACGATGAGCAGCCTGTTGTGGTAGACTCTACTTTTGTAGGTCAGTTTTCTGGCCATTTGTAATGGCTCTGTGACGATACCATTTAATAATGATGTCGAAAAATTTTCGATCTAAATATGAATATTATTTCACAGGAAATGGCCCATAGCATTTGTTTCAATAAACTAAGGTTTTCATTTCACTATCCTTTACGTATTTTTTATGAGATCGGGTGGTTATATTATAGAATTATCAGGTCTGCCTGTATATTCTTTACTACGTATGTACCATAGGCTTATTATGAATTCGTGATAAAAATGATTGACATATGATGGCGTCAGTGAAAAAATGTCGTTTCTCTGGCCACTGAACGGAATTATAATTAGGGTTTATAGCTGTGTTATGACGAGACGTTCGGGTGTATAACTTACAATTATGGGAACTGTTTGTTCTAATTAAAAGGAAATATCAGCGTTAATCATCACGACCACCTCAGAATTAAGATGTATATTCCTTATTTAGTCTCGAGGGTTGGCCGGACATATGAAGACATGGCTTCTCTTTATCACCATTTCGGAATTAAATCCATCGAGTAGCCATCGTTATAAATCAGCATAATTTTGGCCACTTAATGTGATGGGATGGCATCATTCATTTCAATTGGACTATTTCACCCGTTATGTGATATGTACCGCGTTACATTAAGTTACCCAAAAAACTTGTTTTGGGCTAAGAACTCAGTCGGGCATTAAGCTGCGTATTAAGATCTAGAATTGGTCAATTGTTGTGATGAACCTTGCGTATTTTTATTCAATATCGATAATGGAATAATTAAATGCATTGAGCATTGTCGAATGAATTTAAGATTTAATTGACCGACCAAAATCTCGAAGCTAAACCAAGGAGTATTTTAAAATAAAACTCCAAAGGATTTCATAAATACTCCGACTGCCTAGACTATTGCTTCGCAGATCTTATCAATAATTTGTCTGCTTAGTAACATCGAAGGGTAACGTCCTTAGGTGAACCTTGAAGAAAACACATGTACATTTTAGGATAACTAGTGTATTTTATGCATCATATCAACGCAAATTGATAATTCCTCATGATAAGTTTGGTGGCATAAATTATTCGAATTGAAAACTACGAGAAAAATTAAATTTAATGGCCAATGGGTGTATCAATCTTACGATAAGTAATCTTAAATATAAATAAATAGGTAAAGCATCGACCTGCGTTGAGTGACGCTTCCTAAAGTGGTGAAAAGAGAATGAAAGTGCTGGAGGAAGCGGGAAGGGAGTCGGTTACACAATGTGTGCGATTTATCCGCCGTGCCTCTTGCAGATTGATTTTTGCCGACCTAGGTCTCTCCGTTGTGTGGTTAATTTCCCAACTCCTTCGCTATGAACTCAGGTTCTGTGCCAGCATTGGCCGTGGAAACTCACTTTCCGTTTTGTTTACTAACTGAAGAGATCTCCTCTTAGGCCGCTATGGTCCGTTTATGACCTCAAAGTAAATAAATAGAGTGTCCTGTGGCGGCGTCCGGAAATAAAACTTCAGCTCCCGGAAGCTCCTCTACCGGCGTAGTTTCACCGCTCGCTTCTACGTACCCGCCCACCCGTCCGTCGAAAGCCGGTCCGTTTTGAGGGGGAGGTGTTCCGAAGACGTGTGACGAAACGACCGCACTCCAAGCGTGTGTGTCACGCCGGCTGGTGCGTAAGAGGAGAGAACTTGCACTCAAATATTTCGTGAGGAAAGGGGTTTGAAATATTCTCCCGGCGTGGGCGCGCTGTTAAGCGGGTCGAGTGGCATTTAAAACGTAGTTGCTCATGCTGGCAGTAAGTGGACGCTTTCGGTTAAAAACATATATCCAGTGCTTAATTCGACCATTCTTGCAATTAAGTTCCTAATCCGACACGTTTTTCCTTAAAGAATCATTCCGGTCTCTCTGGTGCCTCAACAAAATGTTTGAAATTCCATTAAAGTCGGGGGATTTATATGTCTTTAATGTGGACAAAATTAATTTGGCGGCCCCCTCTTTCCCAAAACGAATCAGAAAAATTATAATATCCTGAATTGATGTTATTTCAGGGAATATTTTACCTTATAGTGACATTCTCCCTTGATCTTGCATGCTTCTTTCTTCGTTTCCACTTTCGTAATTTGTCCTACTGGTCCTTTTCTGATCCTGAGGCAAATATATTTCTAGTCTAAAGAACATCTTGAATTATAGTTACCCACGACTCTTTTGGTCTACCGCTTATGCCCAAAACGATTCAATCCTCTCTCATGTGTGTGTATGTGTTATATATGTACGTATGTATGTATGTGTATATATATAGATTAATATATATATATATATATATATATATATATATATATATACTGTATATATATAGATGTATATATATATATATATATATATATATATATATATATATATATATATAAACACGGATGTAGATTTGTAGAATATAGAGACACATAGAAAGGACACTCACAATATGTTATTTGACGTTTCGACAGCACGGCTGTCGTCTTCGTCTGAGTGCCCTTCGTGAGTGTCCTTTCTGTGTGTCTCTATATTCTAAAAATCTACGTCTGTGTTTTTATATATTTGTGCGTCGCCGAAGAGCGTTCCATTTCGAAGATATATATATATATATATATATATATATATATATATATATATATATATATATATATATATATATATATATATATATATATATATAAATTTGGTGATTCGCCTTTCGTTCAGTCTTTCAAAATCACCTAGCCAGCGATGCACATCTACTCGTCTCTCCCCGGTGCATCAAATCCCGATTCTTTCATGAACCACTGATCCCTTACCCTCTCTCGCTTATTTTTACCGAAACATTCCTGAACTACTCCATGTTCACCTCATGGAAATTACATTTATGTTAATAAATACGAGTGATGAAGATAAAAGCAAGATCCGAGCCGCTCTGTCCGCATATCCGGTCCATACTGCGAGACAAGCATACAATGGAGGCGTGTGCATGTGGGTGGTGGCTACTGAGTCTAGAATAGACTTGGGCAGATAGCGGAAGCGAGGAGGAACTCAAATGGAACTGTGCGTTATGATGCTGTGTGCATAAAAAATAATTTTCAATAACCTTGCTTGAAATATTCGAAATAATATTACGAGGCATATATTTAAGTTTATTTTGCTTCCCCACAATAATTGAAAACTCTGTGAATAGTGGGTTCACCACCATCTGCTCGTAGAAATATGGTGGACCTTGCATATTGTTTTAGTTTTGGTGAATTTTTCAGTACAGAACACATTCCAAAAGGTTAGAAATAGTTCCTAAAACTTGGGCACTTAGCAATTGTAGGTGGCTGAATTCGTTTCCTTCCCATGGGTTTTTTTAAACTCATCTTTCCACGGTCTAGATTTAGTTAAATCATCTGCCCAAATACTTCGGTGATTTTCGTACCTCTGCTCCATCTTTAAATTCCAGATGTTGAGCTTGTTGAATGATATTGTGACTAACCTATAGAATTTTACGTTCAAGGGTTTCCAATCCTGTTCCTAGTAGTAGTATTTAGGGGAGGCGACCGAAATTTGCGCCATAAGGGAAGGAGAGGAAAGGATGAAGGGTGGAGCGAAACCCGGCGTCGACATTAGCCTACTCTTTACGAAAGGCGCCAAGGGGTCCGCAGCATAACGTCCCTTCCGACGGACGGCGTACTCACTCCAAGTGCCCTCCACAAAGCGCCTCATGTAGGGATCGAGATACCACTGAAAAATATTCAGCACCGCCGGGATTTGAACCCCGGCCCTCTGGGTGGTACGATAGCCACCGCATCATCTCGATCCCCTTCTGTTCCTTTTTTAGGTTTGCCATACCACCACATCCATCGTTTATCATATGGCAGACAAATTTGTTGACCATTATTCTCGCTATACCATACATATTACAGAATCGCGCGCAGGATGCTCTCTAAAACCGCACACACAAGAATCGTTACACACTGAAATCATTACGGAGAAGTAGGTCGCTCCGTAAAAAAAACGTGTTATGAATTTCGAACTTATTACTTACTCGTGGTTTTGTTCGCGAAAATTCAGTAATTTGCACCATAGGGAATATACAATACTTGTAGTCTTTGCCTTCTCGGCACCGTGGTCCCGTTTCTCAAAGCTTTAACTGAGGATTCTTGTCCTTAAGGACAGGAGTCATCAGTTTAAAAGTCCTTGTAGTTTGCATACGGAGGCTGCCGGGGGTAATGAATGTGGCAACTCTTTTAATCTTCCAACATTAAGCAGTATGTGAATTCGAAAGTTATGTATTACATTTAAGACTTTTCTGAGGACTCGTGAATTGACTGTTCGCTTTGAGAGACTAGTCCCCCAGGGTCATGCTACCTGAGAGCGGAGTGATTGGTATCCAAACACTTGGGAGGACTCGTAATTCGCGCATTAAAATAAATACTGATCCACATGGAAATATGTACCGGTCAGGAGGGGATATACGATATTTTTTCGTTGAGTACTATATTAGGTGAAACGTTATTTCATTAGACAAACGTGAGCTTCTACGACAGTGAGCATTCATTGGTGACGTTCTTGGCATTCATTCGCCACCTTAATCACCTTCACGCTGCTCATTATTTAATCCTACGGTGGGAATACTTTTAACTGGAACCTCGCCACAAATGTGGATGATGACACAAAGTAAATGTCATAGGAAAAAAAAACTCGTTGAAATCACCCGCGAGGAATCGATGGATATAGTCTCGTTTTCGTCCCCGCCGGAAGTTTCGAAGAGCGTGCATTTTCGCATTCGTGGGGGTGGGGATAGTGCCTCAATAGGACAACAACAAAGGGGCCGTTGTAAGGGAAATGAATGGCCGGGAGGGAGGACAGGGAATTGAAAAGTCTGCACCCGCCCGCAGTCGCAACTGTGCGGCAGCGGGGGGGGGTGGCACCGCGCGTCCCGGGGGGAGGCGGAATTACGCGCTCTTGCCATGGTATGCAATTCAAGGCTCCCACGGAATTGAACTGGCTCCAAAAAAAAAACGTCCGAGACAAACCTTTTGTGAGGTGAACGATGCGGGTACCTGCAAAGAAGGTGTGCGCGCGTTACGTTTGTCACTTTATTTTATTTTTTTTCACTGTGGCATAATTTTTCTCAATCAGTAAAGTTTGAATGTCAAAACCATACATTCGCTCAAAAGCATTGCTCCCTTGGTGAAATATCTTTCGTGGTTTTCTCATTCAATGATGCTGTGAACTATTCTCGTGTGCTTTTTGGTTTTAATTCCGTGCATACCTACGAAAGATTAGTTCAAAACACTCGCATGTATGTACTTTCCCTCTCTCTCACTCGGTTAAACTTGGCGATAGACTCCACTGTACTTTATTTTGGTTTATCGTTGATGAAATACTAAGGTAGAACGGAAGATCACGAAAGCTATCGAGTTTTAAAATGTACCTTTTGGTGAGATTTACCTTTCACTTTCGCTACAACCGCTTTTTGGTCATTTAAAGGTCTTTAGCGTCACGCGATTTTCTTTCCCGGAGGATTCTCACGAACTGTACACCACCGGTTGTTATGGAGTCAGATATCAACAAACGACTGCAGATCCTGGAAGCGACGTTGCCATTTTCTTTACTCTCGGACTATGGTTTGTTCGTTCTTTTTTATACCAGAGCTCCACAAAGTTTTTCAAGTCAATGCGTCGTTCTACGACGTGTGCGATCGATTGAAAGTTGACGTACGACATGTAGGCGGTGTATTATTAATAGTACGATCGGTAGATGAAGAGTAAGTGCACTCGCGTTCCTCACATTCTTGAAAGCTCTCGTGACTCAAAATGGCACAAAGTAACTTTAATCGAGAAGGCATTCGAAGAACTCGGCCCATTGTGCAACGATTAATTCCCTGCTCTCAGAACTGGGTTACTTGGGAGATCTCCTCAGCGATAATTGGGAGATGCCAAGGGGGGGGAGGCTCTCGCTATCTAACATCGGCCTGAATTCCTTCAGCTCCACCCCTTTCGTGTGCGGCGGGTTTGGGTCCGTACCTTTTGCCTTCTCCAAATCTAGGCAGGGCCGTCCGGAGAACCGATCCCCGCAGCTTGACGGCGCTCTTCCGGGGCGAGGGCCCTGGTGAACCGCGTCTCCAGCCTGCAGAGGGAGAAGGCCAAAGCAAGCGGGTTTTCTTTTCTCCAGCGGAATCATTGACTCTACTGTCCCATCCCTCCCCTCTCCCCTTCCCCGGCCGCGAAAGGCTTTCATTCACGTCGCCGTGGACGGACGAGTCCTTCAGGAGACGCTTCAAGGCCTCGCCGTCTCTCCCCAGCCGTTGCTGCATGCCCTCTCGGAGCGGAATGCCGTCCACCCATCCCCGCCCACCCTCTCCTCCTTTCTCCCCTTCCCATCACTTCCCCAATACCGCCCGCATGCCTCCGTGCATCCTCCACATCATCTCAGCCATCATTCCCTGGAATGTAATAATCACATTAACTCCGTGGGAGCGTCATTTGGGTGACGTAACGTTCTAGGAGGTCGAAAAGTGTGTGCGAGATGGAAAGGGATGAGTGAGTCCTGTTTGTTTTTTTATTCTCTTCATTTAAAAACATTTTCGGAGACGAGGGCCAAGATTTGGTGTTACCGTCGAGAATTCTTTCGTCCAAGATGACCTCGGTGATGCTGTCAGCGTGCGTGAAACCAGTCAAAGTTTTTGCATAAGGAAGGGAGAGACTGCTGTCATCAACATTTTCCTTCTCGTCTGCTGTGAGGGCATAAGCCACCCATTTGTAAATACGGAAAGGCCACAGCCGTAAACATTATGAGGACTTGGGCAACCGGTGAAATTTCTGCTGGTGAATTCCGTGTTTTGCTCTCGCTTCGGAATGTTGAAGTCGAAACGGAAAGAATTGAGCCTGTGCGTGTTCACTTCATTTTAATGTGAAATTCATTGTGTGCTTGTTAATGATGCCTCTAAATATACAGGTACTTTTACACACCGATTGCTTTAGTGGCAAAACTTGCGAATATTAAGGAACCTCTTGAGATACCAAATTGACTTCGTACAGGTGATGCTGCGGCTGTTTTAAAACGGGTTCAGAGTGTGCTTTCCATGAATGGCGAATTGATTTTGTTTTGTAGTCCCTACGCTCCCAAGTTTTTATATGTTTCTCTAAGTTTATCGTGGCCTGACGGGTAATGGTGGATGATTCGGTGCATGAAGCGCTGAAAAAGTGAGTTTTGTGAGGGAATAACGTAATATATATATATATATATATATATATATATATATATATATATATATATATATATATATATATATATATAAATGCACGTATTACGAGTGTGAACAGCAAAAATAAGGGAAATATCTACGGAAAATTGATGAACAGGAGAGAATTGCGGTTAGTATTTAATTACGGTTGAAGTCGACTCCTGACATAGTGCATCCAGTTAACGTTGGTCGTGTTAACAGCCCTCGTGCCCTCAGTGGAGACTTGCATAAGGGCGCGCTCACACTTGAGCACGCGCGTCCAACGAATGGTCCAAGCACGCCGCCCCCCGGGCACTGTCTTTGCCCTCCTGTCGGGCAGACAACCGGGCATCGGTGCACGAGGGCGTTCCGTGTGATACGCAAATTTAATGCGACGGGTGCCACTCCCCGTCGGTCCACTGCTACTTCCCGCGGTGCGTCGTCCTACTCTTAATGCGTTAGAGGCGTCGTGCCCATGGTGCCGCATTCAGGGGAATGAATATTCGAGCGAAAGGGTTCGATAAGAGATGTTATTTCGCGCTAGCCTGACCTCGCAATGTCAGTTAGGGACCCCGCCCAGGAGGACCCAATTTGGTAGTCAATCAAGACATTAAGGGAAAAAGTTTCCCGTTTTGTGGAGAATTGTCGTGAACGAACAGAAAGCATCACAGCAGCATTGGATATACTGCGTCGTGGGCCAATAGAAGCACAAGAATTGTATGCATGACTCAAACTATTGGATGAATGGACCCCATTCAACGCCGACAGAGAGAGGCTATTCTTAGCCTCCCGTCAGATCGGTAGGCGCTAAATAACAATGAGGAGTTTAGTGAAATTGACTGCCGAACAGCGAAATGAGGAATCTTTTATCCTTCTCGGCCAATTCATGACCACAACATTAGGAAAAAATGGCGTGCAACAATTTCAAGTGAATCGAAACTTTCCGAAAGTAAAATCCTACCAAAAATTTAATAACCATCAGTTTGTTATCCTTATGGCTTATGACCCCACTTTCTTGTCCATCCCTAATGACACAAATGACCACCTCCCCTAAAACTACAATTACCCTTTTCAAAATGCCCTCTTGGCGACGTGCAGGGTAAGATGTAGAGTCACCGGAAAAATGAGTCGGATGATAGTAATTTGACTGATAGAAGCATGAAAATCTTGGCTGGCATATGTAATTTTGGCTGTAATTTATCATCAAATTCAAAAAACTATTGGATTTTTCTTAGTGTTATTTTTAGTAGTATCCCTAATACGGAACGTTTTTAATCTCCCCTGAAGCAAAGGAATTGTCTGGAGAAATTTCTTTTGTTTTTCATTGTTTGAAGGAAACACCAGAGTTTTAATTTCGGTACGCCTGCAATTGCGAATGCCTTTTCATGTTATCGATTTATTTGATATCACACACATTGTATTTTATTGAAATTTGTAGTGCATACAATCTCATGCCTCATTCTTATGATCTCTCAACAAAGACAATTGTTATGTTTTCTCAAACTTATCGCACTGGGAAAATTCCGATAGGCCACTGCGGCGACGACCTTGAAAAGGTTTGAATTGGAATTGAAAAATCGATTTGAAATATGCATTGGCCTTCCTTTAATTAATGAATGACCCCCAAAAACTCACATTGTATCGAGCACGCGACGTGTTTTGTATTCCCCTTTCGAATGGCATTGAAAGTTTTATCGCGTTGTTCGTGTGGAAGGGAAAATTTCGAATTTTGATTTACCCTCACGAGAAATCGAATCTGCGATGGAGAATTTTTATTTCTCAGGGCTCTGCTTTGATCCCCAACCCCCCTTACCCTGTGCCGCACAGATCACGTAAAATCCCCGTTAATGAAAGGTTACATTGTCTGCCGCAGTATTTGAATCACACCCATTGAATTATTATCGGCAGTTAAGGGTCCATGTATTGGTTAGCTCATTTTCTCTTGGTTAGTCTCGCCAGTTTTCATTGTTATTTATTTAATTGACTCTTTGAAGGCTCCCATTGCTTTGATGGCTCCAATAATGTTATCAAATAGACTAGCCAAAAATACATCTGCAAAACAGGGTATTCAAAATATAAGAAAGGGTATTAGTGGTCCCGATATATTTTACCGTTGCTGTTACGACGATAATCGCCGTGAAAATGAAATCTACGTGTTTTTTTTAGACTACTCGGGACTTCATTTAAAATCTGCATCGTTGACGATACGGATTTTCAAGGTTGATATTACATCTGGAATTTTGGGGAGATGCATCAAACTCTGAGAAAACTAAGTTGAGGTTAGATTTGAACGGCGATCTCATGTGGCGACGCTAATTCCGTTGAAAGCATGTTGTCATCAAAGCGAGTAGTGATATCCGCAGTTTAGATTTTCGCTTATGTTAAATTAGTTATTATAAGAATTCATCGGCATCGGCTGATATCATTTTATGTTTAAGAGTCTGTAAATGTATTTATTTCAATGCATGTCTTTTCAAAGTACTTGAAGTTAATTGTTGAATTAAGTAGGGAATTGTGCTAATCGTAAGTATACGTCAGTTTGTGAATGCGTTAGCTATGTTGATGAACCGTTCAGTCTGTCCAAGTTTCATTGAATTGGAATTTTGCGGAAGAAGAGCGTGGTAGCCCAGCGAGTAGAGCGTTAGGCTGCTGGCCGGGGGGGGGGGTCCGAGTTCGATTCCTGGTGACTGTGGACACCATCTGCTAGGAACGCCACCCAATCGAAGTGATTTTTTCGGGAACCTGATACTCTTGGGAAACCTCGATGCCACAGGGCAGGGAACTGGTTCCCATACCCAGAAGCCTTAAAGTGTGAAAAAAGCGAAGCTTTCATAATTCGTAAGAATTTAGTACGAGGTAAGCTCTACTCTCACCTATCAAATTTACCATAGGGTTCATCTCGAGTGCTCGTAACCACAACAATGGGAAATGCAGCGTACGACAATTCCAACTTCCCAAATGCCATTAATCGCCAGTCGCCAATTACTCTAATGGCTGGCGACCTAACGCCCCCATTTACCACACGCCCTCTTGGCGGCTCGACAGGGTGAGATGTTGACGTAGAAGGCTGGAACGTCATTATTTCAGGTTGCCCGAATCACCAGCCGTCCAAAGGCTCGGGGAAATGGGCGTGGGGCCATTGGACGAGGGTGGGCAGAGAGGATGAGTCAGGGGAAGGCGTCTGTGCGTGGGAGCGAGGGGGAGGGTTTTTTCCCTGAAAGTGGTGTGGGGGGGGGTGGCGGGGTTCCCTCCGGAAGGGACCCTGAGTGTACTCTGTGCCACGCAGGGGTTGAGCTAGAGGTGGGGGAGTGGCGGTGAGAACGGGGATGTTGAAGAAGAGGTTGTGTGTTTATTTTTAACTGCCAAAACCTCGCATTCAGGAAACCTCTTTTTGTGTGCGCGGAGCGGGGTGTGGGCAAGAGGAGAGTGGCTCAATATCTCACGCGCCATGAACACCTCCGCACATGCTCAGCGGAACTTGCGGAATACCTGCGGTGGAAAATGGTTTGGGATTTCCCCTCGCGAACACATCTCGTTCCCGGGTAGTAGTTTTCCGGTAGACTTGACGATCTATGCAGTCTCTCTCTCTCTCTCTCTCTCTGTGAAGATATGTTTATTCTATGTATATAATTGTATTTATGCATGAGCAAAGCCGAATGATTACTGCGAATTACGAAAGTGTTGCGAAAGTTTTTAATGATTTTTAATACGAGTATGGAATTCAACTATCGATCTAATCGTTAAAAAGCAAAGACTGGTGTAATTGACTATCCGTCGGGTGAAGTAGTATTGTCGAACTAATGATGACTGGAAAATTTAGCAATTGCTTCATTCAGCAATGAATTGTGAGCGGACACTTTTCTTGCGAGACATAATTATTGGGAAAACACAACTTAGCCAATCATTTGAGATTTAATTAGCCTCATAACTGTTACCATCATCCTTCACCTCCTGATTTTCACAAAGCTCAGTATTATTATGCGAAGTCATCATCGTAATTTTAATATGCACATAAAAAGAGGGCGAGGAAGATAATATATAAGGGCGAAGAATATCCAATTACGGAACCCGTCTGTAAAGCATCGGTTATCATGCTGTTGTTGCATGTAATGCTTTCGGTGAGATCTGAGGTCATTTCACCATTAAGAATAGGTGAGTAAATATGTCAGGTGGAAATCTCTAAAGTTGAGGGAATCAGGTTTATTTTGTGGCAAGGGTCCTGGCTTCCAACCAAGGGTTCGAATCCGGGCGGTGGGCAGGATTTTTCAGTGATACCTCGATCCTAATAGGCATTGCTGTGTGGAGGACACTTCAAGTGGAGTAAGTCGTCAGTCGGATGGGACGTTAAATTGTGTGGCCCCTTGGAGACTTTCGACGAGAGTAGGCTAATGCCGATTTTGGGTACTTCTCCACCCTTCCCGCTATCTATAACAAACTACCCACCTATCTCTAATGGCACGAATGAGCCGTCGCCTCCGTAAATGACCACTACTACAACCAGCACTCGAAAGTTAAGGGGTTAGAGGGAGGAGAGAGTCTACCTGACATAACCGTCGATACCGTCCGCAGTGTGACCTCCCAACCAGCAGAGTAGGTAGTGATCTATGAATGTCCTCCACCCACCGTCCCGGAATTATAGTGAAAAATCCTCCAACGCGGGAGTTTGAACCGGGAGCTCCCGGGTGAGAAGCAACCGCCTACACCACCGCTCGCCCCGCCTAAGCGGACCCCTTAGCGGAATGGCTTCCAGAGGCATGCAAAACAGGTCAACATCCCGTACCGTGGGCTGTGTACTGCACTTCAAAGTGCTCTCCATGCGACATCCAAATCAGGATCGCCATCGCACCTCCAGAAAATCCTGCCGCCACCTCCGCGGGTCTAGAAACCTCAGTTTTTGGCGCGGGAGGTCACTCGAAGCCACGAGCGTGTTCTTTGATTAGAAGTCCCTCTTCGTTCATCGAAGACACGTCCGTCAACTCCCCGTGAGGTGTCGGTGTCGTCCTTCAGTTTCCTGCCCACTTCCGTAGTGGTAAATCTCAATGGTACTCGGGTTACTATTAATGTATTTCCGTACTGTTGAACCGGAAGGTTAGATGAGTTGAGTACTGGCTTCCCACCCCAAGAGCCTGGGTTCGAATGCCGGCGACGGCAGAAATTTTCGGTGCTGTCCGAAGACCTATTTGGGTGCCGTGTTGAGAGCACTTCAGTTATATTAAGACGTCGGTTGTGACGTTTTAATTGTGTGCACTCGTGGCGTTTATCGTTGAGACCATTCCCAGTGGCGGGTGTCTCTCAACCCTTCCCCCAATCCCTGAAAATCCTACCCCTACCAAATTATCCAGCTATCCCTAATGGCACCATTGACTGCAGCTGTTGGTCACCTCCCCTAATGACTACTGCGAGACCATCAGTGATTCTCCAATTTCAAAGCAGTACCCCTCGATTTCCTATCTTTGACCCGGACCATAAGGACACGAAATGATTTCTTCACATGTAATATGCATAATTTGACCCGGAATCTGTCGCAACGAGATAAAGAAATTTATCTCGCAATACACGACTGCTCATAGTCACACCATTAGTCATCGAAGAGTTTCCGGACTAGTCCAAATTCCGCTCTGTTGTCCACCAGTCAAGTTTAACGTGAATAATGGAATTTCACATGTAAGTATAGGTTAAGCCAAGTAATTTTCTTACTGAAAATCATCCGTAAGAATGCATGTTATTTGCTAGCAACCTTTGTTTATAATGACATATTTTCCCCTATAAATTAGCTCTGTCGAAGTCGAGACGCTCAATTCCTCGGCGTTCATTGTCTTAGGCCACCTGCCGTAGAGATTGGTGATAATAAAAATAAGGAATCGTTTCCCGGATTGTCATCTGATTGGATTCACTGAAAAACCGTAATTGCAATGTAGCTTTAAGGTGATAAATAAATAAAAATCGATATTAATCCTGGGTGTAAAAATTGAGTTCGGATTGGGTTGTATTTTTCTTGGTCTTCTAATTTAAGACCGTACTACTGTTGGAGGGAGGAGTGCGAGGCATTGTTCTTTTTCCAAGGCTGTGGGCGTGCAAAAATTCGGTGATCTCATAAGAGAGGGGCGGTACAAAGTGATTATCAAAAGAGGGTTTACAGTCCACCCATTCAAAGCGTAGCGGACAGTCTCGAGCTTTAAAATTGAGTTTCAAAGGATTTCAATGATAATTGATAAATAAGATCGAATCTCTGCAGTTCGTGTCAAATCGAATGTAAAAAAGGCTACTCTCAAGCCCCCCGTATGGGCATGCCACGGTGTGTGGCAGGGGTAGGTTCCACACCAGGCATGCGATTTCAAAATCAAAGATAATCTAGATGTTGAGAACTAATGAAGAAGTTATTTCATTCTCCCCATAGAAATTATCTTGAACAACAGCTTACATACACAGCGGTATTTAAATTTCAAATTCAATTCTGCACACGAGAGTTACCTTCTTGTTATGACTATAATTCAATTTAGTTATACGAGGGTCATCCGGAAAGTAGTACCCGTTCGTGAAATAAAGACACAAAAGTAAATATTAACAAACATAAAAAATTTTATTTGAAAGAGGATACTTTAAACTACTTCTCAACATAATCTCCAAGCAAATTAAGGCATTTGTCATAACGTGTGACAAGTTTCTGTATTCCTGCTGCATAGTCCTTCGCCGCCAGCTCATTGAGATACGCGAGGGACCCATCTTGCACAAATTTTTGCATAATGCAGATGGTGTTTAACAATTTCATGAACAATTGTTCGAGAAACATTGGGAAAATGCTCACAGATGTCATCAATTGTGACGCGCCGATCGTTCCTCACGAATTCGTCAACTGAGCTCACCAGTTGGTCTGTAATGACAGACGGTCTCTCCGAACGCTCATCGTCGTGTGTGTTCCCCCTCCCCATGTTGAAGTTGCGACACCACCGCCGAACAGACGACTCGTCCATTACATTGTCTCCATACACCTCCTTTAATTGGCGATGAATATCACATGGGCGAACGTTTCTTGCATTGAGGAATTTAATCACTGCCCTCACTTCACAACTGGCGGCGTTCTCAATTTTTTTAAACATTGTAAACAATCACAGAAACAACACAGGCAATGCTAGCGTCACGCAACTTGGCTCAGAGAAGGCAGACAAGCCACTGAAGCTATCTGACCTCGTCCAGCGGCTACTCGCGTCGTCAGCACTTCATGCGGCACGAACGGGTACTACTTTCCGGATGACCCTCGTACATGATGAAGGTTTCACGTTTAGATAAATTTTATGCAAATTATTTCCCGAGTGAATCCGTCAATATCCGTCGATTGTTCTGATAAAAATTGACATTTAAAATATTTTTTTGCAGTTAATCGATTAAAATATAACGGCCCCAAAGTATTTTTGTGGTACTTATAATCGGAACGAATCGGACTCGAATGTGATTCAGGAGAAGTAAAATGCATTTAGATCAATATTATCGTATTAAGTACAGAAATAGTTTTTACAACGCTCTTTCTTTCGAGCGAGTCGAGTCGGAGTGGTCAATCTCTGCATTGCGGCGGTTTGCCGAAATATCTTCCGTAAGTCTCGCCAGCAAGCGTTTTTTTTACTGGGCGATTTCAAGATGTCATAATGGTAGAGAGACAAAGAGATGTATGTTATCGTATCCACCTCAATTTAAACCTTATCGAGTTCGGCGCCTCAACAATTATCATCTGACTTAGCCATGGTACGTACGGCATCTCGCTCGAGTTTCAGTCCTTGGAATGCTAGAATTAGGCTGCGGGTTTTAATATCCGAATGGGTGACTTCACTCGCCCCTTCCCCTCATGGAAGTTAACCACATCCACCCATCCGTCCCTCTCACCTCCTCGCATTCCAAAGCCCCCCCTCCCCACGTACATTTATTATTTCATTTTCTTTCAATGATTAAAAGCGTGAAGTGAGCCCACGTCCTTCCGCGAGTGAGCATAGTATGCATGCGTGCGCCGCCTTGCTGAGCAGCTCGAATGGAACGCGACGAATTCCTGTCCATGTTCCTCTTGCTGACGACCCTCGCGAGTTTTCTCCCCATGAAAAGACCGGCATTGTTGTGCGTTCGTCTGCGGTGGTGCAATGCAAAGGGTTCCTCGGCGCTCCTTTCCTCCCACCCCCACCTCTCTCCTCCTTCCCCCCGCGACCATCAACCACTCCTCTCCCCCCCCTTTCCCTCCTCTCCCTACCCTCCTCCGTTCACCCCAACACGCCTTAAGCCCCTTCGAATTCTCTCTCTCTCTCTCTCTCCTCCCCCTCCCAAGTCCCTCGTCGAACTCACTTGTACGTTATCTCCCATGGTTACATAATTCGAACCTCTCTTTGTTTGTCCCGCTCTGTTGCTTTCAGGTACCCTACCCTCCCCTTCTCTCTCTCCTTCCCCTCCTTACGCCGACATTGGTTCCCCATTCCCCTCCCCCGTGCCTTCCCCCCTCCATTCCCCGCCATCTCTGCATCGTCGCGTTCGGGGCCGCCCGCCCCATTCTCCCCACGCGGTTTTCTTTTATGATTCGATCGTGGTGCTGTACCGTTCATCGGCCGTGTTTTTTTTCCTCTCTCCATCCGCCACAGTTTGCCATGGACCACCAGGGCCTTCGAGAGGAGCTTCCGTTTATTGAGCTCTCTCTCTCTCTCTGCGTCAAAGAGGTTATCATCATTATTGGGTCTCGCCGTTTTTTCTTTCCTTTCTCTTCCCCGGGTTGGGTATATTCACGTCCAGCGTAGGTGAACGTGTTCTCGCGTTTTATTTTTGTGCGCTCGTGTTGGGAGTTTTTGATGCAGTCGAACAAGATTTAGCGAAGCGCCGTTCGCGTGAAGAATTATGACGTCCGCCTGACGAGCCACGTGTCACAATTCGAACCTCCCGAAGCAAGAGTAGCAACGCCGCGGATATGCAAACTGGCATTTAGATGTCCAGGGTGCCTCCGACCTGTCTGTTGTCAATTTTTCGGAACACCTCTTCCTGCTCGGATGTATTTTATTATTCATGAAACGGTAGGCAGCACATTCTCGCAGTCGGGAGATATCTGCGTCACCATGGAGGCCTCGGCTTCTGATGATCGATTAAATGTCAAATAATTTTCATACTTGAGCGGAGAATTTCGCGATGCGAGGATGTTCTCAAAGAGATAAGGATCCACGTGTTTCTGTCGCGTTTCCCACTTTTCAAAGAATGGTATGAGCTCAATAATTTGGTCTCATATTTCGGGTAATGGTAGAAAAGATGAATCACGGCAGAGTCGGCCGTTCATGAGATCAGAATAAAAAGATTTCAGAATTTTTTCGTAAACAACGAGTATCGAGGAATAAAATGTGAGATCCAATTCAACGACGAAATTAATTAATTGATTGTCAATACGAAAAACGTAATTGTATGACGGCAGAATGAAAATATAAAAATAAGATGCAAATAATATGGAAGTATGCCAGCATAATGAGGTTAATATGGAAGTGTACGCGTGTAATTAGTCATGCCTTGGGAAGAGACGTAACGAAGATGCCTTGAGACGTGACGCTTGATGTGTAATAGACTATCAATGCGAATCGAGCTGACCGAGTTCGAAAGTCAGAAAAATCGAATAATTCTTGAATATTTTATCATCCATTTAGAGGCTAAATGCTTTGAGAATGATTTTAAATGTTGAACAAAATGTAATCTGTATTTTCTAACTCGGACTTGATATTATCTTGCACGGAGAGTCTTCTATATTTATCTTGGCTGCTCCTTTGCTCAGTCGCATTTTTTTCACCCTTTCAGTTTTCGACCAGGATTTAACAAGTCAGACTACGTTCTATCTTGGAAGTTTCAGTCAATATTCATACCACGGGGGGATTGGAATGGTGCGGTGGCTATGTGCTGACTTCCTACTCAGAGGATCTCGGTTCAAATCCTGGAGGTGCGAGATGTTTTTCAGTGGTATCCCGTTCCCTATTTGAGGTGCTTCGTTGAGAGCACTTAAAGCGAGTACGCCGTCCGTCGAGTGGGATGCTAAGCGGTGGACCCATTGGCGTGTTACGTATAGAGTGAGCTAATGCTGATTTTTCCTCCATCCCCATCCATCCCTAATGGCGCTAATGATTTAAGTTGTCGGTCGCTTCCCCTAAAGCTACTACTCCTATCCATACCACCGTCGACGAAGACGCCGAGATTTGGTATCGTGTGAGCTGAAAATGTGTTGTATAAAATACATCATAGTGGATGTAAAGAAACTAGGTGGAAAAATTACATTTGTAGGAATTTTTCTTTCTTGGGAGTCATCTTCAGTGGCCTCAATCCAGGTGTGCAGGTGCGTCATTCTATAGAAGCGCTTTCGTCATGTGTTTACAAAAAAGAGAATTCCTTACTAGAGGCCAAAGTAGTGCGTGAAAAGAATGCAAAAATGTCCCTGATTCTGTTATTCTTCCAAAGGTATTGTATTTTTTTCCAATAATTCGTGTGTAGGAAATCGACAGCGTTGGATGGATGCCGATTGTTGGATGAATGAAAACCGTCAATTAATGCTTTTACGGTCGAGGTTTTGTCTTCCCAATTATTTGAAGAATGCGCATAGGTTAACCGGGCCAGGTAATGGTGCTGGTCAAAAGACGGAGAATGAGGGGGGATATTTAAACCAAATAAGGTATTTCATGTTTTGTGACTTGAATAATTATCTTTCTAAAATAGTCGTCCAAGATGTGCGAACATCATCGTAAATGAGTGATTTACAAAGTAAAAGGGAGATTACTGTTAGTACTAAAATTCTTGGAAAATTATTGACGGAACTATATTAGCATGCAGGCTGCTAAGGAGGATTTGGATTCATGACCTTTGCGTTTGATATCTAGCTCGTTGTCCTTAGACTAAAATTGTCTCCGCTTATATACATGTGTAATATTATCGTCCCAGATTTCACACTAACTCGGTATCATTTTCAGTTATTTTTGCGATCGAATGGGCCTTCGAACTCAGAAGTAGACTTTTAAAGTTAAATATAGCCATACACAGGTTTCATTCTCTGGAAATTATTTCCACATTTTTCGAATCACCTCATTAGCTTGTCCCTGTAAATATATATGACTATCATTGAGGCATTAATCTGCCCCTAATTCTATAACTTCTCCTCATCGATAGTTATGTGATTCAGTTTGATACCTTTTTAACATTGTTGTTTCTGTTTTTAAGTAAGGTGAAGGTCCCCGACCTAAACATATATTTCTAAATTGTGTATTTGTTCGGTTTGCCATGGTGCCAGTTGATGAGCTTTCTGCTAATGGGTATTCGTCTTTGAAAACGTCAGGTCAAACTTAACTATGAAATTATCTCATTATCACGCACCGAATGCCTTTTAGAGTAGCAAAAGCAATTTGAAATTATATATAAAATTTGTAATGTGAAAATATATCAGTCATTCTTTCAGTTTGTTCTGTCTCGGAAGAAATTAATTTTCTCCATAGCGGTTTCGGTATCTTCTTTTTCAAGATCGGAGAATCTTTTAACTATCTTCAAAGTTGGGGGAAAATATTCAATTTTAATTATCTTATTAATCTTAAGAGAGATCTTTGATTTAATACCCTCATGATAACCATAACCACTTCAAATAAATCTCGGCTTTCAAGGTAAAACGGAAGTGTGCTGGAATTTTTCCAGTTTGCGCCAACTCCATGACGTAATTGGTTTGTACCCGTTGAAATATATTTGGCTTTTGTGTAATAAATTCCCATTTCTGACATAAATTCGCCTTAAAAACTTCTGCGCCCAAGGGATAATCGCTTGTTGAAGCCTTTAAAAAGGTAGTGTACTGTCATGAACTTGGCTAATAGGTATTCATTTACACCCTCTTTAGACGGCAAACTTTAATTCGTCATTTAAACGTATTAGTGGTGCTTCTAAAGTTTATTTTAATGAGCATAATTAGCGATAAATTGCATTTGTTGGTTATAACGCACGCCACATGATAAGTGTATGAAGCTAAAAATCTTCAATTTGTAGAATTAATTTTAATCGCTTGGATTAATGGAACCGAACCGAAAGAAATTCAAGTTCGTATTGGTCTCTTCAATCATTTAACTTAATGAAATTCGACGTCCTTTGCATCATACTTCGGTTTGTAAGTTATTTATTCTGTGAGGAAGTCGTGTATATGAGATATGCTTTTCGAATAGACGTTAAGAAACATATTTCCTTAGTTCAAGGATGGTGCCGTGATATTTTTTAGCGTAATGAGAATACGGTGCTAAAGGCGGCTAGAATCATGATTTTTTTACAAGCCACAAATAAGTTGTGATTATTTTTTCTTTTACTGTGGAGCATCTCAGCTACTTATATACTTACAAATTCTAATTTATATGCACCAAGGCTGGATATAAGGTGTATGGAGAGACTTTTTTTTGGCGATGGAATGTTGAAAGACTGTGATACAGGGAAGAACGTTAGGCAATTGGGGTTGGGAGACGAAAAAGGTTGGACGGTATTCAGGGAGATGGAATGTATGCGATATTGAATGAGGGTTTATTACGCTTCTTGGTGTAAAGCTGTTTCCTAATAAGCGAGGGTAATAAATGTGGTGATGTTCAGCCTTTGTCCATCCAAAACCTACCTTATAAGGTATACTACCAAATAATAATAAAATTTAATGGCACTTATTTTGAAGTATTCCAATGATCAAAATAAAAATGTTTCAAATCAAAGGAGTAGGTCACGGTAAAACAGCCAGATTGTAGTAAAAATATCGACTTGTAGACTTGGTAGAACAGGGAAATCGTAAATACCCAATAGCTTCCGTGTGATTTGTGTACTGTTTCTTCTGTTTTTACACCCTGTCGAACCGCGTCATGCGGCGTCGATTTTCAATGAAAATATTTATTCATGAATACATTTAATATACGTACAAGAAACTGTCCCAGTGAGTAAATGTGTAAAATTATTTCATTGAGTAGGCAGTGCAAAACTTGATTCCTTTCAACGAAGCTGTTCCACCACATCTCGCTGAAAGCATTCGAATTCTTGCCCTCTTCTTTTGATTTTCGCCCTTTCGTATTTGGCCGAGTTTTCCGCGAGAGACTGAAGAAGCCTTGCAATCACCAGTCTTAATATGCGCTCAACGAGCCTCGCATCTTGTTTCAGACCCGCTTGAAAAGTCCTCCCATCCTCCCATGTTCATTACCTTGGAAACTGTTTCTCTGTCCCATTTTAAGAAAATAGGACCACTCTTTTTCGTTTTCTATCTTCATTTTAAAACCCACTCAATCCCCAAATGCAAGTTTCCGTGGTAACCTTTGATGATCTTTTGAATATTTCCAATAGTGCAAAACTGGCGTGATTTTGAAATTGATTAGAAATGCCACAACTGCGCCATCTTCGACCGAAGCGCATACCCGGAACATTGCTCCGGACATCAATTTTGTGATGTGAAGTTCATTCACCTTAGTTTTTCCATCGGGAGTGCGTCAAGTCTTTGCACAGCTTTGAATTTATTCTGGGCAGAGGATTTCATTTCGCTCAATGTTTTAATCGGTGAAGCGTATAAAAACTTCATTCAGCGTCTCGAGTGCTCCTTTGGCAATATCTCCAGGTTGGCGTGATGCTATATTGCAGATGCATGCTTGGTTTACCTGATAAATCTACCGGAAATAAAGTGGTCAAAGCGGGTCTACGTTTTCTTTTCCTCGAGGAAAACCGACACAGAACTCCCAACCAGTATATCAGGCGCTGTGTTGCCTTCTCTATGTCGCGCGTAACCGAGATCTTAGGCATAAGGACCTGATTCGGAAACTTTGGGAGGGTTAGTATACGTAATCGACACCTTCGCTAACCCACTCGCATCCCGAACCATTTACATCGCAGTCATTATAGAGTTAGGGCCACCCCTTTATGGTATATACAAAAGTCGAAAGAAGTAGAATGTTTTTTTTTGGTGATTTGAATATCGGCATTATTTCATCAGAAAGTTTCGGGGACAGGTGAATGTGTACTCTTATCATCATTCATACTAAATTTAAGCATCTTTGAAAGGACGCATGGCCATGGAAACTTTTACCTCATGTTAGCATTGATTTTTCCAAATATCCTGCATTGATTCTAGTGTGCATATTTTTGTTCCTTATTTGCATTTTTAATGTTCAATAACCCAACAAAGAAAAACAGAAAAATTAAAAAAAAGGGCTGAAGTGATATTCATCTGGCCTAGTTAAAATAAATTTATTTTATGTTTGCACTTAAATGCATGCTGGGAAAACTCTGGCAATTGTCGACTCAATATATAGCAGTAGGAGAAAAACGTGTATGCACAGGCAACACACAAAAAGGACCCTCACACGGGGGGTATGTATATATATGTATATATATATATATATATATATATATATATGTATATGTGTATATATATATATATATATGTATATATATATATACATACATACATATACCCCCCGTGTATATACATTCGAGTATATATATATATATATATACACAGGAAAACTGGCCCTACCTACCTTGATGTGTGAATTTCACACGCCGTCTGGCTTAGTACTGGGTGAACTCTACCGTCACCAACCAAACCGACCTTCGGGTTGATTACTGTGTTTATAAGAGTATATATATATATATATATATATATATATATATATATATATATATATGTGTGTGTGTGTGTGTGTGTACATATATATTTTTATATATTTTTTATTTATTTATGTATGTATATATGTATATAGTGCCTTCGCCTATCGCCGTGGTTATCAGTCACTTAGAAATTATCATGACGAGGGCCGCCCAACTCAGCGCCCCGCATTGTCGAGATGAATTAGGACGGGGTGTCGAAGGGGTGGGGGACTCTCAGGACCCAGTGGACCCCGAGAGAGAGGGTCCAGAGAGAGCGCAGCCAAGATTGAACCCATCGGTCGATACACTTGTTCGCGCTCTCTCGGATCATGCGTGTGAGTATTTCGGTCATTATGTTCAACCATTCGGAGAGTGGAGTGGAAACGTCCGCTGCCGTTCGCTCTCATAGCCTCCTGCAACTTCCCTTCTCCCCCACTTTCGTTCCCCGCCCCACCCCGTTCACTCCCCGTCCTCCTCGTCTATCTTTTGACCTCCCGCCGCGCTCCTCCTGGTGGGATTGTGCGGCAAATAGGAAAAAAATAGAGAGGCACTTGCGATAATTTGTTCCTTTCCTCTGTCCCACTCTTATGCCCGCCTCCCTCCCGTCACGTACGGCGGAGTTTCTCAATCGGAGGGTCGTCCGCAGGTCGCGGGGGCGAGGAGGGAGGCACCTGCTTGGAGAGAGGGTGGTGGCGCAAAAAGCGCTCATGAATGCCACCACGAATGCCTAATATTAAAGTTTCGGCAGGAAGACTTCCCCAGTTGCGAAACGATGTTTGTTTGTGGAGGGAGCGAGGGGGGGGGGTTTCCGAAGGATACTTACGTACTCTGAATGGCTCTTAGAAGCGCGATTAATTCAGTGCTGTGAAAAAGGTGATTTTTAAAGGAATAACAGATGTCTTTTGTATGGTAATATAATTATGGCACTTAGGATATTATCACGGTGGGAATGTAGTTTTTTTGGATTTTTCGTTTTGCAATGCAAGAGAAAAGTGCAAACGGTTTGATGAGTCCTTCGCTTTCTTCCTTATTAGAGTTAGTGAAGACCGTAATTTAAGGATTCCCAAGCAGTTGTGAGTGGCATCTGCCGTAACGTTTAAAATGTTGTTGTACTTTCCCCGATTTGCTGCACATTAAGGAAAAAGTCAAATTAAGTTGTCTGCAATGACTTTATTGCACTATGAAATGTATGGAATTCGAATTAAGTTATTTCCACTGCATATACGATGTATATAAATGCATGTACAAGATTTGTGTAAAAAGTGTCGATAGCAATTTCATTCCGGCCATGTTGAATTCAGACCGTCGGTTGTGTGCGCATAATCATAGATCGTATTGGCATTGATGAGATGAAAGTGCCCATTGACCATTATCACTGAAAATTTGGCGATGCGAAAGATCTGCAATAAACTCATCCCAAAGGTCTTGACGGACAACCAAGAGCAGAGTCGAGTGACTGCTAGCAAAGACCTTCTGCAACAGCATCGCGATGACTCCCCCTACCCTCTTACCGTCCTGACTTGGCACCAGCACCCATTTTCTTATTTCCAAAGGCGAAATCCTCCCTCAAAGGGCACCACCATGGGACCCTAAGTGCCGTCAAAGAAGCTTGCTTGCATACCCTTAAGGACTTTCCGGAATCTGCCTACCAGGAAGCCTTTAAGCCATTGAAAAGCCGCTGGAAATTGTGTGTCGACGCTCGAGGGATGCTTTTTGAAGAATTTTGAGGCATTGAGGAAATATCCGAAGTAAAATTATATTTCAGAAACTTTTCCCGATACTTTTTATACAAACCATGGGTATACAAGTAATTAATAGAAAATTTGCTGATAGTAAATAAGCTGAAAATATAGGCGTAGTGAAATGAACTAAAATCAATATAGGTTTTATTAAATTATCTAACAAATAGTCGAATAGTATTCCTAAATTTCCAGTCACTCCTGAAAAATATTAGAGGACTTCAATAATGTAATATATTGAATTAGAGTAATAGAAATTTGCTTGGCATCCTTGTTTTATTATTATCCTGGCGCCTTCTCCTACACAGTTCCTCTCTCCTGCGTGTATGAAGTCGCCATGCACATGTTAGCAGCTACTCGTCTAATGTATACTAGGGGGAAGTCATATATCTATGTATATGTACCGGGAAGTCTTATACATCTACTTCTGGACTAGGGCATTATAAATAGCTCCACAACAGGGAAATTTGCCGAAGAATGCAATGAGTAACAAGCTAACTCCGAGGAAGCGCAGTTAATTGTATGTTAACGAAGTTTTTCTGTCGGAAGGTTGGGTCTTTACTCACATTAATAGTTATGTTGGAGCACTGTGGACTCTGCTGGGTTTATTTATAAAAATGTGCGTGGTGACGGCGACTCTATCTAATGAAAATACTTAGCCTTGTGTATTCATTTTTCCAAGGGGTTTCTACATGCGAGTGAACCGCCGCGCCGTTGCGGGCATTTCCATATCATTGTCGAGCGCATGAGGAATGCAGTAATACGGAATAAGTAAGTCCTTCAGTATGGTGATTCATGGTCATCTGTGCTAGGGAACTACTGAAGTAGAACACGCGTAATTAAGCAATCCTGATAGTGGGAAGTAATTTGTAAATCCTCTTTTCTTTTGTGGCGGGTAAAAGTTTGCCAGCAGTGTCTGATGGTATCATCACAACGTGCTTGATATCGCGCAGGAAGTTCTGAGGAAGTCGGTATGTTTCGTTGAAAGTGAGTGAGCCAAATATATTCACCCCTGCGATGCAGCGTTGATTTATCGAGGTATTGTTGTTGACAGTATTTCAGTTCCCCACTCGTTTTTGAAGGCCTAGATGACAAAATTCTGGATGAATGAGCGAATAGGAGGAAAAGTTACACAGTAGACAAGATTTGTAGCCATTTTTGTGTATCATACTTCCCGTATAAGTCATGAGGTAATCTGTGGTTTCCTCACTTAGCAGTATCGAATTTAAACCCCTGGTGAATAAAAATCCATGCCTTATTGTTAATCATTAATGGTGTACCGACCACTCTGAACTTTCCATCTGAAAATCTCTGTCTTAATGGAATTCAGTGAAAAACCCTTCGTTTGGTTTTGGCAAGCCAGTAAACATGAATAGGCATTATTTTAAATAATTTCAACTATCTTGGTGATTGCTAACATTTTGGACTCCATATTTAATTCACCATTACTCTTTTAAGTTTTATCACTGCCAATTTATGGATTACTACGAGGAATAAAATACGTATTCTGATAATCCATCGAGAAGTAGATTATCAATTAATCGTTATATAAAAGTGATTTATGTATATTTTTTGCCACAAGTTTAAGTTTTCTCAACTTCCTGGGTATTTTGTTGACGCTCTGCCTTTTAAGTACGTAAATTATGAAATTGAAATAATATGAAGATAATAAAAAGTGGATAACTTCCGAATTTACATTTAAATCTCCGATTAGCTTAATAGTGGGTGTCGTGTTAATCCGACTGGTAAAGCGTTCGACTCCGGGCCGGTGCAGGGGGTCCGGATACAAATCCAAGGGATGCTTCTGGTCATCCCTAAATTCACCCAAGCTTTGTTGTTTTTACGGGTATCAGATCTTCCTGAGAAACCGAAGGTAATAGGGGAAGGGATTACCTGGTGTGGTAATTAACTTCCGACCCCCGACTATCAGGCTAACCTTCGGGTTGATTACTTATTGGGTCAATATTAGTTTCCATTTGACGTCAAATCTATAGAGTAAAGTCTCCAATCTTTTTATTGATGGGTATTTTCCCAGTATTAAAGCGTGGGGACCTTAAGGATAGTAAAGGGTGCTTCCAATGGCTCCTTGCGCATTTTATCGGAACCTTATACTTTAATTATTGTTTTCTCCCGAGTGGATCTCAGATACTTGACGCGTACTTTAAATGTAACCTAACTAATTCGAAGTATCCCCGTCATTTATTTTTTCATTACATTTTCGGGAAATTTCACGGAAATGCATGGTTTCTTTTCTCCCCTAGTCCACTACAACTACTCGGCGACTGTAATTGTGGCAGTATCTAATAGGTACCATACGTCTGTAAGTTTGTCACTTCTCTGTCGTCTCTGAAACTACTTAGGGGTTCGAAAAGTACGTCAATGTTGTGTTAGTAGCGTCACGTTGGCAGTAATTTTGAAGGGAATGCGTCTGGAGGAAAACTGTATATTTTTATACTTCGGACGGTAACACATTGAACTTAATATTGCAGCTTGTTTATCAACCATGTATGGAAATATTACGGAGTTTAGTCTGTAGCAATTAAGTTTATTTACTTAGTTATTTTTTTCCTTAAGTGCGAACCCAGAATCCAGATCATTCTCCATGTTTAAAACACTTTGTTCTCATTTCTGTGAACGTCGATTCACTAAGGCTATGCTTGCTCTTTGGGATTATTTATAAATTCGTTTCGTATTAAGTCATCGAAACACAAGCGAAGCGCTTGAGGTAACTGCTATGAAAAACGATCAATAAGCCCCACCGTAGTAAACTGCTTCAGTAAAACACTCTGGTGGTGGATGGATACTTTTACGCGAGCAGAAATTTAATAAGGTAAAATGTAAAAAATCGAATCGAATGCCATTGTAAAAAATCATCTGATGTTGTCTCAAAGGTTAAAGAGCCTAATAAGGAGTTGTCGGTTCTGTAACTTACGCGGAGATTTTATGATCATAACCAAGTGTTATGTCCATGATTACCAGCAGCCTTCTACGCCCACATTACGGTGAAAGAAGAAGTTCAGACAGCCCCTCTACTTCCATTTGAGATTGAACGCCAACAAAAAAATAATTGTGTACAACAGTGAACCATGCTTTAGCGAAGTGAAAGTAGAACTCTGTCCGCCGATGAACTACAGCCCGGGTTTTTAGTTCGCGGCGCAGTGCAGTTCGTGGCGCCGAAAGACCACTTTAGCTCCCGGGGAGGAAATAGTTGATGGCAAGCTGTTCACTCTTTCGAGCCGCCACCCATCATTACTCGTGACTTCTGGAAGCACTTGGACAATTGTTTTTTTTTTTTTAAAAGACCAGTGGCTCCACCGTCATCTGTTAATTTATTTTTGATGAAGGGGTATGTAACTGAGTTTCAGGTCGATTGAAATGTCTCTTTATGTAACTGCAAAAAATATCTCCAGACTGATAATTCGAATCATTTACCACAAGGAATGTTTGGAGAATTATCAAGGTGATGCACTTTTAACCTTAAGTTTAATATCCATGTGTTATGGAATTAAGTATTTGCGCTATATTTTTCTTCTCAGAATGAAGAACGATATCTAAAGTTCTTTTACTGAAAGTACAGCCTATTTATTGATCTAGTTGGCGAATCCTTAAAAATGCCGCGCTAGCGGTTGCAATTACGATTTTGAGGTGCTTTGTCTTTGAAGTAATCCAATCATGTCTTCCTGTGCGAAGATCGGTAAACTGCAGGTCTACATTCTTCTATTATCCAATGGTATTTCCGTTACACAGTGATAAATATTCCTTAGTAGATCTCCTTTACTTGTCAAATTCATGTTAGGTGTGATGACTTTGTCTAACTGCAGGAATTACTAAATAATAAAACAGACGTATTAGTTTTCCCTACTTTTAATAAATCTCGATGTATTTCGATGTTGTTACATAATCCTCAAGAGGTAAAAAAAGTAAGTCAATATGAGACGAAGAATTTAAGAGCTTTTGTGTTTTATAGCTTACAATCATTTAGTTTAGTTTAAAACTTTGACATGGAGCGTGGTTTGTTGCGGTTCGGAAACTTGGTCATTGGAGCAAGATGATAGGCTTAGACTGAAGGGTTTTGAGATGTGGGTGTGGAGAAGATTGGGAAAGGTGAAATGGACGATACGGGTGGGAGAGGAGAGCGCGTTGTTGGGAGAAATCCGTAGATGGCAGGAAAGGTTGATGCAGAAAATTTTGATAGGCGATGGAATGTTGAAGACTGTGGTATAAGGGAAAAAACTCAGGCAAACGAGGAAGGAATAGGAAAAGGATGGACATTTTGGACGGAATTGAAGACGGATTTATTCTACTTTGGGGTGTCAGGATGTCTTTTGTTAGGCGGGTTTAAGAAATATAGATTTGTTCAGACTGCGTGAATCCAAAATCTGCCTTAAACGGCAGACCACCTAATAGCCATAATTATAATAGTTCATTTAGCGCATATTAAAATAATTCCGTTGGGGAAAGTCTTTATAATTCACTTGGTACGCGATTAGTGTCATTGTTGTTTTTACGCGATGCTATCTGTATAGCATCCCAACGTATATTGGGAGTGATATCCAAAGATAACTAGATGCTGAGAATATTAAACTGAGGTTTTGTTTGCAAATAGTACGTGACTCATCAGATTACTTTTTCGAACGTAAAATTCCTCTTTGGATGAGCCACCATATTGATTTTTTCTTCAGCCTGAAAAGGTCATAAAGATGTCATCGTGCTTCTGGTTCGTGTGGTTTTTTTTGCATTCCAAGGAATGGTGTTCAACTCATTGTCACGAGGTTTGGGGTCCTTGATCATCTCGCCATGTGCCCCGCACATGTGGCCGCAACCGGAAAATCCGAAGGTCTTTCTCCGATCGTTATCATACATCATCGCTTATTTTATGTTGGGAGTTCCTTCTAACGCAAGATATTAATAGATATCTTGGAAGATCTTCCTCAAAAATAGCATTCCTACAGCAGAAAATAAACTTTATTTCATCCTCAAGCGTTGAGTGCATCTGAAAAGCTCTTCAATAATTTCTGAATGCTTATATTTGCCTGTTAAGTGAATTATAATTGATTTTTGAAACTGAGAAAGCAGTTATGAAAAGTATTTTGAAGTGTGCATTTCATTGTGATTGATTTATTTAAGGATGTGAATGGCTTCTGTTTTGCCGCAGTTTGGGAAAACGTATTTTTTCCGTAAGCAGCCTCTTTGAAACTTCTCTGTATCACTTCCACCTCCTCATGGCTAAATTTTCCAGCGACCCAAGAAATTCATACTCCACGGCAAAGGAGATAAGGCAACGCCAACTTTGACGCACTCGAACTTTTTGTTTTCCCGCTGCAATCGATAAAACAAAAAAAGAGCTTCCACTTTAAAAAGTGCTCTCGCTCCATTCTCGTAATGAGGACATACCGTAGACTTCTTGCATTTTCTTCCCCAGCCGCATAGGAGACGGAGTTTTTTCATCCAGCTTGAGAGTAATGATTGTCGCAGAAAGTGACATGAATGGAAACGAACCGTAGGCTTAAATTATTAATAAACTAGATATTATGTACATACATATAAATATACATATATACATATACATATATACACACATATATATATATATATATATATATATATATATATATATATATATATATATATATATATATATATGTAACGCGCTCTGGGCACCTGCAGCTCCACCCAAGCTATGTGATTTTTCGGGTACCAGATTTTCCTGGGAAACCATAACCGGCACAGGGAAAGGAACTGGCCCCCCTACCCTGATGTGTGAATTTTCACACGCCGTATAGGGCTTAGTACTGGGTGAACTCTACCATCACCTACTAAACCGACCTTCGGGTTGATTACTGTGTTTATGGTTTTTATATATATATATATATATATATATATATATATATATATATATATATATATATATATGTATACTGTATATTCACCTGAAGAAGGCCGAAAGCTCAAACAATCTAAAATGTGTCCTTTTATGTGAAATCTATTTTATTTTGTGTTCTATTGTGCCTTCCAAATGATATATATATATATATATATATATATATATATATATATATATATATATATATATATATATATTCTGCAGAAATCAAATTGATCCTTTCCACGGTTGATCTCGAGGTGATTATTCTCAAGGCAATGTTAAAATCTATGCTGCAATGTACATTGTATGGAGAAGAATTCAACATTCACCTTAATGGCTGCGAAGAAAGGTTATAATAATAAATTTTTATTTGTTTCATCCATTCACGATAACATTTTCTTGGAGCACCTGCATTTATTTGTATTCGTCGCTACCCCACAACTGTGCCGCAACTTAATAACTAGCATGGAATGTAGCAACTCTTTTGTTTTTCCTTTGGGGCCTCTGAGGAGTTTCCACTTGACATGAAATCCAACCCTCTTCCATGCAGCCACTCAGGGATTCAAGAGTTTGCGTAATTGTTTTCCTGCACAGCTCTGCCTACCTTTGTGAAATCTCACATGTTCACTAGCTAGTTGAGGATTAGCAGAATTGTTTGTGACAGGGTTGTATTTGGTTCTTGTTCGCAAAGGTACTTTAATATGCATAACTCCAGCGTGACGTAACGATTCCGTTTTGACGACTAATGCCCTTAAAAAATTCTCATAATGGTCTTATAAAATAAACGCGCGTACCGTTTGGTACTTGGAAGGCGAGCAGCTTGTGTCTGAGTTTACATGTGTGTCTGTGCGTCCATGGATTCAACTAGCCGTCCTTAGAATAAGTTTTAATGACGAAGGTTTGTAAAAAATACAAGGAAGGAAATAGGGTGAGCTAGTTAACCGTTAACCGCATTACAACAATCAATTTTATACCATTTCATTCAATAGGAACAGGGTAGGTTTTAGCATTCATTTGCGATGACCATTATCATTAATACTGAAGTTACTTTATTTCGATAATTTATCTTTATCTATAATGAAGATTTGTCGGTCAATTAACAGCAGCTCGTAATATGCTTAAAAAGTAATTAATTTCGTCATTTACGTAAATGGAGATGGTTCAGCATTAAATTCTTGGCGGCCCTCAGCATTTTCTCACGAATTGCACGTAGTAAGACACTCCTATGTACTAAATATCGTCCAACTGTCTTTGCTCACATTCGGCTTGGATTAGTAAGATTACCTTGATTAGTGTTATGCCTTTGATTTAATTTTGTTGTTTTCTCTTACATACTGTTGGTTCGTTAGCATTTGGCTTCGGTTAGATTTATTTTTATTTCTCGGGCCACTACGCTGAAAAATGTGAAATAAATTGAGCGTTCATGAATCTGCTCGTATTCAATGGGTGCTTTTTTTTTAGCGATTGTTCTCGCCCGTGCATGAGACCTTGCCATAGAAAGCAAACACGAGAGAATTGATATCGTGAAAAGAAAAATCGATCGCTAAGAAATCAACTTCGATATCACCATTAGTCTGCGAACGCGAGCCTTGGAAGTGCGAATCACACCCGTGCGAATCACACCCGTGCGACCCGCCGTGTTCTGGCGAATGTTTTTCTCTTTGAATCATCCCGTCGCATTTCTTTGCTCGTTTGTTTTTTTTTAAATGGGAGACACCTTGCCCTCTAGCGTCGACCTTGCCCATTGATTCCAATGTTGCGGTTTTGGTTTCCGGTCCTCAGGGCGGAGGAGCGTCCGCCGCTTTCTCTTCGTCGGATCCGAAGGCGCGCGAGTCGTCTTCTCCGGGCGTCGCAATCAGAGCGTACAGTGGGCCAGTGTTCGAAATTCGTTTGGCTCCCTGGGAGCATCCTCTGAAATCTAGGGCATCTTTTTTTAATTGGGACTCCTCCCGTCTCTCCTCACCGACTCCTCTCGCGCCCACTTAATTTCAGCAAACCGAGCGAGCTCGCGATTATGGAAAGTGTGAAAGTGAGCGAGCACGGAAAGAGAAGTGTTCCACATTTTTGCTTTCGCGTATTCAAATAATTTCCAAGAGGTTGAATAAAAAAATAAAAAAAATACATGTATATTTAGTGAAGAAGTCGGGGAGACCACGAGGCTCCGATGCTCTTTCCGCGGGATGTGCCGTCACGCCCGAGTTTGGTCGCTGATGAACTTCTTGAGCTGCGATTTTAACGATCTTTTAATCCGCTTCTGTGTGCGAATCATGCCTTAGTTTTGCGCTCAAAGGTTGTCATATATTTTTGAACCCCTTGCATTCGAATCCGAATTTGCTGACTTTGCGAATTATTCTGAATGTATGAGGTCGCGTTTTTAATTTCGCGAGGTGGATGTTCGTCCTCGCTCGAAAATTTTGTGATCGTCATGATTCCTTTTATCAGTTCACAGTTCTCCACGTGCGGCAGATTGGATTTACGATGGGTAACAATCAAATTGTGCTTCTCGGATGGAGAGGTCGGTGTGATAGGACGCAGTTGATTCGAGCGACGTCTTTTTTATCGTGTATAATTTATGTTAAGCAGATTCTACGGATTTGATGTCGTAAAAGTCTTAAATATTTAAGCAGGTTGCATAAAGATATGAAGTACATGTAATTTTGATAAAATTATTTGAATTTTTAGTGTTAATTGAGCTCTGTCAAATGTCTATGATAAAACAGTACTTCCCATGTTAGTTTTTATACAAATTGGCATCGAATATCCTGGTGCAGAAATACATGCCCTCCTCTCGAAAAACTGTTATCATGTGCGAAATTATATGAGAGTGTTAATGTTGTTAACATAAGAGTACCTACCTTTTTCTAAGTATGTTAATTGATTTGTGGGGAAATAAACAGTCGAAATCGCTTAGTTTCCAAAATTTAAGCCTCTTAACTAGTCCAGAATAAATTTTAGAACACCTCTTAGAGTGGTTTCAAAATTTGATATCCCCATCATAGCTGTTAACGAACCGCGCATGATTTATGTTAAATAAATATCATCACATGCATGATACATGATAATGTCATGACACACATAATTAATGTCATCACATACATGGTGTCATTAATTTATGAATTAAGGTGACACATTGACTCTTGCATTCACGAGCCAACCTCCGTAATAATTTCCTTTTGAAAAGTACTCATTGCTAAAGCGAAAATAATATTCCTGCGCTGTTTTTCTATCGTTCAGCGGTTCTCGATTTTCAGTTCTTGAAAATTATTTGGGCGCCATTTGATGTGCTCTAGGCTCGTCGAACGTAGGCATTTGGCATCGACTCGCCGTTTAGAACAACTGGCGCTTTCCAAACTGACGCAATCTCCACCAACTCATGTAAATTTGTATACATTTGGAGACGAAGCATTAAATTGATTAAAACATTAAATTGGTACTGTTGACCCAAAAACATATTAAGGTTTACGAAAACGCACGGTTTTGACGGCGCTCACGCGAGAAATATCTGAGAAAGCTGCCTTCGGGCATTATTAGTCTTTCGGACGGCGTCCTAGGTGGCCGTTGACTTTTGATCGCGGCGTGGAAACTACGATTTCCCTCTCACGATGATGCGAAATTGACATTGAAGTCGTGAACGTTCTCGTTTCTCACTCAAAAACGTCGGCATTCATCGTCGTCGCTTTCCGCAAGCAGAGCACGCACACTCCCCCGAACTTCTTTTTTGCAGTTCATTGTGTGAGTGTACCTAATTAATCTTGCTTCTCTTCTCCGGGTGGTCGAAATTCAGAATAAAAACGTTGTGAAGGGCAGATAGGGGTAGTGATCGAATGTTTTCATCCCCTTCCCACATGCACGAAAGCTCCTCTGCATGGACATCCCTTCCACCCTACTGCACACCATTCTTGTATAGACCAGCGATATCAATTCCCAGAATAGCCTAACATTATGTTACTTCGCATAAGACGTACGAATATGGACCTCAATTACTCGAGCCACCTTCGAAGTCGAATATTTGACAATTTGGTTGTAAATTGAACTACCGTTTGTTATCTTTTGCATTTTCGACGCCATTTTTGCTGTCTACCTCGTAACCAAAATCTCACATATTTCGTTAACTCAAAGTGATATCTCATTTAAGCTTGACCATGTTGTCAAATGACAAATCAAGGCCAACCGTTTAAAAACTTTAAATTCGTTAATATCCGTTTGGAATAACCTCCTAACAGTTTGTGAAATGACTTCAAAGAAAGTGAGGATGTTGCCGCGATAGTAACTTTAAGCGGAATCATCTTCTAATGCTCATTACAATGCAACAGTTGGAGAATCATATTTCCTTATTTTATTCTTAGTTTCTTTCGCTTTTAGTTTCCATCGCCGGAGCTTCTTCAAGCTTTTTTTTTTAAATTCGCCCCGTGCCATATTTAGATTTTTAGGGATGTTTTTATCTATTTTTCCACGTCTTCTAATCATTAACTAATTATTTGCCTAGGAGTTAATTGTGGTAATAATTTAACTCATCTCTACATACTGCCTATCTCTCGTTCAATTAATTGTAATGATCCGTTACTAGTACATTTTCCCCTAAACTCAACATTTCTGCTATAACCGAAGAATCTTTTACTCCGGAGCCATTTCGACGCAGACGGAAAGACGCATTTGGATATGCTTTACAGTACCCATCGCATAACAATAAGGTAACAGCGCTGTAGGCGCATGCAAATTAATCGAGTCCTTTCAAATATTACCATGTGGCCCTCTTGTGTTTGGTCCACGGTAACTTTTGCACCCCTCTCCTACGCTGGGCTCGAGTTCGATACCCCTTTTGTAGGTGATCCCACGCCTCCAACCCCCCCCCCCCCTTCACACCAGTTACGTGATCAGGGGGGAGGTGTTTGTGCGAAGGAACGGACGGAAAAGACGGTGAAGTTCAAGAGTTGAAGGATAACATGCGTGCGCTCCCGGTCGCGCTTTCGGTCTCCTTATGGTCGCGCTGCCGACAACTCCCGCGGTGTTGGATGAGGCGATGAACTGAATTTGGAGTAGCGGTGGATTTTTCTCTCGCCTCGCGGTGATTTTGAAATATCGCGCGGCCTTGGCATGGCGCTGGCAGCCGAGGCGCACCTTTTGTGTTAACGCTGAGGAAAGGTTTAGAATGTTTGCCGAAAGGAACCGATATTTGGTGGAATTCCACGATGGCGAGAGAATACCATAGATGGATTGATGATTCCTTCTTCCCACGCGAGATTCATTTTCCTTGGCGACCGTCGAATCCAAGGAAAAAAAACTCGATTTGTACTCGGATCGTATTTTAACGGGCGAAATTTTGTTTTCGGGTGGTGAACTTGGTGGATTTCTCTTTCGTGGAGTCTCAACTTAGTAAAATAATTCTTGAGGCGTGTCAGTCGGGTGAGCCTCAGGGATTTCTCTTTCGTGGAGTCGCATGTTTATAAAATGATATTTGAGACTTCTCAGTCTTTTGCGTTTGATGTTAATTTTTATGACCGAAAGAATCCATTTTACAGGCGTTTAAAATTGCGTTTCTCTTTCAGTAGCGTTTCTCAGGTCTGTTTTTCGGTACTTATCCAATGCGTAGATTAAAAAATCTGAGATGGTGGACGAAGGGGATCGAAAAAAATAAAACTTCTTGGGAAAACCAAATATTCCATTCCGGAGTGGATTTGCGTGTGTGAGTAATTGAAGCGCGTTGACATCATCCTTCGCTTAGCTTAATCACGTCTAAGAGTCATTTAAGAGGTTTCCTTTCATGCGCGAGCGTACGGTTGTGCAATGCACTCGGCGAACGGATTAACTGCTCGGGAAGCTCTCGCTAAGCCGCGATTGCAATTCTTCCGGATGTACTCGGTCATTCTTGTCCGAAATTGTATTACGAATATTTGATGGCAATTTCGGATGAAATGGGAAGTGCTGGTAACGATAACGCTAGAGATTCCTCCTGGGGTGAAAGTTTTTTTTTGGTATAAACGTTACCTTTTCGTGTTGAACTCCTCATGTCAAATAGTCATGCTTATCACGTAAGGGTTCGCCTGGGAGGTAATGGTCCCCTCAGTTTTTGGGTTCGAATCGTAAAAGAGTATTAGGGTTTGGGTATAGTCCGAATGGCATTGCAGAGGAAAGGATATGATCTTGAGGGAGCATTCGACGGCCCGAAATCTTTGGTGGAACAAGATCAATGACGTTCCGATGGCCTTTGGAAACCCCTCTCAACACGAACTTGATTTCTGCCTCCAGATAATCTTACCCTTTCCTGAAATACTCATGCTGCTTTATTCCAACTCGCAAGAAAAACAATGGACATCCGATGAGCGTCTAAATTGTTTCACGGTTCTACCGTAATTGTTGATGAAAGCGTTTGTGGCTTTTATTGTTTTGTCTTCATCTTATTCGTCTTGTGATATTGCCCATGTTTTTAGAGGAATTGCAAGATTTTTAAAGATTGCCTAGGGGATTGGCCCATGCAACTCAATACTTCGCGTGACAGCTCAGTGACCTAGTTGCTATAGCGCTCTTGTCTCGGGGAATGAGAATTCTTTGTTTAGTTCAGAGAACTCGGGGAAAATGGAGGTGCCCGTGAAATCCTTGCGGGTTGACTTGCTGAAGAGAGTTCGATGGCCAGTCTCACCTGCCCACAGCGCGTTAAACGGACGGAAATTTTCATTGGAGCTTTAAGCAGGATCTCAATGATGTGTTGCAGAACAGTCGGATAGAATATATGGTTTGCGGTGGTCCAGAACCGTTTATTAACAAACAACCGTTTATTTTCATAACTTTATGTTCAAGCTTTTGTTGGTCATTGCAAATTTGTCGACAGGATTTTTAAAGTTACGAAATATTTTTTTCTGATCAATCGTAGGCTGTGAAATTTTGCGTAGAGATTGCAGTTGTAGGTGGAGCAGCTGTATGATTTTGTCGAAACACTTTTAAGTTAACATGAATTCTGTGTGGTACAATCCTTACAAGCTTGAAAACAGTGTAGCGATTATGACCTTTTGCCTCTCTTGAAAGAGAGCAACGCTCCATTCGCAATATGGACGTGACAGAGTTTTATTTCGCTATGAAACGCTTGTACCAGGTCAGAGAATCCGAAATGCATACCACGAATTCTCGTCGCTCTTTCCGGTTTAATATTCACTTCTCGTGGAGGAAATGATGTGGATGTGTCATGGTATGTTTGCCGGGATGGGAAGGTTCTCTCTGGCGTGTTTATAACGCGTTATTCTATTGAAATGACCCAAAAATTGGGAAAATGGAGCCTTTTCGGTATTTTTACTGATCCTTACAGGAGCGTCATCCTTCTTAACAAGGGCATTGGAATGTCTAAGTTAACGAGTCCGACCGCTTAGCCATCTTTTGGAGACCTGTTTCGGTGGACTTTTCCTTATGACATGAACGTTGAGACAAGCCACCCGAATGAATTTCAGTTGTTTGCTGCCCTGAAAACTCTTTTGAAATTGCGGTAATGAAAATCCCGGCGGAAGCGTATTCGAATGGTGGAAATTTGATGCGCATTTAGTGGCAATCTGTACTGTTTCCTGGGCGCTCGCTAATGCTCGACTCGTTTCCAGGAGGCCACAGTAAAGAAGAGGGGAGTTCGGATCTCCCACAAATTCTAGGGATTCTCATGACGCACGTTACCTATCATCCTCAGTAAGTGACTGCCTGCTCTCTGTCTTTCTTGCTCTTATCGAATACTCCGCCGGATCAAATCCAGGGTATGGGCCTTGATACAACCCTTCTAAAATAGCCGGTGCCTGACAATTTTTATTTCGCGTTATAAGGAGAATTAGTTCTTTCGTAGCTACAATAATATTTTTTTTTCTTTTAATAAGGTTATCTTGGTGTGACCAGTGTTTTGAAAAAGTGTACACGTAGTTGTTGGATGCGTAATTGCGTTATATTTATAAACTACAAAAGGATTAAATTTTCACTTGGATTAGAGTCATTCCGGAATGAAGTTACGCATGCAACCGTGAGCAAATTACTTAATAGGACAACGAAATTTTTAATAACTTCGCTATCCCGCAGGTTTTTTTCTGCGACTCGGGTTTAATGATTGTGAAACATCTTAAACGCCGCAAAAAGCTCGGACCACACTATTTACCGTATATACTCGTGTGTAGGTCGACCTTAAAATACAACGTTTCAATGAAAAAAATCAATGGATGACCTATTCTCGGTATTCATAGTATGTGAAAACAAGATTTTAATCTTTCGTATTTGAGTTAAACTTCTACAAATCGCTTTCTGAAATACACTTCCATTACCGTCTTGTAACGTACCAGTTATATGACATTTCCTACCGCAAAAACTACTGCCGCCAATGCGACCATCTTGTTGGAGTACATTGGTGAAAGCCGACAATCGTAGCTGTACCATTACGGTACGTAGTACTCGCGGCACTGGCGATGAATTTCGGAACACACTCAAAAAATCTCCATCGACGAAAATTTTCGACACTGTCGTATCATTGAAATAATCGAAATAATCATCGATTATTTACAAATTGATGACTACCTTTTAAATTGTTTAATGATGTTTATTTTCGTCCTTCTTACTTGACAAAATGCACTTAACATAAATTCACAAGCTATAATTATCATTAATTTACTGAAATTAAATTAGTGGAATTTAATAATTACTAGGAAAACTAGGGTCGACTTATACCACACGAGACATTAAAAAAAACGGAAATATCAAGTAAAAATTCAGGGTTGGACTTATACGCGGGTGTATACAGTAATCCCTGCCGTATATATGTGGAATTCAAGTTTTCTAATGGAATCGGAAAATTAATCACTTTTTGGCGTAACTACTTTTCTGATCCTCAGTCATCATAATATATTGACGCAAATGGAATTCAAATCTTACTTGAACTGTACGATCACCAGCAAAATGAGTTGAATGTTTTTTTTCTGGATTGTGCGTCTCTCGCGTTTCGACCCTCCCCCTGCCCTGTCCCCAGAAATTGAAAATGTCGGAATCCAATTAATGAGGAAAATCGCGCGCCGTCTCTGGAGGGGGGGGGGATCTCACCTTTAGGGGGCGGGGGTTTCTCATTCGGTTCAGTGAGTGCCTGGCCGTTTGTGACGAGTCGGGACGCTGGAAAACTTCTCTCTCCCTCTCTCCTCTGCCCCCCCCTCACCCTATCTCTAGCCTCAACTCACCAGCCTGTGAGAGGTAGGACTCAGGAAATCTCACTCGCATGTTACGAATTTGTAAGAGCGTCTTTCAATTTCGCCGGTGAAAATTCGCCGCCGGATTCTCGGAATGCCTGCCTACCTTTGACGTAACTGTGGTTTCGCATGAAATCCCTTACCTCTTCCCCGTCTTCCCCTCCTCACTCTCCAACCACTCCTCATTCTCTCTTCTCTCGTCCCCCCCCCCAACCTCCTGTCACCTCTTTCCTATCCCCCCCACCAACATCACCCTCATCCTCCACTTAATTCTCTGTTCTTCCATAACCCCTGGCCTCTTCCGTTCCCTTCCCCCACCTCCTCCTCTTCCGACGCCGCCACGCCCTCCGCCGAAGCGACGCTAATCTGCCCTCATCCTCCCATTCACACACTCCCCCTTCCGTTTGTTTTCGTCAGTGAGACTAGAGCCGTGGCGTGTTCACTGACGTCCTTATTGCTTTCCCTCCGAGCGGGTGCCTCGATATCGTCCCTCATCGAAAATGCTTATGAAGATAAGGGAGGATTAAAGAGTACTCATCGTTCTCTCCGTCGAAAACAAAGGGTTTGGTATCTGGGGCGGGAAAACTGGTCCTCCGAGAAACCTCCCCGCTCTGGTTCCAGACGTAAATCGAGAGCTCTTAGCATCAGGGTGGGTGTTTTGAGTCTCGAGTCGGGTTTAGGTCTCTGGAAGGGGATTACATGAACGAAATATTAATTTTAATTAATTTGGGCGCTAACCATTTTCAATGTAAAATCGAAACTGGTATCACAGGCAGATAAACCACGAGCTTTAGGGCAGGCAGCATCCAGTTCAAGCATCTTTTAAGTACCACTATCTCGGTGCCAGGATTACAAGCCAGAAATCCTACTTGCCGAGGTGCATAGAGCATTTGAGTATTGGTAAATGCCGCGGAAAGTGACATCTGTGAGCGAAATATTACCATAGTTGACAACATATGAGACACTTTTAGCCAGAATAACGGCATAAAAAAATCACCCCGTCTTACATTACAAAGTTAAGCTTTCGAATTAGATTTTATCCTGGACTCTCATTGCTGTAGACTAATTTCACCCCACATGATCAGCAAGTACTACGAAGCCCGGACTACTGAGTATTATTATTAATCCCAACGATATTTTTATTGTTAATATTATTATGACCAATGCCGGTAAAAATTATTCGGTATTTATATGTGTGTAATAAATAAATGTAACCAGGTAGATAGATAAATAGATGGCCGTCTTTATTTTGGGGCGAGATTGAAACTCTCTTCTATCGAGGTAGGGTGATGTACCTGATGCAAAAAAAAACCCCTTTTGCCTGAGTATACCTTTCTGAAATGGGGTTACGTCCTTTATGCTTGTGCATACTTTATCGTCAAATAGAGTGATGAACTTTATTTTAGATAGATGATGACAAAAATGGTTTGAGATAAAGTTCGGATGTAGTACCCTACCGACCCCTGGTCCAAGTGCCAACCCCTTGTCGTCATTATTCTTTCCTCATCTCCCTGCCTTCCCCTCTTCAGCAGGGGAAGCTGCGCGTTCAGGGAAGGGGGTCGCGGAACAACTGTACTGTGAAATCCGTGACTGGGCTCTGAATTTTTTAACAAGGGTTGCGTAGTGAGTAATGAGGGGTTCCCAGTCGTGGGACCCCATTCGACCCGGGAAAAAAAAGAAAACTTTCCGACGCTCTTCGTGAAAGATTCATCGTCACGTGCGCCCAAATCCATTCACGAGAAATTGTTTTTCTTTAATTATTTCGGAAAAGGCTATGTACAACCGAGGGTTGTAATTGGACTTGTTTGTCATTCAAGGCATAGGTGGCTCTTCTTCCCCCTCTGTGTCACTCGTTATGTAGGGAGAATTGAAGTGTCGGTTCTTCAAAGTGATCCATCTAGGATGCAGTAGTTGTGGGCTTGGTTACTTTGCCAGGCATGTTAATTTATTCATTGATCCTCCCCCCCTCCATCCGACAATTCACAACAGTCAATACTGGACCCAAATTCGTGCGAAATAATGTCTCTAGGTGTTGTTCGTGAGATTTACTTCTGCATACGTATGTAATTACTTAGATTCGGAGGGTTAATTTGCAGTTTTGAGAAGTCAAACTAATTCCAGTATTCAATGTCAGAAGTAAATACTTCTTTTCTTGGTGTAGCATCTTAGAAAGCTACATTTGACACGGTTATAATAATTAGATTATGGACATTTATTTAGTATTCAACGCAATATTATTAAGTATCATATTATTATATTTTGGTATTCTTGAATTCTTGAATCAAATACAAATATGCAGCAATTTCAAAGTGTAAAAATCATTCGCCTTGACTGGGATTGATTTTTACACTTTGAAATTGTTGCAATGAAATGCACATTAGCGGATGACTCCATTAAAAGTTACTGTTGCGGCATCTCCCGCAGTTTCTTTGGAAAATACAAATATGTCTAATAATGAAAGCCATTCTAGTACCTATTGACCATTTATTGAGTCTGTAAAATGTTAAGGAAAGGAAGAAACAAAGGAGATAAAGAAAAATAAAGACAAATAAATTATTATAGTATTTTTTCAATTTTTGTGTGAACAAATTCAGAAAAGTGACGTAATTAGTTCAATAGTTTCAGCCTCAACTTTGTGGAAGTTCATTTTAATAAATGAAAAAGAAACACTTTGTTCCAATCCACCACTTTATTACAGGTACAACTAGTTTCGACGAGGATGACGCCGTAGCGTCGAAACTAGTCGTACCTGTAATAAAGTGGTGGATTGGAACAAAGTGTTTCTTTTTCATTTATTAAGTGACGTAATATTTGTTATTTAATTGCATTTTCCTTGTTTTGGTCAATTGATCAATATTTTTAAGGGACCCTGATAACATGAGGTTTCATAATCTCTCCCACTAATTGTCAGATATCTCTTGTTATACAAAATGCCTTTGCATTGATTGTTCTAGCATGTTGCAGTGTTTTAAATTTTATTAATGTAATAGCCATTAAGTTAATGAGTAGTTATATAAATTACTAAGTATTCTGTATCGCTCTTCTCACATCTAGGAACTTGTTTGCCTGGAAACTGTCGAAGGATGGTTACCAAGATAGTAATGGTTGTCCTATACCAGAAGGGAGTGCTCCAGGCTGGAAGCTCTTTGGAAAAGTTCCTCCAAGGCAGAATCCAGTGGCCAGAGACCCAGCTATTATTGCCGAAGAATTTCAGCAGGTAACCTACAATCAATAAGACGAAAGAATAATAATTGCCATGATGTGACTAACTATTATAAGCTTTTAAATTTAAACATAAATCATCGATCTACCACTGTTTTTTCAAGTATTAATATGGGTTTTACAATTCACAATGCATCCATCATTATTGGTAATTCCACAATTTTTCAATTTTGCTAGTTTTCACTCTTGCTTGCATAATAATGGGTTCTTGATGATTGATTTTAAGTTTCAGAAGTAAATATCGAGTTCAGAATGATATAATTGGATTAATAGTTTTGTATGATCTTATCACTTTGATAAATACCCTTACCTTTTATGGTATGCTAAGTTGATGGAATTTGTGTTGACAGGTGTATAGGAAAGGAAAGCTTTTGGGTTTTGCCCAGGAGGCTTATTTTAGAAGGTAGATCCCTAGTAACTTCAAGTGGTGAAAGGCTGGTTTGTGTGTGCAAATCCCTTCCTGGAAAAGGGATGATTTCCCGTGGCCCACTTGAAAGTGTTGCTTAGCCTCACAAGGGTTGGTAGAATTGACCTTTGGGAGAATATAGCACGTCTCAGATCAGAGAAGTGAATGGGCACTCAGCCCAGCAAGGTTTTCTCTCATTGGTACCTCTGCCAGTCAGCTTACCTTTACCTCCCCTGATCCCCTTCTTCTCCTTCCGTGCCCACTTTTCCTGTTCCATCACACATCTGAGTGCCATGGATTTTGCTTTCCTCTAAAATATATATATATATATATATATATATATATATATATATACACACCTTTGAATCAACTCATAAAATAGTAAATATTTAATCATATTTGAAATGTATGCATCATACACATTACATATCTTTGTAAAATGTCTTTTGAAATTATTGAAAGCATCAAATTTTCATGGAAATAAGATTAAAATGAAATAAATAGTGTATTTGTGTATGGCCACTAAATAAAATGCAAAACATGGCCTTACACTTAAGGCCATACTCTTTTTTATTAAAGAAAACAGCCGAGTCAAGTAGGTCTCATCAGAGGGGAATATCATATCCATGCTTTGGGTAGGGGTTGTAAATTGGGGGAGAAGGTTGGCTGTTAGTTGTTGGGAAGGAGAAGTTAGGATGGTTTAGCTTTTGGGTTTAATTAGTGAGGAGTGTACCCTTAGGGGTAGTAATCCTCCCTTTATGTTTTAAGATACAAATAAGTGCTGTTTCATAGTTTAAATTTTGATGAAATTTATGATAAAATAAATTTAATTTCCACACCTACCTAGGCCAAATCAGCTTACTCAGATTCAAACCACAAAACATCCAATTGCTGTAACAAGGGTCGCACCATCAACATGCAGAAATTAGAAGCAGCATTTTCAAATGGCCACATAATCCCCAATGGCCTGGACTGGGGAGGCAAACCGGTGACTGTCACAAACAGTACTACTGCACTCATCCTCGAGAATCGTCCACCCAACCTCCCTGCCAAATCTGCCGAGGAGGAAGAGAGGCACCGTTTGGAGTACCAATCCATGCTAGAGGCTGCAAGGAAGAAAGGTAATGCAGTTTTAGCATGTCTTGTATCACACATTTGGGTAAAGCCATTTAATATGATGTTTGACTTGAAGATTTTACTTTGTTCATTTTTATGCAATTTAGTTTCCAACTAAATGGTTTATGTTTTTGACCTCATCATTAATTAATTTTTCTGTATGCTTCCCCCAAAATAATGTAATTGTAGTGTGAACAGACATTAATCAAACATAGTATGTACATGAAAATATGCATTACAGCCAGCATACCTACAAATAAATATAGAAGACGATGGCTTATATTTTAAATTAGATGCATTGTCCTCATACTTGTTCATTGGTTTGCATTTTAAATTAGATACATTGTCCTGCTGACAGTTTTCTCGAGACTTCTGTGGAAACAATTATTTTTTGGTATACAATTCTAAATTATGTCAATAATTAAAATGTGTAGAACAAGCTATTACAATTGGTGAATTTGTTCAATAATTAATTTTCACAATTGTTTTATAAAAATAAATATCTTTGCCTCACATTTCATGTTAAGCACCTGTGTTTTACTCTACTTAATAATTGACAGTTTTCCCTGTGTTAACATTTTGATTCTATAACTAAATAAAAAAAATACTAAAAACAACATCTTTTATCTCAGACATATTTTTTGCTCTCTCTCAATCAAGGCAAGGCAAAGTATTAGTAGCATAAAGTCATTGTGCAGTGCTTGAAGTTGATGAAATGAATAGAATCTGTTGTTTCCCATGCAGATCTGAAGGAAGCAAAAAAGCGGAAGAAGCAACTACAGCAGCAGCTCAAGTTGGAGGAGCAATTAGCTCATGCCGTACGTGTGTGGAATTCGGAAATTCTTCCTAAGTGGGACACAATGTAAGTGTTTGAAATTTAAGGGATGGGTGAGTCACTATGTCCTCTTGTTATTTTCCGACACTGACCATACTATTCATACTACCTGGGAATCTATATTTTCATAAGTACCTAGCGATTCACAGGCCCTTTTTATTTGATCATATGTTGCTCTCATTTGTCAAATGAATATGCCCAACTACTTATTGTATCTCTTGTTTCAGAGCATTTGAGACTTAGTCTGATTTTATTTATTTCTATGAATGCTTTTAGTGAAGTTGCAAATTGATGCTTAGCCTGAGTTAATGGGCCTCGTGTCAAATGCCAGGTGCTCATGACAAGGGCAGGGATTATTTAGTGATGAGAATTGGGATTCGAATTAAATTGTATTGATTTTTAAATTTTACAGTTTACATGTATTGATAAAGATATCTCTCTCCTAGTTTTTACAAAGTTATGAAATGAATTAGAATGTGAAAGAAACGAAATAAAAATGTTTCTAAATACATGCATGAAAGAATAATATAGTAAAATCAAAAACTCAAGTTTGAATAAGTTAAAATGGTTTCAGTAATCTTTTCACTGGAAATCTTTCTCTCAAGCACATGAATTGCCATTGTATTCCATCATAGATTTTTCCAGTTTTCGTAGTCTCTTCTGATGTTTTACTGATATAAAAATAAGTTTTAACAGTATTAGTGTCATTAAGAAAGGCTTCAGAATTGAAATGGTATTTTCTAATTTTTTGTTGCCTTGTTATGAAAGAAATAAAAAGTCATTTAATTTAATGTTATGATAGTTTAAATGTAATTAATTTTCTTTTTGATGGAGGCCTTTTATGGTCATGTTCATTTTGCGAATGATAATCGTACTGAAGTGTCATTTGACATACTTAATGGTAAATAATAGATTCTGATCTATTGTGAAATATGCCACGTTTGTATTTAATGAGTGACCATATTTTAATTTTTTTTACATGATACTAATCATGAATTTTTTACATATTCATCCAGGAAAAACTCTCGCAAATCCAGAGACCTCTGGTGGCAAGGAATTCCACCAAGTGTTCGAGGAAAAGTTTGGCGGCTTTCAATCAGCAATGATCTTAATATTACTCCAGAATTGTATGAAATTTGTGTTAGCAGGTATGGATCATTTTAGATTAAATCCTAACTTTTTTCATATTCAGTTAATGATTATTAATCAAAGTATGCTTGATATATTTCATTTCAATAGTTTTTTCTCTGAAGTGAAGTTTTTTCTCGCTCAACATTATTTGCTCAAAAGTTAACATCATAATCCTTAAGTTATCTTGGAGCAATATATTTTTTTGATCTTGGAATTGAGCGTATATGACTCAAGCATTCGGGAATAAAATTAATGAGTATACAACCTGCCATTGCTCTACTGATTCCCAGTTTTTGAAAAAACTTCACAACTTAATAGAAGCTTTCAAAATACTGTCAGAATCACCATATTCAATGTATCATTTGACACCATTAGGCATACTTTTTCTTTGATGTAATGTTTGTAGTCAACAAATATTATCTGGTAAATAATGTAAGTAATCAAGTTATTAAACTACCACAACACTTTTGCTAAATTAGTATGTATGAAGTAAAGAGAATCTTAAGAAATCTGCACATTCTAATTAGTGCAAGTTTTTTGAAAATGCCTTCATGATGGAGAATTTATTTTGCCCAAGGGAAAATAAGAATGGATTCGTGTAATGATAAACTGGACTAAATGAGTGATATAATTATTCCAAGGGGAAAAATGTAAGGACAATTTATTTTGCATAGACTTTTTTATTTGTCAACACAATCTTATCTTAGCTCAATACTTTTCCCAGTATTTCTCCGACTTTTTTAAACCGAAAAATTGATTTATCGAAATAGTTTGATTTTGGGAGGTCACTGGGGTACAGAAGTGGTGAATGCGGTGAATGTTGTTAAAATTTTTACTTTAATTCCATAATTTTCACCATTAAAATAGTGCAGGTGTGCATCTGTGCATTTTCTTGATCGATGAGAAATTTGTTCTTTGCATGCATCTCATAAAACCATGGCCATCACCTTGTCATCCAATTTCACTGTCTTTGCCTTCTTTGATACTGGATCACCTTTATAAAGCCTCTGTTTTGACTGTTTATTTGCCTCCAGAGTGTAGTATTGTATCCATGTTTCATTCACAGTTATGTATCTATGCAGAAACTGATCAGGATTGCGATAGAAAAGTACCATACCACTCTCTCTCTGAATTGACAAAACAATTGCGTTTATTCTGCGCTGAGAGAATATGTGGCACCCATCATGCCGAAATTTGTTTAACTCCCAATTTTTAATACAAAATTGAAGTGTTGTTGTTGATATCATAGTTGGAGCATGCCAAAAATATAAACTCAATGGCCAGTGCATCAGGAATGGCTGTACATGATTTTTATATTACATGGGGGACTCGCCCAACTCACACACCTTGCACAATATTGCTTTGCAATCCAAAATTTCAGAGTGATTATTTTTTCTCTAAATTGTGGAGGAATTGTTTAGCCCATGGCACTCTCAGACTGATAGCCCTCAAATGGCATTTGAAAGATGTACCCATGCCATATGGTAAGCACTATGCCACTGCAAAATTGGAAAGCAATGATGTGCAATAAGACCAGTATATAAAGCAAATTAAAGACAAATGCATACCTCAATTTAATAATGATGTACAGATCCAGTCTGGTTTATTAGCTGGCACAAAAGCCCTCAAAATGATTGAGTAACAGTTGATTGTAAATGAAAAATCTTTGAAAACAAGAAGGGTAAAATTGAATAGTTGAAAATATTAAAGGGCGAGCATTAAATAATAAAATTTATGGATTATCAATGCTGTGCAAGAAAAATGCATAAACAGCAGTGAATTGAAATTGAAATTGAAAACTATAGAAATTATCAGACCTGACTTTTATGCTAGGGTTAATTGATCACAGCAAACACAATTTGCTTAGCAGTTGTACTTCATTAATGATTATGCTTCCATTTAGTCCCATGATTTATTTTCACTCGGGCTGAAATGCTTTGTTGCCCACTTTTAATTGATGTGTGAATGATAGGTAACTTTCTTTCTTTTCAGGGCTCAGGAAAGATTAAAAGCTGCTGAAAATGGGTGTAATGGGAGTGTTTCGTGCAATGGGGTTTCATCGGAAGGGGAGGGCTCTGGAGGCCAGAGTATGGACAGTGGTTGGGCCACAGCAAATGGTGAATCAGAAGAAGGAGGAGAGAACCCAGATAAAGAATCCAGTGTGGAATTAATCCAACTTGACATATCTCGCACCTTCCCTCACCTCTGCATATTTCAAGAGGTTTGAAAAATTCTTCTCCAGTCATATCACTGTCAACATTTCATATATCATAAGCATTGGGAATCCTGTTGACAAGTATACATTTTGAAAGCATGTTGGCTCTAAAATAATACATAATCACTTTACATTACAGAAAAATAGAAATGTATGTGTGATTTATGAAAATCACAAGATCATTTAATGCAGTACCTTGTGAATTAATATTGATTCTATAAATATATGAGTTGATTGCATAAAAAATATTGAATTTTTTTATTTGTACATAGGTATGACAATTTCGGTGAGGCATACCGCAATACCTTCAATCCATCTCAATACTGCTGTCAAATACAAGAAATCTCATAAAAATTTAAATGCAGTGAAGTCTCAAATCCATGTCCTAATTAATAAAATAATATCTAATTAAACCTGAATAGCTTTTTGGATTGGTTTCCAGGAAAAATCATTCTTACTGAAATACTTATATTTTTTTCAGCCTGAAATTTGAATGAAATCTCCACACCAGAATAATGATTCATATTTTATCACACTTCAGATGTATTTTCATTAATTTTTATATTTTATTATTGCGACCCAATTTACTCTTATATTTCAATGATCTTCAATGAACCTGTATCTTAATATTAACTGGGCAAAGTGTTATTTTCCCGCCAGCAGAAGTGACTTTTCTTAATTTTAAATTATGAGTCAACTGCTACTGAGTCATAGTTTAACATATTAGTTACCATTCAATGATGTGGTGTATTTTGAAAGGAATGAGGAGAACGTTGAACATTGAGTAATAATTGGAAAATCTTGGAGAAGCAGATGTAAATGTAGGGTGTTAATCTAAACTCATTGGGAAAATAAATGACCATTATAGGCTATTGGCATACTAAAAAGAATTGGAATCTCTCTTTGGTGTGTTTAAATACACATTAATTACTTTTAAAAATTTGGAAATAGGTTTTGCTATTCTAAAGATTTTATTTTTATTAGGGAATTATATATCTATTATAATTTTAGGGCAATTATTAATTTGAACTCTGACACCAATTTTATTGACAAGTAATTATTGTTATTTTCATTATTGTAACACTGTGATATGTTAAATTTGGAATGCATCAAAATAATCTTTTAAGTTGTAATAATATTCTAAACCTCAATTCGATGTAAACTGGAATTTATTTCCACTCATTCCATGACAGTTTTAAATTTTAGAACATCAGAAGGTTTTGCTGTAACATTAAGGAATTGCATGGAAAGGGAAATGGATTGAGATGGTGCGGTGGCTATTGTATTGGCTTTTCACACAGAGGGTCCGGGTTAAAATCCCTGTGATGCTGAATATTTTTCAGTGGTATCTCGATCCCTACTTGAGGTGCTTTGTGGAGGGCACTTTGAGTGAGTACACCGTCTGTCGGATGGGACATAAAGCTGTGGACCCCTTGGCACCTTTTTTAAGAGTAGGCTAATGCCGTCGCCGGGTTTCTCTCCACCCTTCATCTTTTCTTATCCATTCCCAATGGTGCAAATGACCTTGGCTGTCAGTTGCCTCCCCTAAATACCACCACTACTACTCAATTGGAAGGGTTCAATCACCCTTGTGTTGAGTAAATCATTGTTTGCATAGTTAGTAAAAGCAAATCTATGATTCATTTTGGTCTTAGTGCTTCTTACAGGAAAAGATATGTGCTTTATTTTTTGGTTGTGTATACACTGGAAGCAGTTGCATCCAAAATTTGTGGCAATAGTCTGCCTATGAAATGACTTGCTCTCTTTCATATATTTCATGGGTTCCCCCACCTTCCCCCACCCATTTGGAAAACCTAACCCCATCATCCCTTACCCTTTCCTCCTGGTGCTGCACCCCCTGTCACACACCTTTTTGGTCGCTCGCAGGGTATTGAGGTAAATGTAGATATAATCATGGCAAATGAAGGTGAGCCAAAGCCAGGCATCAAGATGTTTACAGACAAGCTCTATTTTGGCTTAAAAGTTATGTTAAAGAAGTGTTTAAATAAAGTTATTTTAATGAGTGATTTATAAAAAAAGGAAATGTTTTGCCTATTATTATTTGTAAGTTATTGATTACACTCCTCATTATAAATACTGTTGTACATGGGCATCTTACAAAAGGGAAATTTGGAACAAGTCAAGCATTGGATTAGAGTAAAGGCTGGCCATTTTAATCTTTCAAAGGTTTATTACCATTAACAACTAGGTGCAATCCTACCTTAAATAAGCGTGTGTTTTTTAGTATTACCTCTACAGAAAAGGCACTTCTGGTTGGATATGGAGTATGAAATTCTTTGAAATATTATTAGTGTACATTTGAGTTGTTTGGAAAGGAAGCTTAGACAAATAAATGCATTGGAAATATTAAGCTTGGAAGTACATGATACTTAAACTCCTTTGAAATTTTGCAAAATAAATTTGCATCTAGTTTTAAGAAGTTTAATAAAATGTTTAGGATCAATTAAATCAGTGTCTACTTTTGACACTTATTCACAAAAATCCCAATTACACAAATTGCTAATTCATATTTGGTTAAGCATAGTGTTATTTTATTACTATGTGTTCATATATTTGCAAGTTTTTGTTAACAATCTGTTTTATGCTTTCAGGGAGGTCCATATTATGATATACTTCACAGTCTCATCGGTGCGTATGTATGCTATCGCCCTGATGTTGGTTATGTGCAAGGGATGTCATTTCTAGCTGCAGTTCTAATTCTTAATATGGATGCTCCAGATGCCTTTATATGCTTTGCCAATCTTCTCAACCGTCCCTGCCACGTTGCCTTCTTTCGGCTCAAGGAATCTATCGTAAGTTGTCAATACTTCAAATTGGTTAGTGTCATGCTCTGAAACTAGGTTTTGTTTGTTCTAATTTATAAGAGTTCAAGAAATTCAACCGCACTATATTTGTACCATTAGATTAGATATTAAAATATTATATGTTTCTGTTACATCTATAGTATTCATGTGTGACGTAATTGAATAAGGGAGTAAGTTTTCACATCATTAGACATGGTAATTGAAATTTGTTTATTTTAATTTATTTAATGACTTCATTGGAGTGAGATTGGGACCCTTCTTCCACCTAACCCCTTCATATTACTTCAAAGACAATTACAAACACCCTAGCCATAGGTGGAGGAAAACCAACCTAGGCGGGAATTGAACCCGTGACCTCTGAGTTGACAGGCGAGGATGTTGCCCCACCACCACCAAAGCCGGCATTTTTAAGAGAAATTTGCTATCCCTCAATGACATCATATAATGTATGCTTTTTTATTTTAAACATTGCTTAAAAAATACTTAAGAACTATGGATTGATTATGGTGCTGCAATACATGTTGTTCTCAAGAAAAACTGATATCATGTGAGCAATTTTATAAGGGTTGTAACAGTGCTAACATAACAATACCTGCCTTTGTATGAATGAAATTAACTAGCTTGTGTGAAAAACATTGGAAACAGAGTAGTTTCAAAAATTGGTACTGCAGAACTAATTCTAAATAATTGTTAGAGTTAATGTTTCACAAATTAAGAAATATACCTTACAGTGCTTAAAAACTGTATATTCACATCTTATCTGTTTATGAACTATGCATAAATGGAATTTCCTCAGTTTAATTATTTAAAAATTCCTCTTCCAAAAAATTAAAGTCATCACTCAACATTAATGTATGGGCTAAGATGACACATTGACTCATGCAGTCACAGCAACCTCCTTAATTCGAAGATTGACTGTTATAGTGCCACTGATAAAATGTAATTGCATATGTGATATTCATGGAACAAATAATATATGTACATCTTACAGCTTTTAAAAGATTTAGCGTGATTGATTAGTCATTTAATTTTTCCTTTCCATTACAGATGGAGGCTTACTATGCAACATACAAAGAATTCTTTCGTGAAAACCTCCCAAAATTATGCCATCACTTTGAGCAGCAGGGCCTCTCTCCAGACCTGTACCTCTTGGAATGGCTTTACACTGTTTTCTCCAAGGCAATGCCATTAGACATTGCCTGCAGAGTGTGGGATGTTTTCCTTCGGGATGGAGAAGAGTTCCTCTTTCGCACTGCCCTAGGTAATTATTATCCTCTGGTATTTCATTCCTACTTTAAATAATGTTCATAATCATCAGCATTCCATTACTGGAATGCCGGCTGTGTTGGTCAGTGTTTGGCAGACACACTCCTGTTCCAGGAGACATCTTCAGGTCAAAGTGGTGTTTGCAAAATTTTGGGTGGTATTTGTAGTTGGTCAATTAGGGGCTCATGGGCTCTGATTGGGTATTATTCGTTGAACTTCTACCATCTCCCGGTGAGTAAGTGTGTCCATCCTCCACATTGAATATCTCTAGTCTCTTCATTATTTATATGGCCTCCTTGATGACTATTGGGAAGTATCTGTTGTACCTAAGCACGTCTTTTGATTATATAGGTCTATTACATGCCTAAGTTCCAACTATGCATGTTCTAAAATGGCAGTACTGTGAAATTAGTTTTACTACTTTGAACCCTGGAGTTCTTTTATGGGTTATATGCTCCGATATGAAAGAAAATAACCCGTATCCTAAGGGAACACAATGTGATGACCAGATTCACATCGGTGAGAAAAACCGGAGGTATGCTGCCTCTCCTCACACATTAAGAGGCATATACAAGGTGATATGCTTGTGTGGAAAAGTGTATATTGGACAAATAAGAAGATCAGTACAATACAGAATGAAAGAACACCGGAGGGCAAAGCAGTAGAAATAATATTGCATTATGTCATCATAGAATGTGTTGGCAGAACCTGGGCACATCATAGGCCAGAACGGTACTACATCAATCAAAAGAAAACAGGGATACTTCCCGAAAATCATCACAATGGATAGGCTTTCACTGAGACATGGAGGCACCTGGGCTGACCAGAGTGAACAATCCCCTTATGGACTATCTATGTATACTGACCAGAATCCTGAGAATGTCGCTTTGACCTGGAGATGCCTCCTGGAAAAGGGGTGAAACTATTGGCTGCTTAGTGCTGATGGGTTTTTATCCTATACTCGGCAAGAATGTAAAGAATTGTGCATCACGTGTGTATGTTGAAGGAGTATTAATACATGTCTTTGCATTTCCTGGTTCTCCATCTGTGTTGGTTGTCTTTTGGTGATGACAGTTTTACTGGCCATCCTGCCTGCGTCATCAGGTGGAAGGTGGACCTGAAGATGCAGGCAGGATGGCCAGCAAAACTGTTGTCACCAGAAGTCAACCAACACGGATGGAGAGCCCGGAAATGCAAAGGCAACAATTCAACGCTGCGGAAACCTTTGCAAATGTATTAATATAGTTAACTGGAATGACTATCATACCAAAAAACCACTGCATACTCACCACTACATAAACTGAGTAGTAATTATTAAGTACTTATTTCTTTGAGTGAGAATACCGCTTTGGATAATTACTCCATGATGGGAATGATTTCTTTCATTGACACTCGGGGCCTACTGATATTCTCCTGTATTATAGCTTGTTAATGGGCTTGTCTTCCCTGAATGTTAGTAATTAAAAATTCAAAGACATGTCATGGCATGCTTGACAATCATGTCGATACTTTAAAAAGTCAACAACTCCAATGTGAGCCTCCAAAACTACAAGAGAGGTAATCTCTGTATCATAAACAGGATTTATATTTGGGTGAGTCCTCGAGACTTTTTAAAACTTCATGTATTAATTCATTATCTGCCCATGAATGCAAATGCAAGAGGGGAAAATATTGAAATATTTGCACTTGTAAATTTAGCAGAGTCTATTGAATTACATTGAGGAAATGAGGTAGTCATAATGGTAGCACAAAACCTTGAAAACTGAATTTTTATCCTTAGAAATCTGGAATCAGAAACCATCTAATTACTGGTGTGGGATGTATGGAACAAAATCAAACCTATTGTGCTAATTAAATTTCACACTAACATTATTCACCACTTTGGGTTACTTATCTCAAGTCTTGGCAAGTATGTATTTGTAATATTAAAACAAACAGGAATTTATTAATTTTACCAGTGAAGTCACTTAATTTATTCATCATCAATTAAAAAAAATATTTCATCAAAAACATTTTATGCATCTACATAATTGGTAGGAAGGTTTTAATTATCATTTGATATCTGCTCAGCCAGTTTCATCAGCATTAAAGTTGTTCTTGAGTGAAGAGCTTTGAGCTATTTAGCATGGTAGAAGTTGTCTACTCTTATGTATTTCATGGGAAACATTCTCTGATTTCCCAGAAACACATAAATGCTGTTCGATTGCCACCTTGAACAATCCACAGTTAACCAGCATTTGACTTTAAATCAATTTGAAACTCTAGAGCTAAAGTGCAAGCTTCTGTAATTGAGAGGGGAGCAGATATGTGAGGAGCACTTCATATGGAGTAAACTGGTCTATTGGATGGGATGGTGTTGTGGATACCTTGAAGCTTTTCATTAAGAGTATGCCAATGCTGATGCCTGGTTTCTCTTCACCGATACCTAATTCCCTGAAAATCCAACCTCTTAACAATTACCCACCTATTCCTAATGGTGCAAACAGCCTCAGTTGTCATTTGCCTCCCATAATAAATGCTACTATTGGATCAGATAGAAGGGCATCCTGGGCTTGTGTCTGTTTTAAGTAACAATCAGCTGTTTGTCACAACCCCTAATTTGCTATAAACAGACACATCTATACCAGTTCAGACATAAATTTTTTAAATGATTTTATATTTTTTCAATCTCTTTTTATTGATTGTGGACTAGGTTGATATTAGAGTTACAAATTCTTTGCAGATGTCAGTTTTTGATTTAACCCCTGTGTGACTGCTATGATATTGCTACATTGAGTAGGTAAAGGTTCACTCTGGATGAAAATGCATTTGGAATTGAATAAAAACTTTTTGATTTCACAGATTTTTATGGAAACCTTAAAATGAGTGCTTAGTGAAGATGGGAAGGTTTATTAATGAATGGGTTTTATTTTATAAAACTGAGGCTGATTATGAGATTTTACTATAATAATAAGATATGTTGTTCCCAGCATAACTTTATGGAATTTACTTAACATATTGAAATTAAATTATTGACTTTGTAATTCCGCACAATTTATTTAAAAATACGACTCAGATTTCGACATTGAAAGACGACATCATCAGGTTACCTGAATAATTTGTAGTAGTGGATTTTGATGTTCCGCTAAGTTCTGACGTGTATGTATCCAAAATTGTTTTGTTCAACCATACCTATGACCCATCAATTGTGGTGGCTCATGCAGAGATCCTCCTTTAAAATGTACATAGTTTGAATAAGGGGTGTTGGTCAAATGTTTGGAAAAATAGATTTATTTCAGATATTGTTATAATGCCTGAAAATTCTTCAAAGTGCAACCCTTGAGCGTCGACACACTTTTTCCAGTGGCTTTTCCATGGCTTAAAGGCTGCCTGGTAGGCGGATTCTGGAAGGTCCATAAGGGTATGCATGCAAGCTTCTTTGACGGCACTTAGGGTCCCATGGTGGTGTCCTCTGAGGGAGGATTCCACTTTTGGAAATAGGAAATAGTCTGCTGGTGCCAAGTCAGGATGGTAAGATGTTTGGGGATTCATCTCGATGCTGTTACAGAAGGTCTTAGCAAACAGTCACTGGACTCCACTCTCGGTTGTCCATCAAGACCTTCAGGATGAGTTTAGCACAGATCTTTCGCATCACTAAATTTTCAGTGATAATGGTGTGCATTGTCATCTTATCAATTCTAATACGATCTGCAATCATGCACACACTTAAACAACGGTCTGAATTCAGCACCTCACGCACATGTCATGAAAAAATTGTCACCGATACTTTTTATACAAACCTTGTAATGTTGATGCTTTGAAATTCAGTGCAAGTATTTTCTTCCCCAGGTGTACTCCATTTGAATCAGGATCTGCTTCTGAACCTAGATTTCATTCGTGGGGCACAGTTTCTAACACGTCTACCAGATGACCTCTCATCAGATCGACTTTTCCGATCCATAGAAGCTGTGCGCATGAACATAGGCAAGATGAAGTTCTCTGATGTGCTGTCACAGCATATGGAGCAGTGCAAGAGGGAGGGACAGCAGGGCCTTCGTTTGACCTCTACGCAGCCTAATCCAAGTTGAATTGGATTATTTCTTTAATTTTTTTTTTAATCTCATAATCATTTCTCATTTGTTTATATTTTATTCTTCTCCTTAAAGTGAAACAAGGCTGGTTTTAATGCCTCTGATCTATATAACATAGGTCATAATTAAATTTGTACCTTTAGTTTATTCTTTTTGGGCTCTCTTGAAGCTGTTACGTTCATGGACCATGCTCAAGTCATCCTAAAAGAATGAATGGATGACCTTTTATGCTGGTAAAACCAAAATAGTATCTTCCAATCAATAGATATTATTCTGTGCTGTTTTTTGACACATTAATTCCTTGAGGCATTATTTTAAATGTCCTGTTGTGTTTGGCTTGGTATAAAGCATGTGTGTGTAAATGTTGAGTGAACGCTGATTGATATTGCCCATGATTAAAGCGTTTTTATTGAGGCTCGTGTCTTTTATCATAGACAGCCTTAATTTTAGAGAGATTAAAAATTATTAATTTTTATCATCTGTTACAACTTCAACTTTATTACACAATTTGGGGTGTGAGGATGGAGGGAGTGGTACAATAGATGAAACAAAGATGTACATTGACAAAATCTGTGATATTATCAGAAATATACTGCATTCCTATAGGATAATATAATGACTGTTTCTTTGGCAGGTGTGATAAAGTTGTGAATTATATCTATCAATATTTATGCCTGAGCAGAAAATATTTAGGCAGAGATGGACATTTTTCATTTAAGGTTACTTAGGTTTAGGGCATGGAATTTCATTTATTTGAAATTATTGCATATTCATACCTCAATTTGAAGAAATTGATATGTTCATAATGATCTATTTTAATTGTATTATCTAATGCTACATATTAATTTGCCACAGTAAATAGAAAACTCAATATTGTAATGTCTAGTACAATTTTTTCATGTAGATCTGACTTTTAAAGTCCTGGGACGAGATATCTTCTAAGTACCATCTTAGAATATCTACAATCAGTCCAAGATATATTTGCTTACGAAACATTTTATATTCTTGGTTACTGGAACATTTTATTTCAATGACTTATGAGCTTAGCTTGGTATATAGTTGTTTATGAAGAAACTCATCTTCGAAATGCTAGCAAATCTTTGCGATCCAATTCCATGAGGATGTTATGAACTCACCTCAGTTTAACTCTTTGCAACTAGTTTTGCAATGGAAAAGAAATATTGTAATCATAAGATCTGTATATCCAGATGTACTATTTTTTCATATTATCCCTAGAATTTGCTTGTAGATGTTGCTCAAATAGCCTCTCTGCTCTAATGAAGATGTTAATTGTACAAACATAAAATAAGTAAATGAGTTGTATCTATTTGTTTATTTATCAACTGTTGTTAATGTGCCATGTAATATACCTATCTATGCTATTTGAAGAGAAATCTATTGATCACGTTCAATTATCAAATGTAATTTAAATAGTTTTATAACATATAGTTATTTTTAGCTTGTGTTGAAATATTTTTTTACTTTTTATCAATATATTTTCATTGGATTCATTTACCAAACCCTGATCATGTTAAAAAACTATCTTGTTTCAATTCTGTCATACATTATATAATGACTTAAATTACAACAGCAGAAAGTACCAATGAAAAACTAGAAATGGTTTTAGTTCATATTATCCGTCCAAAAACTTAATCCAAGTATGAATATGTATTTGGCATTAAATATCCTTAGTTTTTCCTGGCTTAACCCTTTTTAAAACTCCCCTGTATTTGCCCAAAAGGTCTGTTTGTACATTAGAGCCATTTCAAGGCTGTTATGCATTGTCCTTTGTGACTGATCAACATGTGTTGCCATCCAGTTTATATATATACATACATACACACACATATATGTTGTATTGTGCCTATGCAGTGTCCACATCAATTAATGCTTTGTGAGATGGAGTCCATGGAGAATGTGCACTGAACACAAAAAGTGAAACTACTCATGGAAAGTTATGTCCAATTGTCCATTAAATTTGTAAATAGTTTAGAATTTTTATATACCTAATTCAATATAATGAAACATAGAGTAATGTATACATTTTCAATCATGATGCAATTTTTAACTGTCTTCCTATTTAAACATACTTAGCAAACATGTAGCAGCAATGATATATAGCTGGAGCAATAGATATACCTCCCATTGCATATACCCTTTAAAAGATACCTACCAACATGATTTTCCATGGCAATATGATTACTGATGATTGTATGCAACACATAATGCATGTAATTTATTTATTCCCAAAATCCATCCAATATTTCCTAACGTTACCAAAACCTAAGGAGACAGTTTTTCTTGTTGAAAAATAACCCAAAGACTGTTACTTCCTTTGAAAAATTAAGCATTAAATTGTAAATTTCATTTTCTGCTCAATGACGTTCTTTGAAAGAGCATAAGCCTGTTCTGGATATTGCTGGCTCCATATTTCGTGAAATGGAGGTCACCTGTTTGGGTAAAATGTTGCACTTTCAGTTATGAACATTATTTCAGTTTGAATCTCTTGTAATGAGTCCAACAAATGTGTCTTGTGGTTATCTCATTGCCATCATTAAAATAAAGATGTTTACAATGATGGCTGACTGGCTGTTAATAACATTTATATTGTAAATATATGATTTTTAAAATACTTGTGTTCTGTACATTTGTGTATTTGTTTCATATTTATGTACAGGCAGCCTATATGTTGAATGTGTTCAAAAATTCAATAAAATTTGAAAGGAGTGAAATGGTTAATTATGTTTTGTCATATTTTCAGAAAAAACTGTTGATGGTGGGTGTGTTGGCTAGTCGAAAATGCCAAAAATTATCATATCTTTGTATTGACAAAGTGACATTGGCATTAGCGTTGTCAATATTTTCAGAAAGAGTGAACGTAGTATAGGTATTATATATGTACTGTTGTTTTCATGTGGTATTCAAAATCCTATTTATTGACCTCCCGGAATTTTCTGGCAGACAAAATTTGAATCTATGCATAACTTATAAGAGTCTATTCAAGGTATGATTCATTTTGCAGAGCTTATTACTGAATAGATGTATGCTTTTAAAAATTTAAGTCATCTGAAATTGCCAGTTAAATCTGTAAATATTTCCTATGGAGGGAAGAAGTTATGTTGTTGCATATCTAAACTTCTTAGGCTTTGATTGCTTGTAGATTTAAGTCAGTGCTAGAAGAGGCATTGTAAGTGTGGAGTGTAATAAAAAAAATATAGTGAGAAGGAATAAGAAAAGATGTCATAGCAATTAGTTGGTCTTACATCAAGGCCTTGTCACATCAGTAGCAAATGTGCATCCACATTAGGAGTTTCCAGGAGAATGATGTGAAAAAATAAGAAATCAATGGCTTCTCTGGCCTGCTAAGTAACCTGTTTGCATCAGATGAAGAGTCTATTGGAACTGATTCCATCATTCTGGTCAGTTATTGAAAGTACGTTGGAAGCATGTAACAACAGTTGCACTCTATTCATACCAGAATAATTAATGAATAGCTTTCCAAGTGTCCTCCCCTTTTTTCCTTTTGTCATCACCTAAACACATCCCTCAACTAATTGTAAGTTCTCTTGAGGCACCCCGCATCTCCCTTTTCCCTCTCCACCCTACAACTCCCCATTCCATCCCTGCTCACAGAGTTTTATCCACCTGACAGTTAAGCGAATACAGCTGTAACACTGATTTTTTACACATGGTGTAAGATGGAGGAAAACACCGACAGTCTAGCTTCCAGGTGACTGTGGCTGAGTTATGTCATTATTTTCTGAACTAAATAAGTCAACTTACTTTGGTAGTCATCAAAGTATAGCAGTCAGTAGGGTATTAATACAAAAGTTGTACATTGTTTCAAATTATTTATAATCTCTTTTACCAACTTATTGACCAAGTTATTTTGAATTACATCTGTAGTCTTTCATTTTTACATTGCCCAAATTGACGTAATGGCTTATTTGTGAGCACTTATTTGAATAATGAGGTCTTACCTCCTGTGATGACTACAAAAATGCTTTGAATAATTAAACTGCCAGAGAGGCAAAGCTGAAGGTGAATTGAGTAATTTGGAATGGTTGATTGACTTTATAATGGCTTGAAAAAGTCTTAATCAATCATTTAGCTTTTGAATTTGGGCAAGGGAAGTTTTACTTGGTTAGGTTATAATATATTTTACTTTAATAATAAATTAGCAAACGTGTACCTCTAGAATGCAGTTTTACATTCACACTTATTCTATTCCAAAAAATATCCCTGGAAGAGTGAGGAAAATTCCCCTGGTTAAGGTCTACTTTCTCAATTGCCGAGGGATGGCCATGCAGGTCATTTTTGAGGTATCATTTCAGATTCAATAATAATTGCCTACAAATAAAATTTTTATTTTTTATTGTCATGCTTGCTTGGAAACCATCATAATTAATAAAATCATAGTTGAATTTGGATGGCAACATTGTTATTAAATGATTTACCATTTGTGCCGCAAGTGTATGTGATTAATTATTTAATACATATGTATAATAGCCAATAAGTGATTTATAGAAGCTATATCAAAACTGAAAGGGATTTTATTATTTTTGGAGATCTTAATGTACTGCCAAAATTTCCTGTTAACATTTTCAAAACCTTTTGTAATGGTCCTGAAGGTCTATTTAGTGCATTTTCTAAATATATGAATGTTATTATTTGTGACCTCTTCAACTTACCCAATGCTAAATCTTTATCTAACTCTATTATGTTTAATGTAATTTGATATCTCTCTGAATCCATGGGAATTTTTCATATATTTTTTATGCCAATTGTGGGGTTTAAACCAGCTGTTCATTATGATTAAACCCTATCTAGTCCATGTCTACTGCTTTCCTCCTATGGCCATTCCTTGCTCGTAAACTGTAGTGCCCTACTTCACTTCTATATTTCTTTTTGCCCATCCCCCCATTTTAAGGCCTCATCACTATGAAATGTTTCCACCCGGGAACATCCTTAATTATTTCATCTAATTGGTTGTCTATCTCTTTCTTCCTTCCTAAGGTGGCATGTAGGCCTGGGCAATGGCCAAGTTCATTGGTTCCACTTTTTCTGGTACAAAATATTCTATCTGTAACCTGCTGCATATTTACCACGATTATTCCTGCGGTATTGTGCTTTTACTTCCACCCATCTCTGACTTTCTTTCCACTTGGTTTATATTACTCTTTAAAGATCACTCTAATAATCCATGCTATCCTTCCATCTCACCTTGCACAGTCTTAAAATATCTATATTTCCTTTATTTCTCCTTCTTTATTTTTCCTAATTTTCCTGCCCTCAGCATTCATTGTCCTTAAATTCCAAGTTCCCCAAGGTTTGGTTCTCTTCGTCATTGTGTTCGCTTACATTTTACAATGATTTTGTGAGATATTGACTGTGGAATTCTTGCATCTCCTGCTGATGGGCTCATCACACAGCTGCTTGGGCTGAGTCCTCTAGTTTCCAGGACTTATTGGCTCTACAGTGCCCATTATAACATTCCTGAGGTAAACAATTGAGGTATTTTTGTGTTACATTCCTCAGTAGTGCTTTTAATGTAGCATCATCACTAGTATGATATAATGCCACAGTTATCAATCTGAAGTTTGGCGTGATAGTTGAAGATAGCACTCTGAGAGTACTAAGCTTGTGGAATTCACAGATTGGTGTGATGGGGGCAGTTGGTTTCCCTGCACTACCTGCCCAAAAATCTGGAACCCAAAAATCACACAGCCTGGGTGAAATGGAGGGTGCTCAGAGGTTTATCCATGAATTGAATCTGAGCCCTCTGGTCAGTAGCCCTGGGCTTTACCACTAGACTACCATGTCCCCAGTAGAGGTTTTAGTAATAAAAAAACAAAGGATATATTATCACATTAACTCTGTAGTTACTGCTCGAGAAGTCATGACAATGCAAGTTAGAATTGCTCTTGTGTCCTATAAGGGATGGTTCAAAAGAGGGAGGTAAAAATATTGAGAAAAAAATATGTATAAGCATACAATCAATTAAAAATTAATGATCTTAGAAAATCCATGGCGTTGGCTAACCTTTAATGAGTGCATCTCATGTTCAATTATTGATTGAAAAGACTAGTTTCCATGAGACATGTGCATCATATTTTAACAAGAGAGAATATTCATTACTGATTTTAAAATATGAAATTTTGGTCATTTTAAGGTTGTTCAAAAAGCCTATGGAATGTTAGGTTTCATTTATAGGATTAGCTACAAGGGGCTTTTACTTTGGTTCTGCCTATACTAGAATATGGTTCTGAGGTTGGGAGTCTACTCTATGATTTTATAAAAATAGGCTTGAAAAGTGCCTGAAGTATTTTACTAGAATGAAAGGAAGTGTGGTTCAGATGTGATATTGACTCCTCTTTCATTAAAGAGTACAAGGCCTGAGTTACTAATGCAAAAGGAGAATACAGGCCAATTTTCATTTTTGTACAAAACATTAAAATATGTATTAATGTCTTCACAATTGTTGCCAATGACATACTCCCAAGTTCCTGAAGCTAACTTAATTAAACATAACAATTTCAGATATAGGATCGTAGATTTTTGCGGCGTTCAGATGAAAGACTCTCCATTCTCGGGATGTCACCGCGTAGGTTGTTTTTCTGACAACAGTTTCGCCCGTGTTTCAACGAGCGTCTTCAGGTCGAAGTCCTGAAGACGCTCGTTGAAACACGGGCAAAACTGTTGTCACAAAAACAACCTACACAGTGACATCCCGAGAATGGAGAGTCTTTCATAACAATTTCAGGTTTAACTTTGTGGAATTCCTTCATGATGAGGGTGAAAAAGAATCAGGATACAACAGATACTCTCCAAAAACAGAATCAAGACAGCTTTTTACAACACACAAACTTTAAAAAACATAATAGGTTCACCCAAAGAAAAAATTGACATAATGCTACAAAGAGGGGTTGAAAAACTCAATTGTGCAGACTGCAACACCATTTATATTGGACAAACAGGGAGGAAATTCGATATTAGGATCAAAGCACATCGTTCATGCTTCATAAAGAAAGACAACAGATACCAATTTGCCAAACATCCCTTAGATAAAAATCACACCTGTAACTTCACAGCAGACATTCTTCGCACTGAAATGAAACGACACAGGTTGAATGCTTTGGAGGAGTTGGAAATTTGGCAATCCCTTCAATCTCACAGGTTTGAGGTGGTCAATGAAACATTATATGGCTCCTGTTCCCCCTCCTAAAATTCATAAAAGACTTGAATATCTTTCTGCACCAAGCCAGTGATGATTATTGACCGTCTCTTAATAAAGGTTAACCATTGTAGACAAACACCCCCTAATTAAATGTAGAACACAATGTGTTTGTTTGTTTTTTTTCCACTACCATTTCTAAGAATGGTGGAGTGTTACATTGTGTTCTTCATTTAATGATCATTTAATTAACATAAACTTTCACAAATTTGAGCCATTAATTTTCCAATACATACCCTCACCCTCCCTTAGACCACTAATAGGTTGCTGCACCTAAACTCAACTTGCCCCCTCTCCCTTACTCCCCCTACCTTACCCCCTCTCCTCTCCCTTACTCCCCTCTTAAAGCCAGACTATATAAGTTGAGAAATGTTGATGTACATTACCTGATGATGATGCGCAGCATCAAAACCATGGTCATGAAATATTAAATCTTTATTTCAGTCGGCCAAGGGGTTGCAAGCATTGCTGAGTGAATTGGAAATTCAATGCGACAGATATGGGATGAGAATCAATATAAATTAAATAAAGGTCATGCGATTTTATAGAAATAAAAAGGCTAAGCTAATAATTAAAATAGGAGGGGAAAAACTGGAGCAGGTAGAACAGTTTACGTATCTCGGAAGTGTTTTGGACCAACACGGTCAAAGTAGTAGGGACGTAAGGAGAAGAAGTGCGCTGGGCAAAGAGGCTTTCACAAGGAGGAAGGAGTTGATGACAGGGACGTTGAGTAAGGATATTGAGAAAAGACTCGTAAAAACTTTGATATGGAGCGTAGCTCGGTATGGGGCGGAAACGTGGTCATTGAAGCAGGAGGCTAGAGGAAGATTGGAGGCTTTTGAAATGTGGGTGTGGAGGAGAATGGAGAAGGTGAAATGGACAGAGAAGAAAACAAATGAGGAAATACTTGGTATGAGAGGAAGAAATAACTCAGAGATGAAGAGGGACCTGATGTAGACTAGGTTGCTGGATTGTGTTTTCCTAGGAGTCACAAAATATTTATTTGGAAGTTGTGTCTATCCAAAAACCTCCCTTAAACGGTAGATTACGTAATAATAATAATATTGTGGAAGTTTAAAGTTTCTTTTTTACCCTAATTTATGTAGTAGGGTTATCTTTCATACCCTTTTGTTGGATAAATTATATGCCCTACAGCCAAATCACCAACCAGAATTGTAAGAGAAGCAAATATGCTTTCTTTTGAACTAGATTTTTTTATTATGAGTCTACCTATGGTTTAAATTAGAATGCAAAATGGTTTTTTTTTCAAATTTATACAATATGAATACATTATAACATTGGATGTATCATGTGATGTATCTGCTATATTTATATCAATTTTAGGAATTACCCTGTTTATTGTTTTTTCCTATACTTCTGTTGATTTATTTGTATAATGAGAAATGGGCAACTTCCCCTTCATATGCAAGAAAGTAGCATCCTGTGTAATAAATAATAATAAAAATAATACTGTAGGATCACTAGGTGAAATCCAATGAAGGTATGGAATGACATGGATACAGGGAATGCAATTTTAAAGGAGGTGATAAAGGGAAAAATATTGCATTATTAAGGTAAAGGAAGCATAAGGGTAAGTCTTTTAGATGACATGAAGGCAGGTAGTTGGTATGTAGAACTGGAGAAAAAAATGATACAGGGGATAAAAGAGGAAGTTTACTTGATACACAAGGTATAATATTCATTATGGAACATCCAAAAACTACCTTTGTAAGGTAGAAAATGCAAGTTTCAAAAGGTTAGAATCCTTTGCATTGCCTGGAATTTGAACCTAGATCCATTGATATCTTGCTGAGTGCTTCAGCCAATTATGCTACTGAGACATCCTCTTACATTTTGAAAATTTAAGGTCTTTAAAGTAACAAGAAGTTATGACAAAACACCATGCATAAAATGTCATGAGTAGTCATAGTAATGTGCCTTGCATCACAGTCCAAGAGATTAAAGTCAACAGACACGAAGGTGTTTTCCTTTTTTGAAAAATTCGAAGAATTGCGGTAGATGCCATCATAATAGCTTTAATTGAGAAGAAGAAGAGGAGTATGGAACAAATAAATTCTCTTGTTTGATGTGCTCAGCAAAGCAGATGTAAATTAGGGCAATACTTGGCCCACTCAATTGGCAGTAATCCAACATGCATAAAAAAGTTTAATAGTGTCCATTTGTTATAGAGGAAGGGTTTTGGAAAGTTATCTTGGCAATTTCTTCATCTTATTAAATGTTCATTGAATGAATTTCTGCCATTCTATAAATTGAACTATATTCAGAAAATACTGCTCTTGGATTCTAATAAGCAAGGAAATAATTATGAAAACTATTCACAGAGGAGCCAATAGAGTACTCTCATCTTAGTGAATTGTACTTTTAGATACTTAGAGATAATTTTTTCATGTGGGGAAATGGTTTCTGTGTTACAGATGAGCAATCCTTTGTCATGAAAAAGTGTTATTATGCAGTAAACTGGTTCACATTTAACCTAAGGACCATGAGATATTGAAGAAAAATGTATTGTATTGTATCCTTTCAGGTCTCATCTCATCAGGCAAGACTTAGAAATATAGTGTTAACCTGTGTTAATCCAGAATCTACCTTAACTCGTGAACTACCATGGACATTATTATTAATGGGCCATCTTTTTACAGTGCACTTGAAGGCGTAATGATAGTTTTTCCTTGTAATCCATTATGGCCAATGAGACACCAGACATTTATTGAATGATATAAGTTTTATTTGAGGTCAGGCATGACTCTAATAAGACAGGAAATTTGAAAGTAAAATAATTAAATCTTGGATTATATTTTAATCATTTAAAGCAGTGGAAGATTCATTTTGGAATGTTGGACTCTCATTTAAAGATCTTGGGGTGTCAATGCTGTCATGGAACTACAGCTATGGTGTGCGTACAAACATGAGGGGCCCTTTTGCTTACTGACTGTTTATGTATATTGTTTAAAAGCCATAACTTTAATTTGGCCCCATGCTGTATAGCAAAAATATTGCACTGCTAGGAGATCAGATGCAGTACATGATGCAGCAAAGTGCTGACCTTTACTGAGTAAAGGTCAGATTTTTTTCCTATTACATCTTGCTCCATCCTTAACCATCCACCAAAGATCCTTTGTCCTACACGGTAGCCTCTAGGATCATTATTTATCCAGTCAGTGATGATCACTAATGCAGCATTAATTGAGGTATGAAAAATACATGAATCTGGTGCACATGTGATAGGCAAAGCTATGCTCGGCTCTCAAGGAATGAAATTAATATAGTAATTTTTTTGCGATAAAATTTTTCTTCTGGTAGAGAAAGTTAGCTTAATCATGCCAGTTTATAGTAGACCCTTGCTGGTGCTAGACTATTGCTTAAACCACCTTGAAAGTATTTGATGCTGAAGAGGAATTCAATAGGTTCTGATAAGAAAAGGAGGAAGCCAATGTCAACTATATCTCATCTCTGATTCAGTCCAGCGGAAATATGATGACTCAAAAGGTTTAAAGCTCATAATATAAATCCTAAATTCTACAAATATAGTTTCCCTGAATATTAAAAGAACTTAGGGGGAGCTTATAGTGATCTATTGAAACACCCAATATAAATGAAATGGTGTTTCCCTAAGAGAATTGCAGAAAATTTCAAGGCACTGGAAAATTTAATTTTAAAACTGCATACCTGTGACAAAATATTGGTTTATCTATTGCCAGTTGAACTTGGTGGTAATAATTTTCATTATTTCTAGGGCCTGTCATTTGAATGTCTAAAACAAGTTACATAGAATAGGGATTAGACATTGAGGATTTAGTGATGGACATGAACAATTTTTTGCTTTCACCTCCCACACGATCAGATGCCATGGAAATGCTGGTAAAAATACCATGGGAGATAAAGAAACTGATATATTTTGTGATGCAGATCATAAAATTATTGTTTGTAGCCCTAGCCATTTATGCTACAAATGAAAGCTCATCCTCATCTTTGAAATGCCTCAAGAATCTTCTGAGAACCTTAGCTGGTGAAGAAAGCCTCATGCATCTTTGCCACCTAAACACATAGGAGTATTTATGCACCCTTGATGTAGATGGTAAAGGAGTTCGTGAAGGCTGAAGGAAATTGGGCTATGATATTTATGATATGATATTTATATGATATGAGTACAATGAATGTATGCATCCAAATCCTATACATCTGTCAACATATAACAGTTCTGAAAGTGTGTCTTTTGTCAACTGTAGCCAATGCAATACCGACTAATCACAGTATGATTCTGAAAATTAATATTTTATGAATGTTTTAAAGAAAATGTAAAGACCATACACATATATGCATTTGTCTTAGTTATGTTACCAAATGGCCTCTAGGCTCTTGGATTCAAAATGTCCAATCACTTAATTGATCAAGTGATAGATACAAACTGTTCAAAATTCACAAAGAATGAAATTCATTTTCAATGAGAACAAAACTTTGTCAGTAACACTCTACATGCTCCTGTTGCGATCATGATTGGGTTTTGTGTAATTATGAGATTCATTTTAAGCGAGTATGTGCAACCAAGTAATTTCTGTATTTCATCCAACATTTGAAACAATTAGGAGGTCTGTATGGACATTGCAAGCTCTTTTACCAGTCTGCTGCAATATTATTAATCTATTATTTGGAAACCGCAAGCTAATGATGTTTTGCATTCATGAGTTACAAAGTCATATTTCTCCTTGTTCTCTAAACTCCTTCTTGTCTAACTGATGATTGCTTATTTATTTCATCCAAACTCAATCATCTCCAAATTTCCATATGACAGTGTGTTATTTTTTTTGGAAGTATAAACCTTCAGGCCATCCAGATTCAACAAATGGCTGCAATTATGTCTAAGTAATATAATAACATGCATTAAAAAGTTAACAGAAAATAAATTAATGAGAGAAGATGAAATTTACTAGAAATTTTAGCGTTTTAGCTTAGAATATAAATATATAAAACGTTACCGCTACTTTGGTCCATAATGAGCTATGGGCCTGAGGGAAATGACCAAAACTTTATGGTGGAGGTGAAATCAGAATTTTAAAAGCTAATTTGCCATTAAATTATTTATGTAAAAATGGAGTCATAAAGAAGAACTTAACCTACGAGTAGTTAACTACAGTATTTCTATTATATAAGTTATTTATTCCTCCAATCTACTCCTATCTTCTGTAACATATTCACTAATTCTACCCAATTTACTCAATGAAACATATATCAAAATCTATGAAATTCACAAATATTGATTGTATTTTATGTATGACTCTGACCTCATCATTGCTATAGAATCCAATATGCTTCTCCCCTTTCTAAACCCAAACTGATCATCCTCTATGCAATCATTTGGCTTTCTTCTAAACCCCTTATTGATGATCCTAAGTACCGCTTTTGTAAGATGTGAAAACAAACTTATTGTTCTATAGTCTTCACATACTTTGCCATTTTTGGAATGGGAACACTGATCTGACAAAATCTGCAGGCCAAATTCTTCTCTTATAAATGCTATGAGTTAGCCCATAACTACTCTTATTTTTTCTAAGTCCTTAAGTTATTCCTCAGGAATATTATCTATCCTCATGATTTATTGGATTCCAATTTCCTGGATGCCATTTCTATCTCATAATCAAGTATGCATGGTCTTAAGCTCTCCTCATGCATGTCATATCCTCTTTTCATTCCTAAACTTGCTGGCCTAATATCTTTAACATATACTATATATCCTCTATGTATTTTTCCCTCTTTATGGAATATTTCTTCATTCAGTAATTTTCCTGCCATATATTTGCGAGTTTGTACAGATTTTCCCTTTTTGCTTCCTGATACATCTTTCACCTTTCTGTACAGTGCCTCCAGTTCACCCTTCCTTCTTAAATTATCCATGTCCTTGCACTGTGTCCTCAACCATGCTTCTACCATATTAGTTTTCCACCTAAGTTTATTATTAGCCCTTTTGTTTTTTTCTGACTAATGCTGTGTTTATACTTTTTCATTTCCTTCTGTTATCTACATCCTTAATCATAAATCAGTAATCCATGGATCCCTTGCCCTTTTCCTAATAATTGTCCTTATAATTTCATTGGTGACTTTTCATAATACCCTCTTGATATATTTTCAATTTTCTTCTGCTGTATCTGTCTCCCTGTACTAATTCATAATTTTTTCTTCTGGCTTCTAGAACTCCTTTTGTTATGCCCTGATTAATGCTTATTTGTTCCATTTTATGAAAACTTCTTCTCTGTTTTATACTCTTGAATCTGACATTGCCCTTCATTAGTACTAAATGTCAGTACGTTATATCCTTGTCTAAAGCTTCAGCATCACAAATAATGTGGTACTAGAAATCCATGGCGGCTTTAATTCAGAATATACTGGACTGTATTATCCCTGAGTTAGTTCTAAGCCTTGAGCATGAAGGCCAATCCTGCTAGACCTTTTGTGCATAGGTAATTTGGTTGGTTGTGGATAGAGGGGACAAGAGAGGTGAAGGAATGTACATTGCCTTTCAAGAATAGACTTTCCTATAACTAATATGTTTGCTTGTACATGTGCCCTAAGCTTTCAGTACATCCATGGGCATTAGTATGGAAAAATAGCAACTAGATCATATAGCCGGCAAAAGTTTTGAAACAGTCAAAAATCGTCATCTACTGGACCCTTGGATAAACATATGTGGGTCAAATAGTGATGCAAGATCAGTCAAACTTGGACCATTGTACAGCAAAAACCTCTAGCTCCCAAAAAATATTAAAAACCGGAACAGGGCAAAGCTTGAAGACCATTATGGAAAAATGTCAATTGCTTTTTTACCAATATAGGAGTACATCTAGAGATAAACACAATACTGTGCAAAAAAAAGTCTGAAATATTGCAAAATACATGACCGAGGCAATAAGAGCCCTCTACTTACCTGTAACATAACGCAAAACAATCGGAATTTATTTTGTAATGCCATAAATTAATTCGCTTAATGCTTCTAACCTGTAAACATGTAGATCTGGTGGTACTCGTGGAGTCGGTTTGGTATCAGCTTAGTAGAATTCACTGGCTACTTCAGAAAGTTACTCCAGCGAGGTGTTATGCGAACCGAGTTGTGTAAATTGAAGATTAAGACTTCCTTGAGATTCGCAGAAAAAGTTCGAGGGGCCACGGGATGGGCCTGTCTATCAAGAAATAGTTATTAGACTGCAAATAACTATTACATATATTATTTACAATCACGTGAATTAGAAGTCTTCATTCATTTGTTCGTTCCTCAATTATTTTTCTATTTTAAAGAACTGCTGGAAATAAGCTAACAGTCTCTTTAGCGGTGTCACTCTGATGTGCGATACAAATATCACCACTTTACAGAGTAAAAACCATCTGACTTAACCGAGATTATTACCTGGATCTTTCGATAAACGTCTGGGTGTTTTAGCCGGTTGACCTACCAGACAACACAAAAGTATTTGGGCAGTTATCTGGTCGAGGAGAAATATGATGCGCGTCTAACCAAGAGATACTTCGAATATCTATGCGCGTTCTTCGTTATGTATAAAGATGAAAGCAAAATTTAAACTAAAATTAAACTAAACATTTTGAAATTTTTAAATTTGAACTTAGATTGATTTAAAAATCATCCAAACCGGTATCTTTTCGTGCCAATTTCAACTTAGTCGATATACGTATTCACGTGCTGAAAACGAAATAATTTATGATCGGTAACTAGATTCTAGCTCTAGAGGTTCTTGCATGTTTCTACCAATACACTCTGACTGTGTAACTTAACTTAAGACATTGAAGATACGGCATACCACACAAGGAATGAAGAATCCGATGGTCAATTTGCGTTGCTTACGATTCCGCTGACCACGTTGTCCTCGCCCGTCAGAGATGCGCCCGACAAACTTCCCACCTCCCAGCATAGGAAGCCGCCAACTGTGGCGTCGACCCTCATCATCTTCCCCCGCCCCCAGGGCTCTTATCATCGTGAAGAGACGTTCATCGCCTTTCCATTCTCTTCTACTCCGGGGGAAGAACCAAGCGTCCTCCAGTGCGGTGCGGTGGGTCAAATCCTCCCCCGCTCTCCATTCATGCAGATCGCCACGAGGTGTCCGTCCTCTCAACCCGCCTCTCCCCTCCCGCAGTCGAAGGCGAAGAAGAAGGGAGAGAAGGGACGGACGAATCTGCTCCACATGCTTTCACCTCCGTCCGGAGGCGTGGGATAATGCGATGGATATAAAGGTCACGTTTGGCTTGGAGAGTCTGAGGAGGACGGGCCGCGAGGATTGCCGCAACGCGGGTCGGCTCGAGGGAAACGCGGGGAGGAGAGGTGCGCTCTCCTCGGTATTGGGGACAGCGAAAGGTGAAGGATGAGAAGGAGAGTGAGTACATCTTCGGGAGGTGGCCGTGAGATTACAGCAGCATCAGCGCGAGAGGGGTGTAGTGCTAGGGGGAGGGGGTTTAGGGGAGGAGGATTTCCGCCGATCGCCCCTCGTCCCATCCGTCACTCATCCCCCACACCCGTGCGAGCGTTGCGTCCTGAGTAATTCCAACCAGCAGGATTTTATTTTTTTGGGGTCAGGCTACCGCTCCCTGGGAGGTCAACTCCTTTTATTTTTGTTCGGCGATTTTTTACGCCCTTCCCCATGATATGACCATGTATGCATTATCCGAACATCTACGTACTTTCTAATAGCCGCCAAACCGCTTTCCCTCAATTGTTCCGCCCGTCGATGAGCGCGAGATTAACTCCCAGCAGCTGTGCCGTTGACCGTCCGACGGCTGTGGGGAAACATTCCTAGTAACGAGTACTTGAAGCACTGGTGTTAAAGCTCCTCTTCATCCATCTCACCGTGAGTCATCCGTTGCATCACGGCTGTTTTCCACCAGTCCTCTGCTAAATCATCTGCAGCACGCATCAGGTGCGGGAGTGTCCTATGTCAGCTGGCTTCATGGATGAACCTTATGAGCGAAATTTATCGTTTTACGACGCAGAACTGTGATGTGAATTAAACAGTTGCTTTAATTAATCAGGAAGGTTGCTTTTCGTCTCTCTTACGAAAGAACAATGGGGCTGCGTTCCCTGGGCATTGCGGTCGTTGAAATTACCGTAGAGTTGACCGAGGAAAGGCAACGCCTTCAACTATTTCGGTGCTGAGAGAGAGAGAGAGAGAGAGAGAGAATAATGAGTCTTCTCGAAGAAGAAGGAAAATTGTGGAATCTTCGCGAGGCCGAATAAGATCAAATCTCTCTCGTTTTGGTGAAAGTTCGGGTAAATGGCTGCTGCACTGGAGAAATATCGAAAGTTAAAGCCGTTCGCGCTTGTTTATGTTGGAGCGTCGATGAGGCAGCCGGTAAGACGGGATTGGGCGTTAGGGCGAACACTTTTTTATTTTCGTCGGGATCCCAATCTCATTGCTCGCAGCGTTTGGGCCACCGCCCCTCACTCTCTCTCTCCCGCAATGGCCAAACACTCTTTCCCTTCACTTCTCCAGGTCGGCGGTGTTGGAAGGCCCTCGTTATACTATTCTCGCTGTTTAATAAAAATTAGGGGTCTGATAATCTCGTGGGTGGAGCGCCGGGCTACTGGTTCGAAGTTCTGGGTTCGATTTTCGGGGACATATCAGGGCACCCTTAGATTCACCCAAGTTGTATAATTTTTTCGGAAACCAGATCTTCCTGGGAAACAATGGGCAGAACAGGGAAGGGAAATTACCCCACTGCTCCGACGTGTGCATTTTACACGTCATACAGTGATTAGTATTAGGTGAGATCCGTCCTCAACTATCCAGCCAACTTTCGGGTTAATTGCTGTGGTGGTTGGGCATATATTATACGGGAGCCAAGGGTTACTGCTGGGGTTCAGATCCACTAAAGCATCTCCCCTCTTGGGCACTTCACACTCTTTTAATGAAAGACGTCACGAATCTTGTAAATAATTTATAAAAGCATTTTAAGGTTGATGATAATACGTTCTCAAAGTATTTAAGAAAATGTTTGTTCGCCCTTTTATAAATCTGATACTTGGGACAGCCACGGTGAGGATAAGTCCCAACTACTCATGTGATCTTAAATTAATCAAAATTTCTCTTTGCTACGGGTAAAACGGGTCTTTTTCAATCCAATAAAATTCCATTCAAATCAGTAAGAGGTATTGGTTTTAAATGTGAAGTTAGGTTAATTACCTGAATGTTCATTTAGAACTTGTTCGATATTGAATCCTTGTAAATGTTGAAATGAAAGATTAACCTACCTCATTGAGGGTGATGTCTAAACTCAAGTGACCCTTAAATGATATCAAATGCTTTTTTCAATGATTTCAAGGAGTCTAGTTACTATTGGTAACGAAAGACATTCAACGCTTGCACTTGGCCGTATAACCACGTCGCTCCTTCGAGCTATACCGTCGTCTAACAGAGTTTCATCCATTCTGCGCGTTCGTCTGACTGAGTTCACCAGATTTGATTCGAGCAGCACATTTGGACCCTCATATTGTGTGCATTGATGCTCTAAAAGGTGCCTGCGACATTTTCCATATGACCCATTGAGAATACGCGAAAGCTGTTCTCCGTGCGTGAGCATGCGTTTTAATTGCACCAACTATATGAGACTCACCTACTCAATCTCTTTCTGTATATGTTCAGTCTTGCAAGACTCGATCGGTCTTACCTTGGAGGTTTGATTACACGATTTCCCCTTTAAAAGAAGTAACGGTCACTGTAAAAGAGGGACGCCTAAGTGATTTGAGCCATTCTGGTTCAGTGAGTAATCAATAAAGTAATTACGGAGGGAGGGAGAGGAAAAGAAACACGAAATCAGTCAACCTTAAAAGAAAGGCGTCAGGCAATGCCCATGCTTTTACAGATAGTTCAACAGCTGGTGTATTACATGGTTATAAAATTATTCACAGCATGACAACCGAAAAGGATTCGGAAAGCTTTTGGAAAATTCTCCCATTAATTGTGATTTTATTCCTTGCTGGACGCCAGAACATTTTGCTCCCAGTTAGCTTATCTGATGGAAAATTTTGAAAGTTGAATGTTATTCCAACTGGTCGCGTCGATTGTAAGCTCGGTTAAGTAACTTTTATTTCAATAAAACGATAGATTGCTTTAAGGGAATTCGAAATTCCAGTTTAATACAATATTTAGGTCGTGATACGTTCGCTTTTTAAAAATATATTCTCAATGAGATGTATATTAACTCTCACTTCCTCTGTAATTTGTGATTACGGACAATGCTAAATTGTATTGTAATTAAATGAGTAGTCTGTTGCAACATTTTCTATCTCACGTAGACGGACAACGGCTTAGCCTTTTACGGCATACAATTTCTTATGAGTAGGAGGTTCTCCAGCTTAAGAGAGGTCAATGGATTCATCTACTGAGTTCATGGCGCTAGTTTTTTTTATCAGATTGATTCCTTCGGCGAGAAATTATTATGTATAAAATATGATCTCATTCACTTCGTGGATTTTTAGAGCACATTAAATAGGACAAAGTTGATATAGGTATTGGGGAGCATAAGCTTAGACTGAAGGGATATGTGACTTCTTTAAAATCTGTTTAGAATCAGACGCCACGTATTAGGCTAAATGAGATAGAGTCGGGATGGAAGTGACAGGTAGGAGAATAAAAACGGATTTTTCGTTATCTCTGGTACTTTTCTACATACGAGGTCTGTTCAAAAAGTACCACGAATTTTGTGTTTTTTTCAAAAATTATTTATTTATTCATGAATATCTATTTTGTCCCTTTCAAAGTAATCTCCATCAGATATTATACACTTGTGCCAATATTTTTTCCAATCCTCGAAGAACTTCAAAAAATCATTTTTTGTGATCTTGCTCAGCTCCTCCTTTGATGCAGTCTTTATCTCGTCAATCGTAGGGTAGCGTCTTCCTTTCATGGGCCTCTTCAGTTTCGGGAACAAGAAAAAGTCAGTGGGGGCCAGGTCTGGGGAATACGGTGGCTGTGGCATCATTAGTGTGTTGTTTTTAGCCAAAAACTTGCGCACAAGCAACGATGTGTAAGCAGGGGCGTTGTCATGGTGCAAAAGCCAATTTTTGTTCTTCCACAAATCCGGGCGTTTGTGGCGGATTGCTTCGCGCAAATTGCGCATAACTTGCAGGTAATATTTCTTATTTACCGTTCTACCCTGTGGCAAGAATTCATGACGCACCCCGATGCACCCCTGCATTCGAAGAAAACTGTGAGCAAAACTTTCACATTCGACCGAACTTGGTACACTTTTTTCGGTCTTGGCACGTGCTGCAGCTTCCATTGGGATGATTGAACTTTAGTTTCCATGTCATAACCATAAACCCCTGATTCGTCCATGACCAGTTATGACCCTCTGGAGAAAATTTGGGTCGTCGCGTTCAGAAAGATAGATGAGAGAAGGAAATGGAATAATGTAAACATAGAGGTAGAAGAGATTGTTACGAGATAAATAATAAACAGAGCAAAAGAAGCATGGTAGAGGTTGAAGTGCGATAATATGGAAAGTTTTGCATATGATGCAATGATAAATGTATTAAAAATGAATGATTATTTAAAATGAAGGTTGCTTGTTTGTTTAACAACACTCTTAATCTCTCCCATTCATTTCCTTATTTCGTTCGTTTGTTACAACTGCTGGGGTCTTGGAGAATCTTCAAATACTGTCTTCAGGATTGTACCCGAGCCCTCTCGTTGGGTAGCCTGTGCGCTAGCCACCGCACTATCCCGATCGCCGAATAAACTGAAGAAGATGGAGAAATTCACGTATTTGGGAACTATTTTTGAATAAAATGGGCTTAGTGGTAGGGACGTAGGAAAAGAATGGCGTCGGTGAAAATACATTTGAAATAAGGTGATTGATGAAAGGGGCGCAAAATAAAGAAGTTGGGAAAATATTAAGGCAAATAGAGAATTTAATATTAGCATAGTATAGCATAGTAGTAGCATTAGCATAGTATTAGCATTAGCTTGTAAGGACCCGAAACCTGATAATTGAGTCCAGATGGTGAGCTTAGACTTTTGAGATATAGGTGTGGAGAAGAATGAAGAAAATAAGTTGAACCGAGAGAAAGATTAATGATGAGGTTAGTGGTGGGCGAAGAGTGTATGCTGTTGGAGCACATTCGAAGAAAGTAAAAGAAAACAGCGGGGGAAATCTTGGAAGAGAGTGGGAATTCGAAGGCCTTGGTAGAGAGGTAGTTGAGCAGGGTAGTGGCAGCAAAATAAATAGCTTTTCAGGTGGCGTAAAGGCGAATATACCTGTAGTTTGAAAAAACTGAAAACTGAAATAATATAGGGAAAACAAAGAGAATTTTTCGCGATACTTGGGACACTACAGCGGTTTGAGGCCGTATAAAACCTACCTTTGAGAGATAGCTTGCATTAAACGAATGACTTATTTGTCTAAGCATTCAGAATCAGAATATTCTATTGTGATTTAGAAAAAATCGAGAGTCGTACAGAGGATTAGGAAAATATTTGCAATAGTATAGAGTTGGGCCGGTTTGCAGTGTCTAAGAGATCCAATTAGTTCATTTCACCATATATCTCGTCGATGTTCTAAACTCTGTGCATTTATAGTCACAAATCTCAAAACTCAAAGATAAAACCCCTGAATCACTTGTTCTCAGAACTTTAAACTATTTGTGATGGTTTAAAATATCGTAAAATTTAGAATTGACTCGTTTCGCACTCTGATCACTTTAAATTTAAGCGATAATTTGACCATAGCCACCAAATTTCACTACAGCGAGATCTATGGATACCCTAGGATAGTACCTGGTATACTATAGACTCCGCGCCCCGTGGTAGATGCCTAAATACTACCCTGCAAGCCACAAAAGCTCACATGGTTGTATGCACCTCGAAAATGGCTCTCGTTAAGTAACATTTGATTCATTTGATTTGCTTGTACAAGTAGTTGGTTCGACGGTGTCGGTGATTTCGCAATGTGAATACGAGAGTAAATGAAGACTTCTACTTCAAGTCACGTCTGGAACGGGATTCAGACCCTCGACCTTCAAAGTGATATCGCACAATCTGAGCACAATACAACCTGTTCTACAAACTTGAATGGCACAAAATTAGCTGGAGGCTATTATGTTCACATATCGAATTTTGGAAAGGAAAAATGAAAGCTTAATTAAAATCTAATTTTGAAAAAAGTAACATTTTTATTGTAATATTAATATTACATCACAATATCAAATGCCGAAGTGTGTGCACTTTTCCCTCCCGGCATAGCCACGCATCGTTTCTGTCGATTTCAGCATGACGCTCCATCTAACTTTGGCTGGAAGAATATGAAGGTAAATATTTTACAACAGAAAAATGCTATACTTTGCTATTGGAATCATAAAAGAAGAGTCATATACCTAATAGGGTCTGATACCTTGGCGTGACGTGTAGTGCTTATCCTTGATGATCAAATTAGCATCCACCCCTCAATCTCAGTCTTAACTGCACTATTATGACAATGAGCACATGTCCATTTGTAATGCACTATAGTAATTTCATTTCGAACATCCGCGGCTAAAAGCATCACCGTAAGGCCATAGGTATTTGAAGGTCGAATTTCCCATCGAGTGCCAAAGAGGTATCTGTACGGACTTCTCAATGCCAGCTGGAAGTACACAATTTTGACGCAAGGAAAGAAAAATAGTTTCAGTATCAAGGCAACTTTAGCACTTGAAACTCGCACTTATGACTTCCTCTTCACACCGTCCGTCTCTTTGGTGTGTATGTCATCGCCGAGGCAAAGTTAGCCTTCACCTCTTCTCATCCTTTAAGCGTCCATCAAGATTGCCCGTGCAAGCACCACCAAAAGTTAACATAAGTGAAAATTTTAATGACATGTGCATCTCATTGATTTCAAACTTTAATTCTTCCCTTCCACAATTCAAAACCATAGCAGAGTTTAATTTAAGCGCTTCGGAACTGGAATCAAAAAACTTGATTGTCATCTGCCACTCCTTTTTTGTATTATTCACAGTTGTGAAATAAAAGAATCCTGGCCCCGGCCATACTGTGACACGTGGGTTATCACATTTAACGTATGCACGTTTTGTAGTGCCACGCCGGTCAGAAAAAAAACACTAAATTTTGAGATATTTAAAGTTCGCTCCGTCGAAGAAAGGGTAACTTTGATTAATGGTTTATTTAAGAGCAAACATGCTCGCATGTCATTTATATTTTTTCATTGCAGCAATTCCGTAGGTGTTCAAACCTACTTTAGTTGTGGGTTATGGAATGGGGAAATGAATGCTTAAATCTGTCTTTGTTGGATTTGATTGCTCTTCTACCCCCTGGGTGGTTTAACTTGTAAAAAAATTACACCAATTGGTCAATGCACGATTGCTTTAATAAGTAGCAAGAGTTTTGAATGTTCATGCTTCCGGGATCACTTTCCCCTCCCTGAGCGGAGCCGTCAGTTTAGCGCTCTCAGATCGTAATGCAAATGAAGCCGGGAAAACATGGGATATCTTTCCCCATCGACCATTTCATTCCCCCGGGAAACCTCCATATCAAGGAGTGCTATCGTTCCATTTCCACTCGGAGCTGAGGGATACGATTATAAAGTGCTTCCAGGCTCAACGGGTTCGTAAGTTTAAAGAAGTCTTTTGTTTTCTTCGCTTTAAAAGAAAAAAGTCACCCGATACTCTCCACGAGATGCCCAAAGTCAACGTCAAATATTTTCTGAACTAATGATATCTTTATTTCCTCAATATGAAAATATCGTTTCGTGACCGGGCTAAGCTTGTACATTCGCCTAGAGGGACAGTCGAAATTAACTCAAATTTCGGCGTCTTTTGGTCAGCAAATGTTTTATTTTAATCCATGCATCTCTGGGGTAAAATTATCTTCATTGACTTTCTCATAATAATGTAATGGTTCTTCCGTTCCTCTCTACTCTACCAGTAGATGTTCTCAATTTTATGATTTACTACTTACCAACAGGGAAAGGAACTGACCCTCCTTCCTTGAAGTGCGTATTTCACACTCAGGTTTAGTATCCGCTTTCACTTATCGAACCAACATTCGGGTTGGTTGCTGTGGTTTGGTTTGAAATGTCGAGATGTGGGTCCCTTTTTTATTTCCTGGTGCACGAGGTCTGTTCGGTTAGTGCCGGACCTTCAAGAGTATCATGCCCAAACTGGGATTTAGCAATACCGGGTAGTTTTGGCAGTCCTGAGCAGCGTGACATTTTCATTCAACCTGCTTATGGCACCCTTCGTAATTAACCTTCTCTCATTTGCATCATTCCTTTGTGGTTTGTAATCACCTTGCAGCTTTTAACCTGCACCCGTGTAAGGTGTATGTTGCTGTATATAGCTATTCAATGGTTTATACTAATAAGCAATAAGGTTAAATAGCTGCTCAGGACTTGTTAAAACGTTTAACGAGACTCATGAAATAATAGATTAATTGCACGGTGATCGGTGCTATGAAGATTTTTCAAATTAATGCTTTGTGAATTTTAATTTATCATTCATTTTTTGTCATGAGTAATATTAAAAGTCGGAATAAAATATCTTATTCAAACATCTTCCGCGCGGAATAATATTGACAAGTGAGTATTCTAATCAGATGACATTTTTGGGAATAGAAATTAATCGGGTGACTGCAAAATTTGGCATATGAATCCTGACATGAGGTCAGGAAGACGCTAGCTCACGCATCGATTCTGATTCGTGACTTTAAGCCAAAGCCAGCTTGCTCAGTCGGTTTTATCACCCGGCTCGTCTCTAACAAACTTTGATCTCCATTCCTGAACTGAAACCCATTTCGAAAGGACGAAGATTTCAGACGATTGAAGTTGTTGGGAAAAAATCGTGGGGAGAGGGGGATGTACACGTGATCCAGAAAGAAAAGGACTATTTTCTAGAGAGGCAGCGTTATTGGGATCGGTCCTGGCGGGTATTACTATGAAAGAGATTGGCCTCTGGTTTCAGAGTATGTCTGAAACATTTACAAAAAAAGGTTCCTGATATTTTGAAAGGAATCAGTACATGTAGAAATTTACTATTCTCATGGCATTTATTATTTAGAGGGAATCGCATTGGTTTCGTTGGATTTTGATCTGCTTTATTCCCGGTGGGCCCGGGTTAGTAATCAGGCGAGGCAAGAGTATTTCAAAGGTATCCCAATCACCACTTGGGGTGCCATGTGGAGTAGATTTCAGGTAAAACCTCGTTCGTAAAAGTCCGTCTGATTGGACGTTAAATTGTTCACCCCTTAGGAGTCTTTCGTTGAGAATAATCTAATGCCGATTCCAGGTTTTTCTCCACCCCTCCTCCACTCCCTCCTACTTCTACCAAAATATCCACTTACGTATAATGGCGTAAACGACCCTAGTTGTCGGTTGCCACACTAAAATAAAGACTGAATGTCGAATATTTCAATTAGACTTTCTCCATTAATAAGCTTTTTTTATCGTATCCAATTACAGTCGTGGAGATGGTATTTATCAACCGTATTTTGATAATTTCTTTGTTAATTTTAATAAGTTAATATTTTTAGACCTATTCCAGGGAAATACATCACTAACGAAGGATCTAGACGCTAAAAAAATCAGAGGAAATGATAATTTCAAGCGACCTCACATTTATAAATCGCGCTACGCTAGTTAAGCATTTTTTTCATGAAAATGACTGTCGATCGAGAAAAATCCAATCAAGATATTCCGCGCGCAAAATGCCAAATGTTTCCGCAGGTTAATGAAACTTTCTGATTCGGCGTTATTTCTTCATTTTGGACAACATTCGCCGCACGAACTCTCTCTTTTTTACGTGAACAACCCCCCTTCCGTTGTCGGTGCAGTGTTTTTTTTATCTACCACGCATGCATCCAGATCGGCGGAACCGGTGCTCTCAGCGCATGCAATATTGGAGACATCGAAGAAGTTTTCAGCGAAGCCCGTAAGAGGAGTAACTTACCAGTGGGGAAGAGGGAGAGAAAAAGAAAGGAAAGGTTTCCGCTGGGACCTAATTCATCCGAGCAGTGTGGATCGATCTCCCTGCTGCTCGAGGCGACGAGTTTAGTGGGAAGGGAGTGCCGGGCGGATGGGGAGGATCCAGGGACAATCCCGTTAAGTAACTGGCAAAACCGAAGAGGGTGAAGTCGCACTCACACAACCACGCGACGAATCTGCAAAGCGCGGAGGTCTCTATGGGGAAGTCCAGCGTGGCGCCATCCTCTCTTTCCCCGACCCAACCAGAGACTAGTCCATGCTGGGAGATCACTTTTCCTTTCTTATTTTTTTTGCCCCAAGCACTTTCTACATGGCAAACGAGTTTCGGAAAAGCTTCGTCGTCTCTGCCGACGGAGGAATGCCCTCTCGGGACGGACCCGACTTTTTGAACTTGTGTGAGACCGCGAACAAAAAGATCGATGAATTTGTCAACGATAAAAATCGAAGGTTTTTGACGCTTACGTTCATATGTGCGAACACTTGAAGGAAGAGAAGGCGTTGCAAACGAACCGGGAAGCACGAATTTTGGATGAGCTCAATCAAAAGAGTTGTGAAATGGTGAATTACGACAGTTTACACTTTCGAATGACAACTTGACTTAAATCGAATGTGAAGATGAACGAGGAAACCAAGAGGCGCGAGATTTTACGACGGTGATCTTGGCAGTGAATTTTCTTCAAAAGCACAAAAAAAATATTTTTGGAAGCTTTTAGATGGTCGCTCTGTCGTATAAATATTCATAATGAACCCAAGGGATGCACATTTTCGGGGGACATGAAAATAATTAGATATTTTTTATCGATAAAAAATAGTTTGATTACATTTAGCTCATTAAAATTGGCATATTTATGAAAAAGGAAAACAATGTTGTACAGCAGTCAAATTTGATGCAAGAGAGCCTTATATGACTGTGTGTGTGTGTGTGTGTGTGTATATATATATATATATATATATATATATATATATATATATATATATATACATTCAAACACGAAATCCCGCCAAACGGCGAATGTATGTATGTATGAGTATATATATATATATATATATATATATATATATATATACACACACACACACACAGTCAAACACGAAATCCCGCCAAACGGCGAACAAATACTCATTTACATAAAAATAGATATAAGGAAAAGGGATGGGAACACGCATTAGGAAGAACACAGGATTCCGCCTTCCCCACCTCTCCTGTGTTCGTCCTTTATGCGTGTTCCTATCCCTTTTCCTTATATCTATTTCTACAGTATTTCCTGTATGTAAATGAGTATTTGTTCGGCGTTTGGCGGGATTTCGTGTTTGAATGTGTATTACGCCAATGTGGCTCGTCTCTTCTTCTGGCTATGCGTGCCACGAAACGCACTGTTCTTATCCTTTATGATGTTGTATGATTGCTATAATGCTATTCTTTCCTCTTGTGTGTGTTGTCTATTTCTCCTTTGATGGGTGAAACAGTTCCCTAGCGCCATCTCTTGGCCAAAGAATCGGGGAACTTGGTTGCATAAAACATCGCAGATCTCAGTGTAAATTTCGTTTCCTGGATAGCTCAAGTGGTTAAGAGCCTCCGCCCGGGAAGTTAAAGGTCTGGAGTTCAAGTCCCGGTCTAGGATATAATTTTACTTTCGTGATCTGCCTGATTCCGCCTTCCCCACCTCTCCTGTGTCCGTCCTTTATGAGTGCTCCTATCCCTTTTCCTTATATCTCTATTTCTATGTAAATGAGTATATATATAACTATATATTATATATAGTTATATATATATATATATATATATACATAAATATGTTGGTCGCGGTAGTCCAGGGGGTAAAGCGACCGGAGGGTCCCGGGTTCGATTCCCGGGAAACTCTCTTTGGAACCTGCAGCTCAACCCAAGCTATGTGATTTTTCGGGTACCAGGTCTTCCTGGGAAAACATAATCGGCACAGGGAAAGGATCTGGCCCCCCTACCCTGGAGTGTGAATTTCACACGCCTTCGGGCTCAGTACTGGGTGAACTACCATCACCTACCAAACCGACCTTCGGGTTGATCACTGTGTTTATATATATATATATATATATATATGTATATATATATATATATATATATATATATATATATATATATATAAATATAATAAGGTAATCTACCGGTTAAGGTAGATTTTTGGATGGAGACAACTACCAAATAAATATTTTGTACTCATAACAAAACACAATCTAGCAAAAACCTCTACATAAAGTCCTTTTCATCTCTGTGTATTACCTTCATCCCATCCAACATCCCTATCCTGTTCCTGCCGTTTCCTCGTTTGCCTAACATTCTATACTCTATTACAGTCTTCAAAGTCCCACTGTCAATCAATACGCCCTTCATCTATTTTTCCTGCCTCCATAGGATTTCTCCGAACATACACCTCTCCTTGCTTACCATACCTTGTACCTCCTCATTTGTTTTCCTTTCGGTCGATTTGCCCTCTCCATTCTTCTTCACACCGACATTTCAAAAGCCTCCAATCTTCGTCCAGCCTCCTGCTTCAATGACCACGTTTCCGCGCCGTACATAGCTACGCTCCATGTCAAAGTTTTTACGAGTGTTTTCTTAACATCCTTACTCAAAGTCCCCGTCATCAACTCCCTCCTCCTCGTGAAAGCCTCTTTGCCTAGCGCAATTCTTCTCCTTACGTCCCTACTACTTTGACCGTGTTGGTCCAAAACACTACCGAGATACGTAAACTGTTCTACCTGCTCTAGTTTTTGCCCTCCTATTTTAATGTTAAGCTTGCCCTTTTTCTTTCTAGAAAATCGCATAACCTTTGTTTTATTAATGTTGATTCTCATCCCATACCTGTCGCACGGAATTTCCAATTCACTCAGCAATGCTTGCAACCCCTTGGCTGACTGACAAACTAAAGCTTGGTCATCAGCAAACCTGATTTTACGAATTCCCCACCCACTTTCATTCCTACCTCGAGTTCTTCCCATGCCTCTTTGATCATTTCCTCTGCATACAGGTTGAACAGCAACGGTGATAATGGGCAACCCTGCCTTACACCCCTTCCTAACGCTGCCCAAGCACACTCCCCGTTCCCCACTCGCACCTGTGCAGTCTGAGACATGTACAGGTTGCGTATGAGCCCCCTGTCCCTCCAATTTATCCTATTTTCTGCAATATACTCATTATTTTTAACCTAACTGATCGTATATCCTATCGGCCTCTTCCTCCTTATGATTGCTTGGTGGCATGTATACCTGAACAATGATCAAGTTCGTCGGTTCTGCTTTTATCTCTATTGGTAATATTCAATCCGTTACCTGCCCTATGTTGAGTACGCTTCTTCCTACCTCTTCATTCAATATTATGGCAAGCCCTCGTTGGTTCTCGTCCCCGCTGCTGTATATTATTCTACCCTGATCACTCCAGTAATCCCCGCTATCCTTCCATCTCACCTCGCATAGACCTAAAGTAGCCATATTTTCCCTTTCTATCTCTCGATTAATATTCCCTAATTTTCCTGTCCTCAACATTGTACTAACATTCCAAGTTCCTATTCTTACTAACTTGGCCTTCTTCTCCTGCGTCTTCTGTCCTGCTGCTGTCGGTTTTCCCTTGCAAGGGTTTCGTGGGGGGACGAACGCGGAAGCCTTGCCTCCCCCGCTGCTGGGCACGACACACGGCCGATTGGGCTGAATCCTGCAGTCCCCAGGACTCATTTTCTCTTTAGTGTCCAACATTTTGCTGTTGGGAATGATAAATAAGGTTGTTTCCCGTTACCTTCCTCAATAGTGTTTTTTACGTGATACCATCACTCAATGGGGTCATATGCCTTCGCAGCCGCCTCACTGAGGAACAGACGCAGCGTTGACTACCTTTCGTCTGGCTCCAAGCCTTCGACCTATTTGGCATGGGTGACCCTACCAGGAGCAATTATCATTACTCCCGCTAGCACAGCTCTAGGGGTCATTGGAACGCACAAGCCTTTCCACCACGTCAAGATTGTAGTCCATAGAATGGATATATATACGATATATATATAAAACCATAAACACTGTAATCAACCCGAAGGTCGGTTTTGTATGTGATGGTAGAGATCATCCAGTACTAAGCCCTATACGGCGTGTGAAAATTCACACATCAGGGTGAGGGGGCCAGTTCCCTTCCCTGTACCGGTTATGGTTTCCCAGGAAGACCTGGTACCCGAAAAATCACTGTAGCTTGGGTGGTGCTGCAGGTGCCCTGAGGGCCTTGCCCGGGAATCGAACCCGGGACCCTCCGGTCAGCAGTCCAGCGCTCTACCCACTGGACTACCGCGACCTACGATATATATATATATATATATATATATATATATATATATATATATATATATATATATATATATATAATATGTATGCATACACACACATAAGGTCAGCCACAAGCATGGCGGTGATATATAAAACCTAGAAAAATGAAAAAAATACTTATTGTAATGGTTTTACGCATGACGCTTGTTACTGACCTTATATTCACTATTGTGAACATTTTTCGAGCATATATAATTATATATATATATATATATATATGGCTGCGTATGGCTATATATATAATTACATGTGACCAGAATTAAACTTGAGGTTTTGCACTTAATGAGGTTTTTATTGCACCTTGTTGAATTGATTTTAAATGCTTTTAAATTACTTTAAAACAAGGTCATTCAACGGGAAATTAAGTTATGAAAAAAACATGCCATTTCATCAAGGATGCCAAATTCTCAAAAGGGCCATTTGATCATTATTATATCTATAAAAGAAACTTTTTGAGTAGCTATAAAAGGTTATTTTGCGATTGATATTTTTTCCCTACTTTTAAAAGTCATCACATTAAAACTTATACATTAATCTGAAGATTACCTTGTTGTATTTATCAAAATTTTTGGTGGACTGAAAAATTATTTTTAACAGTTCTTCTCGGGGCGATATTTCAATTGCTTTCTTTTACAGCGAATAAAATTTGTTATTTTTGAAGATATGAAGTATCAGTTGTTTAATGACATTATTAAGATTTTTGTTCTCTACTGTAGTCTATAAATGCTAATCCATAACTTATAGCTTCAAATTAATTGAAAATGAAAGGAAAAAATCAGTGCAAAGGCATAGTTATTAATTGATAAAAAAAGATTTTAATTAATATCTACTTATACGTACAAGAGAACTTACAAATATTTCTACACCTAGACCTGCTTTGGCATGCTAAAGGTTTCATTATCCAACTTTATTCGTTTAGCAGTCATCATTTGGTCAGCATTCTTCTTCAATTCCTTTGCTTGCATTTTCCATATTCTATAAAGGCTAAGTTCGTCATATATCCATTGTAAAAATTCACCAAATACAGCAATTTTTAACTTGCGCTATTTGAATAATGTTAACTGTGGAACAGTATCTTAATCACTTTAGTTAACTGTACATGCCATCATTTTTTATTAAATGTTTACTTTTAATTAGGCATCCCTAATATAATTGATTCAACTCTCCTAGCTTTCTCTGTTTTTAAACTATGGTTTCCCTTTTTCTCCATTGGATAATTATTGATTTCAATTGATTGAATTCAATTGATTTTGTCTCCTTTTACATTTTACGAATTTGAATTCAATTGATTTTGTCTCCGTTTACATTTTACGTAATATCTTTTACCCTCTTCATGTCATTCATGGCAGCACAGCTCAGTCGTTTATGGATCATATTAAGATGAGGTATTTTTCCCATATAAAAACTAAAATCTTCCTGTTTTTACGAGTTGTTTATTTCCTCCTTGGACGCCAGAACTCCAACTATGGGCGAAAAAATAAAAAGATTCTTATGCGTACGATAGAAATAAGATGATTAAAATTAAAAAAATGAAAGGTGATTACTTCTACAGATCAAGTGCGGATGCATTTGTATGACATACATGGTGGGTCAGAAAACCATCCCACCTGCGTTCATGTCTCTGTATTGGTGTTATTATTCTTCATTCGGGCCTTGGCATCCTTTGAAGTAGTCTCAATTTGATTGAACCACACGCTTACAGCGGTGCTTTCACATCTTAAAGCAAGTCCTCGAACGCAGATTTTGGAATGGCCTTCAACTCGCGCGTCGCATTACTCTGAATCGTCTCGATGTCATCGAACCGCTTTCCTTTGAGCGTCATTTTCAATTTGGGAACATCCGAAAGCCGCAGGGAGCTATTTCGGGACTGTAGGGAGGCTGGCAAAGCTGTACAATCTTGTGTTTCGCCAAAAATTGCTGCACAAGGTTCGATGAATGCACTGGCGTATTATCGTGGTGAAGAAGCCAGTCACCGCTTTACCAGAGACACGCGGTCGTTTTCTGCTCACGGCAGCACGCAATCCTTTCAGAACTTCAACGTAATATTCTTTGTTGATCGTCTGACCTCTTGGAGCAAATTCTAAGTGCAAAACACCCTTACAATAAAAAGTTAATTAAAAATGCAGGTCGGATACATTTCGAATACACCTCGTATACTATATATTACGGAAAATGTGTGTATAAATACAAATAAAAAAGAGTTCCTGTTGCGTGCTTATTATATGTAAAATTAATTCATTATTTACGTCTAGGCAGATATGGTTTACTAGTTAAAAGGCTACTTCAATATTGGCGATATAGTGTATGAAGGTAAATTTATTCTCTTATGATTTAGAGGGTGGGGGAATTTTAGGAGAAACATTTCTTGATATCAGTTTAAAATACTAGTTTTTTATTCAAATTAATATGACAAGTAAGACGAGTTTATCATAACTTTTTCCTCTGCCTGTTTCTGAAATATTGCAATTATAATGTTTTTTTAATTTGACCAACCTGGTCAAAGAAAAAAATGAAATATTTTACGAATACATGCAATGATGGTTTACCTTATTACCGTTTTATACACTGCTGATTTACCGATGTTAATAGGTCATTTATCCGTCTTTTCAAGCAGAATCATACTCCGCTCGACGCTTCTGATGAGTTCTGCAAATTCGCACGATTTCGATTAGTTTTGTTCTTTTATCATTCTTCAATTGAGGGTATGAGCGATGTACTTAGCAAGTGCCGGAGGGCAGAGCTGAAAGCCGAGCACACGTGCTCCCAAAGGGCGATTGCGTTGCTGGAGAAAGAGCCCGCTCAATCGGTTTTCGCTCTCACCACCCATCGGCGGGGGCGGACGTTTTGGTGGGATGGGTCGAAGGACAAGCCTTTCACGAATCGTTCCTTTACCGCCCATCTCATCGAAGTTTTTCAAAAGGAAAACGGGTGTACCTCTCCGTAAAAACATCGACTAGTCACACACACCTCGCGAAACACGACCCGTACCCAAACAGATGACTATGTTTCTCGCATTGAGTTCACTGAGTTTTAAATGGCTGTCAAAAATACTGTGCTTGGATCGGACTACTTTTAAACGTGGATGTGAGGAGAAGAATGGCAAAAATAAAATGGACAGAGAAGAAAAAAATATGAAAATTCAAGACATGATAGATGAGGAGGCACACCTTTTGGGAGAAATTCGAAGAAGATAGGACCAGTGGACACAAGAGATGTCCAGAGGAAATGGAATGCCGAAGACGGTTATAGGAGGGAGAATGCTGAGGAATCAAGGTACAGGGGAAAAAAAATGACATTTCGGTTGACATAGATGGTGGCAGTTATTATTTTTAGAATGGGGCTGAAGAATTTTGTGTACCATGCCAATCAGAGTAAAACAGTTGGGAGTACCATAGCGTGTTGGGTGAGGGTTCATTGTAAACCTACCCTCACCGATTGGGCTAATAATCAAAATGTCCAAGGAGTGGGGAGTTGTCCTTCACCAATATCTGCAGAGGGCTCACATGAGAGTCCATGGGAATATGCAGGGACGTCGTGCGTCACCGCTTAAGAGCCTTCGTCTAAATTTTCCTCTTCTGGGAATTCTTTTCCCAAAGCAGTGGCTTTAAACCTATTAAGTTTCGTTCTCCCCTTCGTCAACATAGTGCAGAACATCATTCCCCTGCCCAAGTTACGTAATCTCACTCCAAATATGCAATTACAATTTTAAAGCATGTGCCTATTTTAATCGTAACAGAACATCAACGCTACTGAACGTTTAAGTATAATGACATAGAATAGATCAAAAAACGAACTACAATTTAACATGTTGTGCGTAATATTCATGCAATCAAAATTTGCTTATTAGTCCTCCCCGTTTTTTCCCTGATTCTCTTCCTTCTTGGGAATCTTTGTCCTAAACAAATTGAGTGTAATTTTCGTTGAATACTGCTATTCACTAAAAAAGAAGTATTCTACTGATACTCGATTTGATCGAACGGACGGTAAGACCTTCTCCGTGAGATGAATGGAAGATTTTCAGTTCAGTCTTAAATAATTCGTCGTGATGCTCTTTTGGATAAACAAATAACGACGTACATTAGCCTATCGCCTTGGATGAACCGAGTTAAGAACTTCGAAAAACGTAAATTACTTCAGCATTAACTTTGAACTTAATGTACAGACAGCATTAAAACATTGCCACAAAGAAGTTAACATGAGAGTTTTATTGTTATTGTTTTTCGGTGAGGTGACCGACTGCTGAGGCCATTTGAAATATTAGGGATACTTAGAGGTAATTTGAAGGGGTTGCCATTAACCTGCTATCATAACGAGAGACACATAAGAGTCATACAACTGAATTCCGTGTCGGACAGATAGCATGTTCCACTTGAATTGCTCTCCATAAGTGACACCGAAGTAGCGATTGGGGTGACTACGAAAAAATTTGTCACGATCGGAATTAGACCCGGGCCCTGGAGATGGGCAACCATTTCACTAGCCACAAAATCCCCAAGTGAGAATTTTTCTGCAAGAAGAAAAAAACTGTTATTTTCTTTATAATCAAGTCAAAAGTTTTAATGATTTCATATTAATATTTAAACATAGTTGCCTATGAAATGTTTAAAATACCTTGAAAATGACTCTTATTGTAACACCATAGCTGATGTTAGGTATTAGTATTAAAACTAACAGAACTGTTTTGATATAAATTATAGATTCAGGTGTGATATGTTGGAACTGTTCCATAATTACAGAGATGAAGACTACGATAATTTTCCACTAAATAAATATTACCCGCTTTTTCCCATTCCCAGAGCTTCGGGTTTTTCCCACTCGCCTAACCCCTTCCAGGACGTGGAGATACCCTGATTTTCCCAAATCCTATATTTAAGACACAAAGAAAGAACACTTACATTTGTAGTTTTGACGTTTCAACGGCTTATACAACTGGATTCTGATGACGACGGTCGTGCCATCGAAACATCAAAACTACATATATGAGTATTCTTTCTTTGTGTTTCTATGTTTTACAACTCTACATGCGTTTTTATATATTTGTGCGTCACCTAGAGTGTTCCATTTCGAAGTTATATATATATATATATATATATATATATATATATATATATATATATATATATAACACTTAGCACTAATGGATACAGACAAAAACACAGAAACACACAAAAAAGAGACTCACTATTTTTCGAATTTTCGGTGGTCGTGACCACCTTTATCAAGGAAGTTCCCTCATCAAACGAGGTTATCCCGAATCCCTCCTGAACAAAAGAATCCGAAAACATGCGTACACTCCCAAACCTTCCTCTACCGAGGAACCCCACCCTCTTTCAATTTGCACCACATACTTCCCGGGCTTAGAATCTCTACGATCAATCCTAAAAAATCATAATGCCACCGCCAACCTTTTTCCCAAATGTCCCTCAGTTACTTTCAAACGCCCCGCCAACCTATCCGATCTCCTCAAATCAACCAATCCACTCCTTAAATCCCCAACCCGTCCCAAAAGCACTCCCACGCCATGCAATAAACCCAGATGCAAAACATGCCCTATTTTCAAAACCAAAATCCCATCCCTCTCCCACCCGCTTTTTAACTCTCTCCCACCAATTCCCTCCTCTACTTGTTTATCTAGCAATGTAGCGTACCTTCTGAAGTGCCAACTTTACCCTGCCTATTATATTGGGCAGTGCACCACACCCCTCAATATCAGAATCAACAACCACCGAGCCTCATGCAAAAACTGTTCCCTAATTGATATGCTCCCTATCCCCAAACACGCCTCCGAACACAACACTCCCTTTGATAAATGCTATAGTGTATCCATAATAGCATCCCTCCCACCCTCTTATCCTCCACTGAAACTGAAAACATTAGAGCAATCCTTCATCTGGCTCTTGGAGTCCTGGAATTGGCCAGGAATCAATATTAGGCATTAATTACCCTGCTCCAATTATATTTTCATCCCCCTTCCACCCCCATCACCTTCTACATTTTCCCCACCGTTCTTACGCTGCCCCTCCAAACCCGTCCTTTCGGAATTCTCTCCCCTCCTTCCCTTCCATCCATCGCTCCAGCCATCGTATTCCCTTCAGTTCTGTCCCTCTCTTCCTTGAAAAAGGTGGTCACGACCACCGAAAATTCGAAAAATAGTGAGTCTCTTTTTTGTGTGTTTCTGTGTTTTTGTCTGTGTCCACTAGTGCTAAGAGTTATACATCATTATTCACGTCCGTGAGACTTTCACAAAGTGTTATATATATATATATATATATATATATATATATATATATATATATATATATATATATATAAGAACTTTCGAATTTATTTATATATATATACAAATTATAAATAAATAAATATATATATATATATATATATATATATATATATATATATATATAATATATATAGGACCTGTGCAGTGAGAGATTCACTTGAAAAAGATGTAGTGCATTGAAACTGGTCGTGAATAAAGCTTTATTTAGTGGAAAATTGTAATACAGGTAGTCTTCCTCCTGTAGTCTTCATCTCTATTTAAAAGGGCAGTACATAAATCATTGAAGAAAACTCTATGCTTTAATTAAATTGCAAGCGAGTACAACCTATCATTTGGTAAAACATTAGTTACAATTGATACACACGAACGGGAAGTGCCACAAAAACGTCGTTATGGAATACCTTAAGACTCGAAGACCGTAGGTTAAGTTTGAAAAGTAAAATCGCCAAACTCAAAGTAACATTGTCTAAAATAATATTATCAGGTATTTTTGTTCATTTTTGCTTACGCATTCGTAGAACTTGTTGGCTAACTGCCTATGGAGAAGGTGTAATTTAATTTCTTAGTTAATACTTAAAATAAAAGAACAAAAATCCTCATTTAGATATAATTACATGGAATTTGTTTTAGTAAATTATTTCGGTTCCCTTATGAAAATTTGAATGGAAATTTTGAATATGTCTCTAGAATTAGTCATTTCATACAATGTAATCCCATTCTCAGATACATTATATGTATGTGTGTATATACCTATATACACACACCTATATATATATATATATATATATATGTGTGTGTGTGTGTGTGTGTGTAGAGCTTTTAATGAGCATAAATACCCATATACTAATCAGGAACTTTGTGTATTTGTCATCCTAATATACCCTATTAGAAAAGAACGATAGTAATTACTAAATGCGGTCAAAAGTAGAGAAAATAATCATCCTTCGAAGTTTCGAGCAACTTTTATTTTAAATTATCAATCATCTTTTCGAGAAATATAGTGACAGGTATTTGAAAATCAGGGTTAAACTATTTATTTATGGTGAATACTGACAAATTTGTCCCTCCACTGCCACAGCCACCATCACCACTGCCCATTTTCTGCTACTAAATACTGAACCCAAAAGATGCTTTATTTTTACCACGTAGGAGGAAGTTTGTTTTTTATTTTAAATTATTTTATTGAAAAATACTGTTATTTTTTATGTATGTTAAATTTGGACTGCTCGAAAGCTTGAAAAGAGGCCTGTGATTAATAACTCTTTTTTTTTAAACTAATACCTCACAGAAATTTTAAATTTGTTTTTTGACGATTTAATATCTGCTATAGGTGCCAGATAATACCTGCACGATATGGTTCGCAATACATTATTCATATAATTTTAAATTCCGTCCAAGTGACGTATTATCTCATCCTTGTTTCTTGCGTTTGCTTATCTGTCATTCAATTTTCCTAAGGTTCCCGCGATCAAACCACTTTAAGAGAGGATGTTAATCCGGAAAATTGGTGGATATAATCAAGGTGCCATAGCAAGTTTTTATTTCTCTCTAATTAACTTTAACTGATGCACATGTTCTCAAAACATTAATGTGTCAATGGGAAATATTATTTTAGGTCGTCTCCATTGTCATGAGTATGTTGGTAATCTTTTCGAGATTCTAGAGATATATTTTCGGCTTTTATAAGGGATTGAGAGACTTCTGAGATCCTCGACTCGAGTGTTTCAACGACGTGAGAGTGAAACAATTATCTACCCCGGAATTAAAACTAATGAGGGAATATTTCATAGGAAAATAATATTTCTTTCTCATCACCATTTAGCATATTCCCATGTGCATATTTTTCAATTGAAACGAAGCAAAGTTACCTCATACAATATAAAGGACAGCTGTTTGTATCTACCGCACACAAAATGTTAATGCATGGGATTTCTCCTACAATAACATTAATTGTTTAAATTATATTCATGTGTACATACGATACACGCATTTCCCTTGAAAGGTAGGCACAGTCGAAGAAAGTGTGAATTGATGTTATTAATGGCTTAAAGTAGTCAAAATTAAGTCATTAAGAAATACGAAGACGCAATTGGGAGAAAGGTTATTATACGACAATCTAATTCTTTCGTTAATGGATTTTCCTGAAATACATTTGCTATTTCAGTTTTTTTAAATTGAGTATATTCTAAAAAAAAGGTGAAATTGCAGCAGAAGTAATAGATAGGCCTACATTCACCTAAAGGAAATATAGTTACAACTTCACTTCATTTTTCCACCGCAGCTATGGTTTAATTCGAGCGCCGAGTTTGTTAAATTACGGATCGACTTGCATTTTATTTTACTCGTCTCATTGCAGAAGAATGTTACCCGACTGCACCAAATTTGAGAGATTATTTTTTTTCTTTTGGAGCGCTCGAAAACAATGCGCTGACCGTATTGCTGGGGATTAAATGAGCTGCAGTCGGGGACGTGCTCGCACTCCGGCGAGCGTTTGGTCCAGCCGCAGCTGTTCGCCATTCTACTCCCCCGACACATGGTTTGCCGCCAAAACTCTTCCCTCCCCTTAACGCACGTCAAATTTCGACCACCTTTCTTTATTTTACGAGCTGCTCGTTACATTTGGGTTCCCCTAATATTTTTGGATTTACCATCGCCTTGGAATGCCTGACCTTTTCAGTTAGCACCGACGCTCTTATTTTCGGAACTGCATGAATCAGGAGTAAAAATTTTGAGTGGGACGTGACGTGAATTTCCAAATCCTCCACACCCTTGTTGCTTTCCACCTCGCCTCACTATCAACCCCCCCCTCCACCCCTTTCTTTGTGAGCTAACAAAGCATTATCCCATACCTTCTGTACACTTACGTGAAATTCGTCCTTATTCTCTCCGCTATACTATATGTCGAGCTCAAATTTTTAACATGACTCTCACGGCTTAACGTCCAAGCGATGTTGTCCGCTTTTCTCAAACTTGAAATTAAAATTTCGGGCCCTTTAAAGAAAATATAATGGTAAACCTTCTGCGTGGAAAATTTTCAAATTTCTTCCTGTTGATTGTGGTTAAGCGATGGGTGGCCTAAATAAAGATTTATTGGTTTGTAAGCATCGTATGAGAAATATGCAAGTTAATGAAAATTGTCACGTAGATTTGAAAAATAAGCCCCTCGACTTATATTTTGAGCTAAAGATAGAAAAATGAACAAAATAAAATGATCACCAGTGATCACGATGCAACACCTCAAATTAAGCATGTTCTCACGTTATATTCTTTGGAGGAGTAATAGTAACCCTATTGCTGTAATTTTATAGTGCACGTTAGATAAATTTCGTGCAATCAAATTAGGAAAAATAACATATGTTATATTAAGAGGGAGGAAAAGAGAGAGAGAGAGAAATAGCTTCAGGTTGATCTTTTTATTTTTATTGGTATTCTATCGGTTGAGGTAGGTTTCGGACGGATACATACTATACATTGGTGTAACGATACACTTCCTTGCCTCTCCTAACGAAAAATAACTTGACGTCCGGCACTAAAGTAAAACCTTCTTCAATTCTGCATATTTCCTTCCTCCTTTCATAAAAGCCAACATGCCAATCCCGTTCCTACCCCTTACTCGCTTTCCTGACATTCTCCCCTCTGTCATAGTGTTCAACGTTTCATTGTCAATGAAAAGCGTTCTGCATTAATGTTTCCTGTCTCCTTTGAATTTCCCAAAACAACCCCTTCTTCTTCATACCTAAGAATTTCTCGTTTATCTGTCTGCCCATTTCACCTTCTCCATCCTTCTCTATATCCACGTTTCAAAAGCCTCAAATCTACGCCTATCGTCTTACTCCAACGGTTACATTTTTTTGCTGTACAAAAACACGCTCCATACCAAAATATCAATGAGTATTTTCTTGATATCCTTACTCAACGTCCCTGTCTTAAATTCCCACCTTCTTGTAAAAACTCCTTTGCCTAATGCAATTCTCCTTCCTATGTTCCTACTACTTTGAACACTTTGGTCCACAACACCTCTGAAATAGGTAAACTACAGCACCTGCTCTAGATTATGAATTCTTATTTTAATGTTCAACTCAGCTATCCTCTCTCTTAAAAACTACATAGTTTTTGCTTTTTTTACATTGTTCCTCATCTCATACTTACAGCACTGACTTTTTAATATGCTCTGGATTTCTTGCAAACACTTGACTGACTGAAAAACTATAGCTTGATCATCTGTAAATCTGATTTTATGAAGTTCCCACCGACTTTTATTCCTATTGCCAGGTCTTCCCGTGCCTCTTTCGCCATTTCCCCCACATATACGTCGAGAAGCAAGGGTTATAATGGGCACTCTTGTCTTACTCCTCCTCCTAATATTGATAATCCTATCTCTCCATCTTCAGTTACACCTGAGCAGTCTAAGCCATTTACAGGTTACCACTACGTTGTGTACATTGATTCTAAGAGTGATGATTTTCTTCAGAAAAAAATCAATCGGGGAACCTCAAGAATACCGCATTAAATTTTCATCTCGCCCAGGAAACGTAATAAGTGTGAAAAATTGTAGTTATTTTAATTCTGTGTGCATTCTTATTCCTATTTACTTCGTTTCCGTTTCGTTTTCTCGGAGCCCGCAAGCTTTCAGTAGTTGCAAAATTCAGAGATTGAACTTATATATAAATCTTGAGGAAGAGTTCAAAGGATTTAAAAAAAAATCTCAACACTTATTTCCACGCATTGCATCACCGCCATTGTTTCCAGCAACTTGCCCCGGCGAAGATTCCGCGACGACGGATGAGATTATTTTCCATCCTTCAACTCTTGGATGATCATTTCTCATCTCATTCTCGGTTAATTTAATTAATTCGGAACGCGTTCCTGCCATCGTTACCAACACAAATCTCCCAGCGCACACCAATGAGGAAAAAGGTGTACCCTTTATCCGCCGTTGACCGTATCGTTGGCAAATTGGGAAATGCGTCGTTCGGACGTGCAAGGGGGGGGGGAGTTCTTGGTGAGGGGAGTAAAGAAGCTCTCAAGGCTCTCTTCATTTCGGAAAGGTTATCCGCAACTCTTTCTGCGATGCGTATAAGGAAACTCACAAGTGTATTTTTTTGCTCTAAGGGATACTAAATATACCGCTCACGCAGGATGAAAATGATGAAGTTTGAGCCAATGAGGTGAGTTTTATGAGAACACGAGAATGAAGTTGACCCTCAGAGTGAAAAATTACGGACGGTTCGAAATATGTATAATTTTTTAAATTATTATTTTTTCGGCTTTAGAGGTCCTGATGGATACCAGGGACCTTCCAAAACCCACCCATACGCGACTAAATCAAATTGGCAATAATTATTTCTTAAATTGAAAATTTAATGTCTCCCTTGATTTTCTGGTCAGCGATTGCTGCAGAGAAGTTTTCTAAACTCACCCATTGGTACTAGACTCTCATCTCTGAATACCTGATCATAGAGAATAAAACAATTAACCAATAACTTTGCAATAAAATTGGCACGATATTTTATGTGCTTTATTTGATGGTCAATTAAGCCATAGGTAGCACGCCCATGTGAGGGAGGAGAGATGTTATATTCAAATATTATGATGGTTTGTAAATAATAATTTTTTTTAAGTACCCGATTATGGTGCGAACTAACACTTGTGAATCATGAACGTTTTGTTAAAATGTATGCATTATTTTCTTAGAAAGGAGAGTGAGATAATAGATTTTATATAAAAAATGATGGTCTTTTGTTTGGAAATAGTTAAAACATTCACCGTAGTGAAATAAAATGATAATATTGTGAAAAATACTCCATAAAGAAGAACTTGAAGTAAATTGGAGTGAAGTTAGATGGCGAGTTGAAATAAAATAACGAAGAAAATTCAAAAGAAAATTAGAAATGAAGTGTACTGCAGATGAAGAAATAAAAATGAATCTACGAGGTGCCTTGAAGTTCTAAGTCACCCAGATTTTTTCTCAAACTTGAGAGTGGATAGAAAGATGTAGTTGAGCCGCAAATACGTGGGAAGGCTTTGTATGAAATCAATTACACGACATATATGCCTGCGCTGTACTGTGCACAGGATTCGTATAGCTGCTGCTGGAGGAAGATGCGTTTTCAATACTTAAAATGGCGTCTTGTAATACTCTAGAAAAGCGCATTATCATCCATCTTCTCTACTATCGTGGTTTTGCATCCATTGAAATTCATCCTCAATTAAATGAGATGATGGTGTTCTGGATGGGAGAAATGTACGTTCGCGGGTGCATGACAGTTCAAAGAAGGCCGAAAATCGTGCAACACAATGAACTTAAGTAGCTTTGGTCGCGGATCAGCTGGTTTTTCGGGTGGGCAAAAATTACTCCTACACAATAGTTTTCGATGTCACCGTTGTAACTAATGTTCTCGTCTATAAGGAGCTTATGTTTAGAAGAAGTAAAAGGTTTATCTTCCTGTGATAGATAGCTTTTAAAATAAAATTAGAAGACCCTAGAACTTAATGAACAAAGCTCCTTGGCGTACATGTATGTGTGTATATGTATAAATGTGTATATGCGTGTGTATATTTACCATGAAACTTCAAGAAATTTAATCAAGGGGATAAAGCGTTCTAGAGAAAATTAAAAAATTGCAACAGCAAGATAACCAATGGAAATATGATTAGTATTTTTCCTAATGTGGTGCGAGGGAGAATTAAGATAAGTCGAAAATGTACTAACGATGGTGATTTCCATTCATTAATACCAAAGATTACGGAACTCATTACTTACGGTCAAGTAATAATATTGCAATTTGCATATTGCTTGTTATCCTAAAAAACTTATACTTTTCCATTTTATAATTATCAACTATTTGGGAGTTTTCGTTGCCAATTTATATTGCCAATGAAAATTCCAATGAACTGGCGATATTTTCATAGCTTTTGTGAAAAATGATTAGAGCCGAGAAAAATTATAAAAAAAGTGGACGTGATGGCCAGGCAAAGCCTTGCCTCATCTTTGCAGCGACCTTTGTTACTCTAATTTAATTATTGTTGCCATATGTTACGCTCTGTGGTATAGTATGCAATAAAAAAACTAAGTGCAACGGAAAGTTCTTTACTATGGCTTTAATCATATGCATTTATATCACATTAATTAATAAGGGCTGTGGAATGTCAGTACGTAATGAAGAAAAGTCTAAATAGATTATTTATTTGGGAAGATTAGGGGAAGAAATGTAGTTTGCACGTAGTGAAAAATTATATCCATACGTGCATCGACGTTGTATGCTAAAGAACATTTCACTCTTCACACTAACATTTGAAGGGTAGTTCCGAAATGAAAACAAGAAACTATTGTCATGATGATTTAATTTTCAGGGTTCCTTTTAATATCATTTTTTTAATTTAATGAAGGTTCAATGAATAGAGAACCTCGGGGAATTCTTTTTTAATCGTTATTTTTTGGTCAAATGAAGCAAACTATTTCTCAATAGATCTTTCTTCAATAATACACATAATATCCGTTCAAGGGTGAACGAGTTTTTCCAAAAAGGCATTTTAATGGAGATTTTTACCCTCCGATATTGATTGATCACCCTAGGAAAACTTGGGACTACATATTAAATTCTAATATTAATACAGCATTATATCAGTTGGAAGAACAGTTCTGTATGTGATTCAGATAAAAAATAGAATAGTTATTGCTGCATAAAATTTTCATCATTATGACTTATCATGAAAATTGGTTTGTGGCAGGTTACCAAGTTATCCTATTGCTCGCCCATCTAATCACGTCTTCATAGCTCCCTCATCTATGTAGCACTCATATCTCTCGCTATCTGCTTCTCCTTCATTCATGCTCGACCTTCCCCTGCAATATTTCCTTCGATGATGGTCTTTATTTAACTATTTTGCCTCAAAATTAGGGTCAAATGTTTTGTTGCAGTGTGCCATCACTTATTGGCAATGATCGCAAAATTCCATTAAACTTTCTCCTTTTTCGCTTTTCATGTAATCAACTTGCTTCGTTTCCTGGCCTTTTAAGACTTTTGCATTCCAGTTTTATAGTTTATTTAGGCTTTAATCTCTCTTAAAATTTTTTTATCACCGCAGAAATACAATCATAAAAATACTTAGTCACAATCTGTGTACCCCCGCCCGTGATTTTTGTTTAAATATTCCCCACGATGAAGTCCTTCTTTACAATTACATAACATATCATATATATATATATATATATATAGTATATATATATATATATATATATATATATATATATATATATATATATAATTATCTCCACACACTTCATTGCATCACTATTCAGCAGCGTCACGCTTACTCACGAATTTCCATATCCGGAGCCCGTGTTAATGATACTGCGGTCACCGTTCCAAATTTCTCCTTCGGGCCATTTCATCTTACTAATGCCTAAGATGTTGACCGATCGACATGGTTCTCCAGCGGTCAGAGCATTGGGATACTGACAGGACTCGGGTCCTATTACGCGTGGCGCCTCTGGGCACTCTCAGCAGCTTAGCATTAGAAGTGTGATTTTTCGGGTACCAGATCTTCCTGAGAAACCACAGGTGGAACAGGAAAAGCCCAGACTTCTGATGTGTGAATTTCACTGGCCGTATAAGGCTCAGTACGTAGTGAGCTCTATAGGTTATATCAAGTCACCTCAACCTTTAGCCTTTCGCTTTCTCGGAGTAACCGGACATTCCAAGTTCCAGTCCTGACTTCATTGACAATTTTCAATTGGTGCATACTCTCTCGAGTGCATAATCAGAATATTTTACCCGATACGACTTAATCTCGTCTGATGGTTAAATCTATGAAAGCGGAGAAGTAAAATTTTCGAGATGCAGCTTCTCGAGATAGTAATATGGTGGTTTACCGTAGACTTACAAGTTTCAATACTGTAGACTTTGAATTAATTGTTAAGAATTCCTACTGAGAGATGATTGTTAATTTGATTAACGACCTCTGTAATACCGCCTTCATGAATTTGAAGATGAACTGCTGTTCTCTCCTTTGGGTAATTTATGCCTTATTGTTTGGTGGCGGCCTTTTGTCGACTCAACGCACCATCGTACTTTGGATTCTACAAAATCCCACCCAAAAATGCAAAATATTTGCAAAAAATATTTCTCATTGTTCTTCTTTAATTTTTACTTGACCTTCCGAGTGAGTTTATGTAAAGGAACATGGAAAAATCTCCCACGAAAAAAATAGAAATATTAACTAATATTTTTGATAAGTTTTTCTACTCCCAATTTTCAAGTGTTCCTTTATTTTTCCTTTGTGCTGCCGAAGACTTTCCCTTAAGTCGTATTTACAGCGCGAGGTGACCTCAACGTTGTGCGGGCACAAATACCCCGGATTTCTCCTGATAGGCGTGTGTGTGTTGACGGAGCTAGACGCAATTGGTTTGGTATGGCATGAATTAAGCGACAGGTAATGATTAGAATGACCTACCCACCCGATACCTGAAGGCCGGCCGGTTGACCATTGTGTCTCTTCACCGCGCGGCACCACACCTTCGATCGGCCGGTCATCATCTCCCACAGTAAGAAAAAAATGAGTACGACCCACTCGTCTTCACACCCTAGTTCTCCCCTCCCCCAAAACCCTTTCCCCGCCACCGACCGGTTGCCCAATCCAACTCCAAAACAACAATTTACACTGTCATCCCGTTACCGTTCCAAAGACTTTTGCCCTCTTCGAAACCGGGACATTGCGTCGCCTCAGGCTAAAGACATGCAATTTGATACATGCTACTATTTTTGTCGTGTTCTTACCGCTTTTCGTTCATCGAATCGCCGCGAGGAAGCGAAAGTTTCCATCTGACCACTGCAGAAATAATTAATTACACCCAGCGGTCCTAATTAGTCGTTGAGAATTAGATCTGGGCATTTTTTTCGGTAGTTAAGATTAGAATCTAGATATGTGGTCATTGCGATTTAACCGTAGGAAACTGCAACGTCTATAAGGTCCCCAAAAACTATTAATTTGATTTTCGATTTACGACGATGTCGACAAATGATCGAAACCATATGAACGATCGATGTGTTAAATCGATTAAATTAACAATCAGCAAACCTTGAGTACCGAAAAATCAACAGGTATGGTTGGTAATGATAAAGGCACTGGGTTGAGAAATAATGAGATCGGTGCTTAATTTAATGGATGGAGCATTACATTCGGACTTTCTCAAATGCAGCTGCATGTATTGTTGACTTGTTCTTTATTTTTTTTAGGGACTCCGTGGAGTTGACGGTGAATACAGGCCACCGTCATCATACTAAGTGGTTTGCGGAGAAATTCAAGCTCCCACCAGGGGTCAATTCACCAGACTCGAGCAGTTGTGACCAAACGGTTAACGTGGGGTTGTTTATATATTCACCAAGAGCCAGCCAGATTCAGGATGAGGAAACGCAAGCACAAAAGCAAACGGAATCATCAATAGGTGTTGCCAAATTGTCGAAATAGGTCGAAAAAATGAAGTCAAAATCGAGAAAATAAAGGGCAGACCACGAAGAGAAAAGAATGAAAAAACCAAGGATATCTAAACTAAAAGAGCAAACAGAAATAAATAATTCACGTTTCCTAGCAGCTTCGTGATTATTAAATAATTTGATACACTTTTAATCAATAGAACTATGACGGATAAAATCATTGCTATTGGGCACATAGGTTATGATGGGACTACACTTTGGTTTCGTGTTTCTGCTGCGGCTATCATATCTAATTGGGAAAATGGAGCGATTTCACCTCTACGTCGAGGTCGAATCTATCTAAACAGTTGTGTCAGAAAATTAGGTTCCCCAAGTCTTCAGTGAAATAACTCGTTCCCTCTCACTTCAATAGAGAAATAACCTTGATGTAGACAGTTGTCCACCCTGAAAGATTAGAGTCTAAATAGGAATTTGGCCATAAAATCAAATATGGTCACGGATCTTGCTTTCTTTCCATGGAATTTGAAGCATTTTTTCCAAATATATTTTTAACGACCCTGTTTATACCCGACATCTCCGTAGCATTTGGTTCTGGAGTGTGGGGATGATATCCGTGTTACTGAGAGTTACTGCCAGGATCTCATAAATTCCATTGGTGCTTCGGGGAATTATTTTCCTCGATTCATTAGCTTGAAATTTCCTCAAGGAGCAATGAGATAATAGGTAAGAATGTGTACCTGTATTTCTTGTGGGAGTGCCATTTGGGTACCAAAATTTTCGTATTAACATCCGAAGAGCTCATGTGAAGCTACCATAAGAGCAAGAAACGTGTAAATTGACAATAAGAAAATGTATGATGTTTACGTGTGAGGAATAATTATTTTGAGTTCATTTTGTAGTAATAAAAGCTGTCGTAGATAGCAATAATCGAGTCACGAGGAAGAGAATAAGATCTCAATATCGAGTACCTGGGTTCGTCAGGAATGTTTTATATTGATCTATATTAATACATGCAGTAGTGCTGTTGAGGAAATTGAGTTGGGATGTACTAAGTACCCATAAACTCGAATACTTTTTATTCGGTTATTTTAAAACCCGTCCACCCTGGTTTTGACAGCACTGACATGCAATGTTGGGAATAAAGCTTGTCTGAGGAGAGCGATGGATGGGATGAGGTTAAATGAAAAGGTCACATGAGGAAAATTCAGTTCTTAGGGAGACACAATCACTTAACCGTCGACCTTGTGAAAAGCATATAACCACTAGCCATCTTTTAATTGAGGGCTACTGTGAGAGCGCACAGTGTTATTATTCCACCTACACAACCAGCCAGCAAAGTTGTACTTTCCGAAACGCCTTTTACTCTGTGTTATCAATTCAATGATTTCGTGCGTTTTGATTAATTTGAGAATAAATGAATTCACACAGCTTTTTGGAAAAGTGAAATGAATTTTTAGCATTTCATTTCGGCTGACCCTCCTTGAAATTCAAAGGTGGAATTAATTATTTGATATGGCCTCTAGATTAATCAAAAGAATATATTATTTAACTCCCGCTCTCCATTTCGACTGATTTTTCCCATCTCTACCTTAATGTTTACCCATAAAGTAAGGTGACTGAATGTATTCTGGAATAAGGAAGGTTCACGGGAGCCTATTGGAAGGTTAGAGAAACTTTTCCTGCCTGTATTCTCGATTTGTGTGCCTTATAGCGTGATATTAATGCAGCTTAAACGAGTATGATGACGGGCGGAATTTCCTAATTGAAGTGTCAACTCAAAAAAATTAAGTAAGATCTTAAAAATAAATGCATAAACTCTTAACTATATTTTATTATGTTTTTACTTAAAATATTTACAAAACAACATTTAAAATAACAAAATGTACATAAATATATACAGTTATAATAAAAAATAGCTATTCTATTAATGTTTATGTTACTCCTTTAGCTGCATTAAGATTTATTTTGCATTTGCTCTGGAAAACTCTTCTTGGAGAAATTTTGTATCCATTCAAGGATTGGAACACTATTTGGCTACACTGATTCCACATCATTTTGACTATACAGTATTAACGTTCCAGAACACATTTTATGTGCGTTAAATACATAATATTTTTCACTTATTTAAAAAAATGATGCACATGTGGGGATAACTTTTAAAGGCGTCTAGTGAGCGAAGATTTTAGTAGTCTCAATTCATTTATGTAAAAATCCAAAATATTGTATCTAGGAAACATTTCAATAATCTATGACTTCCACAAAATACGGAAGCAGCCGACTTAAAACGTTTCTTATCTAAATTGGATTTTATGTGCTGAATAATGAGTATGGAAAAAAATATATCTTTTAGGGTAAAAGACGAAAGTTGAAAAACTATTGAAATCGTATCGAAATTAAATTCTGCGGAAACATTGGCTTGGCCTAGAAGTCCTAGAGCGTGATTAAAGTAAATTGGATCAATTTGTCTTCCCTTGCCTCAGAAGAGAAGTTATTGCTCCTAAAAATAAGATAAAATGCATTAAAACACTCTTTTCACTCTCCTTACAACATATACATACACAGCGGCTCACTGACATGAGTGTACTGGCGTATATTACCACTTGAGGCCAGCGGAAGCACTTGCAAGTGAAGGGATGCATATAAATGCAAAAAAAAATGTATTTTCCAATTACGCGCTCATTATTTGAGTTGCGTAATTTTATTTTCTTATGCCTTTTCTCCTGCGGAAGCTTTGGATTACTTTCGTTTGACTCCAGAGTATGAGACGCACTTGCCGATTACCTCTCACGGATCTCATTTTGACTTAAGAGAAAATAGTTTCATCCTGAGTTACTCAACGTGTTCTAAAAGCGATATGACCTCATTACTTAACCTGTACTCCACATAATCTTTAGGCCATTTAGTTCATTCGTTCAATCGGTTACTTCTGTATGTTTCCGCCATCATGCTGTAGTATTTCTTACAGGAGCGAAGCGCAGTGGGAGCATGCCCATGCATTAATAAAATTAAATATTAATTTTCATTTCCCCAAAACTACTTCTCAATATCTGTTTTCGTAAAGGAATGAAATTATTTACGGCGGGATGCATTTAGGTCTATAAATTACTGAGATTTATTTCATAATTAACATCATTTTTCAGTTGAGTTTTAGGAAAGAAGGTTTTTAATCCATTCCTGTTCAAGTGAAGAGCAAAAGATAGAAGCAGAAGACGAAGGGCTACAAACAAATGAAGTTCTCAAAACACTCAATACTGGAGTTTGGGCTAATTTGGAAGGCAATAGAAGTTGTCCCGGCTGCCATGGATACCATGTGGGCAGATAAATAAAGGTTTTAATTAAGAGCAACGGCTCGTATCCAATCACAAACGTACTATGCAATGAGTTTTCTAGGAAAACTCTTATTGGATCAAATAAGCTATGCAAAGTTTTTTTGATTTACCTTTTCCGAGAACATGCCTGAAGTTCTAAATCTAAAATTAGGCGAAGGAGAACATTTTTGAATTGGAACAGTATTGAAATTTAAGAGGAAAATATTAATGGAAAACACGTGGTGAGTCGTCAGATATATATTTTGAATACAGTCGTCAATTCAAAATGCTGGATGGCCATTGATGGTGACTAGCTGACATTCCTTGCACTTGCCAAACACTGAGATGATTGTTAGAGTCAAAACGGTCACCGCTTTTGCTGTACTCGATATTCCCATCACCTAAACACCTCAGTTCATTATTTGGCCGGTTGTCTTTCACTAAGAAAGGATCCGTGTTTATTCTTCCTCGGTGCTGGCTATTAAGAATTGGACGGACATTATTAAATTATAAATCAACCATTATATCCTAGCTGAGTTCAGAAGTAATCATTCAGCCGAAGCTCCTGTTTGAAGTTTTCTTAATAAGCTTCCGGCTGCCCAAAGGCCGACTCCATCCTTCCTTCCATGTACTCCTTTCTGGTGGTTCAGCTTCAGAGGAATTTGATCACAGCTAGTGTGCATTGGCGTCAATGCGTTTTCCTAAAATCTCTGCGATCTCTCTCCCACCGGGGGATAAAAGGGGACTGGCATGATGAACGATTGCCGTAGAAAACCTCGCCGACGGAAATTTACGGTCGGCATCAACGTGCGATCATGACGACGTGCCTTTGCGGAAATAGGCGGAAGCTGCTCAATCTCTCGGGAGGAAAGGTCGTGTGGTTACTTAGATGTACTTGCCGTGTAACGTGGAGTACTCAATGAATATCCAAACGCTTCCGCGAGAAAGGGAGAGGTCGAGGGGCAATCATGCGGATTAAACGCGGGATGAAACGTGAAAAGAAATAGAAAAAAAATAAATGGGAAATGAAATTGAAGCGCGACTTTCGATGGTAAAATTACCGTAATCGAGTAGAAACTCGCGTGCGTGATTAAAGATTACTATCTCGGCTTACGAAGGATTTCTGTGGTTTTTGTGGATGAAACGACCCGAAGCGGGAGGTATGAAGAGTATTGGTGTGAGTGAAGGAAAAGGAAATGTGAAATGGTTAGCTGTTGTCTACGTGCATTTTAATCACGCCTTGAATGCGACTTTTCTAATAATTTGATGGAGTAAGAAAAAAAGCGGACGGCAAGGAAATCAAACGAAGAAGTTTTAGGTGTGGTTGCGGAGGAAAGAAGTTTGTTTGGAGAAATTTGATGAAGGCAGAAAAAACTGGGCGTAGAACATAATGAGTGGAAATGAAAAGATCAATTTTGGATAAGAGTCAGGTAAAGTAATGCTTTGATTTTCCACGCTAAAATCTATTTATTTTACGAACAGGTCAGATTAAGATCAAGATATACTCTGCAAGAAAACCTGGTCGTGCTATAAGTAGATTTTTATATGGAAGCGCTATATCACCTCATTACAATCATTAAAAGGCTTTACGAAGTAGGTCTAGAAAATTTTATTAAGTTTTTAAAAAAGGGAGGATGTTGGATGAACGAAGATCACTCGCCCTTTGCTGCATGCAAGAAGGTAATGAGGTTTTGGTCAGTATTGAAATGCTCTTAGAGAAGAAAATTCTTAATGTCCGGCTGAGTGCTTTAGCCAGATAACCTATCGAGGCATCCTCTTAAACCTGAAATTTTGGGGGCTTTAAAGGAATTGAAGAACATCTTATATTAACCACCGTTTGGGAAAAGATTCAGGGAGAATTTCAAAAGCAAACGTTAGCCTTCTCCTTTTTTTTACTGTAGAGGAAAATTCTCCATTTAAAAGGTACCATATTCAATACGCAATATCAGATTTATGTGTTCACAAAATTCTAACGATGCATCTTAACCACTTCGTCTGAGATCTTTTCTTGAGATCAAGGAGATAAAACCATGAGGGGTTTGCATATTTCACCGTTGTGAAACTTTCCTATCTTCAGGCACCCATGCAGCACGGTTTTTTTTAAATAATTAAAATGCCCGTAAAATATATGCACACGCGTGTTTTCTGCACCCCATGCGAATATGTACAGTGCGCAGGTGGAGGGATAAAATACAATACAAAAGTGTCGCAAAAGTATTGGATTTCGGAGCGTGTGATGGGGAATTGAGGGTGGGAAAGAGGCAATTGAAGCGGGAAGGTGAAGGAGGGGTCGGGCTAAGAGGTAGGCAATAATTGGAGAAACTGATGAGGCAAGACGGACGGCAAATTTGGAAACACCGCCGAATTCTCTCTTAATGAACCGCTGCGCGCAACCCGCAATTCTCACCCACATGCTCACATACTCCTGGAGTTTGCCAAGATTCCGCTTCAAAGGCAAAACTTTCCGAATGGACGCACCTAAAAAAAATTACCAGGGAAGATTGACGGGGGAGGGGGAAATATTTTGTCATTCGTCAGAGCTTTCTCTCTCACGGGAAGTAGTCATGGTCAAACCACTCCCGTGCTCCCAGCGTGCTAAACTCGTAAACAGAACGCGCATTCTATCCGGAAATGTAGATATTACTACTAGAAGCGAGGTTCCTTTCAAAGTTCTCTAACGCGAAAGGTGCGCTCGCTTTGAAAACGCAGGAAAAACCATGGAAAGCCGAAGGTTTTTTTTATTTATTCAGAGACTTCTAATTTGCATGACTGCACATGAAACCACGTCGCAGATTATTTTTTTTGCGCTGGACTGTTGAAATTTTTTCTAACAATATTTAAGGCTTCCACAAAAAAATTTGATAAACACAAAAGAAAAACTATAATAGAAATAAACCAACCTTTCATACAAACGTTGTTAAAGAATGTTATTTTATTCACTAAGCCCAAGCTTTCATCTTCAAGGTTTGATAACCACACTTGGAATTAAAATATAAACAATTGCCACCTTAGGGAATAGACATCATGAATTACTTGTCAACATTCTTCAGGTCTTCAGAGCTCACAGATTGCATCATTTGTTCTCTTCGGATAATTTTCACATAAAATGGCTTGATACATTTATTTTATGCCTTGGGTTTCTACCATTCATATTCAAAGAGTTTGGGAGGGAAACATACACGTATGCTATTTCAGGGACACCGTAGGGCGAAAACGCCAAAGGATTTATTTCAATGGGCTTAGTCGTCCACCTTGGACGAGGGGATTGCGAAGGCATTCCGAATTTAGAAATTTTTCTGAATCGAGATGAAAATCGGAGTCGGGACTTAAACGCTTCCTCCACTAGTTTCCCGCCAATAGTACTTGGCATAAATACTAAGGTTGAAAAGGAACGTGAGATATTTATTTGCCTGTCCTATGTTTGTTCTTCGTCTCTTAAGGACTTCACAGAAATAGTTTGCTCTTTTATTTCCTTTTAACATAATAAACTGGTTTTTCAATAACATAATATAGGCTAATATTTATTTCTAAATTTAATATGACTATGTAAATTTTGTACCTGCCGGTAAATGGATTAGGTGGTAACGGTTATTAGGAGAGGTGACCGAGAGCTGATATCATTTGTACCATAGATTGGGACATTGCTAGAGTTAGGATTTTTCAGCGAATGGGGGATGGGCTGAGATCAAATCGGCATCAGTGTTCGCCTTTACTTGACAAATTACGCCAAGAGATCCACAATTTAACGTACCACTCGGTGGACGGGTCACTTCACTTGAGCTGTTGTCTATTTAGCGCCCAAGTAAGGACATGGATTCCTCTAAAAATTCCTCGAACTCCAGAATTTGAACCAGAGCCATCGGGGTTGAATTCAAACTTAAAATTATTTGATAAAAACATGAAACTCAAACCTCAATTTAGTTTGATACATTATATCAAAGCTAGGCGTCGTCTAATATTACTGTCGTTTAATATTTTATGCCTATTTATACATCTATTTCTGATTTTTCCTGGAAACAAATTTTTTCAATGGACAACAAATATGACAACAATTGAGAACGGATTTATGGACGATGGAATCAATGTGGGTGCCTGAACTTTTAGCGTCTCCAGCTATGTGTAGAACCTGTCATAGTTTTCTATTTCCTTCGAAAAAGGCCTGAATACGACACTAAGGCAGTCAACGGGGAACGGAAACATATTCACCGGTCTTGAATAACACGGGCCTGGCAACGATCTGACTACATGGGGATGATGAACTGCCGTGAGATATGAAGACATATCGACGCATGTCGATATTTTTCTCATTACGACCAGAAGTAAAATGAGAATTTTAAAATATGATACATCAAATATATCGGTAACAAAGATATCAAAATATATTTTATGATCCTTGGTCCGTAATTGTCGTGAAAATGACCATATTCACGATACGAACTATGTAGAAATTTGGGTAATTTTCTGGATACACTAAGATAATAAGACAATATTTCATGGGACTTAACTGGTGACGACTATGCCTATGATGAATGAATAGACCATGATGTCGTTATGCAACATCAACGAATCGATAGATAAGCGATATGGGCAGCATTGCCCATATTGCTCAATGCGCCAAATTATCATCGATGTATCGTCGTCATTTCGATAGTTATTGCCTAATGATATTCCGTATTGGAAGATGAATGAAACGCGGCCCCCCTAGATGGGGACACGTATTTTTTTTCGTGAAGACGCCCATTATATCGCTTGCCAATCGACAAAATCAAAAGCGAGCATCAAAAATCCTCTTTCACCATACATTTTCAGTCATTACTAGCGATTCATCGTAATTTTCAGCGTATACTCTGGCAACTGCTTATCTCGAAAAACAATCATCCTTTCTACGCCTGCTGGATTTCTTTCGTGCAGCCGTATTTGAAACGGTCGAAATTCAAGATAGATAATCAAAAAATTTCACATGCAGGGAATATATATATATATGTATATATATATATATATATGTATATATATATATATATGTATATATATATATATATATGTATATATATATATGTATATATATATGTATATGTATATATATATATATATAAATGTATATATATATATGTATATATATATATGTATATATATATGTATATATATATATGTATATATATGTGTATATATATATATATGTATATATATATATATATATATATATATATATATATATATATATATATATATATATATATATATAAACCACGCCGTATCTATCTTCTGTTTCTTGAAATATTCTTCTCACGGATTCAGATTTTAAATTGCAGGACTCGATCACTCAATCATCAAAAGTAAACCCATTCCTCTTTACTTAATATCTGCTTCCTGCCTACAGCCTGACTTGAAGATCATCTGATATGGCATAACTTCATCATGAATAGCGCAATCAGAATTTGTGTGATTGTGAATAGTGAGAAATCAAATTTAATTTACTTTTATTGCCAATGGTGAGAAATCGATTTCAATTTACCTTTGTTGCAAATATTAATCTCATACAGACATGCAAGTAAACATTAATGGTAAATATCCCATAAAATACTAAAATATGCTCCGGGATGATAGGTCAAATTGACTGCCAAGTATCTGGGAATCGTCATATCCCTCTTCTATCCTCGCCCTCGCCCTATTGCAATGCATTTAAAATACAAAAGAGGGTTTTATGGCTAAAGTGAAATAGGTTATTTACTGCTCTAATTCACCCTTTTCTCGATAAACGTTGCATTTAACTCCATTTGTACGTGTGCATATATTCTGCAAATGCATATTTTTAGCAGAAATTTTCTATTTTCCCACTTTAAGTTGAGAACTGTGATTTTTTAAAATATAACTCTAATGATCTACATTAAATATATGCAATAAATACGAATTATACTCAAAGGCGTCTAAGGGCGTGTATTGGTCAATTATTACTTTAAAAAACCTTACCCAGGAAGTAAAGAGACCAGGGAGAATGATGCATGGTTTTAATTTAAACTCCGGGTCTAATCGGAGAGTAATGTATTGCGTCGAGGGTGAATTTTTTCTTCCATAAATTTTTACTTTATTGTTTATTCTCTTTGACATGCCCCACATTTATGCTATCAAATCGCTGGGCGAATACATATTTTATTATTAAATTACAAGGAATACACGGAGGAATTGTTAAAACGGTTTCTCTACATTTTTAGTTCCAATGGAACTAATTTGAAACATTAATCATGTATCATAACATTGAACAGTGCCTAGATCACTCTTTATTAAATTAATTTATTCAGATATTTTTATTCAATTACTTTATTGGATTATACCCATTTCCAATAAATTACATTGTATGGAATATTGACACGAGATTGTCATTTATTTAAACGTAATTGGGAATTATTTGACTTAATATTGATGCAGTAAAGGTCATTTGTTACTGTCTTAAATATTGTCAATAATACTGGCTATTTACAGCCAGGATTAATGTTTCTCGGATGTGGTTCCGATAACCGATTCTATTACGAGCTATAATTATTCAATTATGTCATTCATAATCTCCTTACTCTTTGATCTCAGTATATTCTTTTCCCTTGAAGTGATGTAAGTCAAGGTAGTCAATGTCGTGACAGTCCCTGGTACTTAAAAGATTTTACATGACGTAATTGCCTGCGAGGCAACCTCTGATATTCTTACTTCGATTGGCTCTAAAGCCTTTTTTGTGCCGCGGAGTCTAATAGAATAATCGAGCAACATGGGAACCATTTAACGATGTTTTTTACAGCACAGTTGTTCATCACTATTTTGATCGATACCAATTGCACCACATTATGTATGGAACATGATGATTCAAGGGAGAGGTGAGAAAAATTTCGTTTCGCGAGGTAGCTCAACTACGCAACGGTAACGGCCATAACATTTGAAAATAATTTCCAGTTTTAACTCATAATAACCGTTAATTTTTTAATAACAATATGACAATTTTATAACTTAATATAAAAATAATAATTAATAATTAAATTCAATCATGGTCGCCGGCTAGCGCGAAGTTTTTGTAATATAAAAACCAACTGAGAACCCTTGGTAAAATGTAGTTGGGGTATAAAGTTAAGTTAGGTTAAAATAGAACTGAAGAATTATTCATTATGAAAGTAAATTAAAACTCATAAATTCAATCTAAGCTCTGCACTTGGTTATCTTAAGGCATGCCATTTAAAATGGCAATGTGACAATATATTTTACTCACAAAGTATTTATTTAACTTCAACTCTATTTAATACAATTAGCACAAGAGTCAGAGAACTATTTTTATGAGCAATATTTCCACATTGGATAAGTTTGAGATGAAATATCTATGGTGAGCATGTTCGACTACTTCCGAGAGTCAAACCTTTTGCAATGGGAATCTGATAAACCAAATCGTAATAAGCATTCATTCTCAACAACGTTCTCAGTCATAAAAAAATATACATTTTCAAACGTGACATTAAGTGTTCACAGTGTGTCCCAACTACATAAGCTAAACTATTTTAGTTTTTCGAGTAAACAAAAGTGTAGAGTTACAACTTTACATAAATGATGTGATGATACGATATATGATACAGCTGTCCATATGAAGGCACTCCGTTTTTTTTAAGGAAATCTACAGAAAGAGTTTATTTGCATAAAAATGTTATAAAACGAAGAGTTAACGAAGAGAAACAAAAAATAAGAGATAGTCGTCGAGCATAAATTAAAAGTAAGCAGAAATTAACGGGAATTATTTAAAATAATTTTTAAACGGTCACGGAATGATTGCGAGAGTGTTTAAAAAGTTTTGTGGTAAATTTAAACTACTCCAATTTATTATGTGTGCAAGCAGAATGCGTGCCCATAACGTTGAGAGCCCTTCTGTATCTGTACAAGCAATACCTGACGTAAGAATCTCAATAACCTTCTCCGTTACGGCGGAAATGTTTTCAGAGTTAACCTTTATAGGTGAAGCTAAAGCATTACTTTGTAAAAGTTTTTTCACTATCACTGCGGAAGAAGTGGAATAGGACAAGTACTTTTAAAGAAGAAATCTGGAACATCTAAAAATTCTTTGGCGAAACATTCGCCTCACTAGCGGATCTTGGTAATGGTGAAACCGCTGGGCAGCCGTCAATTCAAATTATAATACTTCCCATATCTTTCATGTTATCTTCAGCAATCAAAAGAAAAATTAACTGCTTTCAGCTGAAATTAAACGGTTATAATGGGAAAAAGTTTACGAGTTAAGTCATGTGAAAGTTAAACTCATTTCCTTGCATTAACGACACATCATTTTTTTATAATGTGTGTTAGGGTATTGTATTTCAAATGTTTGCCACATCCTCAATATTCCTGTTTGGAAATTTAAATGACGCAAAATATTTGTGTTGTAGATTTCTTATAGCCAAAACTATTTTTATAACGCTTAGGTAGTATTATTACTCTACATAATGATTATTCTTACTTCTAACAATTTAAATATGTAATTACATAGATTTTGACGCATTTGTAAATTATATTAAGCGAAAATTTTTCTGCCAAGAAAACTTATGTTTATCATAAAATTTAAAAGAATTAAACTTTCATGCGTTTGTGATTTTTCTACTTATTGCCTTGAAATCCGCCACTCGAGTGTGAGACATCCACGAGAAATGAGAATTTTTGAAACGATGAAGTGTGCATGACTTTTCAGGGTGTTCTTAATTTCATATCAATGTCCTTAACTCTTCAGGGAAAAAATAATCATGTAATATCTCTATTCAAAAATCTCTATTTGCCCAAGTAATGCCTAAACACAACGTACTGTCGATGCAGTCTATTTCTTTGATTTAGCACGTTATATGGATATATTTCAGCGAATCCTTATACCTTAAAAACATTTAACAGTGCCGGGTCGATAACTCCCCGTGAGCTTTTTCATTCGGGATAGTTTTTTCCCAAAAAAGTACATTTTTTTTCTATCTGTTAAATCCTTGAAAAACGATGTTTTCTGAGATTACATAAAATACTGGCTGCACGTGTTATGGGAAACTTTCGAGTTTTTTCTTCACATGTTCATTTTTAAATTCCCCTACTATCCGCTCCACCGGGTAACATATGCATCGCGTGCGGCCAAATCTTATCCGGATATTCAAATTCATTAAAATATAAAGAAAATATCCGTCGCACACATGTCACCTAGGAGTTTGTTTTCATTGGTTTACTTGATTAAAATTAAAAACAATGTATCGATTCTAACGTACATTTTGAGAATGCTTCGGGTGGTTATGCGCCTTTTTTTCACATTTCACGGCGTGAAATCTTAAGTTTCTCTCACATCTAGTAAAATATGAGGCCTGGGAAATGTATTCTCTCATTTTGATTTGGAAGGTGGGAGACGTGGGAAATTTCTAGAAATTTTTCTCGCTTAAAATTGAATCCACTTCTGCTCGGCTACACGAAGCAATTAAAGCATATTTTGAATTTTGCGTAAATGGACGAAAATTTTCCATAAGACTTTCATAGTTCAGCGAGTAAAAGGCAACAGCAAACTTGTCAATCAATTAAGCGCTGAGAGGCTTTTTATAAACATTTCCCCCAAAAACTGGAATGAAAACAAATATTTATTCTTTGTAACAATAGTTACGCTATGTAATTTAACAGCATCCTAGTTAATAAATAGTACATGGTTCTTCAAAAAACAGAGATCACGTTTAATTCTCATCAATTTATGAAAATTCAAGCAATAAATATTACTCAACTTCACAAATTCAGAACAAAAGCCCTTTTTGAAGTAGTTAATTCAAATTTTAATTTCTAGTTACGTAAATGTGCCAGTAGAAGGACAATGGCTAATTCATGAACACTCGTGCACTCAATTAAAGATAATGTGAATCAAATTGAACTTCAATTTATAAATTATCTACTTTATTGTAGAGAATTTAGTGGTTTTTAAGTCTTTTTGCTAGTATTCAACTACCAATGATAAGGAGCTTCCCTCTCGTTAAGTAATCTTTGGGTTCCTCAAAAAGTGGAGGTCAAAAGGATTTCTTAAAAAAGTATGGCTTTTTTTGTATTAATAAACAAAATAGAAAACAATAACCAACAAGTTCAGCTGAAAAATTACAGGCAAACATTTAGTCTTTTAATTAAAATACCGCGGAGTTAATGAAAAAAAATACTGAAAGCTTGCCATACATAAGGTTTCAACCTGTCCCATTTTACTGTGAATACATTCAAATTGATAATAAAGGGAGTTGTATGGAGTATCTGCCTTGTAAATAAATTTGTGGAGAGCGCCAAGTGCTCATGTTATCACCCCTTATAAAAAACGATCTACTTGCCATCAAACGTACGACTTGGTTGGGGACAAATTATCCTGAAGGAGTTTGATAGTTCTCATTAAAAATGATTGGTGACTTTTAAAATCCATGTCAGTCTCTTTAAATAGTTCTTCCAGATGACAAAACATTAATGACTTAACATATTCCAAAAAAGCTTGACCTACATTTAAAAAAAAACTTGATCACCCCCTTTTATTGAAGTTGCTTTCTGTTCGCCTTGTTGATTTTTTAAGCGTGAACATGCTTTCTAAAATATTTTTAAACCCATGTCGTATTAATTATAATAATGGTTCATAATTAGTTTTTAGACTTGCGTTTAGATTTCCAATGACAAAAATTGATCATTTGTGAGTCAGTAAAGAGAGTGTGGTCTCCAGCTAATCGACGATCAGCTTCCCCACTTTCTAAAAGGTGTACCTTCTGCCTCCATCATTTCCTCAATGAAATTTAGTCACTAATTCCCCTTAAGGAAACGCCCTTTCAATTTACGTGATGCAGTGGACGAACCAGTGTATATTTATGAGTCTATATTTGCTTTAGGAAGTGGGATGAATAGCACCTTGCTAGTTCATCATCATATTGGCATAACCCAATTATACAACCTTTCGTGAATAAAATCCAGATGCTCAGAGAATCCCAATGATTGAGACATGTTATTCGGTTTTGGAGGGTGGTTAACAACACCAATTGCCTCGTACTGCACGCTAAACGCGAGCGTCTATGACTCGCGCTCTATGGATGGGAGTATCGCATCGTCAGGTCTCGTCAATTTTGAAAGAAACCTATCATCAGTCAGCCAGTGAAGATCAAAGTGACCAGGCATTAAATAAGTTGGCAACATCGTTGCGTAATTGCCACGAGGGTGACAATTACGCAATAATGGAGGAGGCGGTAATTGAGAGGGACGCACGGGATTCCCCGCCTGGTGTGCAAGGGAGGCCGGCACCTGAAGAGTAGGGCTCTCCCCCTTCTGCTGACACCTCGCTCCTCACGGCTTACCATTCACAGCTTGTTTTAAGGAATGACTCTGAGCAGAGCGGGTGTGAGATGGATCTGTTGAATTAGCGAGACCCATGAAAACGAGCAGGTGAACTAATTATATGAGATGAATTGAAATATATCTCAGAGATCATAAAGTGGCCCCCGAGAGATAATCGTTTGAATTGTTGGAATTTGCCTTTTTAACAGCGAGTTTGTAGTTGTATTTCAAGTCTCGTCTCACTCAAATTTCGATTGTTTGGCATCTAATGGTAAAAAAATCTTCAAATAAAAACAATAATGCGTTGACCTGCGGTAAAATATAAGATGGTGTGAGTTTTAAAACGAGGGAAGCTTACAGATGTTTTGATGACAAGAAGTGTTTTTGTAATGGAGTTATTAGCAAAACGTTGCCAAGGTGAGAAATCCTTGGTAAATAAAATTTGTTTTTTGTTAATTTTGTTAGAACACGTTCTTAACTTTTGTTAACGACCACTTCTACATTGAATATGACGAATCATTAATCACGTAATTACTTCTTTTATCCTTTACAACCGACGTCTAACTTTTAATAGTGCATTAAAATTTTTTAAGGGGGTTCGTATACTGACCTTTCACGCTGTGGTCATTGGTTTGATTCCCTGGACAGCTCTCCGAAGCATAAACTTCTCGATAGGAGTGCGGTAAGTAGGTAACGACCATTGAGATGTTAGGATAAACTTTGCCACTCCGTGAGGTACCTTTTGCTGAAAGTAGGCTATCACAAACCCCAGGTCTCCCCTTTCATACTTTCATTCTTAAATTGCTTTGATTGCTTACCTACCCTTTAAGACGTGCATGACCTCAAGAGTGGGACACCTCTCATCACAACTGCTAATCCTAAATCTTTAAATAGCCCTTTCATCCGTATCCGATTGAGCAACATTAGGGCAAATGGAAGAATAGCCATGACCTTACAAACAATGAGCATTGCGGTTCTTCGGAATGTCACCACCACCGCCAATTGAGAAGTAGAGCATTTTAATAACACACTGAACTTTGTGCCCCTTGCCACTCAAAGACCCTCTTACTTCCGAGCCCAGCAATGAATAATTTTCCGTCTCTTTCTTTCCACTCAGCTGGAGAGAGATGGATTCGTGTATTTGCATACGTGATGCCAACTGAAAATATATAGGATAATTTCAAAACACTCCGTGAGATTTTCAATACTATCCCTTAGCCTTTTTCCATGAATTATGTATATATAGAAGTATTGTAAATATTGTCTTATTCACCCGCTTTAAAAATAAAATAGTTGATTGCTAATTTTCAAATAAAAACGTAGCAGAGGCGTTTTCTAAAAAAAGAACAGATAAAAAGTATTAAGGTGAGAAAGGAAATTTGAGTTTGTTTTCAGTCGCTCCGCCGAGTTTCGAAATGTCGCAAATCCATATGTTTGGCCTTGGGTAGGGAGCGAGATTTTGCGTCAACCATTTGAACTTTCGGTTATTATCTTATTTGAAAAAGCACCAAGTCTAACTGTGGGTTTTACCCAGACTCAGTATCGAACGGGAGTCACACGCCGAGAGTAATAATCGCTGTCAAGACCACTCGGGAGACACCAATCCCCAAAATATTACGGGAAGGTCGCTCTTAACCTCGTTGCTCAATGAATACGCGGAGTTTCGCGTTTAATACGCGAGGAAACGCTAAAAGAAACGCTCCTCCCAGATCGACTGCCATGGTAATAGGGACATAAGAACCTATTGTTGAAATCCTACTGCGTAAAGGAGGACAGGAAATACAAGAGATAAAAAAGAGAAGGACAGAAAATCCAATTTTATTCGAGGACGCAAACCATTCGATCTTGTGACGTTGCGGTGAAATGAATCGCATTTTGAAGATTTAATATACACGTTCAAAAAAAAAAAAATATTAACATGCTCAAAAATGTTGTGAAAAAAGATTATAATTATAAAAAATGACAAGTAAAATATTTCGACTAGAAGGTAAAATGATGTTTATGACCCAAATTTATTTCCTATGGTCGCTATAATTGAAATTGAATAAATGAATTTGTGTCTGTCTATATGTATTTATGTGTACACATGAATGTAACTATAAGTTTTATGTCTAATATAATATGTATACGACCATAGGTTAAATTGAAGAAGGAACCATTAGGTCTCAATTTCGCCCAAATAGACCTCTATCGATATATCTATCTATTATTGTATAAGAAATGATTGATATACTTATAAAGAGATATGTGTATCACTACGATAGTAGTGTATCTATCGCGAGTTATGTATTTATCCAACACAATACTTGAAATCATTGAAAATTCTTCCATGACACTCTTGACTCTAGTAGGTCGAATAGATATGAAATGAGATAGTTGGAATCAGCACGAGGCAGTCTAAATGAAATAAAAATGAATGCAGATATTCAGAGCACAGTTAATACTCTCTTCAGAACATTGTAAAAAAAAGATTGTCGCTTCCGCTAGACGTGAGCAGACCATCGAATGAGTTCAATATGCCACTACTCACTCGAAGCAGAGAAAGATAGCGTGGGTGTATTATTGCATAGGGTCACTTAAGTGCTGGTTTTATTCCCGTTAAATCAATGGATACCTTTTGGGTGAGGTGAAATACGTGCAAAATAGGTGAAGGTAGTCCGGGGTTATTTCGGGAATTTTGGAGAATCTGAAGGGAGAGGGGAAAGTGAGATAGGTGGGGTGTGCGGTGATGAGGGATCGGACTCCGTAGTTCTTAGGCAGCGATGGTCTTGAAGTATTCTTTTCCGCTCACGCCGTCCGAAGGGACCGAATGGGAAAGAAAGAAAGAAAGAATGTGTTGGCTACTGAGGTCACGAATCCCCGCCATTGTCGTGAGAAATGGAATTGTTGCGCGGGATGTCGTGACGGAGTTTAAATTCGTTTCTTCGAGCGGAACGGCATTTATTATACACAATTGGAAGGAATATTTCCTCCATGATGAAACATTCGGACTGGGGTGCGTCGTTAGTGTGTACCCTAAAGGTCATTTTTAAGGTTATTGCCTCTCCTATTTAAATTGAAACCCTGCCCGTTACTCGTTTAAAAAAAACGCATGCTGGAAATGTTCGAGGAAACTGCTTTTCTTTATTTACCTTCCCGGTGATTTTTATGGAACAAACGCCTATGGGGTGTCTTGAAAAATGAAAGACCCAAAAGTCCTGTATTTTATTTCAAAATCAATACGGTGTTTCACAAAAGCTGAGAACATGAAAGATATAATTACGTAAACCAAAGCAAAATTTTCTTTTTTATAAGCAATGATTTTCAAGATAAGGAATAATTAATTATTTTAACTTTTTGGTGTTGCATATATTAAGGAAAGACAAGCCTTTAAACATAACTGACTAAATTATTGTCGTAATATGCATGCATAAATCAATTTATAAAGACGGAAATTTATTTTAAATTAGCCTTTATGATGTCCATTGCATTGTTTCCATCTAACCAAGGGTTACAGAAGATGCGCAAAGATTAAATATATTTTTATGCAAATAACATATAAGCACACTACCGGAGGAGCAACCTTAAGAGAAATAAAATTCATGAACATAATATGACCATGGGAAAATTAGGATAAGATATTTTTTAACTTTGGACCTTCTGGGTATGGCTCATGTATATATTCCCAGATGTTGCAATTTCCAAAGTCGGTAGCCTTCGATAAGGTTTGAAGGTTGTGGATTTGATCCAACAGGGTCTATACATAGATATTATTTCCATCTTGGTACTTTACATAAATTTGAACCAAAGTGTGGTTGAAAAGCGGCTAAGAGAACCCAAAATAGGGATAACCATAAGCACCTATGATAGAGGCATAACTTCAAAAGATCCTAGGTTGTGAAGGATCCTAAGGACGGACATATAATCGCCAAATAATTTCCATTAATAGATTTTTCCAAAATATTAAAAATTCAAATACAAAAATATATAAAAACTTTTTTGAACAATCCGTGCTATAGAAATACAATTTGTACTTTGAGAAGGAAGGAAATATTTCGACAATACAATTACAGAACACCTAAAATGAATGCTATTTTGACCTTCATATGTGTACATTTTGGCCTTAGCGAAATAAAAAAATTCTAACTTAACCTCAATGCATTAATATGTGGTGTAATTACTTCAAATATCATACAAGTTGATTGATATATATTCTAAATAAAAAAATGTGATTTAGTCAATAAAGGGTAGATAAAGCATATGATGTCTCAATAAGAATAAAGATGATCTATAAGCTGATCTATAAGATGATAAACGGGGAGAGAAATACGTAGAAGTCTTTACACGAGAAAAGGTCAGTGCATTGTATGTAGTCAAGAGCTTTTAGCCTGATAAACTACCACAGGAATGGATAAAGATTTTTTTGGTTTTCCACAGGGGTAAGTTGTTCAAAACCGACGTTTTGTTGAGTAACTCTTCCATCAAATTGCCTTCAACCAAGGAGTTACTGCAGCCTCAAAGGCGATGGCGGAGTCATTCATTCAAACGTCAGCGTTCAACCACTTAAACCAGGGAAATACCTAATAAATCTAATCTCAAGTAATGTACTTGGAAAACTTCAAAATGTTTCAGCTGCAGGAACAATTACCATTTGGTACTTGAAAGATAAAGGTTCACATATCATCGTTTAAGTGCACCTGGATTGCAAAATTCATGGACAACATACAGGCTCCGTTCGCGCCAGAGAAAATCAGTCCTACCACTTTTGGGTGCGACCCTGTAAGCATTAAAGTGATGATTTCTGCTCGTTCTCTGGTGCCCGGTTGTTCACCTGTCCGGAGAACGAATGAATAGCGAGTTTTTCTTAAGCGTGTAGCACGCTCGTTCATTTCCACACCCCGAAGAGCCGAAAGGAGAAGTCCAATCCCCAGGCGAGGGGGCACGTTCCCCGCGGGCCAGGCCCACTTCACCGCGGGGACGGTGGGGAGGGGGGGGGAGAAATGCACTTCACCATGCCCACTAATGCTTCTGTTTCGCACGTTTGTCTTGGAATGAGAGGGAGTTTTAAAAGAAAAAAGTTTCTGGTCCCGGACTTTTGAAAATGTACCGTCAACGGCCTCGTTTTCTTCTCTCTCTTTCTTACTTTTCACACCGAGGAGAACCGGCCAGTGGTTCACCTTTCCGCCCCCCAGGAAATGAATTATGGCTCCCTTCCCCCTAGGGAACAGAAAAAATAAACGAAAGCAAAACAACAAGGCGGAGAGGAGAGGAGTTAGAACTAATATTTTTGCGGCATTCCGCCTCGAATCTCTCGGGCAGGCTATCCCCCCCTCCAAGACTCCCGCGTCCACCCTCCCAAGCCCATTCTTCCCGAAAATCAGCCTCGCCCGACGACGGAAACGGCGTTCCTCGCCCCCGAGGTCCTTTACTCCACACCTACCGGCGGAGGTGAGCGCGGAGAACCGCGTGTCTGACGGCGCGTTCAATTATGCAATGATGGGGAAGGTCGAGGTATGACGGGGGATGAGTGTTGAGGGGTTGGGTAGCTTGTTCTGAGGCCAATATCGGGGTCCTCGGGATAGGCGGTGGAAGACACCATTCGCCAGGGATTGGGGAGGGGGAGAAATGTTACAACTGGTGGGGGCGGGAAAGGACGGGAGCCCGAGGATGGCGGAGTTCCGGCGGAGGAGGGGGAATATAATATTGACCGGGGGCGTGGAGAGTCTGGAGGGTTAGCTCGTGGGAATGGCCCCCACCCCCGAGTCTCTTCGACCTCCCTACCTGAGTCCCCCTCTTGGTACCACGGATGATGTGAGAGATGCGGCCGTTGAAGTCTCCGGCAGGTCCGGTTTTTTGCGATGGTCGGGAGTGGTTCCACGGTAGGGTGAGAGCTGTGAGTCGGCTGGTAGTAGGGGTTGGGAGGGTGGGGAGTGTTGAGGGAGCCGCTGCAAAGCGTCGAGCAGGCGGGGAGCGGTTCCGAAAACGAGGGAGGGGCTATTTGGGAGTGAGAGGGACGGGGGGCGAGCGGGGCGGGCTCCCGATAAATACCGACCGCTCCGCATCCACGGCATGTATTCCCTGGACGCACTTGCTCCTATCAGTCTCTTGCTTCAATCCGATTCCGAAGAACGAAAAGTAGCACCATGAAGGCAAGTTCACTCATACATTTTCTAATGGATATTTTTATACTACGGTTAAGTGCGAGCAAAAGGATATTTACGTTGATTTTTCGTGTGAAAAGCGCATATTATAAAGTTGTCCAGCATAAGAGTTTTACATGCTCTATTCTGGATGCCCGCAGAAAATTTGACAAGATATTATTACTAATGAGGTTTTCCTAAATGTATTTCTTTCGAAAGTGTCAGGCACGAATGCGATACATTACTCCGTACTGAGGCTTTTTTACTATGGATATGAAATTTTCGCTTCGCTGAAATTTTCGTGTACATTTTTGTCCTAGAATTTTCTCCAAATTAAACTTTTACTAAAATGTTTAGCTAAGAAATTTTCATATTATTACTAGCTAAACTAACAAATTAGTTAGCTTTTCTCTCATGCCAAGGGCCCATGAAAAACTTTTCAAGGAGGAGTTGGAAGTTAATGATTTTAATGCTAGTGATTTTGCTAAAACTTTTGCCCTAGTTTTTTTTAAATAGTTAACCATAGCTTTGTTTATGTCATTATGACTACTAGTAGGTTTTTGAATTCTTTGAATTGAACGCATTTCATTTGTCAAAGTATTAAGGAGGGTGATTCAAAGTTTCTATGAGGTTGGTCTTCACATTCTTGAGGAAAATCAAATGCCGGCCTTTTGTTAGAAAAATTTTGTATCATCATAGTTGTATGATTGAAGTTTCAAAATATTCTTTGCAGTATAGAATACGCCTGTTGAAGTCTCTAAAGTTTAATATAGTATTTTTATAAATATTAATATGCTCTGAGACTCCTACACTATCTAGTCATATCTTGTGTACAGTAGCATCCTTGGCACTTAGTTTTATTTCACGCTAGAGAAATAATAATTGAACATTTTTAATGTGCTTATAATCATGAATAATGTAATTTAATTTAGATATCTTATTCAAGCATTTTATTTACTCCTGATGTTAGTCGGTCTCAGTCTTCTAATACACAATGCATCTCTTTATTTTTGTTTTTAATGTAAGCTCATGAAAGGTATCGCGAGGCTGTGTCAATCTCTTTCGTGAGAATTTTGAAACATGGGTGGATGCCGTTATAACTTTCGAGAGGTGCAGGAAGATGCGTGATTCTGGGGTCGCGGTTTCAGATAAGTAGATAGCCTATTGCCCTTTGCGCTAGCTGTAGCTTGCGCAAACTAGCTCACCTTCCGCCTGAGTGTTGGAAACTAGCAATGTTGGAATAAGGTTGGGGTGGCATTTATATTTACAATTTGAAAAGGAGGGTAAGTGAAGAAATATCAGAAATCCTCAGGTTTCTGTAGTGTGAAATGAAATTTTTAACTTGAAAGCGGATGCCATTATCGAATGTTTATCGATTTGTAAGTATACTTAGTGAATATGAGTGATTTTTTATTGTCACAAAATGCATTTACACGATGGATTCTTATAACTAGAAACATTTTTTTTGTCGAAGATCTCCACATCTTTTCCATAGGATGTTATTCTAGCTCTTGCTCTGATAAGTTGCATACTCAACAGGATGTCTCATTCGCAGAAACTGCAGGAGATTCCACGACAGTAACTTTTCACAGAGTTATCCGCTTAGTGCGCATTACAATGCAAACATTTCAGAGAGTAAAAATGATTCACCTTGACTAGGATTCGAGCCCGGATCCCTCGCTATCCAGCCGATTTCTTCAGCCAATTAAGCTATCGAGGCGTCCTCTTACACTCCGTGATTTTGGGGGCTTTAAAGGAATCCAAATTGTTGTCCAAAATCTCGGAGTTTTGGAGAGCACCTCGATAGGTTAAGTAGATAATGCTCTCGGCTGGACATCGGGGAATCCAAGTTCGAATCCTGGCGAAGGCGGATTGTTTTTACACTTGGAAACTGTTGTTTTGTAAGGATGTCTCTTCTTCGTTTTATGCATTCACACTATTTGTTCTCTTTGTGAATGAATATCTAAATCTTGAAGGAATCAAGCTATCTTAAAGGAATAGGAAATACTTTAAGTCCGTGCTCTTAAATTTACATATTTAAATTTTTCCTCTTCAAAATATTCATTGTAGTAGTGCGAGCAAAACATGTGTGATGTTACTGCTGTGTACTTTATACACTTATACCGCCACTCTTTGAAAGTCGAATCAGTCTTAGGAATAATCTATTAATTTTGTACGTAAATTTAATATATTTTATTACATAACTGTATTTTTAATAGGCATATATTTACAAAAAAATATAAATGTTATTATTTATAGATTTATTGTCCAGGGTTGTCATACTTACAATCTTTATTTTATTTACAGGTCATCTGTGTTGCCCTTTTGGTTGTCCTCGCGGCCTGCTGTGTCGCTGGAGGTAAGTTTACATTGAATAATGGGGTGGCACGCACGCCATATATTAAACGGGAATATAAACTATTTATTGGGATAGATTGGTAATCAGACGTACACACAGACACATCCAAGGCACATATTATTCGAGTCTAATATTCCGAATAACTGAGTTCTAAGCAGAGAAATCATTTTGTAATCTTAATATAACTATTTATTTCAATGAATTAAAGTTTTTCATTTCATTTAAAGGTGTAGGTAAACTTCCGTCGTCATAGGAAAATATAATTTCAAGCGTCTATTTAATTAATTAATTACAATTCATTATGGATGGATCTAAATAATAAAAACTTTTCCATAGGGTCTCTTTAGCCATTCAATATATAGGAAAACTACTTTTAACTATTATACAATTTGTGCATAATAAAGATCGCTTCCCTAGGTTATAGATTTCACTCTTCTCCTTGGTTGCATATACTTCCTTAGTATTCCAAATGGAGCATTATTTCCCCTTAGGTAGGTTTTTTGGATCAGACTGAAGAAGCTAACATGTTATGAACCCCATTTCTTTTGCCTTTGACTTTCACCAGCAACTAGGAGATCGTTTATAAGTCCAAAATTTATAACTGAAGCCTATTATAGCAAACACAATTACTTGGAGCTAAATTAACAAAAAATCTCATTAAGTATTCCAAATGTATATATTTTAAAGCAAAGTTATAATTGACTACTAAAAGGACAAAGATGAAAGGCAAAGATGCTGACCGAGAAGTTTATTCGATAAAATTTTTCATTTGTATAAAGTTAAGGATAAGTAATGTTCACCAAAATACTCAAACCGTTTGCTACAGTAATTCTAAACTAACTGTAATGAAGCTTAAATAGGATAATAATCTTATTTCCAGTGTGCCATGTCTATAGATATTTGTACAGTGGATACGGTAGAATTATATTAATCAGTGCAATTTAACTTTGGAACGGTGAAATTACGGAACAACCACATGCAAAAGTCTACATTTTCTCACCACTTTCTTGATAAAATTTCTACTCCAAACGGATATTTTCATCGTCTATTTTTAATTTCTTGTTTAATTTCCCACTTATCATTCCGCATGTATGCATTTTAATTTCCTTGGAACGCGGAAACAGACACTTACTTGACAGATGTTTAATCACTGCGGTATAAAGGGTAATGTGGCAAAGCGATGACAATCATATACTCCATGTTTTCGAAGTCTCGGATCATGCGATGTTGTGTAGCTAATCGTAGATTGCCAAGAACTGTTCCCAATATAGGTTTTCTTGTTAGGGCCACTTCTGGCTTCTCTCGATAAAAATTTGTCCTCAGTTTTATTTCACTTATGTAGACATTGTGCCGGCTCGTGACACCGTGATGAGATCTCAAAGGCAATTTCTAGCTCACGACAATTATGCTCTGCGGGGGATGTTGACTGGCGTGGCCGTCGACAGAGGCCGGAAGAACCTGATGAATCACGCGCGTTTAGCGCTTCATCGTTAATTGTTCCCCCTGCCTCTCCCCATGAAGCTCTCCCTTGTCCACTCACACCCGTTCCCCCTAGTTGACTTAATTTCCTCACTTCACCCCCCACCCTCCGCCCTCTCTCTTTCTCCCGGGTTTTCCCTCCTCCAAAGAGTCACCCCTCACATTCCGTTCTTCGCGTTCTCACTCGCATTTTGTTTCACAGTTTTTAACAGGTTTTCCATTCAATACAAGTTCTCGAGGGAATGAATGCTTTTACATTTTTTCAAAGCAGGACGTGTTTCCTCTCGGGATCAGAAAAAATCCTGATTCCACGCCTTGCTTGATTTCTTAACCTTTGAGAAATTTTTTCCTTCGGTTTCACTATCTGCATAACAAACGGAAGCATGTGCGAACGTTTGTTCCTTCGTAACTGCCCCTCCTGTCACTCCTGCACTCACCCTAGAGGTTTTTATTTATAATTTACATTATGTGAATGTACAGTCGATTCGTGCCTCATCAGAAAAGAAAATAGGAAAGATTTTATTTTTTCCAATTTCGTACTAAAATCTAAACTTTTTATATTAATGTTTGAAATGCTGTGACATGATTTTACCAAATAAAAATACGAAAAAAGTATAGGGCAGTCGAAGAATCTTAACTTCCTAATGGTTAATTATGAAAAAGCTCTTCTACATCTTTCGTTTCATTTTAATATGATTTCAGTGAACGGGATTTTCGAGAGATGGAGAAAAAAATTGAATCAAATGCTTGCATAGTTCTTCCATTTAAACGGATGAAAAGAAAAGACTTGATTACTCCGTGAAATTCAGCATGAAAAAAAGAGCCTAGTATACACGACGCACTGTCAGTGGAAATTATATAGACCCAGAGGACATTCAGAAGACGGAGGACGTTAAGATGTAGATTAGGAGAAGAGGGCCGAATGGCTTTCTCTTCTCGCCTTATCGCAGGTGAGATTCGGCGGGGATCGCACGACTGCCGGCCGAGGAAAGCAAACTGGAGAACCACGATGGTCTGGCAGGCGAACAGAGGGACACCGTTTACTCAGACACCGTGCCGTTCGCCAGTGAAAATAAAACATCGCTTCGCCGCTTCCTACCGCTATCCCGATCCCCCTCACGCCTCTCATCCGATGGGCCAGACCGCTCTCCCTTTCGCTCGGTATAAAAGACCGGCCCAACCTCACTTCCTCACCCCCTCCTTCGCCCACCTCCCACCCCTGTACGTTCACCATACTTAAAAGGGCGGGTGAAAGAGAGCTCGCGATTCGGAGCGCCCTTCCCAAAGCAGTCACGCGAGTCTCCTTTAAACCGGTGTCGACGGCGGGGATTACCTCACCTCTCTCCCCGTTCACCGCACCTCCGGGCGCTCTCGGACCCATTCTACCCGTGGTAGGGTTGGGGGGAGGGCGGGAGGAGGTCGAAGGCGAGTGCCTTGAGGGTCCGGGGGCATGACCGAGACATTTCATTAGCTGCTGAAATTCTTTCCGCTCACCGGGGGGTGACGGGAGGAGGAGGGAAGGCGGCGGGGAAGTCAACGGGGCGCGATACACGGAGGCGGATTCTCTCTCCCCAATTTTATCCTCAACCACGGCAAATGTGTGTGCAGTGATTGGAGAAACATGACACGACGGTGATATTTGCTGTACGCGTCCGCTTCCAGTTACTTCGTTGACCTCGGAGCCGGGGTGGGGGTAGGGTCCCCCTCGCCTGCTAACCTAGAGGTCGCAGGTTTCAATTCCCTCCTTGGTGGGTTTTTTCCTCCATCTAATGCTTGGTTGTTAATGATTGTCCTTGTCATTATTTTCACATATTTAAATTCGATGTCAACAGTCCAAAAATCGGCGGATTTCGGATTACTGTTAAAACTAAAAAAATATTCCTTGTTCTTCTTCAAGATCCCTCACGAGGATGTTAGTATATGGAATTCAATTCATTAATCATAAAATTCATTCGGAAAGGTTTTGATGCATTAATTCGTCCTCCTTCCGACGTTTATACCAATAGACTTCTTCACTAGGGGATATTACCTTCTTGAATGAAGAAGACGAGCGTTTATACCTGACCCGTGGCTCACTCGGGAGACGAAATGTGCCTCTCGACTTGTTTTGCGAGCAGGTTTCAGGATTTTATTAGACGCAAAGAGACATAAATGGGACCTGAAGTAGTATTTAAAGTTTGTACTTTCTCATCTCTTAATATTCTGAACATTAAATTTACATAAAATCTTATCCCGAGTTTTCCCCTCAACTCGAGCATTTTACCACCCTGCAAAAAGAATATACGCAAATAGAAAATTGAACAGATATAAAATAGGAAATAAACTCAACCAAATATTTTATCTCATCTTTCAAATAGTCATAGTAGGATAACCGCGGTAATGAATCCAAAGGTTTGTTTGATAGGTGATGGTGAAGCTCACGTAATTCTTAGCCCCTTTTTTGCGAAATTCACACTTTGATGGGTTAGAGGGATCATTTCCATTCCCTTTGCAGTATAGTATGTCATTTCTCAGGAATATCTAGAACCCTAAAAATCGCAGAACTACGGTTGAGTGCTCCCAGAGGTTTCACCTGGAACAAACTCGGAGCCTTCAGTCAGTAGATCAACACTCTATCTATTGGATAACGACGTCTAGTCAAAGTGTGTAATGATCACCAAAAATTATCGTAAACATTTTGGGGAAGACGTGCACCTGCTTCACTCTATATGGAACGTATTTTAATCTTTTCTTCTCAGGTTACATCAGTCGCGGATACGGCGGTGGAATCGGTCTTGGCTATGGTGGAGGATACGGAGGTGGATACGGAGGCGGATATGGAGGTGGATATGGTGGGTACGGAGGCTTGGGACACGGAGGCTACGGCGGAATCGGTGGATACAGGAGCGGATATGGTGGAATCAGCGGATACAGCGGATACGGAGGACTCGGCGGATACAGAGGCGGATATGGTGGCGGATATGGCGGCGGCTATGGTGGCGGATACGGAGGATACAGGGGCGGATATGGTGGATACGGACGAGGTTGGGCTCAGCTGCTATTACTCTGAACTAAGATTATACATTTTTATCCGGATGTTCATAAGTTGAAACTAAAAGAAAAAAATCCACGTTGACGAATAGCGCGGAATTTTTATTATTCCGGATGTATTCAAATATCCGTAACCGTGACATTTTTATTTATAACAGGCTATTAGCTAAGTTAAATATTAGAGAAAATACTTCCCATCTAAAATATAAATAGACAATATATTTTGAAATTTTATGACTGGTGTTCCAGAATGATGATGTTGTGGTGTGATAAAGTCGGACAGATAATTGGAATCTAAGTAATTTGGGATTTCCATACATTTCTTTATTTTAGTTGATACTCGCTTTATATATATATTTACAGTAAGAACTTATAAATGTTAACACTTTCATCTTTTAAGTTGTTATCTGTCCATTATTACAATAGAATCCTGATATCCGTAATATTCAGATTGACTAATTTCCGTATAATCGCCTTAATCGATTATTTGAATACCCTGGGTAAAAATACCTGGTAAGTAAACTTTGGAATGATCGACCTGCATAAGACCTGCATGCAATGGGCCTAAATAATTATCGACAGCTGTACCAATGACAACGCCAATGATTATGAAACCATTCACATGGACGTCGGTGCTATCCTCTCATTATCGTTATGCATTCCATAATCAGTTCGAATCCAAACTCGGACATTAATGCTATAAACAACGATGGTAACTGGACTGGTTAAAATTCATCTGCTTAACAATATTACCTAGCAGTTATGCAGAAAAGAAAACAATTGTCCTAAATACTGATGGATTCAATTAATTATTAGCTGAGAGAGTGTTTACTGGGATAGAGATGGGGGTTTGCACCCATGGTATTGTGAATGCTGTAGTTTATATCGCTTAGATTACATAAATAGCGAAACGGAGAAATTCGGTTTGAATCATCCATTTTTTTAATTTTAACCTTACTCAAAAATTAAGGTAAGACAACCATGAAGTCCTTGGAGAACCTGACGTAACTTTGGTACACTTTTTCCTTGAAAACAACTTGAAGGATGGGTAGGATAATTGAAATTTTTTCACTCAACCGCACGCTTTAACGTTCCCAATAATGGCGCACAGACATTGATTCAAGTTCCTAATCTTTTTATTAGGTTTGTTCCTTAAATTAGAATTTGAAAGTTACCATGAATAGTAAGCAGTATTGAATCTTAAAACTCTACATAGCGATTTGTTTGTAGCGCGTTGAAATCACTACGGTAATGGAATTTTTGTTCGATGAGCGAATTCTTTAATAAGTTCCAAAGTATTTCTGGTAATTTATTATTTGTTAGTAAATATATCGTTGTCATGCTTAGGCCGTGACTTTTCTTAATACTTTGTTTTTTATAATTCCTTAGGTGGCTGGTGGTAAGAGATTTGACCTCCAACTGTGATGATTGGCGGCACTTAAGAAGCCGAAGATCACATCCACCTGCATCATCTTCTGCTGCTTCAACCCCATCACGAAGCGAGTCTTTCTCATCCGGACTAACGCAAATTAACAGAGCCGCGTGTTGGAATTTCATCCTTTTGACTTCTTTATCTGTCTACGTCTTCAGGCCACTGACATCTTGGTATTTTTCTAAGGATTATACTGTCGCGAGTCGTCTTTGGCGAGCGAGGGTAGACAGTGTTCCTTTTATTCCAAAAATAAAACCATCTTTCACCAAAAATTATTCGTTAATTTTTTACAAGTGTGTTCCAATCAGTCTACCTTTGACCCCTCTACCGACAAACCTCAACATTACGGAAAGTAAACTTCTCGACAAAATTGTTCATTACTAGAGTTAACACTGTATTCGCTATGTGCGATAAAAAACGTGATTTTTCCTAAATCCGTAAACATGTTTCGCTCTATCATTACGTATTATGTATGCTACGGGCTATTGTTCTATGTATTAGGTTAACTTGTTACCATTTATCGCAAAAATTAATGATGTAGAGGTAGGTGAGCAATAAGATTTACACGCATCAAAAGAACGTTAAATTACGACTGCTTTTAGTAACCATGATCCGTATAGACAAATACCAGAACGAAGAGAGTATCATAGAAACAACTGGAGTTCATAGAAATTTTCTTCGATCATTGTGTCGATATACTTTAAAAATGAAATTATTTAATCTAAGATAGAAAACCTTTGTCCTACGTTTCACAAACCAAAATATAAGTAGCTATTATCAACGCTTAATTAAATCATGAACAGCGATAATTACTGAAGATATGGGGAAGAATGGAGCAATGAAGAAACAATGTGAATATCACTGAATGTATGGCATACCAAATTGTGAATTGGAACGAACAGTCAAATTGTTCCGAAGGAACAAAGATTTTTACTAGATCTAGTACTCCATTTCATTCCGTTATATAAAACGGTTTAAGTCATAGGGGAAAGGTTGAATGACGTTCAGGTAGATACCAGCCACCAAAACTACAGCTTCGGTAAGGGACTTCGTATGTGGTAGCAATTAGACAACTGCGAATCTTCATTCGTGGGGAAATGTTTTGTCATTGGCGGAGGAGTTTTGAGTTGGGAAAGCAGACCTTGCAGAAGGCAGTTGGATATAAGAAGGTTCATCGGTATGGACGAGTTTAAGGGACAGTTCAGGAGTAAGGATGTTGTACGTACTTTGTTGATACTGTGGTACTGTGCGAGTGATTTAAATGGAAGTGCCATTGTCTTGCTCCGAAGTATAGATCAATTTTATAACGATAGGTGCACTCGTATGTAAAATTAATAAGTTTTTCTACGATATTTTCCCCTTCAATACAGTGGCCAGTACGTGTGTTGGCATGTGAGAGAGGAATTGATTCCCTGGGATTATGATGAGTGTGGGAAAAGAAAATATTACGTGAAATAATGAGTAGTCAAGATTTCATCGCGACAATGGAACAGCGGAAGAAGGTAGGTTTTCACCTGACTACCCAGAAAGGAGTGTGATGTTTTCAGAGCTATGTGTGTGACTTCTTTATTCCATCTTAGTAGCCAAACGGCTTAGGTATCGACTTAGATATAACACATGATGGTACAACTACCTTATTCATATGATGAAATGAGAACACGGAGCAGGAGCACACAGAAGAAACAACATAAAATACATAGTGAGAGTCGTTCTTTAGTCGTCTTACAGAAGGGTCAGAAGCCCGATAGCTAACATTCGTGTGTTTTGTATCCTTAATCTGTGAGTTCCTGCTACATGTCTTGTCCTTAAGTCATTATCATTTGTATTTGAATCTCTAGCTGGACGTGCTGATCAATAATTATGTGTGTGTGTGTGTGTATGTAGCGCCGAATAGGTACCAAGCGCACGGTGATTGGTAGAAGCGCTAGCATCGGTGTGTCGATGCTCAAGGTTGCTATTTTGAATTATTTTAGTGATTTGCAATCTTCAGTACATTTGCTCCCGAATTAGTTCTACTTATTTTTGGGGCGGACCTTGTACATTATCATTCATAAAATACGTTATAATTTAGTACACTCATATGGTTAATGTTAAACTCTAGTCGTACGTCCTAGTATCTCGTGATAGCATAGATAAAGCCTTTTTTCCAAATTCCTAAAACTTGGTCCGTTTTCTTCGGAGTGTTGAGGGCTAATACAAATTTATTATTGCGGGAAAGGTCACTCAATTTAATTAGATGCAAAAATAATAGCCGTACAAATAGCTTGAATGACCATATTTTGCTTTGGAGTAATGCCCCTGAAGAGGATTATTTTTTAAGTTTTTTCCGTTTGATTAAAAAAAATAAATTCCTTAGAATTTTCATTGACGGTTTCAGTTGTCTATTAATCTATTTCCCTTTTATAAATAATCGCTGTTCACTTCTAAGCCCTTTCGCAATGCTGCACCAGCTTCTTTAATCCCTCATTATAGATGTTCGCCGCCTGGGAATGGAACCAGTTGACAACGGTGGTCTTGAGTCCCTCGTCCCCTTCAAATCGTTGTCCACCATGCCGCTGTTTCGCGCACAAGAAGAGGAAATAGTCGCTAGGTGCAAGATCGGAACATTTGGTGGTTGATTAAAAAGCCGCCAACCAAAATCTTAAATCTTTTCCTTGATTCGGACAGCGGTGTGAGGACGCGCGTTGTCGTAGAGGACGACAATCCCGTACGACAATTTCCCACAGCGCCAATTTAGCGTTGTTTCATATTGCACTTCAGCTGTAATTCTTTTCTCACGTTCCATGGAATCAATCAAAAGAACACCCTTTTCATCCAAGAAAACAATAGCCATTATTTTTCAACTCGAATTAGAAGATTGTTTCATTTTTCGGTTTTAGTGAAGTTGAATGGCAGCACTGAATTGACTGTTGTTTTGTTTCTGCGTTGGTGTTGGAATTCCATGTCTTATTATCCGTACAATGTGAGAAAACCAGTCAACTCTGTCTTATCGGTAGCGATCCAAATACGTTACTTCAATCAATATTCTTTGCTCTTTGTATTAGTCGGTAAGAATTTTAAGTACACACCTTGTACACAATTTGTGACATCCGAGCCGAGGGACAACTCTCGATAAACTTGGGAAGCAGATGATCTTTTTGCCATTAAAAATCGAATCACGGCACGCACTTCACAACTGGCGAGAGTTACAAATTTCACGGAAATTGTTATCTGCATTCACCGACAGGGAAACGAAACTGAATCAAAACAATAACTTCAGTGGCTTTGGAAAATATCAGCTGATGACGCTACTCGCGCAAAACTTTTTTCTGACCCGTCAATATTTAAAATACGAAAACGACCCTTTCTTTTCGAATTTGGGTTAAATGGAAGAAGGGACCATTTGGTCTCAATTTCGCCCAAATAAAGACCTCTATCTATCTATCCCTCGTATAACATGAAATTTGACTTTTAAAATCATTATTATTAAAGTTTGGCTGATTTTCCTGAGAGTGGCCGTTGCCTCGCATATAAATCATTATTTTCGTCAAATATTAACCTAATTTCACTTCATGTTCAAGAAGCGTTCCTGACGAAGTTTGAAGCCTGTTTTTCATCCTATCATAATAAAATCCAAAAGATATATTTTAGTATAAATTATCAATCTCAGCTTTCCTAAATGTCTTCTGAAGGTTCAAATGGATTCTTAGAGTGGTTATAAACCGTACCGTGAGCATATAAGCGGAAGAGTTTGACTTAATCGTAGAATTATGTACTCTTTACTGTTGGATATTTACTTCTGTCGAGGATAGTTCCGAAGGGTGACATTTTTATTTGATCGTTTTTGCATCAACGGCATCTTCAGGTCCGATTAAAAACAGTTATTTTGAGCAGAAACACCTAGAGAAAATAGAAGTTAATAGTTATTTCGGAATGAAAAATGCTAAAGGACGTAAAAACCTGTTTTTTTCTGCCTTGGGATTTGAGATTAGCGTCTAAAATTGTCAAAAAATGTAAGTCGTTTTTTTAAACACTCATCCATATCTTCCTAGCTCATCACCAGACTTTGGAATCTGCTGAAACGATTGCTCTCTCGGTGTACCCCCTAGGTCCCAGGGCTTAAAACCTTACGCCTTGACTCAAGCTAAGGGATGAGGATTTTTCAAAATTTGAATTTTGCTGATGGGTTAATTTACGGGCTGAGAGAATTTTTGGGCCAGTCATCAGACCTCTTAGCAAGTACAATCCTTCATAATTTATAGGGAGCCTAATAAGTTATCAGTCGTATTCCATTTTGGGAACCCTTAACGTTTTAACTTATCAAGGAGAAGACTAGTTTGAAAGGGAGGGCCATCATCCCAATTTAGTGATATACCTCGCACCAAGGGAGTGGGTCGTTTTAGGCTTAAAAAAGTATTAGCTTTATGTGAGATAATTGATCGGTCAAGGGCAAGAGGTCGATGCAGTCAATACCTCGCTAATTCTTATTTCCATAAGAAAGTATTAAACAATTCATCTGAATTTTCAATTTTACCAGAATAAACGATAACTGTAAGTAAGCTGACATGATTAATGGAAATAATATAGATTTTTATGAAAACGTCCAGGTTTTTAAGTGACAGCATTTGGAATTTCATTATGAAGTGGAATTTTTGTGCCACACGGATATATCGATAAAAATTTGGCCTGAGTAGCAAGTTTGCTATTTTTGCGTGCTCGGTAGGGAAATAAGATTCGTTAATAATCGTCATTAGTAAAATAACTGAGTCTGATGCAATGAGAATCATTATTCCATTTGAGCAGCCTCGTGTTGTCACAAGCGTAAGTACGAACAAAAGCCTCACGATAATATTCATTTTGAAGGGTAAAACAGACTTAGCATATAACACAATTGAATGGCATTGGTTTGGTACTTAAATCGAATCCCAGCTCATTTCAATGATGTTTTCATGGTCAATCTCTCCACTAATTTACGGATTCTTTTGTGAGACATTTTGAAATAAATTGTATTTTTCGCAGAAATTGTTTCATTAGCAGTCCTTGATTTGCGAGCTGTTCCAGACACGAAGGAATATCTTAACCACTCCATTATCATTTCCTGCGTGTGTAAAAACATAACAAAACAAATAAATTTCACTTGCCATTTCAAAGACGAATTACGTTTCATGGGAAGAAGTTAAAATTGAAGCTTAATCTCGTATATATTTTATTCTAAAAATGTAACTAATTCCATCCTTTGAAAATGTATTTTTACAAACGAAAAAATTGGCTTAATTCGAATCGTTTTCCTCAATCTTTTCCGTCTCACGGTCATTACTGGCTTGACTCTCTGCTAGAATTTAACGGAAGCTATAGAACGTAGTTGACAGCTCTCGTTTACAAAAAATGAAATATTTCAGAGAACACACTCGAGAGAACAAAAGGGCACTTAAATTTTCATTTCAGCTCTGAAAACTAGAACCCGGAACTACTAAATAAATGTGTGCTTCGCTAGGGCCAAGGTCTCCGTCAACGGCGTCTTCCCAGTAGATTTCATCCTCCTTTTCTCCCCTCTCCCTGGGTCGAAGCCACCAACACAGGAAAATTAACTTGACCTTGCGTCCTCCGCATAGCCCGGCCGCTGTCATCACACCGCATGCCCTTGGCCCGCAGTGGATCCAAACCCACTCTTGACCGCCAATCCGGGTTCCTCCTCTTCTCATCCGAATTGACTCTTCCAATAGCCACACAAATAGCTACCCCATTGCACCCCGTGGATGCCCTGCTGACCTTCTGCCCACCCCACCCCCCTCAGTCCGCCTCCTCCCCGCCGGTGAACTTGGTGAGCTACCGTCAATACCCACCTGGGGATAATTAAGTCGTCAGGATCGACGTGACGTGAAAGTGAAATCTTTAGAGAAATGAGAGGTCGGGACTCAGGCGATTAAGAAGACGAGCCGAAAAGGGAAGTTTCTCGAAAATCTGACGCCGGTGTTGATTCGAGTTCCTTCGCGATTAACTTGATAGATGCGTACACGCGAGAGGGGACCTATCCAATATCAGGAGAAGGGATTAGGTATGAGGTGTGTTCGTTTACATTGGATGCCATATTTAGTGAGTGATTTCAGTCCGGGTGAATCCCATGCTTGGAATTCTGCCACTGCTGAGAGGATGTCATTTCATAGGGCATTTGAGCATAATTAATACAGGCAGACCAACTAAACGGGTCGAAGGAAATGTCTCCTCTACTCCCTTACAGGAGCATAGGACGAACCCATAGTAAATTATAAGGAATGACGGCAATGCGAAGTTTAGCGGAAACCATGAGTATCAAATTGGTGATTTTGGTCATCAAAACCCAGGACTTCTGTCGGTGAATTCGTACTGTGCTGGGATTTTATTTATGAGGTCAAAAACCTGTAAATCTCGAATTTCCATCTAAAACCGATGAGGCTCATTTAGTTGACCATGCCTAGTAGATTAAGGAGGAGGTGATCGACAGTTGAGATCATTTGCGCCATTAGTGATGGATGGGAAAGGAGGAAGGGAGGAGAGAAACACGGTGTCGGTATTAGCCTACTCTAAACGAAAGTTGCCAAGGGGTCTGTAGCTCAACTTCCCATCCGAATTTCAAAGCAACCCTTAACCGCCATCATTAATTCCCTTCCCAACGTACCCTGCGCCTCCCCTCCCTCCCAGGCCTGGCACTCGAAATGACCGCACCTCCGCCAGAAACCCTCCATTCTGACCTGAAGAAGACCTCAGAGAAGGCCGAAGGCTTTCTGGGAGTTTTGTGAAATGTGTCCTTTTACGGGTTATCTGTTTTATTTTTGTCTTCTAGGGTACCGTCCAAAGGTTATATTCCTCAAGAGTTCTTCTACATCATATATATATATATATATATATATATATATATATATATATATATATATATATATATATACATATATATATATATATATATATATATATATATATATATATATATATATATATAACCCTGTTTCGTAGATTTCGAAAAAGCGTTTGATGCAGTGAATTGGGGAAAACTAATGAGTATATTGCAGAAAATAGGAATAGATTGGAGGGAAAGGAGGCTAATCCACAACCTGCACATGTCTCAGACTGCTCAGGTGCGAGTGGGGAACGGGGAGTCCGGATGGGCTCCCTGCTGTTCAACCTGTATGTAGAGGAAATGATTAAAGAGGCTTGGGAAGAACTGGAAGTAGGAATGAAAGTGGGCGGGGAATTCGTAAAATCAGTTAGGCTCGCTGATGACCAAGCTTTAGTTTGTCAGTCAGCCAAGGGGTTGCAAGCATTGCTGAGTGAATGAACCGGATTATATTTTGTAAAAATTAGTATTTCCGCGAGTATTTCCCACTCTACCAATGGAAACTGAAAACAACCGTTCCATTGATAATTTATGAATACTTATTTCATTAGCATGTTAATATCGAATGCTAAGCAATAACTAAGGTACATTGCTTTAATTTTCATTGCGAGATACGCAGGTGTAAAATTATTTCAGTTTCTCAAGAGCAATTGCTCAAAAGAATGATAAGCAGCGAGGCAGGACTCCGCGGGCAGCGGCAAACAACCTCGACCGTCAAGCATGTGCCCGCAGCCGCGGTGGGCGATCGCGGCCATGGCCTCCAAATCACTATAGTATGTGCACGTTCATTGTTCGTAGTTCGCGCCCGCCAACGGGGCCACGCAGAATACAATGCGTATGTACTGCGTAAGCTGGGATGGAATCCCTTAGAAATTTAAAGGCTTGCACAAAGAAGTTTCAAATTATCTCCAACGTAAAATTGTAATATTTTGCACCAGGTGACGAATTAATATATCATTAAAGTCACGCTCTTTATCTGACGATCGGGCATTAGTACAAAAATATAAATTTTCGATGGAAATATTCGGGAATTCTTTTCCCTGGCAAGATTCACGTTTTTTAAATAAAGAGAATGAGGTAAAAACAACTTCTTATGGAAATTAAAAATTTGATAACATCAGCAGAGTCATGAGTAATATTGAAGTTTTTGTTAGCCATCGCAAAAGTGAAATTTTGAATTTTCTAAAATATTTTTTACATATATGCTAACTGATAGCAAAACTACCGCTGCAGATACGATGTTCATAATGGATTTTTAATAAATAGTGTAAAATATGGTCTAATTTCGGTTTTGACTGTAAATAACGACTTAAACATTAATTAACCAGTATTGTAGCTTGGATTCTGAAAATAAAAATTGAGTTTAAGTCGACAGATTCCAACTCTTTTTAGTAAATCCATGTCTCTCCGAATAAAATTGTTTTGATTTTGAGATGAATGAAATCCTTTTACACTAAATTACATTCTTTTAGATCGACGTATGTGGAAATGTTCGATTAATTTATTAGGAAAAATTACAAGACAGGAAATCACACGCTGAGGATTTCCCGTTCTGTCAATTGGACGCTTTCCTGCATCTTCACTTAATGGTGTGCTTCTATTTCATTTCTAAATGCTGAATGTGTTCCTTATTTATTCTCTCCAAAGTCCAGGATTGAGCTCAGAAATTAGATGAAAATTGAAAACGGAGATGCAGGTATCAACTTTTTTCACAGTAGAAAAGTTAGCAAATTATTCTTAGCAGTAAGAAAATATTGATTAGCACATGATCGAAGTACATTACGTCAAGGATAGTCCTCTGTCCTGAATGGTGTCATAGATAACTTTGAATCCATCACATTATCGATCCGTTCCGGTGCCCTCATTCTCATGTTCCTGTTGTGGGCAGGACAAGCATTTTCCCGAAGTTTTGTGTGGATGGTTTAAAGAGGTATAATACTTTCAGGGTCTTGTCACGAGGGTTTTGACGTGACAGTAGGTCACTAAGTGACTCAACGCCCTGTAACGCGTTGAGTCACTTGGTGAATGGTAAAATATAGTAGAATATGAAGTGAACTTTTTAAATTTGAATTTTATCTCCAACATTGCGTGCTGATAAATATATGTAAACTATATTCTTTGCATTTGAAGGGTTTTAACGAGGCATCTAAACATTTTCCTGGTCTTAATAAATTTCTTGCATCCTTCTATTTCCTTTACTCAAAGGATTTAGGTGAATAACAGTCTGGAAAGATCTAGGTCACTTAATTATAATTTTTGGGAACCAGGTTAATGACTTAATCTACCGCATGCCAATATATAGGCCGGTATACCAACAAACCAGTATCTGCCATCTCCTCAAATTACCACATCCCCATAAGCGCGCAGCCATTTGATCGCTATTGCACAGACTAATTTGAAACTCCATCAACCGAAACCGAAAAATTTCAAAAAGAGCTCAGATTAACAAAAAACTTAACAAATGGTCTCCATAGCACCCACTGGAAAAATCCTGTGAGAAAAGAAGAAATTAGTGGCAAACTTTATTTTAAATTTCTTTACTATAAAACCTTGAAATGTTGTAGATATTTACGAACTCATTACGTTGCGAGATCACCGAATTTTATGAAGAGAGAATTGCTTAAATCTCTGATACTTAATGATGCACATCAAGCAAAGATATGTAAAAACAGGCATTAGTGAACTGGAAACATCAAGATTGAAATGCTAATTATTGCTACACATTTGAACCAAAGAAAATCGTCATGCTTTCAAATGTGCTTCAAAGTCGTCGCTCTTTGCATTGCAGGTCCTCGTTTATAGGAACGCTTCCGTATTTACTTTCATTCCGTTAAAAGGAAAATAATTTACATGTGCACTCATTTTGTCCGAGCTGATAGAAGTTTGAACTACCAAGTCTCTAATGACTATTAAATTTTGAAGGAACCCCAAAAGCCGTTAATAGTATTTTAAAGATTCTTTACAATATTTTGTTCTTTTTAATCCGTAAAGTGGAGACTAAAACGCCCTAATCTCGAACCGTAACCACTCTATCTTTGGTTGCAGTGTAAATACGAAGTCTTGATGACGCAAGAAGAACACTTCAGAATAATGAAGAGGGGAATATTATCCCGAAAAAACTAAACGACAAATTAGGAGATTGTGTAGATAGAAGTTTAAAATTCTTGTGTGGCGTCGGGGAAACTTCTACCTCCCTACCTTACATTTCCAACTCTTCGGATTTTTCTGAAGGAAAACAGTGCTGTCAGTGCAAATATTTTGAATAAGCCCTCGGAGAGTAGTAAGAAGAACTATTTTGCGACGGTCCTGGATTGCCCAGAAGTGAAGTCCCTGAATAAAACCACAGCAAGGGAAACCTTTAGCGATGCAGGGCATGAAAGGAACAAATAGAAACAACAGTAAATAATGCTTCCGACTTCTGGATTTTGTTAATATTTTATGCATTTTCTTGGGCGAAGAGCTTTTGCTAAAGGTCTTTGGGTAAAATCCCTTGTTGAAACTTTCATGTTTATGAATATGGCTACACATTCCTATTAAATGTTACGTAATTGTATGAGTAGGGGGAACATTGAAAGAATGTCAATATAAAGAAATAATTTAAAGAGTTCAATTCATTTTTAAAAAATTTATTCCTTTTCGGTAAATGCTATAGTACTTTGTTTCGGTAAATATTTCTTCAAATTATTTGTAAATAGAAAAACAACAGATTAGGATGACTTTCCGCGGTTATTGTTAAATATTTTATTTTCGAGACCACCCAGCCGAAGACAATTAGCTTCAGGATCATTTGTCTCCCTCTATGATCGGCGAATAAAGATATTATACCCTTTCTCCATCTATTTTTATCCATCAGTTCCACTAAAAAGTTAAAACAAACAATTGAATAATGTCATCGAGGATAACGATGTCTAACTTAATCGCCGTAGGTGTTTAATCACTGCACTTAAACTTAATCACTGTAGGTGCACCCACTCCGTTGCGAAATAACTACGACCGAGCGTGTGGTTACCTTAAAGCTTTGGCCAGCGTCAGCACGCTCAAAACTTAGTGTCTTCCACGCCCAACACAAAAAGGCAGCAACGATAGCAATAATTATAATTTTTAACTCATCTTCTACTGTCTTCATAATCGCTAGATTTTTCCAACAATTTTTAATTCCATAAAACTAGAATATACGAGCGTACCCCAGAGAAAAACTTAATATTGGAGATTTATTTTGAGTCATTGGTATTGGAGACAGATATCAGGTTCAAGTGCATATTATTAACTTACACCTAAATTATTACGATTGTGATAATTGATTAATTTGGTTTCTCATTTAACAAACATTTAAGTTAACTTTGGAGATAACTATTAGGGATACATTTTCGCATGCATTGTTAAATTTGAAATAAATTAGAAAAAGCCATACAGAAATCGCACAATATTCTTTGTAAAATCTTCAACTTTTTCATACACTAGTGTACTCACGGCATCATCGGGGAATACGGGGGCGTAACCCCTCTTTTTTCTAACTTAACGCCTACCAAATGAGACAATTGTCTCAATGATTATCATCCGATTAGTCAATTCAAAGGCTAGTTTAAGAGGTGAGGAGTAAGAAACTAAGATTGATTGCGTATTACCCTCCAACTCTTCCTATTTGAAGGGCGACTCCCACGAGATAGCTCTTCCATCTGGTATCCCTTTTTACTTGGCCTGAGTATTTCTTCCCTGATATTTGTAAGAATTGCGTATTATGGGAGGTGATCGATTGTTCTGGTCATTTTCCCCATTAGGGATGCAAGGTTTGTATAAAAAGTATCGGTAACAATATTTTCCTTAAGTGTGCGTGAAGTACCGAATTCAAACCGTCGGTTAAGTGTGCATGGGATCGCAGATCGTATTGGTATTGATAAGATGACAGTGAACACCATTATCACTGAAATTTTGATGATGCGAAAGATCTGCCTTAAACTCGTTCCGAAGGTCTCTGAATGGCTCTTAGAAGCGCGATTAATGCAGTGCTGTGAAAAAGGTGATTTTTAAAGGAAAAACAGGTGTATTTTGTATGGTAATATAATTATGGCACTTCGGATATTATCTCCGTGGGAATGTAGTTTTTTTGGATTTTTCGTTTTGCAATCCAAGAGAAAAGTGCAAACGGTTTGTTGAGTCCTTCGCTTTCTTCCTTATTAGAGTTAGTGAAGACCGTAATTTAAGGATTCCCAAGCAGTTGTGAGTGGCATCTGCCGTAACGTTTAAAATGTTGTTGTACTTTCCCCGATTTGCTGCACATTAAGGAAAAAGTCAAGTGAAGTTGTCTGCAATGACTTTATTGCACTATGAAATGTATGGAATTCGAATTAACTTATTTCCACTGCATATACGATGTATGTAAATGCATGTACAAGATTTGTGTAAAAAGTGTCGATAGCAATTTCATTCCGGCCGTGTTGAATTCAGACCGTCGGTTGTGTGCGCATGATCGTAGATCGTATTGGCATTGATAAGATGACAGTGCCCATTGACCATTATCACTGAAAATTTGGCAGATGCGAAAGATCTGCAATAAACTCATCCCAAAGGTCTTGACGGACAACCAAGAGCAGAGTCGAGTGACTGCTAGCAAAGACCTTCTGCAACAGCATCGCGATGACTCCCCCTACCCTCTTACCGTCCTGACTTGGCACCAGCACCCATTTTCTTATTTCCAAAGGCGAAATCCTCCCTCAAAGGGCACCACCATGGGACCCTAAGTGCCGTCAAAGAATCTTGCTTGCATACCCTTAAGGACTTTCCGGAATCTGCCTACCAGGAAGCCTTTAAGCCATTGAAAAGCCGCTGGAAATGGTGTGTCGACGCTCAAAGGTTGTACTTTGAAGAATATTGAGGCATTGCAGCATTATCTGAAATAAATCTTTTCTTCCGAAACATTTCCTGACGTTCGAAAAACAAACCATTAATGAGAATGGTTTAGATAAAATTGATGGCGGCAGCAAATATCTGAAATAAATTTATTTTCCTAAAATTTTCACGATGATTTCTATACTAACCATGTATGTTGGTACTTTTGTTAAAGTAGAATTTTTAGGGAATGAGAAGGTTGGAGGGTAACTCCTAAAGAATAGTGCCAACTCTTTAAGAATTAAACTCTTGACGACGTACGTCATTAGGTCACACAATATTTAACGTCCCGTCTGACGGACGGCCTACTCTACTCGATTTGTTCTCCACGTAGAAGGCCAAAGTAGGATCTGGATAACTCTGAAAAATTCTACCACCAGGAAGGGCTTCCTACTAGAATTCGAACAATTAGGAAGCTAGTACTAGCCACCAAACAAACCCGATCTACCTTGTCCCCTTGGTTACTTATAAATACTTTCTCCTTTATTTTTCCTTCTCTCTTCCTAACAAATCTGTCTTTCAAGTTGTCCCTTACCCTCCTGCTTTTGCTTTTCCATATCATATTACATATTTTATTCTCCTCTACTTCGAGAACTTCTTCGCTATTTATTTTTCTATCCAAATGGTCTTTATCTTCTTAGATATTCTATCCAGATGGTTTTCTATCCAGCATTTGACCTAAGTGCAATGTTACGAACGCTGCTATTTTTCATTGGTCTGTTTCTCCAGTGATCTATGACTCTGATTCATTGAGCGCAATTCTTACTCCACACGAATTCTTTTCTCGTTGGTCGCAAAAAATTTCCTTTGTTACTGGACCACTTTATCACCTCTCTCCTTTCCACCACGTCTGACTAGGTCCAATTTTTACAGTCTCCGCCCTTATAAAGACCTCCGTCTCTAAAAAATGAGATATATTTTGGTACATAAAAAATAAATAATTTTTTAATTTTTAAAATATTAGGTGGATAACGTAAAGGAAAATTTAGGGTACAATGACGGAATTAACTTTCAAAATGATGAAGGTAATGGCAGTTTTATTTATAAAGTTACCTTATTTTTAAACCAACTTCACATTTAAAGAGCGTTTCTTACAAAATGTCCTCCGTCCTCAGGATTGCATAAAATATAATGTAAATAATAAAAAAATAATATTCTGACTTGAAAGGATTAAGAATAGTGAAAAGATAATTATAAAGTACACTTGTTTGTGTCAGTACCACTTCAGACTTATTAATATTTTCATTCCATAATTTTTGGCATGAAAAACCAAAGTATTTATATTATTTTATAACCGAGAGAAACACTTCCTCTGGCGTCTCCTCCCGCCATTGTCCAACTCAGCCCGATTTAATAGTATAACACCGCGCCACCCATGCACTGCGGACGTGTTTTCTTGACGGTCTCTAATGCTGCGTAGTCTTTAAAGTTATCTTCTCTAATCATAGTAATAGCCTCTTCAAGGCAAATGCCTTCCTTGCTTGAAGTAATCTCCGCTTGAAAATCAGCCATGCTTACTCCGCGTCATACAATGATACTTCCGAGATAAGTTGTACTCGTTTTAATTTTTTTTCTCAAATGCCTCAATTTTCTTCTCTCGTTGTCGTGTAAAAACCATATATAATGGGAAGTTATACGGCCGTAGTTATCGTTCGCTTTGTAAATTAAAAACCATATGTTCAGAGAACCCAGTTCCTTACCCAAGGAATCGACAATTGCCATAATACGTTTTTTCAAATGTTAATTCACGAAGTCTGGACTTAAATGGAAGTACTGAGAATGATTGAAACATTTGGTTATTAGCCAAAAGCTCAAAAGATAAGGGCTAACGTTGCCGTAATTATTTGTTGAAAAGTATTTCTTATTAGTAAATTTAAAATTAAGGCGTGTTTCCAAAACTTCGAATAAAATTGTTTATGTAGTTTAAACATTAAGGTATATTATCAACGGTGGATTATAGATTTTACAAGAATTATTTCCAATGCATTAGGTCGTTGAACTCATGGATACTTCTACAATCATGGTCCAAAATCTTCATAATTATCCAATGGGAGTTTCATGAAACTGTTACACGTTTGACTGTCAGGATGTTCCTGTGCCAATGGTGAGGGAAAATTCTTTTAAGGGATGACGTTCGACATTTAAATCCACGAAATTTTTGGGCTCAATCATATAAACATCACTCCGATATTTGTTTTCCGTGGTTATTCCCTTTTTGTTAGCTTTTTCTAAATATTATTCAGAAATACCCTGCAAGAAGTGAGCTCCAACCAGGATATGATAACCATACAATTAATTTGATACTAATGGGATTATCGGAGTAAATGATTGTTTCTCTATCGGTCAATGAATTCATTGACAACATATTAAGTTTTTAAGCAATACAATATAATGCAAATCCTCTTGCTGTTCAAATTTGTTTGCTTTTTACATTTCATTTTTGGTTTTCAAAATAAGGTGGTAAGACATATTTAAAAAATGCGTTGGATAGCGTTATCACTTGTGTATGCATGAATTTATTCAGCTGTCACTTATTCCGTCGTAATTAAGTCTTTCACAGAGGTATGTTGATGACAGCAAGGCTATTGGGTTGCTCTGGAGATTGTGCATTTGTCTGGAAGATGTGTTCGCTGGCTTTAGTCAGCATCTCTAGATGCTGACAAACAGCATCTAGATATGCTGACTACAATGCCGGCGAAACGGTCGTTAAGACATATGGATTACGGCGTAAGAACCCGACATCCAACGTACTCCATTGTGCTTACTATTAAAGATATTAAATCAGAACCTTCACTTCCTAAAACGCATGAAAAATAAACATTTAACATAGTTTCGGTGTTTATATCTCAAATATATAGAAAGCGATAGAGAAAGTAATTTTGGGAAATGTACCTTTTGAGAATTAAAGTGGAAAGTGACGTTTTGCAAATAGTTTGCTTTTGAGCTCTATACTTTTTAAATCAGAGAAAAGGGATCAGACTACAGATTATTCTTTGATTATGTCAGACAAATATCCAAACGTTCAATATGTAATTTCTTTCTTGTTAAGATACTGTTTTCTTTAAATGGGGATCGCTAATATTTACATTTTTACAAGTTGGACGGACAGTCATTTCGCAGCTTGGTAACTAATAAAGCTGTATCGACTATCGCACGAATTTACGTGTATTAGTAGTAGTAGTAGTTTTTAGGGGAGGCGACCGTCATTTGCGTCATTAGGGATGGTTGGGAAAGGAAGGGTGAAGAGAAACCCGACCTCGGCATTAGCCTGCTCGTGTCGAAATGCGCCAAGGGGTCAGCCATTTAACGTCCCAACCGACGGACGTCGCACTCACTCAAAGTGCTCTCAACAAAGCACCTCATGTAGGGATCAGAATATGTCAATTAAAGTATTTGTTGTCTCATGGATTCGAATCCGGGTCCTCTCGGTGGGAAGCCTCTACGTTAGCCACCGCAACATTCCCATTACGAGTGTGTATTAAACAAGCTACGGAAATTAAAAATACGTAAAGAGGGTCATCTCTACTAATTTCTCTACCTTCTAACTGAACAGAAACGTTTAGAACCAAGCTGAACAAACTAAATGGATTGTGAAACCGAAAAATATCCACCAAAGAAGGAATTATATAATCCAAATGTACACATTTATGATAAATCATCACGCCGCGATTTTAATGTAACAACGTCATACGCGAACCCACGTATTAATATCAAATTTGGAGGAACTAGGTACAATTTAAGTAGGAAATTTGTTACTTCTTTTTTTTGCGATTCGCTGTCTCAGGTCAACGCGTAATTTGAGAAACAATGCGTAATTTCGCGGCCTCAGCGTGTTATCTTTATTTCGTTGACTGTAATGGCGCTGAGCCTTGGATATGTGATTCATTCCGCACTCCAATGGCTCCATTTGAAGTAGCGAGTGGATGCATCGGCGGTCGTCACGGTGAGGCGAAGAGGTCAAGCATCTGCTTTTATGTGGAATCACCAAAACTAGTGGTTTAAGTGGTAAACATTAAATCACTTGTGAACTCAATACGTACTCTGAACCGTTTCCTCTCGTTACTTCTACGAGCCCATTTCAAAAGAGAAAAAAATGCTTAAAATGCACTAGTACTTTTCCACTAAAGTTTTAAGGGACGGCCATTGGATAGCGTATAAATTAATGTAATGCACGTATAATAATTAGGTAGAAAAATTATGACGCAGAGACAGTATCTCTAGCAGAAATATTACTCCAATAATCCACACGTTTTTTTCAAATGGACGAAAATCTATGAACGGTCGAAATATATGACAGAGGTTCATTGTTTTTATTTTACTTACATATCTCGGATTGTATGAAAATTTATGAATAATTTTCTGATGTGAAAATCAAGCCTAACATCACATCTTAAAATGCAATACTCTTTATTAATTCATTTATTTTCCGAAGAATTCTGCATGTCCGGGTTTTCACCGCGTTGTTGTTTGAAGCCGACAACAGTTTCGCCGAAGTTTCATCCGGCGTCTTCAGGTCGAAGAACTGAAGATCTTCGACCTGAAGACGCCGGATGAAACTTCGGCGAAACTGTTGTCGGCTTCAAACAACAACGCGGTGAAAACCCGGACATGCAGAATTCTTCAAGCCACCGCCGCGAAAATCTACGCAGCCATATATCATTTATTTTCCATTTGTCCGAAAACAGCACTTCGGTCGGTTTACATCGTACTTGGAACAATGATATAGCAATTGACACAATTACATACACTCAAACCCTAGGTGGAGGAAAACCCGCCTAGGCGGATTAAATCAAACCCGCGACCGCTGGGTTGACAGGCGAGGACGTTACCCCACCGCCACCGGGGCCGGCGAAAATCTCTATATATTAAGATCTCTGTATAGTACGCTCACCTGTAGCAGAGGAATGATACTAGTCTTCGCGTCTTTTAAGTTCACAAGCGTAAGTTTGTGTTAATACGTAGTGAATATTAAAGCCTCAATAGGAGGACTTCTTGGCTTCAAATACTCTTTGATCAAGCCGCTAGTATGGGGAATCATTGCATTATAAGACCTTTAACGGAGAGCACTTCGAGAATATCGGAGGAGGAGAAGGAATTCATAGCTATATTTTGCAGTCCATGAATTCAATACATATACCCTCGGTCGCCACTCGCTGGAAGACAAACGTACTTACTTCTACGGGCATCTGCCATTTTCTGCGGGTTCTTTCGGCCTAATATTTAGGTTTTGCTTCGAACTCTTCATGGAATTCCCAATGAAGGGCATTTTGGCCATTAAACGTACAAAAAGACCCGGTAAAACCCATTCAGGGTACTCAAGAGCTTGAATAAATCATAACGGTGTGTTATCCTCAAGGTCAAGTTAAATGTCCCATCTCACTATTGAATACTCTGCCCGCTCTGTCGAAAACAACCCACCGAATCAAAACAAACCGTTCTCGCATTTCGGTTACTATCTCGTCTCTCCCATTCCTCTACAGAACACCATCTGTCTCACCACTCAACCCCTCTCATTCTGCCTGCGCTTGGTTCTTGCAAAATTCTACTGCTACAAGTCATCTTAGAGCTCAGATCTATTGTTTGAAGAACACATTTTCCACCTTTGGGTTATGCGACGTACTTAACCGTATGACGCTGACTCCTTACCCAATTCAAATCTAGGCTCAGTCGGGAGGGTAACCCGAAATATGCCGTTTTACTTGTTTCTCTGTGAATAATTGTGTCGTCTGCAAGTAATCTAAGGCCACTGCTAACGTAGAACTTTACTCTACTGTAAGTTATAAATATCAAGAGTAGTGGGAGCCCTGTAACACTTCCCTGTGGCAGTCTGGAAGTTCTGCCCCCACCTCTAATGAGCCTACCCCGTTGACGACTAGTGTTTGTTTGCGGCTAAATTAAAAGTCTCTAACCTGCTTGGTTACTTAATCATTAATGCCAGAAAAGCATAGCGTGCGGTTATTTCACAGGAGTTACCTAGTTGGAGGTTTCTTGAAATGTAAAAAAATCAGTATCCACGTTTGTATTCCTCTCCTCCGATTTCCAGGTATCACGAATGAAAAGGCCCATTGTCTGTGTGTGTATTACCATTTCCCAAAAGAGAGCGAATTTGCTTACCTCACAATTGTTAAATTTTGATGAAATCGAAAGAATTTAGGACATGGGTATCGTTAAGGCTAAGCAATAAGCCATTCTTTAAAAAAAATGCATTAAAGAATTATGATCGTTGGGAATGAGGTTTTAAGTTTTTTGTGCAAAAATTATTTTATCTTTTGCTTACTACGTAGCAGACGGACTATATTAAATAATATTTCCTTAAGACGTTAAGGATATTTCACACCACCGTAAAAGTTAAAAAAAGAAGGGGGAAAATTGAAATTGGTGCGGCGATTGGCGAGGAAAGTTAATCCCTCGCCAGTAATCAGACACTTATTCAAAATACTAGGACGTTCACATTTACACAGGGGAGAATTTCCCTAATAGATTTACAAGGAAATAAATCCTATTGCTAGGGACCGTATTCGGGAACTTACAAATATACACACTGTCACACTGGTTAGCCTAAAGCGGTTTACGAGGTTTAAAGTATTTCTCTCGCCAGGGACAGGCTCTGGGCTACCTTCACCTCTTACATTTGAACTAGGAGGAGACCGAATAGGCTGGCAAAGAAATTAATCCAGACTCCAGGGACCTACTTCGGGGGAATAATATACAGACACTAACTTACTTAGGTATTACGGCAAAGCAATACCAACACTCTGGAATATTAAGTGGACCAAACACTTGATGACCTAATGACGTTGTTAAAACCGAAAATGGTAGGGAATAAAAGCCCTTCAGTCAAAAGGCGGTTACAAATAAAATCTAAAGGAGGAGGCTAAAAACCACGTAAAAAAACTAGGGAAACACAATTGTGTGAAAAGCGGATACGCATATTACTCCGTAGTGAGGAAGGCATTTGCGGCGATATATTGATTTCATCAAGGTTAGCATTTGAATTCTCTATGACTTACCACTCGATGATTTACCTGATTATACTGATTGCAAAGCCAGTGAAGCCGTCGTCTTACCAAATGGATCAAGGTAGGAGAACACAACCTACTTACTCTGTTGTGCCAACCATGGATATAAACAAAATTAAAAACTACAAGTTAGCCTAAAAAAACAATTTAAGGTATCTCAGTTGACACTCACTCGAAGGTGAATGAGTAAGATAAATTACATAAATTAAGATGGAGGATTGCTATAGAATATATTGTATTTGAAGGGTTTTACTCGTATTAATCTTTGCTAAAAAAATCAGTGAAAAGAAAGCACTAAAAGAAATCGAAAGACAAATTCAAACAAAAATGCAAAGTGTAAAATTTATTTGTTATCCAGTTGAGGTGATAATTTCGTTGAGCGGAGGTGACTAAAATGATGTATAATTTTTTAAATTTCAACCGATAGTAGTTTGCCTCTTAGGCGAATAATATGCCATATCGGCTGCATGAGAATGTTATTGAATGAACTAAGTTAAAAAATAAGTGGGTCTTTGCCACTAATTTACCAGATAGCTAACTGACCTGAGATGTTGGCAAAACATTCCGATAAAACCGAAAACAATTTGTGAAACTGACTAATATCCATCGAAGAAAGAATGGCATAATTTAAACTATGCATAACTGATTAATTAAAACATAGCTATTTAATTACAGCAACTTTCTACGTGGACCTGAGCTTAAATATAAAATGTTGAGGAACTAGGTTTAATTCAAGCTATGCTCGCTGTTTCAGCTTTCACTCAATCGCTTCTTTCTTTTGCGGACTTGTTTCCTTAGCCAGGCATATTAATCTAAGAAGCTACGCTTAATTTAATTATCTCAGCGTGTTATCTTCAGCGCATTAACTATAATGGCGCTGGACTCGAGAGACTTCACTTCGGGCTCAGGAGATTTTTTTCTTTCAAAGCGGCGAGAGTGGGGCACTTAAAGAGTACCCGTCTGCGAGTGAATGCAGTTAAAAATCGGTCATATTAGAATTTTGTGTCAACCGAAAGTAATAGTTAAAGTTGACAAATCGAATTACTAGTGAACTCAATACTCCTAAATGTTTCCTCTCGTTATTTCTCCAAACAAATCCCAAAATTAAAATCTTTTTATACTAAAATTATAATGATGTGTGTCCATTTTACTGGATAATTAACTGAATACGACATTGAGCTATAGGCAAATAAGTAAATTAGTTCTGTCATAGAGACATTGTCAACAGTGAGAAATAATTTAATGTTCTACACGCTACCACAGGTGAATGAAAACGTGAATATCCGACCTGAGTTCTACTTTTTACGCCATTGACTTCTTTCGCGTCAAGCGTACATATGTAAATGAATTTCTTCGTTAGAAAAAAATCAAAGTAGTACCTTACAAGATTGAGGATCTCCATATCTTTTGATTAGTATGAATCTTCATGTATTTTTAGTCGAAAAACGTTTGCCAGTTTCAGTAAACACTAGGGCTTTAATAAATATCCTTGTACTCGTCAAAAGCTCAATTTGTGTGAATTTAATTTCCCTTAATGCCCTAATTATCTCACTGTCGAGTAGGATTGGACCACAGCTATCCTAATCTACGTCATATTCTACGCGCATGTCTGAGTTTGGTGGACTAATATCTTTGCCAAAATATTTTTCGATTTAATCCTTCCATCCCTTTTGAATCCTCTCTGGTATAATTAATAGTTTTCATTTCTTATTTTTGAATTTTTGCACGGATTTTCCCTTCTTACTCTCTGATAGTGCTATCACCTTTCTGTATTGCACATTTTGCCCCTTCCATGGTCTAATGTCCATATCGTATCATGCGTATCACACCACGCTTCTTTTGCTTTGCTTTCCTCCTCAGTTGATTTTTTACGCTTTACACTTCTTAATATCATTTATTTCATAATCCATGGTTTCCATACCCTTTTCCTACTTATTGCCTCCATACTTTTTTGCGACGTACGATATACCTTTTTTTGATTTTGTCTCATTTTTTCTGTACACATGTAGAAACCAGCTCCCCTTCCTTTTTTAAGATTTTACCCAATAATCCTTTCTTGTCGTTCCAGTTAATGCTTCTAAATTACATATTCTAAGGTGTCTTCCCTGTTTTATCTTTTTGAATTGGATGCTACACTTATTATTACTAAAGAATGAGCTGAGTCCGCATCTGCTCCCGGGGAATTGTGGGAATTAATTTCCCTATATTTAAATCGGGATCTATCTGTAATATATTGTAACTAATATTACTCTGAAATCCTGGCTATTTTTCACGTATACTTATGCCTGTTCTGGTGTCTCAATCAGGTGTTATTTATGATTGACCACTCTCTCGTCTAAAACTCGATTGCTTTCTCCCCGCGGTCATTTCTTGTTCCTAAACCATAGTATCCTACCTCACTAACATCCCTTCTTTCACTTACCGCCGCGTTTCAATCTCCCATCACTATGAAATATTTCCCGACAGGAACGCCCGTAATGATGCCATCTAACTGATCGTAAATCCTGTCCACATCCTTCTCTCTATGATTAATTGGTGGCATGTAGACCTTAACAACGGCCAAGATCGTTGATTCTGCCATTATTTATAAAAATAATATTCGATCAGTCGCTTGCTCTGTGTTTACTTATCTTCTTTCTTTCTTTCTTTTTCTTTGATATTATTATCATCCTTTGCTGGCCCTTCTCCTCTCCGCTGTATACTACCTTGATCAAAAATTTCCCGGAATTTATTCAGAAAATTAAAAATACAAGTTTATTCATCTAAATCTATATTGTCCCCTTCAAAGTAATCCCCATCGACTGCAACACACTTATGCCAGCGCTTGATCCAATCCTCGAAATATTTTTTTTTTTCGGTTTTCGGTATGTCCATCAGTGCTTCCTGCGATTTTTCCATTACTTCCTCTCGGCTGCTAAAACGCGTTCCCCGTAATGGTTTTTTAACTCGATTGAACAGAAAGAAGTCACAGGGAGCCAAATCAGGTGAATTCGGTGGCTGTTGGATGGTATTTGTTGCATTTTTCGTCAAAAAATTACAAATAATGATAGCACTGTGCGACGGTGCGTTATCATGGTGCAAAATCCACGAGTTTTCTGCCCACATTTCTGGTCTCTTTCGGCGAATTGCTTCACGCAAACGTCTCATAACGCCCAAATAATACTCTTTGTTTACTGTCTGGCCTTCTGGCAAAAATTCATGATGCACTACACCGTTGTAATCCATGAAAACCGTCAGCATTGCCTTCTTTTTTGACTGAAAACGACGTGGTTTTTTTGGTCTCGGCTCATTTGGTGAACGCCATTCACTTGCCTGATGTCTGGATTGCGTGTCGTACTCATAAACCCACGTCTCGTCTCCAGTAATGATCCTTTTGATGAATGTGGGATCGGATTCCGCCTCGCAAATCATGTCTTTTGCGACGTCAACACGGTCTCTTTTTTGCATGAAATTGAGGTCTTTTGGCACACACTTTGCTGCTACACGACGGAAACCCAAATCATTAACCACAATGTCTTGGGCGGATCCATAGGCAATGTTCAAGCCCTCCGCTATTTCTCTGATGGTTAATTTGCGGTTATTGACCAACATTTCTTTTACTTTATCAATTTTTTCACCGACTTTCGATGTCGATGGTCTGCCACTGCGTTCATCATCTTCGATTGACTCACGACCACTTCTGAACCGCTCGTGCCACTGGTAAACGACCGTTTTTTTTAGAGAATCGTTGCCGAAACACTTTTCCAACATTTCCAACGTCCGTGCGCCACTAAATCCGTTTTTTACGCAAAATTTAATACAAGTTCGTTGTTGCAAATTTAAATCCATTTCTGCAATTGTAAAAAATCGCCAACACACACAGAGATAGATGTACTCTTGGCTACGTAACTTTTGCAAATGTCAAGTTATGACACTAAGATTTAAAGGGAATATCAACAACAGATGTACCAATTTAACAAAAAAAACAGAACTCAAATCGGAACGATGGGAGCGCCACACGGTGGTTATTCCGGGAACTTTTTGATCAAGGTAGTATTACTCTATAACTTGTCGCTCCCGTAATCCCCGCTATCCTTTGCTTTCATTTCGCAGTCCGAAACCAGTTTTATAATCCTAAAATATTTATATTTCATCGTTCCATACCTTGCTTTATACTTCCTGATTTCATGCCATCTATATTAGTATCCTAACATCCCGAATATCTATTCCAACTAGGTCGGCCCTCTTCTGTCTTCTGTAATGCTGTCGCATTTTACTTAACATTTCCAAAATCGGGTCAGTTAATGTAAAGTTGATTAATATTTTTATGTGTCAGGTATATGTAGGTAGCATTATTCTTATATGTATTTTATATTATATAAGCGTACGCACACGCACGCACACGCACGCACACGCACGCATACGCACGCACGCGGAAGCCCGCCATATGGCGAACAAATATTCATTCACATGGATAAATACAAAAGGAAAATGGATAGGAACACGAATGTATGTATATTTTATAAATATATATATTTAATTATTGTAAGGTAATCTACCGGTTAAGGTAGGTTTTGGATGGACACAACTACCAAATAAATATTTTGTGACTCCTAACGAAACACAATCTAGCAACCTACTCTGCATCAAGTTATTCATTTGTCACGACATTCTACTGGTACTCTGTTCCTCGGACTGACATTATTTTTTATTTTAGAATTACGTTGCAATTAGGCGATTTTCCTGGTGGCAACGGTCAAGTTTGGTCAAAGATAACTCTTACCACGAAAATTACATACATACACGCACTAGAAAAGATAAGAGACAAAATATTCTTACATAAAATGACACTTCCACATCACATACAAAATGCCGTCCACATCACATTAAAAAATATTTTAATAACAAAAATGAAGTCTATCGCCCAGTGGCTGCTTTACATTTATCCTTAAAACTTCTAAAATTGGATGGAAAGGGCTCAAACAAACCTCCAGGCAGCTGGTTCCAATCAATAATAGTTCTATTTAAAAAACAGTTTTTTTTCTTATTGGTTTTTTGCGTCCTTGTTTTTATTTTGAAACTATGGTCGTTTTTTCCCTTAAAGTTAGGCTTTTCTATCCCTTGCCATAAATCTTCCCACGCTTCGTCCTTTTTTACAATTCTATACATCGCGCCTAATCCACTCCTTTTCCTTCTATTTTTCAAACTCTCCCATTTCAGTACATCTAACATTTCTGTGACACAATCTGTTCTTTTGTACCTTCCGAGTATATATCTTGCTGCCTTTCTTTGAACTTTTTCTATCTTTTTAATATGTCCCATCTCACACGGATCCCATACTATGGAGGAGTATTCTAGGATAGGGATAACCAGTACCTTATATGCTTTTTCTTTTGTGACTACGCTACTGCCTTTTAAATTTCTCATTACCCAATGCAATACTTTAAATGCCTTCCGTGTCAAATTATCTACTTGGACCCCCCACCCAAGATCCCTAGTTAAGTAAATGCCTAAATATTTGCATTGGCTGGTACATGGGATTCTTTCTCCAAAGAGGGTGTAAAGTCTCTTTTCATCTCTGAGTACTTTCTTCCTCCCTTCATCCCGCCCAACATCCCTATCCTGTGCCTGCCCTTTCCTCATTTGCCTAACATTCTCCCCTCTCTCAAAGTATTCAGCATCTCACTGGCGACCAATACGTCCTTCATCCATTTTTCCTGCCTCCTTAGGATTTCTTCCAATAAACCCCTCGCCTCACCCACCATACCTTGTACTTCCTCATTTGTTTTCCTTTCAGTCCATTTCAACTTCTCCGTTATTTTTCACTCCCACATTTCAAAAGCCTCCAATCTATGTACTTCTATCGTCCTGCTTCACTGACCACGTTTCCGGGCAGTACATAGCTACGCTCCATATCAAAGTATTGACGAGGCTTTTCTTAACATCCTTACTCAATGTCCCTGGCATCAACTTCCTCCTTCTTATGAAAGCCTCTTAGCATAGCGCAATTCTTCTCCTTGCGTCCCTACTACTTTGACCGTGCTGGTCCAAAACACTTCCGAGAAACGTAAGCTATTCTACCTGCTCTATTGTTTGCCCTCTTATTTTAATGTTTAGCTTAGCCTTTTTCTTTCTGAAAAATCACATAATCTTTGATTTATTAATATTAATTATCATCCTATATCTATCGCACTGAATTTCCAATTCACTCAATGTGCTACACTCAATAGCTACATTATTAATATAATGCATCTGAAAGTAAAATATTGAAGTTGCGATTATTATTTGGGGTAGCTCTTTTATTACCCAGATAGATTGCTAATACTTATACTAGTAAATAATTGATTTTATACCGTTTGAGGTAGGTTATGGATGGAGACAAACTCAACATCGCTACATTTCTTGCCTTCGGGTGACAAGAAACAACATTACACCCGTCACTACAATCAAACCTCTTCGATTTCGCATTTTTTTTGACTGGCGTTCCCCCCTCAATCAAAGTCTTCAGCCTTCCTTCTCCTTTCAAAGTGCTCTGCATCCACCTTTTCTGCTTCATATGGGTTTTTCCCAACAATGCTATTTCTCCCACCACAATGACTAGTACTTCTTCGTTCGTTTTACTTTGTCTTTTTTAATTTTTTTATGCTACTCCTCGGCCAAATTTCAGAAGCCTCTAATGCACGCCTATCATATTGCTTCAGTGACTAAATTTCTGCACCATAGAACGCCAATTTTCAAGTTTTAACGCGTCCTTTTTCAACATCCGTACTCACAGTCTCTGTCATCAATTCCCTCCCTGTAAAACCTATTGGCTTAGCATAATTCTCCTTATAACGTACTACTTTGACTATCTCGTTAAAAAATTTACCTAGTAAGTAAACTTTTCCAACTACTCTAGGTTACAAGAATAACCTTGTTTAACCTTATATTTTAATGTTTAACTTTACCTTATCCATTCTAAAAAACCGTCATAACCTTGACCTTACATCCATTTATTTTCGTCCCACCCCCATTACTTTGATATTTAAATACGCCCAACAATGTTTGCAAGTACTTGTCTGACTAGCTGAATAGGCTTGATTATCCGCAAGCATTGCGGATTTTATGAAGTTCCCAAAAACTTTCATTCATTTATCCAGATTTTTCTTGTTTTACCGTTTCCCTTACGTGCTAGCTGAAAACCTGAGTTAATTGTCTGTACAATAATACCATTATTCAGTCCCTTTCCCAAATAGCGAAAGAACAGGCAACTGCCCTACGATTGCCCAACTGGAAGCTGACAGCATATAGAATCCACGTTTACAAAAAAAACTCAGGTGTAAACCTCTGACCCATGTGCAGATTGCCTATCGTGAATGGTTTCATTTCTTATACGAGCCCCTCCAACACATCAGGACTTCGAACTTCCTCTCCCGAAAGAAAATGTTGAGTGGCACTAAATTGTGTGATCTGTTTTGTGGTAACGATAGTTTCCCACACGAGGTTTATGTTTCCATTTAACATTTATGTAATTTCTATCAATCGTCATCCCTGGTCTTCATTCCAGAGATTTGCTGAACGCAGGTCACCATTCAATACCTCCATTGGCTCACCACTTAATAACTGCATGTTTCTTTTGCTTTGATCTATGACATCAGCTCGAGTTATTCATTTTCAGTTTCACACTGCAGCTATTCCGGAAAGCAGATATTACCATTAATAAACTGGAAGCAAGATCTCCTAAATGAGATTCGAAAGGAGCCAAGTGATCTGTATCCATAGCATGCAAGGTATTATTTCCCTCTCGGAATAAAAAGAGGATAAATAGTATTGTATGACATTTATTATGTACCCGTAGGGCCTTAATAAAGCCTAATAGTTAGATAATTGGGCCGCTAAATGAAAAGTCCCAGTTTCAAATCCCTAAATTTGAATTTGGTGGGCTCCATATATAATCCAAGCGGTGTAATTTTTTGGTCATCAGAACTTTACGGGAAACCTAATGGCTGTATAGAAAAAAAGCTGCTTGTCTCTTTCACCTATAAGTATGAATTTTACACCCATTATATATTATTTTAGAGTGAAATTCAGTTTCATCTCTTAAGCAAACTTCAAGATTGATTAATGTGGTGGTGATGATTGCGTATGCGAACTTTTTCAAAATTATTTAATTGTGTGAGCTCAGAGACCGTATTGTCACTTAATTTTTTAATGATCATTCATAATTTCATGATTATCTAATGCAACGATTTGAGAGAGATATTTAAATATGTCACTGTTATCAACTTGAAAAAATGATTAAAATAGAGAGAGCATTATAAAAAAATGTCGTTTTTAATTAATGGTTGAAAAAAGGAGGCATCTTAAATGTGATTTCTTGAGATTTCTTTTAATACTTGCACTTTTGTTGTATTTTATACTTCTTCCCCAATATGATTCGTTGATCTATCCTCAATGGCAAGTTTCCTACTGCGATGAGATACTTGTAAGACTTCTTATTTTCATCGAATATAATATTAGATTAACGCATAATCCCATGCACACAAGTATTTAAAACAAGTTTCCTTATTTAATCATTTGAAACGAAAACTAATTAGAGATTTTGGTGAACGATGATGAGTTCAAAGGCAGATGATTGCAATAATACATTTGTTTAGTATTCTTAAAAAAATAAAAGAAATCTTTATTGGAAAAATTTACAGAGTCTGAGCGTCAGGTATTCGTGAAAGCAGAAAGAAGGGCTCTAGGCAGTTTAATGCTCAGTTGATTGTCATTCGTGGCTGGATTGATCCTTGCGGCTGTATATTGAGTTGGCCAAACCTCCCACGCTTAAAGGTTACCACCAACCTGCAAAAGAGAAAGTAAACGAAAATGCATTACACTGATTGCAGTTGCCTCAGAAGAGACACACATCACCTTTTACGCATTACAAAGACATAACATTCTGAAAGGCATGCGAACGTTTTATTTCCGTGAAAGGCTAATTTAAATCAAAATCTAAAGTTGGAGGATATTGGCTACTGGATATCTGCTTTTGATATCTCTACATTACTTCATGCAGCCTTTTGAGCTTGGAAATGAAGAGCGACTGGCCGAATAAATACTCGCATTTTAATTTGATATTTTGCACAATACCACAAAATGGAAATATTTACACCAAATAATCCCTTCAAATTTATGCTGATAGTTATTTTGCACTAATATTTACGGATATTAATATAAAAAATGAGCAGAAATTATTAAAGGTTTTTTAATGCATCATCTTCCGCTTGAATTGTGCAAAAATGTAGTTCTTTTTTACCACTTTCGTCTTCATTTTATTGTTATATTATTGGTTTTAAAAAATGGGGAATTCCTGGGAAAATATTTTAGCTGAAATAAATTAAAAAGCTGGAAGTATTCCAATTCCTAACTATTCGTGTTAATTCTTGTTAATTTACATGCTGCTAATTCCCAGCGTCAATACAATTGTTGCGGAGAAAAATTTTATTACAACCTTAAATTGGAAGTTAATTGATGAAGGAATACTAATCATATTAACTCAGGTGGTTATTTCCTGGAGCATTGGAATTTTTCAGCCGTGCTATGCGATGGAAAGTCGACTATTTTATGCAACAAAGTTTTCCGAAAATGGTTATTTAACCGCTTTAATTAATTATTTCTAACTCCGCGACAAAAGAAAAGAAAGATATTTATGAAAGCGTGTGCTTGAGGAATTGAAATACTTACTCAGCCTGTTATAAAAGTACTTTGAGCACCGGCAAAACTTTTCAAACTCTCTCCAATGGCCAAGTAGATTTTTTATTGTTATTACCTCAAACTGAAAGAAAGCTAAGTGGTCGAAACGTTGTACATGCATGAATTAGAAACTTGGATGCCATCTGACCACCACCGCGATTGAATTAACATTCGTTCGACCCGGAGGTGACTCGGATGGCGCGAAGAGTGTCAAAGGGGACACCCACCTCCTTTGCCACCACCGCCGCCGCTCCACCCTCCGTGGCCGCCGCCTCCGTAGCCACCGCCTCCGTAGCCGCCGCCATAACCGCCGCCAATCCCGCCCCCGTGGCCGCCGCCTCCGTAGCTACCGACGCTCAAAATCTTGTAGCCACCGCCCCCACCGCCGCTCTTCCAACCGCCTCCGTAGCCACCGCCTCCGTAGCCACCGCCTCCGTATCCTCCGCCTCCGTATCCTCCGCCGCCATACCCTCCGCCTCCACCGCTCTTCCATCCACCTCCGCTGCCCCCGCGCCAGCCGCCGCCCCCGATCAAGCCACCCTTCCATCCGCCCCCGCCATATCCGCCGCCGCCGTATCCACCCCCACCATAGCCGCCGCCGCCATATCCGCCGCCTCCCTTGCGCCAACCGCCGCCGCCCCCGCTCCACCCGCCGCCGCCGGATCTCCATCCGCCTCCGCCGCCATAGCCACCGCCGCCACCTCCGTACCCACCGCCGCCGCCCAGGTAGCCTGAAGTTAAAAATGGGAGGCGGGAGGTTAGGTTAAGACCGTAAGGAAATAAGTTTTATGTCACGACACATTGTTCGAAGGCATTGCAGACAGCTATTTTAAATGTCACCAAAACTTTAATCCCGCGCTTTAATGCGTTAGTATCAAAATTTTACGGTAGTTTCAACATCATATTTAAAAATTGTTACATTACGATATTAATGACCTCAAAATCAAGCTAAGTATTATTTGATAAATATGAAATACGAGCAATAATACATAAACGAGTAAATATTTCTCGTAATAAAGAATATGGTGGAGTACTGTCAAGAGGTGCACGTAATATAATTAATAATGTTCCTCAAAGATCAGTTTTGGATCTCTTCCTATTCCTAGTTATACTCAAAGAATGAAATGTTCCGTGTAGATATAGAATGCCTGTAAATGATGCTACCTTCAGTCTTCGACATATGGATATGAATATGGCTATGGAAGGAGAACCTTCATTGTATCTTGATCTGAGATGAATCTTATAAACGGTTCGCTGCTAATTTTTTTTACAATAAATCAAGGTAAAAACCCAACATTTTAAATACACCCTGTCCAATAAGTTTGATACTAGCTCAAGCTGGCTGGTAGCCTGGCATTGAAAGGTATTTTGTATGATTCAGAAATACACGCGAATATCCGGATTGGCGCAGATTTCAGTGAACTCAATTTTTAATAACTGATAAAGGTGTAGTTCTGTACGGTGTCTTTTATATTTAAATTTTTTCGATATGTATTGTCGCGTTCAACTGTTTTATGTTGAAGCAAAAAATAATATTATTAATGTCGTCATAGTTTATTTGCAAAAATACTTCTTCAGAAATTTCCACAAACCGTTTTCTATGTTTACAATTGGATTTCTGAGCATAGATATGTGTTTGCCTTGCATGGTTTTTTATTCAGATTTTCATACATTCTACACCTCTTCATGACATGGAAGTCTACCTTCCTCTTTTCTCTTTCCTGTCTAGCCATTATTCTCCCTTCAGTCACAGTCTTCCGGATTCCTTTCCTTCTCTCTTGAATGATCTCCAGCCAGTTTTATTACCTCATTCGGATCTAGCCAAGCAGTTTCTTTTTTACCCTTGCAATACGTACACATCATTCGTCTTTCACTCTTTTTCCATTTTTCTTCCACACTTAAGTATTGAATCTTCGTCTATCCCCTTATCTCGGAATTAGGTTTTGGAAGATGACGACTTTTTCTCTCAAGTGTACTCGATATTAATGCCTCCCCTGTGTGAACTATTCTTCGGCAGTACGATAATGCTCTTTGTGCCCACGCTACTACGCCTTTGTTCGCTAAAATAATCCCACGAACGTAAACTGCCCCATCTAATACCGATTATATCTTAGTTTAATGTTCACCAATCTTTCTTCATATAAATAATTACATTCCTTTTAGCTTTATCCTGAATACGCGACCAATAAACTCGACTAAAGACCATATTTCGGTTTGATTAAGGTGATAGTTTGGGCTAAATTTTGGGCGGATATCAATAATAGGATTTTTCTCCAAGGATAAAGGTCTTCGTCGGATGAATTTCTTATAGGTAGATTGGTTAGAAACACTTAGATTGAGCCGTTGGAAGTCTTCAAAATATCCTTGTTCCTGAATATATTCTCATTTCGTCAAATAATCTAGTTTCCATCTTGAAGAATTTTTTTTCAGTCGAGAGTGGGATTAGCCTCTTTTGGGATATGTGTGAGAAAAATTCAAAAATTTTGATCGCGAGATAAAATTCTATTCCACGCGTCTGCTGCAATTTCTCAGACATTTAAGATAAACCAAACGCTATTTTGTGTTAAGCAAAGGCTTCAAAAGAAGTGTATTCCATTTTTGAACGCGGAAGTAACCGGGAGCCATACTACACGGACAATTATGACTAGCCATTTCTATTTACGCCATGCATAAGTAGGTTTTCATTATTTTCCCTTGGCCTCCCTCTGAAACCCTCCCCCTTTCATAGTTTTCATAGTACTCTAATTATTATTACCCGTATCAAATATTTCTTCTCGCAATATATCCACCAAATATTCCTCTACTTAATTTTGTAGATGTTTTTTTGGTAAATATAAAATTTCACTGAAAATACCGGCGCAATAAACATATTTGGGGATATTAATTGAAAAAGGATAGACAAAGAAACTACCAGACTTTTTTAGAAAAATATAATAAGAATGGGAAGACGCCAGTTTGCAATTGCCGCACCAGTATTTTACATTAAATCTTCCACGATATTTTCCCTTCCCATTTAAAAAACAACCTGATCATATCTGAGAGCAATCGTAATAAATGGTCTAACATTGATATGAAGATGGTAATTGGCATAAGTGGATTAAAAGTGTTCCGAGGCATCCACTTAAAAGCACGTTTTCCTGTCGGACGTCGAAGTCAGATTTCAAATACACGATAGCAGGACTTTCCCTTTAGTGTGCGCTGGGAGAAAGTAGCAATGGATGGGAAGACCAGCAGAGGATAGTGAAGAATTAAGTGCACTGAACTTTATCCAATCGCGAGGCTCCAGAAAATCATCGTGGCTTATGAACATTTGTCCTTACTGAAACATTTATTGCAGTAGAAACTTCATTATAAATTCTTAGTCTAGTGTTAGCTATGTTATTATTTATAAAAATAGGTATGCTATAGAAATAACATGTTTATATTCTGTGCCTATGAAAACAGGAAGCCTATGGGAGCACATGTCTCAAGTGCATGGCATTGGACCTAAAAAATTCTCGGTTAACCGTATTTAAAATACTGGCCTCACATCACACAGCCATTAGGACACTTCAGACCACTCACGAAAACATTTATCTATGTTTGGGTCTAATCTCTGATTATCGTGAAGTATCATTAAAATTTAATTTCACGTTTGTATATCAAAGAAACGACAACCTAATGCACTCATACTTGATCCATGTAGCATATCATTTCATGCGGAGGGATGTTTAATTTTATAATCCGTGGTAACGCTTCCGCAGACTTTGATGGAAAAGAGTATGGGGCAAAATAAGTCCCCAGTTAAAAAGATCCATTTGTAAAATTTACTACCTTTACTCAAATTTCTTGGTCTCATGATGATAGACGGAGTGAAACAAGCAGAAGAAAAATAGACGCGTAATCTACTCAATTGCGGGATCATTAGACCGTATCGTCAGGATGCGACTGTAGCGTGTATCATTTTTCTTAATAAAACATTACTGAAAAGAATTGTGGCTCCTTCCGGAAGAGAGTTTCAGAATAGCAATAATTGGACGACGATTAAAAAGGAATAGAGAAGGGTATTGCTTTGTTGCGGTGACTGATTTCCGTGCCGAGGTCTCGAGTTTTTAATGATGATTCGAAAGGTGATGACGGTCGGCAATTGGTTAGTACTTGCGTAAGTCTTCGAAATCCTTTGAGGAAAGATTTTTTCAAACGTAAAGGGACGTGTCGGAGTTGAATCATGGAGTAACGACAGCTCTTTCTTTCCCGTGAGAAGTGTCATATTGACAACATCCGCCCCCCTTCTCTTCTCCCCTCCCTCCTTATTCCTTGGCTGCTACTAATCCTGTGCTGTCCCGAACTGGACGAATTTTAGGGCAGTGGTGCACAACTCGCGGCGCGTCATTCATTTTATACAATCCACGAGTGCTGATGTTTATTATTTTCATTTAACAATAGCTGAATTTTTTCCCCAGTGATTTATGAACATTTGCGCAAATATATGAAACATTTCTGATTCTCATTTAATTTATTTACATACTAGTGTAATGATTTATTTCAAATGCGCAAAGTTATATCTGTACATACCATAATTTTTGGTGCGTAAGGAGCCCGCAAGCTCGGAAAATAAGTTGTGTTGCCCGTTGGCAAAGAAAAGGTGTAAATCACTGGGATGGGGCAATATTGAAGGATATGGCACGCTAACTAGCCGTCTTACAACACACTACTGGACTATTGAATGATTTCTGTTAAAAAGAAAGTTGATATGGTTTCATAAAAATTTATTTATGGTAGGCTGCGAAATTGGTATATTTTAACCGCTCGTTTTAGGGATAAGTGATTTGATTTGAGAAGGGAACAAAACGCAAATCATAGTCGAAGCAATATTTTTTTGTCCTGTATGAGTAATTAAAAATGTCGTATCCTCCCTTATTTCTGGTCTTAAATTTTATGCGATAAAAATGATTTCGAAATCTATATTTTTTACAGTATATTTTTCCCTAAGTATTCCAATTAAATATAAGCTTCCGTTCCACTGCTGTGGTGTTTTATTTACTCAATTAATGGACTAAAAGCACGCGACTAAAAAGCTTTCAATAATTTTAATCTCGCTCCTGAGATGTTGAGTCTTCAGGGCTTGCCATCCTAGACTATGTAGTACTTGGTTTGGTGTTTAGTACCATAATGGTATATTTAAACAAACCTTACTGTTTTATATTGTATTTCGTTAGATTCTTGGATAAGTTTTTATGAATGAATCAAAGTATTTGCAGAGTATTTAATTTGAATTAAAGTTGCGAGAAAAATTATACCTCCCTCAAAGGCAAACTTTATGATTCTGAGCGCACAAAACTTTTAAAACTCAAAAGTAATCCAGCATTTCCTTTGCATGCTCTGAAATACTAACATACGCGCATCGATATATTTGCGCAATTAATTTTTTTATGGCACGCTCATTAATGCATTATTGGATAAAACTTCATGGTTTAATTTTCAATGGAAACTCTTTGGTTCTTCTCGCAGTTACATCTACCTATGCCGCATGAACCAAAATGGAATTAAGTATGAGGGAAGGCATGATGAAATTGTGTATTATTTTAAAGTTTATCAATAAAAAGGTTAATCAGAAGATTATATGATTTACTTAAAGCCCAAATGGAAGTTTAGTTCGCATTAAATTGATTTTTCATGCGCTTTACAACATAACCCATTCATTTCCGGCTTCATCGCTTCGGGTGAAAACGCACTTCTCTTGTCGGATTTCAGCGCGTAGAGACTTGCAAGGTCAAGGTGTGACCGACAACAATGACCGTCATTTCACTCGGTGCGTATCCGTCAAATAACAAAAAGTGGAAATTGAGACCCTGACCTCAAATGAGATGCGTGGCTTCACGGTGAAAATTTAATTAAACGTCCTTCAAATTGAGTGATAATCCCCATCGAAAGGAGGATTCGCTCGGAATCGTTTCCTTGAATAATTGTATAGTTTATGCATGATTTCGGAGGAGAGGGGGAGTTTAGAATAATGAGGACCACCGCCTTCCGGCTGATGTTTAAACGTCCGTCATTGCGTCCGGAAGTCTCCCCCCCCCCTCTCGGCCCATTCACACCGTGGGCGACCAGTCTTTTATGAACGGCAAAGTCATTGAAGCTGCCTACATTGCAGGATGTCCCGGCGCTCTGAGAGACTCTAAGGTGCGTGTAGCATGTAAGTGTGTGTGTGTCAAATTTAATGAAACGACCTTCACTTCAAATATATGTATAATATATATGATATTTCTGTATTTATACACACACACATATATGTATGTATTCATATATGTGTGTACTGATAGACATATCATATATATATATATATATATATATATAAATTTGGGTGTATAATGTATTGTTGTACCGTTCTGTAAGCTGTCAATACAAAACCTACCATATCCTGTGGAATATCAGCGATAACAATAAAATGAATTTTTATTTTTATATGCGGTTGAAATTAAAGAGACAAATTCGGCTGGACATAATGAAAACATGAATTTTGCGTACTTGCTTCGGTAACCAGTAATGAATCCGTCAGTCCACAATATCAGTCCCTTTCCATTAAGAGAAATATACAACAAGAAAGAACTTTATCAAAATTACAACAGTCGTCATAAACTTTAAAAATTACTCGTACATTAATAATGGATATTTCTATTCATTCTGAGCGTGAGGGCACGGGAGTATTCTTCCATTTTATTTTACGATGAAAATACTTGTTAAATGTTAATCACATTATGATTAAATGCTAATTAGTTTAATCAAACCCATGACTTGGGTAATCGTCCTTTTACAGAGACTATTACTTTATATGTGTGGTTGAAGTATTTACCACCCTTGCAAGAAAATAAATAGAAAATTCATTCATTGGTTGAATAATTTACGTATAAGAGCCATGTTTAGATGTATTTGAATGTATTTGAATACTTGAGTTGAAGTGGCGATAATATTCTTAATATGTAATTATTTTTTCACATATTTCTCTTATACTAACCTCCTAGGACATTTGTTACTGCTGCAATGAGCACCACAGCCACCAAAAGGACCTGAGGAAGAAAAGGTAATCCATTAAGTTTCACTGCGAGTAAATGCATGAATAAATGAAATACATTGCTGCTGATCTCAAAAATTCTTAAAATTAAATAAAATTAATCTTTAAAGAATGTATTTGATTATATTTGAAGGGTTAATACACAATTGTATTGAAAATTAGTCCTATTTTAAGATTATTTTTATTGGGTTTTATTAATTAATTCTTATGTCAATACCACTGCTCTTTTGAAAGTAATCAAAATTATGTCCTTGCGTTCTTAAAAACGGTATCGTTTTCAAGAGGTGAGATTAACAGTTAAACATATTCAACAAATGCATTCCTAAAAATGTATTACATTCCATGACCGTCGTAGGGTTCTTATAGTCTTGCTTTATGGCTTAGTTTCTGAAAATAAAATATAACGACTGCAAATCTTTTTAAATGGGATAATAATTCTTCATCTATTCTTGAGATCAGTTTCAATAGAATATCTTCTGAATAAGATCTACTGCATATATCCGTAGATTGTTTTTAGTCAATAACATTTCCAAATAAATGTTTAACAATACCTGTGGCCAGCTCTTGAAAATGAACAATACGAAAATCAATTTCAGATAATTATTTTAAAGTTGATCAATGCAATATAACTTAGTAAAACATTTGAATTTACGATTTTATAATTGACATATTTAATATTCAATAATCAACCCTAAAAAGAGTTCTTATAACCTTTTCATGGAAGAGGCAACTCATTCGTGGAACCTCAAAATAATTTAACGGCACAGCAATGGGAATTCTCCCAATTTTTCAGTCTCTATTTGGAATTAAACATTAGAAATAAACTTTTATTTCCCTAACTAACTCAAACCCCTAGATTTTATCGAGAGTTACTGATAACATTTTTATTTTTTTAAATGCATAATTTCATTAATAGGATATTTTGATACTTGAAATGTTTTGAACGCTTTGATCTCAACTCTAATAAAAATGACTGGTTTTCAAAGCAACATCCATGAATTAATGTGATTTGATGTTCAGACGGGATAAGCGGTCCCCCGCTTTGAGAATAGTTTTGAGTTATATCTACGTTATATTAAATGGTTCAGGTATATATTTTGCATTTTATTTTCAACTTGATACTAATATATATTTAGATTTATCAGTGGATTTAAAAATCAAAACTCCAGGCAACAGAAATACTGCGTAAAGAGTGTTATATATATATATATATGGTATTAGTAAATTGGCTGAAGTACCTATATTACCGGACAAAGCAGATAAAGTAGCACATGGATTGAAGTAACTGTCAGACTAAATTATGTCAGCTGAAGCTGAAAGTAGCCATAATTTTTTAAAGGAGGATGTATTCTAATGAAGGATGTAATCTTAATTTGATCATTTGTTTTTTAAAAACCTTATAAATTCAATGTGTATTCCAATTTTTCATATATTCATAATTAAGACTAGAAAAAACTATCAAAATTAATACAAAGTTATTTTTATTTTTACTGGTAAATTTATATAGAATGCTCAACACAAAAAGTAATTTCATTTTTAATCGAATATTAAATTGTGAATATGTAAGAATAATATCAGGCAGATAGAAAAATGTCTGTTTTCATCTTTCCATAAAAAAATATTTTAAAACCTACGAAGCGGTTAAAAATTGTAGACCGTCAATAGCCGCTAGTAGGTCCTTAGAATGTTAGTCTTTATTTTTATTCTCAGTTCTTTCGAGAAGCACCACTCGAAAGTAAATCCTTCCAAAGCCATATGTATCTCCATTGAGAATATTAGATTTTTTAATTTGAGAAAATATTCTCGTCTGAGTGAGATATGCTAATAAATATACGAATCGACAAGCGTTATAAAATATTTACAAAATTCGATCATTCGTAATATTAGTGGACAAAAATGTGTTCTTGTTGACTGTTTTTTCGAGTAAGTTAACAATTAAACATATGGCTTGTTGTAAAATTATGCGTAAATAATTTGAAGGAAAAAACAATTCGATAGTTTTTGGAATATTTTTCCTAGATAAAATATTTTTAAGAGTTTAGATAAAGTAGTTGATGTGAAAGAAAAGTTGAGTCAACAGTTATTAGAAATTCGATCTTCCTCGCTTTCATAGCCTACACGGAATCACCGAATCTGAAACGACTAAAGAGAATGTTCTGGATGCGGCGCTGTTTAAAAGTTTCCATGGCTTCATAAGCAGGTTTACAATCGCCAAATGATTACCCTTTTCGCAATTAGATCTGGCTTAAGACGACGAGTTTCTTTAATCCTTTTTACATTTTGAATTTTTTAATTTCATTTATCTTGAACTATCTGGATAGGTTGCCGTATCATTATCAGTTTAAAGACCGAATGCAAGGTTAGATGCACAGTTTAAATTTGGATGACGCCATTGTACAGGACTAGAATTTTTAGTAATGGTACGTAAGCATAAAAAACTCTAACAAAATAAGATTCTACGTATTCATACATTTCATGCAATTTTAGGACTCTTCAGGCACTGCAATAGAAGATCCTTCAAAAGACGTGTATAGGTAGGTTCATATAAATGGTATTCCAGTAAAAATTAATTTCCTTCCATTAATGTAAAATATATTTTCTTACACATGCATCTTTATTAGTGAGAAACGACTCTTATCCTACCTCTTTTACCTAAACTCCACTGGCTACGGTTGTTTCAAGTCAAAACAATGCTTACTGACAATACTACTCCGAGATGTATGCATTTCAAAAACAGAAGAAAAGTGTTTATGCTACGTGCAACTAAATAATAATGTTTCAGTTATAGATGCAATATTATTACTAGTAACTAGAGTACTTTTTTGCATAGTTAAGGAAAGAATTTATGTAGAGAAGAATAGAACGAAGTTGAACATGTTCAAATTATTTCTCGTATTTAAAATTAAATGTGCCGGTAATAGATAAAAAGTGATGCACACATCATACTCTTTTGTTAAGTATTAAATTGGTGAAGGAAAATCCTTTTTCTCAAGCAGCAATGAAACCGAAAGTGATCTTTTTGGCGGAGAGCTAAAATTTAGAATTTTTGCACTCTAATGGAAAACTGTGAAAATATCGCATTGGTTACTGGTAAGAAATGAGAAATATTGAATCCTCCAGCTGCACTTCAAATCCGAGTCAAATAATAAATCTTTGGGACTCCACTGGGCCGGGGATTAGGTTGCCTCACGTACCTTCATGGTTGAAAACTCCGCTCCGGAGATTCCGCTAGCAAGTTCCCGCGAAAGCTTCTATCAAATCCTTTCACTCGCACCGCTCTGAACCTCCAAGCGTGGTGGATATAAGTACAATGGCAACACCTCTGTCTCTCTCCAAATCCCTTTCGGAGTTACCTTCGAAGAGTCAGCAGTCTTCGAAGTTCACTTCCATCGTCACAGTCAGCCGCGCGCCTTTATATTCGAAGGCACGCACCTCCCACCACAGTCGATTCCCTCTACCACCCCCCGATTCTCTCATCCTCCTCCCTCACTAGGAGGAATCCCCCTTCTCTAGCGACCATCACCAACATCACCCCCACCCCTCTCATTCCCCCAATCCATCCCACTATTAGAGCGCCCTCCTACCTTCGACACCCTTCGTCCACGAATTTCCCAGTCCGCGGCCCTGCATGCGCCGTGTTTTTCTTCCTTTCTTCCCTTCAATATTCAACCCTGCTGGAAAGTAGAGAGTTGGAGTGGGGTGCAAGGGGGAGAGAGGAACAGGGCAAGGGGGGAGTGTATGGGCCAGATTGGCCCGAGGACACTCGAGATTTTTATTCGATAGTCTGAAAGGATGGACAACATTCTCCGCGAGTTAATTTCTTTTTTCATATTGACTCCACGTAAACTCTTGAGTTTTCGTTTCGTTCTTTAAAAAATATCCACGCTCGGTTTGACCATCTTCCACGGATAGGTGATCATCTTGAAGTTTCTCGTGACAAAAACTATTGCCCACAAAGGTTTCGCTCTCCAGAAGTAATTTTGTACTTTTCTGTCTTTTCGGCAGGTATGTGAATTTTTCATATGATTGGTTTGGAATCGATGGTTATTTTGGATTCTTGTTATTGGGAATTTTGAAAATACGATGGTAAGTTAGTGTGCTATATGTCTGGGATAATTGGTAATTTAAGGTAAAAAAAAGTCGTGATATGTGAAACTGGTATAAAGAAAGATGTTGGGTTTATAATTAAAAGATGAAAACATTTCCCAGGAGAGTAAAAAAAGTTATTACAACTAGTTGCACTTACCTGCACCATGCTTATGGAAACGTCTTTAGTTTTTTTTAGTAAGGATTAAATTTCCATGAGGAGTGGCTTAAAGAGACAACGAGCGAGTATTAAAGAATGATAATTTGTATTAGTCTACTTTCAAATATCAGAGATATTTTCGTTTTTTATTATGTCTCGTAACATTTGTTTGAGATTTTCACGCAATTGGGAGCCATGTCAGTTGCAAACAATGTTACTAGCTGGCTGTGTTAATCAGGAGTCCAGTGAACTCTCGGTCCAAATTAAGGTTGGAGATTTGAATTGCCTGTAATTGGAATTGAAAACGGCATGCTTTCTAGATGCTCATAAAAGTTAACTATATTCACGACCTCCCATTTGTGCCGAAGAACGTTGGATCAGGTAATAACTGTGGTATTTTAGTAAGCAGATAATTTTTGCAAGTTAAGCTAACAGTATTAACTACATAAAATCAGAATTAGAACTTCCCTGACTATGCCTTCAACATTGTTTTCAGATTTGTCTATCGTGTGAGTTTGTAGTTAAAAAAAGTGTAAAAAAATTGGCTGATCAGCAAAATCTAAAGCGTAAATTTGAGGAATCATTTTTGTATCGGAATTATTGCAATAAACAAAATCTATTGTAGAACATATTTGGCTGTTTTTTTAATTTTTTTAAACAAGCATATCATAGGAATGCCGCAAAGAAAATTTCCAGCAAAGTTTCACAAAAATATCACATTAAAATATGAAAAGTATATATATTTCCCCATCAATTTTCAGTGTCCCTAGCATATTTATTTTAATAAGCAGATTCATTTCAGATATGAGTCACTGATTAAGCCATCTGAAAACTAAATTTTTTTTTAAAGAAGTGAAGCAAAATATAAAAGTTTTATGGACAAGTTGTTGCTCAGACTTTCAGATGATTTTTTTGGAGCATGTGCATTTGAAAAAATAACTTTTGAAGCCAAAAGGTCAAGCATTTTTACAAGAAAATGCTGTTTACGCTAAGAGGCTTTGTCCGTGATGAAATAGTATTTTACACCTTTATTTATAATACTTGAACAAGTTATACATTCTTACGATTAAATTACGTGAATGTTGAAAGGAAGGTTATAAATTTCACATGGGTATCTCTGCAATGCATATAAAACGTGTCATCCTTTTTGCGGAACGTGAAATTTTCGATTGGCATACTTTCATTAGCAGTCGGTCGAGCCGCTGTCCGAAGACGACAACAAACACCATTTAATGTTTCGTCACCAACTCAATGTTCGTAGGAAGGAATACGTTTTCAAATTTGCAGGAACACTGAGCCTTTGCAGGAAAGAATAAACTGTACCAAAATAAAAATTTGTAACTTTAGACATTACAAGTGCATCGGGAATTTCTTTGAATTCTTATAGGGCCGTAGAGACAAACTATTGATGATATAAAAATTTTGCATAGGAAGAAACCCAAGTGGTCACATTCCTCCTCATGTACCTGCAAGTGATGGATGCCGTCAAGCTATTACTTGCAACACCTAACGCGAGGATGAGGTAGTTGTAGGGTTGGCGGGAATAGAAAAGATTATCGAATCGTCAGCAAAAGGAACGGCATAGTGCTGTGAAGTGAAATCACTTTGAGTGAGTGAATGTCGGTAGAGATAGGTTGGAATGGCGGGAGGTAGGGAACGCACTTCAACATAATTACTAAAGTCTCCTCCCTACCTTGATGGTCTATCCGCAGTGTCATCCCATCTTTGGTTTAAATTGGAAATTCCACGCTCGAAACTGGTGAATTCCCTCTTTTTCCCCTACTCTTTCTGACACGAGTTGGATTTTCCCAAGTTTCGATGACGGATGTAACAGAGAAGATGTCATATGCTATTATAATACATCGTTATATAATGAATTTTAGAGTAGATCAGGGCAGTTAATGAATTTAGAGACACGATTATCTACGGATATTAATTTGGGAATATTTATCAAGGCGGATTTGAATGTACGATATTAAATTGTACGATATTAAATAAGTACAGTCTCATTTTGAACGAAAGATTTTTTTTAAGCTGGAGAAATTTAAATTACACTTTTATAATTGTAATAACTTTTGATAACGTTCCTGGGTCTATAAAACTCCTCACATAATTTTCCAGTGCTCTTCCATTTGGACTTATTCTCTTATTGATTATCTTATTTGATTATGCGTTTGGAGACCCTCCTATTAATGTACTAATTGCCTGTTGCTTTCAAACTTCAAATTATCTGTGAAATATGGGGTTGATAATCGAAATCCTAAATTGGTTTTTACGCCTAAATATATTCTGAGAATGTGTAATGTTACAAATGTTAGCGGTTAGACATAGGGTATTAAAATAGCGGTTCTGGCCCAGGGAATCCTGAGTTAAAATCCGGGAATTTCTACAACCACCCTTGGTTAAACCTATTCGTATGGTATTCTGAATATTAGTTCATCCTGGAAAATCTCAAGTGGCGCAGGGAAGGCAACCAAAAGATCTATTTGAGAATTTCACACAATACGAACAAAATCTTCAACTATCAAGGTGTTAATTGATTTAAGTGATATTATCTGTTTGGATTTTTGAAAAACTCGGCAGTGAGTCATGGAGAATTTTTCATAACCGCAGGAAAAAATAATCGATTCACGAACCAAAGGAGTAATACCAAATAAATTTTTGAAGTTCTAAAATGAGGTTTTCTTGATAATGAAGGATAAAATAGTGATAGCCAATTATTTTTTATATCAAGGTATAAAAAGTTCTCATTTTCTCAAAGAATCCTCATTTTCACTCCCTTCGCGCCGTGAATTATTGGCAGCTTTTAATCAAAGTAATTAAATAACCTTTTCATTCACGTCGGAGAAACACTCATATCTGAAAGCACTACCATTGAATTCGGTGGCAACCTGGCCAAGGTATTCTTTATAAAACTCTGTTGAAACGAATGATCCATTGGTATGTTTCAAAACCGTCACGTAAATTTTACATCGTGCGTGATTCATTCGTCCAGTACATCCATTCTCATCCATCATTGGTTCCTATTTCGAAGAATAGTAAAACCAAAAGATACCTCGGAGTGGCACGAGCATTTCGTTTTCTCCTCCTTTTCGAAAGAGTTCGAGTCGTCCAGCCGGGATGTGTCGAAAGCTATTTTCTTTTCCGCAGCGATCCCCGCAGGACGAAGCAAGGCGGAATAGGGGGGGCGGCGAGGTAGGAGGAGGAGGTAATGGAGGGGGGAGATGAAGAAAATGATGATCGTGAGGAGAGGGGGGTAGGGGTAGCGAGGCGGGGGCGCGATGACGGGGGTTGTGGAGGGGGCGCCCCCCTCTCTCTCTCTATTAATTGTCGGCACCTGCACTCTCTCACAGCTCCCTCGCAGCGGGGATGTGCAGAGCAGTGGGGGCTAGTGGACGAGGCCACCACGCCGGGAAGAAGGGGTGCAGCACCGGCGAGGAAGGAGGGAGAGAGAAGGGTGCGGGCGTGAGGGACGGGACTCTCTTGTCGTCGGCGTTTTCGGCCTGACGTATTCCCTCCCACTCACGTACGCATTCGTTTCAGCTGATCTGTCTCCGCACCGCGCGACTTTTGTCGCGTTCGAAAGGGAACGGTGTCTGAACAGGTGGGCGCGGGGAGGGAGAGGGAGGGGAAATAGTCGGGAAGGGGAGAATGAGTTGGTGAGGGAGGCCGAGGGGAGGAAAACGCGAAATTACTCCCGTGCACCGTAGATTTATGTCGAGGATGTTCCACCGGAGGATATAGCGTTAACTGACATGACGTAAACATTAACCGGATGCATTCGAGTCCATCGTTTTTTATACGAATCGTTAAATTTCTATTTCTCGGGAAGACGTATTTCTTTTTCCTTCGAAATGCAACGAGAAAAGAGCGTGTATCACCGCATAATTGGCCGGGAAAACGTAGGGAGCTCTGGGTCTATTGTCTACGGAACGAAGAAAATTCATTAGCTCTTGAAGAACTACTGGCTGATTTGGAACTGGCGTGATGGGAAATGAGAGAAATCGTTGTCTTCTCAAGGGATTTGCACGCAGTGATGAGTGCACTCGATTCGCACGCCATGGGACCTGCTGCTGATTATTCCGGTGGAAATGAATATTTGAGCGTATTTTGGAATCGTTAGGAACTTCGTCAGGGGAAAAAGTTCGCCCGTCGGATGACAGGTGAAGCCAGAAGTGGGAAACCTTCGATCTGTCAGCCAATTAAAGGGCGAAATTTTGAATGAATACGTTATTTGCAGATCATATAGGATGGATTCACTTGGCCAGCCTACCTATCTCTATTTAAGTAAACAGTGAACTATTTTTCATACATTTCCTGTCTTTTTGGATAGGTTTTTACATATTATTGTAATTTATATGCCCTTTCTCATTGTTAACATATGATATGCAGATTATTTAAGGAATATTTTGAACTTGGGGTGGGGGAAGAATTTATCTACTTTTCTCTTCCTAAATGACGGCTTTGGAGTTTTTATTTCTTGCCAAATTAATGCGACCTCCCAGCATGGAAATGTTCCTAAATTCCGTGTTCAAATGTGGTCTCTTGGTGTGCATTGCTCACCGGTGTGCAATATATCACGCCGAGTTTCTCTTCATCGGAGGGTCCGTGATTATCCGAGTACACATCTCCTGTCGGAGACATTTCAGGCCAGTCCGCCATTTAATGAATACCGACTCATTGTTTCCGTTTAATCCCATTTTTCCGTTCCCTAAACATCGCTTTTAGTTGTAGGACACCTACACCTCTCTAATTTTCTCAATTTCCTATTTCTTATCACTAGTTTTCACGCATAAATCAACCCGAAAGATACGTATGATAGGATATGGCAGATCTGTATACCCCACGGCGTGTGAAACTCACGCTCCATGGTATGAGGTTCGGCTCCTTTTCCTGTATCGACTGAAGTTTTCTAGAAAGTTATGGTTCTCAACACCACCCATTTACAATGCGCTTACTGCAACGCCGCAATTCACTCCATTTATTCCTACCTACTTAATTCAACCTACCCTCATATCTTCATTGGCGTGAATTGCATAGACTGTACCAAGTTACCATAGTGACAACTGCAACTCCTACACTCCCTGGGGTATCGTATTGTGTATACTGTTTATTTCACTTGTTGCCGCAGCCTTCAAACATCTGATGACAAGCGATGTATCATTCGCTTGCCTCAATTTAATCGGCTCTGCCCATATTTTCCCGCTAGACAAGCAAAAATTAATACAATAAGTATTTTTTGGGAGATGGTGACCATGACAGTGACATTTTTATGTCCCACTATCTGAAAGTTCTCTGTCCATCGGAAGGGGGATGTCACATATGCCTTCCCTCAGCCCTGTCCGATTGAAAGCGTGCGTCTATTTGTATCGTGTTGTTTTTGGAAAATGTTTTCCAAAATATTTACCAAACGCAAAGAATTGACTAGAAAATATGAAATTAAATGAGTTATTTTGCATAAATGTCTCTGAAATGGACCGCACACGCCCGAAGTCATCAAGGTGATTTATGCTCAAAATGTATTCACGGCTTTATTGATAACCTAATTGAACATAAAAAGATGAATTTCTATTTATTTTATAAAGGTAAAGATCATTTTGTGATAAAATATGAATATTTATGTGATTTAAGGATAATTGATATAGTGTTTCAGCGTTAGAGCCTCAGTAATACTTAATTCCGGAGGGTAGAGAATCGAAGGCGAGTATGATGAAGACGTTTACGTCAAGAAGATGATTTTAAAGAGGTAAATATTTATGTTAGATTCTAATGATAATGATTCATATAGTGCATCATATTTTTCCTAATATTATTCTTGAAAATTACTTCAATCGCACATAGGGAGAGTTTATACAGAACATTGCCTTCAGGTTCACTGATGCGATAATTGTTCATCTAACATGACCACTAAAATAGGGTAAGCTAAAAATATTTGCATTAATTAATAAATCAGATATGATCTTACAGTGGATTTTTATGCTTAAAGTCGTAGATAATAATAATTATCTGTAAAATATTTCTCTGGGTATTCATCCAACTGCTCTAAAAACCTCTCCAACTTTATTAAATATTTTCTAACCCGAAATAGCCTTAATCAGTTCTTATTTAAGACGGGAAAACATTGCTCAGCATGGAAACCTTCTTGGATATGATATAGTTAGCTGAGTTTATTTTGGTTACATTGACTACATTTGATTGGCATGAGATTGTCAATCGACTCTAATGTGTATATAATTTGATGATTTGGCTCTCATTCTTTCTCTCAAAATGATCAGTCCACCGTAGCATAACTTCCTTCATACTTTTGCATACACGGCGTTTGCAATCTGCATTCATTCATGAGACATTCATTTGTTCAACTATCAATTTTCTTTACCATAGGTGCTGCCTGAGAATCATTTGTTGATATCATTTTTCCGACGGAAATATTTATCCGTTTTCATCCAAAAACACTTCCATATGAGCAAAAATATGGGAAGGAGTACTCCGCGCGCTTTATGTGGTCTAATAAAGCATACTCGACATAATCCACAAGAAAAATCAAATGTATTTTTAAGTCTAGTTAATAGAGTTAGTTGCGGAAAGTTAACTTTAATTGAAATAAGTGATAGAAATCTGCAAAATTGTACTTTTTAACCTGATGTTGGAAAGCTTGAATATCGGGGACTTGGTCACAATTTTCATATATCGATACTCTTGAAAATGGTATTAAGATCTATGTTAATTCTTTGTTAAAAACATTCCTGGATAAAAAGGAGTTTACTTAAAGTACACTTGATTGTCAGGAATTGCATTTGGTTCGAAGTTTTTACAGTGTGGCGGGTGAGGCATATTGCACACGCTTACTACACTTCGCACAAGGGGAGACGCAGGAGGAAAAGGCCATCATACCGAAGGAGGAAAATTGTACGGTGGAGAGGGTGGTCCAGCAGGTTGACAAAATTATGATATCGCCGGATCATGGGCAAACATAGAATACGATTGAATATGGTCTTAATTTTATCGAAAGAAGTACGCATGCTAGTTTTCGATTGTTATAAAAGATTATATTCAAGTTGCACTGGAAGTATTTTGGCTGGGAAAAAATTTATTTTCTGAGTTTCCTTATCTATCTCACAATCTTAAGAAAATATTTTTCCATGAGAAACAAATTAATCGATTTGCTTAAAAACTTCGTCGTTCGCAATCACTTTAAAGTCACTTAACTATATTATATATCTAATAAATGTAACGTATAAATATAATTTATTATATGAGGTAAATTTTAGGTAGCAAACGTTTTTCAGTAATAAATAATAACTTGAAACCTAAGCATATGCAAATAATATTATAAAAAATGCTACAACGTAAAATATATTGTTATTTTTTCACTATTGCCCCGGAAGAGGTTCAGGGTTCATATTTACCAACGCCTTGACCGCGATTCTGGAATTAGAGAGCTTACCCTTGCAAATGTTTCACCATATGAGGATTCACTGATGGTTTCTCCTTGAGGGGAAGGAGTCAACCGAAGGAGCCCCACCTTTCCTATACCAGTAAATGGTGGCCGTGATTTTCAGAGTTGAAGGTTTTTGTTTGAATATTCGTGGTTTCATCGGAATATGGTACCGATTCCATCTAAAAGGCTGCCTTTAACTCTGCGGCGTGTAGCTCAAAGCCCAAGTCTCATCTCCCGTCTCGATTTGGTGCGGCATCCTTGTGTTTCTGCTTGGGTGTGTGTGTGAGCGCTCATTCAGTGTGTACCTGGCTGGTAAATATTCTTCCACATTGGAGGGGCGAACTTCGACAATCTCGTAGGAGACAGATTGCGAAACACTTGAGGTTTCCAATGCAGATGCTTATTTTGGAGCAATGAAAAGGCTACGGTGTGATATTCACATCCTTACGGGTATCCTAATGAGTAGTGAAGTGTCTGCTTCATGACGATGCGTGGTCAAGCTTTGAGCTAAAAACAGTCGTTCCTTGGCCAACATTTCATTTGGAACCCCTATAAATCCTAACTATAGGCGCTGACACCTTTTGAGGCCTTTGAAAAAGCGGAGTGAGTTTTTAGGCGGCAAACCGTAGGGTACCTATGCAGAAACTGTTGTGGGTCGGATGGAAGAGCTGGCGGTGGACGTATGTGATGAGGGGATGTGAAAAACATGCTAAGTCTGAACAAATTTCTACTTATTTATGAAGATTGTGGAAAAAATTTGGTCGTACTGGTAAAATTATTTGGTTATAAATATTTTTTTATGACAAAACGGTTATTACTTAAACCTTCGAATTACTTTGAACACGATTTATGAATTTTATACGTAACTTGAGATAAATAAAAAAAATCTGACAAATTTTAATTTAGAGTTTTGAAATGAAATGAGTAGATGTTTAAAAATACCGATGAAGCATCAAGACATGAGACTAAATCGTTAGTAAAAATTGATCAAATTGTATCCACTATAAAATCAAGGATCAATATCTGCTGAAATGAAATAATTTCAGAAAAGATGACTAAGAAAAATGCTGGCATTACTACTGTTAAAATTTTTGAATGAATATGATGTATCTTAAAAATATCATGCAAAATATTGGTGTGTACAAAAAATAGCTGAAGTACTAAGTGCATTTTATCCCAAAAGAAATCTTCTTTCCTGAGTTCAGTGTCTTGTAGTTTTGGAATGAAACTATGTCAAGTGTTCAGAAGCAAATTTTGTAACTTCACTTGTTTTTATTTCAATTTATAGCCCAATTTAAGAGGTTGAAACCTGGCTGTTTTCGGATTAGTACTGAATAAATAAAATAAATAAATTTGAGGTCAATTTTCCAGTGACGTAGAAAGCTGATGAAGATAACTTTTCAGTACCTAATACCAAATTCAAAAGAGCTATAGAACATGATGGCGTAGGCCTTGGCGTCTAGACAGAGCTCAAATAGAAAATAGTTTACCCACATGCCGCCTCTTTTGACTAACACCCCAGCAAGAATTGGAGTAGCATTCCCTTAAAGAATCATATTAATAAATCTCTTAGCATCTACATATTTTTAATGAAAGTGAAACTGCAAAATTTTCTCTGAATCATTAAATAATTTCTCCGCGAATTGTCTATTACTGGAAGGGGGAATATTGGTAGAGTGAAAACAGATGGCAATATTTTACACCGAAATAGCGTTAGACTGATCAGTTTTGACGTCTGACTCCATTTTTCATGTACAAGGCCACACACTGGGTAGTTTTCCTTATGCCGGCGGCAAAACGAAAGATGATGGGGGAGAGGGGTTGTGACTTGGTAACAAGAAAGGTTGACGTCGTATAATTGAGGTGGGCTCGGGAAGCCACAAGAAAGAATTTGACATATAGCATTGAGACTATTAGAAAGGTATGTAATATTGAATCATATTGAAAACTCAAGAATCCTGAGACTTATTTGTAAATTTTGATTTTTTTAGCATGCAAATACAATGCAGTAGACCACTGGATTGTATGATTATGCAATAAATATGAATGATTTTGAGCCAGAAATTTTGAACAAGCGCAAATATGTTTATAAAAGCCATGCTTGAAAATAAAATTATAATACACTTTCAGGGTAGGCACAGTACAAGTAATGATAGTTAGCAATAAATTGTAGTAAATATATTAAATTATAAGGGTTAATCCAACGTTCAACATAAATTATAAAATATATATCAATGACACCACCACATAGATTAATTGACAATATCCATTCAAAAAAATACCAATATCCTATTTTGCCAATAGCCAGATTTTTTCATGTGTAGAAGATTATCAAGCTTTAAAAAGTTTTTCTTTAGGTGACATATAAAATGTTTTGAACCAATATAAACAAGTGATCGCTTGAATACATTCAGATTAGTTTGAACTTAATATAGTTGTATCTGTAGTTGTAGTAGGTTGTAAGCACGTTTCCTTTTCTCCTGCATGAACTAGAAAAAGTCAGCTTATTGCCACCTATTGTCAAACCCCTTCTGAGAATACAGGTATCGTAATGGAAGAAACCTCGAATTCACAAATAAATGGGTATGAATATTCAGAATATTTAAAACGTTCTTCTAAGCATCCTTTTTCGACGGATCAATGAAGGCTCTAACACGAGATTAAGTCAATAAATAAGTCGCAAACACGCAAGACAAACGCAGGAGCAGTTACAAAATCTTCATTGGGAATGCTTGAAACATATATCATACTATTCCGACTTAGCCCACAAGGATTTTAATTTGTTCGGACCCCTAAAAACCATTTGGGAGGCCGATGTTTTTAAAATGATGATGCTTTAGGCCGCAGGGGTTGATAGTTGGCAGCGACAGTAAACAAAATACTTCTTTGCTGTCGGCTATCAAGGACTGATAAAGAAATTAAATGAGTGTCTTTATGTAAAGGGTAAATATATAGAAAAGTGGCACAAATTTCAGGAATTTACTTTGTTCATTACTGCCTTTATCCACTTTTGCGAGTTATTTATTGACTTATCCTAGTATATCTTATATCCATCTCTCCAAAATGCTAGTTCATACTTAATTTTTAGTGTAATCATTCATGATAACTAATAGTAAAATAATTAATAACTTTCTTGAAAGATAGTGTACATTTTTTAGAGATGAAATAGATTTTTTAGCCATTGAATTAATATAAAACAGAAGTAATATCATAATTTTATTTTTAATCGGAGGTCCAAAATTACACACAATCACTTTATATTGTTAACTCTAAATTCTCAGGTAGTTGCATGTTCTTTTGCATAAGATAAGCTAGTTTTAGGTTAAGTCTTAGGAATGCTACTCTTTTCTTCCAAATTCCCCCCATTCCCCGATCCTTGTAAACTTCTCTCGGCTATGACAAATTCTCACATTGTTTCACTCATGTCCTTCTCTCCTCGAGACTTCTGATATCCCTTGTCTTCCGAGTCTCTGATTCATCCATGACATTGTCAGCCTACTCCTCTCTCTCAAACATTTTACTCGTTTCTCTTTTTCCTCCTTGTCTTGTACCTCTCTTTTCTCGATTACAAAAGAAGAAAAAACTTGGAATGCAAAGCCACTCTGTACCAAACACTCGATTGATAGCGCATACAGGATTAAACTAGCATTGATTTAAAATAGGACTCATGAAAACTTATTGCAATCAGATGTAATGTTAAATCTTCTGTTAAAGATGCGCGAACATCTTCCCTCCGGTAATGACGTGCAAATCGCTACTCCTCGATTTGACCTCTCCCATTTGACTTCCACCTTCCTTTGACCTGAAATTCCACAGGCAGTCGCCTCCAAACCTCTGCCAGTCTGATTTTGCCCTTTGTATGAGGAAAATGTGTAACCGCGGCACATCACTGTTTACCTTGAAAATGACGTCATGAATGGAAACCAGTCGGACACATACAAATTCTGTATGAAATATTATAGCCTTCTCTTTTTATTGATGTGTCAGCTTTCACGGATTATCGACTCCAAGAATTAATTTTACTCTTCTTACATGTAGTTGAAACATGCACTGGCCCGCAATGGTTGACGATTTTCAGTTTCAAAATTTTGATTTTGATATTTTTTTTAGATATTTATCTAAATTAGGGCGGATATTAAAAGTACATCGTGTGCATCGAATTGAATTGTATTCAATGAAAGTATGTTATTGTGTATTTAAAAAATTATTTACATAACTTTCATGATCTTCTTTCCTATCAGTTAACATAGGAAGTATCTCGTCCTGTTAATTTTTTTATCTTACGTCTCTACCAAATACATTCGGACGAATAATCAGCAAGAGATGTTCTTTAGAAGTAGAAAACGAATTTCATTTCATTTCACCGCCACTATCTCTATATTCTGTTAAGGGGAATGGCTTAGATTTGCCGCAGCAAAATCCGACGCATTTTGTATCGTTGGGAAAGTAAAACCTGCCAATTCATACCCCGATCCCCCACAACCTTCTCCATTTCCGAAATAGATACTTGTGAAACTATTTACCGCCGGCTTTCCGCTTTAATAAAGTCAAAATGAATAATTTAAGCGTACAATGACTGTTTCTTTGACTTTCTACGCTAGATTAAATCCAAGGTTTTCTGGTTTCGTCTCAGAATGAATTCTTTTATTCTTTCAATGCCACCGGTCCCCACGCTCTCCAGCACTTCACGCCGGAGAAGAGCCCAATCCTTTCCTTTCCGACCCATCTCTTCCTAGAAAGTGACTCCTTAAATTCCACTCGTCTCAGGGACACGCCAAGGATGATTGTCACTTGGCGACGACGTGGTACTTGCTCATATGGTCATAAAAGAGAACGGAATTTCAAAAGCAAATGTCGATTCTTTTAGTAAATAAATATTGTTCTTCTGGAACCATGTGTCATACTCAAAAAGGTGTATTAAACGTTCCAGGAGGGATAACGGATAAATTATGTGTAGAGTTTTTTTTAGACGGAAATAGTCATGGTACTAGGGACATCAGAAGAAAAATTACGTTAGGAAAAGTAGTTTTTAACAAGGATGAAGGAGTTAATGACAGGGACCTTGAGTAAGGATGTTGAGAAAAGATTAGGGAAAATTTTTATATGCAGCTTGGTTTTGTTCAGTGCGGAAGCATAGTCGTTTAAACAAGATTGTAGTCATAGATTAGAGGATTTTAAGGTGCGGGAGTTGAGAATGATGGAAAAGATAAAATGAACGGAAAAGAAAATAAGCGTAGTACTTAGCACGGTGGGGAAAGAGAAAGGATTTTTGGGAGAAATCCAAAGAAGGCAGGAATGGTGGATGCAGAGCATTTTGAATGGAGATGTAAGGTTGAAGACTGTGATGGAGGGATAAACCCTGGGCAAGCAAAGTAGAAGGTAAAAGATAGGCATTCTGGACGAAAGGAAGGGAGGCAAAAAGTATATGAAATCGAAGAAGGGTTTATTAAAGTGCAGGGTGCCTCATTGTGCCGAGTTAGGCAAGGCATAGAAAGTTAGCAATGAATTACTGTTAAGCTCATTCAAAACGATCAAACGGACTACCATTAAATTGAAAGTGTTAGCCATGGATTCGCTTCCTTAGATAAAAGACTGATTTGCTCAAGGGTCTTGCTGGAAGTAGTGCTTTCGACAGTCCTCAGTTTTGCGCATATGCACTATAAAAGAGAGGACAATATTATTTTTAGCCTTGCGTCATGGGTTGGTTTGGTGTAAATTGGAATTAATATGTTAGATTTGCATGTGTGTTTATTCTGTTTTACGGGTGGTGACCTAACACCCCCCGCCACACGACCATGCAGCGGCTTGCGGGGTACAGTGTAGATGTAGACTAAATATCTCGTTAGCAGGGAATACGTCAGTATAGTACACATTTTGCGGTTGTGCCTTTCAGCGTCGTCAAAGCTGGCGTTGGAAAAAATGGATTGAGGCGATGGAATTGAATAAGACAAAAGATAACGAGACCTTTGGTGGGAATAAGAAAATTACGCAAACTGTAATTTTCAATCATCCTTATTTTTGATGAGCGACGGTCTATGAATTTGGACCACGCATCTAGAGACCTTCATGTTCAGGAATCACTTGGACCCCTTGTGAGCTGTTTATTTCCATAGCCCATTTATCAAAGGCCAAAATATATATGTAGAAGTAAAGGAAATATGTTTTTTATCTTTTACAGATTTTCAATTAGTTGTGGGCAAAAATTCAAAGTTGATTCCGAGGTTATAAAACTATGATTATTCATTAGGCTTGCCTGAGAATTAAAAAATATATCGATCAGTCTGACTTTAAAAAAATCACTTTTCATCAATACTATATTCACACGAGAATACTGAATATTGTCATTGAAACACTTACTCAGATGTTGAAGTTACACATCAGAATTGCCAAGTAATTGATTGCAAATTACCCTTGTATCAGCAAGTGAATCTGCAATGCCGTACTGTCCTTGATGAGATGTGTGCACTTCCTAGAAAGAAAAGATGTTCTCTCGCCATTTTTTTCAAGAGAAACTTCAAATAAGTTGAAAAATACCACTGCAGGAAGCTCTGCATATATATACTATCGATAAAAGTCACCATCGTTTAGGAAAAAGATTGCGTGAGAGCGTAGTAAAGTCATATTCGTTTTAACTCATGCTTGCGGTGTCATCATCTTCAACATAGTTGACCAATCGGATGCAAACGCTGTTACGGGTCATTATATTTCATAAGTTTCAATATTCCTATGGATCGAGCGTATATTATATATGAGTAATTTGTGTTGAGGGTGAGCTAGTATGGATTATAAAAAAATGGAAAATCTGTCAGAAACTTTTATTAAAATATTGGGTACCTCAGCAGCAAGGAGATCATTTCATTCCACCAAAAGAATTCTCTAGTAATGACGTCATGCTCAGTAGAGCAATCACTCACTTTCCCTTTTGAAAAAAAAACATCAACGTCGACCAAGACATGTTAATTATGTCTTAAGAAGACGTTCAAGCACATTTTGCTTGTAGCCATGGATATTTTTTCCTTTTAACTTGCATCCACATTATATAAATTATGCATTAAGTACTGTTGCCTGAATATTTGGCTCATATTATTGAGAAATCTTCGACGGTGATATCATTACTAGATGACCAATCAGGCCATCCGATCTTGTTGCACGGTACGCATCAAGTTTAGTGACAGCAGTTATTATGATTGAAGGTAAAGGTTTCAAGGTAATATGAGTCATTGAGTGCAAGGAGAGAGTTGAATTAACGGTAGCGGAGGGAGGGTGGAGGATATCTCGGCTTCAGTTTTAGTCTGATATCAATGCATGTATCCAACGAGTCTCACAATTTAACGTCTCAGTTATAGAAGATAACACTTCATCTCAAATAGTCTTCATTTTACACCCATATTGGCGTGAATGAAACTGAAATGTTTGTCAACATATATATTTTAACCTCAACATGATTTATCAAAAGGATTTTTAAAATTGGTGGAAATTGAAATTTTTTTGCAGATAAAGGAAGTTTTAAATAGTGGTGCATGCATTCTCTTTTCACGGTAGTCCTGTGGGTAGAACATTCGAATACCGATCTAAGGGTCAGAGTTTCAAATCCGAGTGAGATCTCAGGGTGATGGTTACCAACGAAGAAGTACAGACTGTGTGATTTCTAAGGAACCGGATCGTTACGAGGAGCCGCAGGCGGCAAAGGGAAAGAGCTGCGTCTTTTGCAGTGATTTACAAATGTGATGATTTCTTTAAAAGGCACCTGATGATGACGCCCTAGCGTTGAAACTAGTGGTAGCAAAATAAAGAACAGTGGGGAAATATATTTTGTTCTTCATTTAATGAACATGAACTTCCACAAAGTTAAACCAGAAACCATTGAATACGTAATGCTTTCTGTTTTCAATATATATTGTATTAAGATATCAACAGTCTTTCTCTTTATTCGTTTTGTTTTGAAAAATATTTGTTTTCCAATGGTTTTTCATTATTTTACTTCTCCAAATAATATATTCAAATACGTAAATAATTTTGTGATATTCCAAACTAATGTTGTATTTATTTCTTGCTTAGTTTATTGAACATTAACGTGCAATAGAATCGTCTTATTCGTTTGTGCAGCCCTTGTGACGTCTGTAGGTTATGTTTCATCTTGACCATGATTTTGCCATTGCGTAGGATGATCTTCCACGCATTCCAGCATTATTCATGTGTTTCACCATCTATTCTACCCCGCCTGCAGATTTATGGCATATGGTCACGTAGTTGTCACTCCAAAAGTCTGTTTTCTTCATTGCATTCAAATAATTTGTAAATATTCTCCTTTGGTTCTACAATCTCTATGGATTTGTATACGCAATGCGTTCGAGTTCTAAAGTATCATAATTTTTTCATAGAATTGGAAGCGTTTACAAATATGGTTGAGCTTAAAATATGAAAACATCTATGAAAATAAAAAACATCTACTTTTAGTCTTATAAGCATTTTCAATAATTAATATCGCGTCGTTGTGCAAAAGAGCAGCGTTTAATAATCTGTTTTACCCCATCCCGTGGTTTGACATAACTATCAAAATATATTACCATTTGCCAAGTGATCAGAAGCCTGGGCAGAACTAAGGAAAGATGCGGGAAATCCAAATTTTATAGGGAGGAATGATCACAAAGTCAAGGTAAAATGCCGGGAACAAAGAACAAATAAAAAAAATTCGTTTCTTAATAAAACAATTGTTGATTGGAACATTTTACCTTAAAAAAATATTCAAGCCCTTACCTAACAGGGCAAATACTTTGATTTTCTTTATTATCTTTTGCGATATTGATTGAATTTGAGATGCCATGTTATTTTTCCATGGCAAGTTTGATTACAATACTTGGGACTTGTGTGCCACCGGAAATTGTCTACCTGCACATGTGAGTTTTAATAATAAGAATAATGATGTCACCTATACATCGAAATCGGTAGTTGTAGGTCATTATAGAATCGTATAAAATGTACGTGGGCGCGATATTTCAAAGACGGCTGAACGTCGTGTGACAATGGACACAAGAAGCTTCTCGGCCACGGACCAGCCGGTTTTTCCAGGGGGTCAAAGGTAACCAGAGAGAAGCATCCATAGAATCATGGAGCCGGCGTTGTGAAGTATGCGTTGGTCTGCAAGGAGATTATGTTGAGAAATAACAGAAGTTTTCAATTTCTCGTGCAAGTAAGATCGCAATAAAAATTTGAAATACCTTGATGATGGTTCCATTTCGTCTAAGGTTAATAGTAATCCATGTAAATAATCTATTGTTTCCCAATTCCCTCGACAAAGCTATATTAGCTTAGTTAATTCAAAGAACTAAGGGAGATGCCGTGACGGTGACTTTTGACTGAGTCATCCACTAATGCGAATTAGAGTGCAACGATTTCAAAGTGTGAAAATTATTCGCCTTGACCGGGATGGACGAATAAATTTTACTCTGCATGTATTTATACGAGTTCCAACGCCAAGCCACAGCATATGCGCCATTGGATAGTTTTATCATACTCAAGGATAGACCTCAATAAAACTGCCTGTGCTGATGCTATTTATTAGTAGAACTGCTTATTCATCGAGTACTCTTGCTTATTTTGCAACTAGCCTCTCTATACAGATGAGGTCGTCCCAACATTCACAATTTGATGAACGAGCTCAGAAATCTTCAAGTAATACATCGAGTCCAGCCATTTTTTAATATGAATTTTTAAAATGTAGTTTGACCTTATGCCATACAATAAGGTCGCTTTTGACTCTCTAGCAATGCATATTTTTTAGCTACAAGCCTTACTTCTTTCCTTAGCGTTTTTTTTCTTTTTCAATATTTTCTAACATCCTTAATTTCTTCAGTTGGGAGTTTGCAACTCGAATTATGCCCTCTGTAATAATTTTGAAGGATTCTTGTTATGATATTTCCGCTATTTCTTCCATTCTCCGAGATTTTTTTTTCAGGAAGACATATCCGGCCTCATCCAGAAGCGCTTACCACAGGGTTACTCGTATTTTTCCTCTTTGAAGCATTCGAAAATATTTTTTAACTGTATGCTATAAACATATCGAAGAGTTTCTTGCTAGAAATGTTATTTTAGTAGCTCTTTACTATTGAGCTTTCTTAAACAAGGTCTGTTCCAAAAGTAGTAGGACTGAGTCGATTAAAAAAAAAGTATTGCCAAAATTGATACATTCGCTCAAAAGTCTTCGAAGTTGCACTCTTGTACGTCCACTCGCCACTGCCAGCGGGTTTTCCACACCTTGAACGATTTCTGGAAGGCTGTGCTCGGAATGCTGCTAAGTTCCCTCGTCACGGCCTTTTGTAACGCTTCCAGCGAGCCTTGGTGACGTTTTTTCTGCACGGATTTGAAACGAGGGAAGAGAACGAAGTCTGCTGGGGCATTGTCTAAAAAAGTTGGATCCTCACTCACATGGTCGAGAAGCTCTTGGCAGATCCGCGAGCAAGTTTCCTTTTCTTCATTCGAGAGCACTCGCGGCACCAACCTTGCACACACCTTTCTCATGCCCATGTTTTCGGTCGCAAGTCGGTACACATCCCTTGGAATTTTAGGAATACAAAGTTCATCAGAAACCATGCAAACACTTAATCCGCGATTCCTGTCCAACAAAGCCTTGCAAGATTTTCGTCACTTTTTGAGGTCGAAGGGTGCCCTGAACTTCCGACGCTTTCAGCATTTTTTTCTACCTTTCCGAAGCCAATTGTGCCACTCAAAAACACCCGATATACCCATGGCGTTATTATCACAAGCTACCTTGAGCATTCCATGAGTCTCTTTCCCAGTTTTGCCCAGTTTCAGGCAATATTTGATGGCGTAGCGCTGTTCCAATAACCGTTTCGTGACGGAGCGTAACAAGATGACGTAAGAGGTTTTGCAAACGATCCATCCGCACTCCGCAATGGCTGGGAGCCAACTGCTCCTGCGTCCGTATATCCAGGAAAAAATAAGTCATGTTACTTATGGGACATACCATATATATAAACGTGTTTAAATATATATATATATATATATATATATATATATATATATATATATATATATATATAATATACTTCTTGATTTTGACCAACTAATTTTTCTATAACTTCATTTACTAACCCCAGACAAATGTTCCAAGCAAATCTCTTTTTGTTGATGTAGATTTCTCAGATTTTTTCCAAATACCATATGCTCTGATATACTTACGTATGTACGATGTGAGATTCTAATGCGCTGACAGCTCGTGAGATTTTCTATTGCAACGCACACTTCAATAGTTCGCAGAAAACAAAGTAGAAGAGCCGCAGTCTGCACACACCCACAGCTGGATGCATACTGAGTATAAGGACGGTTATGCACCAAGATAGTGTCTAAACGTCCATACTCTCACCGCCATGTTAGGCCGAAGCGTAAGTTACTTTCTTGACAGCCCCAGTAATACCCTCGGTGTCATAGGTAAACTGGAAAGCCCTTACATTTTTAGTCTCAAGCCCTACTTGCGCTCATCGTATTTAATCTCCTCCACTCCAGTCCTATTTTCCTAGTAACCTGTTACTTTTACTTTCTCTTCGTAAAGCTTTTTCTCTAATCTGATGGATTTCTTTCAACTTAATGTAACTCTTTACTGAAAGCTCTCTCTCGATGGTTCCCAGTATTTTGTCGCGTATATAAAATACGGATGGTTTCCACTTACAGGTATTCAAATTGAAACCTCATCTTACTCAAAATGTCTAACATTGATCTAACAAGTTTAAAACGAATAATCTTTTTCTTTTTATTGCCTTTACTTGGGGCCAATATTATAAAGTTAATTTTCCATACGAGAGTAGTGCATAAACTTTTAAAATGTTTTCAACGTGAAAGGGGAGGTTGCGTTCTAATTTACTAGTTTTATTGAGACACTATTTTATCCAAAAGTCTATAGGATTTTACCTGAGGGCAGAGTTAAGGGGAAAGTTAAATACGTTTGCAATATCGCGATTCAACGGCTGGCAGATACGATTGTTTGACCTCATTCGGAGAGAATTCCGTCCACAGACTATTGGAAGTGATGAGCGTGGTTCGCCTACACCATTAAAATATCCCTATTATTTATGTCCGTTTCTATTACCCTGAAAGTGCCAAACGTTAAACGTTCTGATTGGCTCAGAACGTTTAACGTTTTGGCATAAACGATTCAGTAATTAGACTTCCTTAGGAAAAGTTACTGATTACGACTATGGATTTCTCTCTTCCCTTCTTCCCGCCCAAGTTTCCATCTCTCTCCGAAGTTGAAAGACACAAACCCTAAATTGTGCATACCCCGTTGCATTTCGCCACTACTCAAACCCATGGATGTTTAATCTGCATTTATTCATTACTTGGGCGGCCTTCATTATTTCTTCCGCGCTGAGGGACTTTTCTCAGCATTGTATTGACGGACAGTGGTTGTTACTGTCAATATTTATGTGAATAGATTCTTGGTACAGCGAAGGCTGAGAAATTTCTGCGCCATTACACGCCAGATTGGTCGGCTGTTAATGGCAAAGCATCCTCAAGGTTCGATTACTCTTTCTGTATATTTGTTGTTTTGTCGTGAAAGGAATTTTCTTTAGTTTCTTCTAAAGTGCTGAATGATCTCAGATGGCGGAGAACCTTGGAAAAGTGATGAGAGATGGGCCTAGTCCACGTGAATGACCATCCGTCTCATAGTTTCACACAGATTGGCATTCATAATTAGTTGACTAGTATGAACAACTCCAGATTAACCCAAAGCAATAATTGACATGGGCCTCTCTGGACCAATGGTCAGCCCAAGGGAAGGCAGCCTGCCACTATTTTCAAGGCTTCTCCCATGAGATGAGAGTTACGAGGTTTTTGATGGGCCCAGAATCGAAACCCGAAGGATACAATTTGCTCGCATTTCCGTAACCAACCCTAGTGTTGATTACTGTGATGACGATGAATAGTTTTACATGTCCGATGTTTATTCCAGCCATTAGTATAACTTATCACTATGTTGATGACACTTCCTAATCATTCCTAAAAGTTGAAACGAATTATTTAATACATGTCTCCGTTTCCCTTATTTTTCGATTGGATGCATTCACATGAATATTCGTTCGCGTAAATATAAGCAAAAAGGCTTCGTAGGAGAAGGGAAATAGTCACCTCTTTGAATTGAAATTAATTTAATATTAGTACTAATTAAATGAACTGCCGAAGCATACAAAATTTTCACGGAATGATAAAATATTTTCTAGACCCTGTAGATAGCAAACAATCCGTCCGTACTTATTCAATGCGTGCACTTTAAATCAGCCAGATACATATCGTGATGTGCATAACCATGGAACTAGCATCGTTCGACAAATAATTTACGAATAGTCTCTACAAATGCGTCCGTGTGACCTTTATTAAATACATGGTGATTGGTATCAATTGCTAGTTAGTATCGATTTCGTTTTGCATTTTTACCGACTTTCCATAATCAATCTGAGTTCTTTTCCCTTCCTCCATAATTATTAGATTATATTTAGTGACTCAGATATTACGTACAAAAGTTCCGATATTTTTGAGTGTTCATTATTTTAAAAGTTACTCCATCATTTTTAATTTGAAAAAATTAATTTTACATCAATTACGAGGAATAAGAGTCGTTAAAAATAATTGGTGGGTTAGTTGATCCGGTCACGATGAAAGAGAAAGATTTTCATGCAATTTTATATGAGATTGAGATGTGGCATATAATTAATTCTCGGTGTTCATTCTAAAAAAAATGTAATTTGATAATCTGTCCCACTACCCATATATTTACATATTTTCTCTTTTTTAAATCATGCAATGGGAATATTGGGATGTATTTAAATCAGCCGTGATGATTTACCTTAAATATTAGCTCTCATTTACTGACCTCGATTACCGTTACTACGTAATGTAACTCTTATTTGATCCGTAAAAGCGCAAGTTGTTTTAAGTAAGATGAAATATATACTTTTTTCTATGCATGTAATAATTTGTAATCTCCTTACAATCTGGATTCAGGTTTCGATTTCTTAGTTGAGCTACATCCTCGATTAACAAGCTCTCCCCCAAGTTTGCTCTATTTGCCATAAGCTATCAGCCTCCGTACCTTTTGCTTAGTCTTCCCCTTCTATTTTCCTTGTGATTTCATCGTGTGCTATTTCTTCGTATTTACATCATTACTTGGTCTTATTTTTTCATCATCTCCAAAGGAGTTTTGCGGGAATTACCATGAATAACTGTTACTGGGATAGATAATATATGTCGCCAATTTTGAGGCATCATTTGGTAGTCGCGAATAGCTAACTCATTCATACAAACTGGAAATTTTAATCCAATCTTCGTACGGAAGGGATATAAGTTACAATTTTTCAGCGAAAATTAAATCTAAACTTCGAGAAATTTGAATCCTAGAGATCAGACTTCTTAAGCTCAAAAAGTGTACTGGAAGTTCTCTACTTTCATTCAATCAGTATTCTAAGTGTTTGGATTCAGGTATGTTAACACCTTCTCTCCCTAAGTATAACTTCCTGATAATTCTCCCGTCATGTTTTCAGTTGCCTTGCACTCCCTTTTGTCACCCTTTACATAATCCATTCAACGACATCCCTTGGATCTTCCGTTTCTGCCTTCTAATTTCCACTTGTCGCTCTGGTACTCCCTTCCCTACATAACTTTCAGAACTCGTTTTCCCTTTGTCCGTGAACCACCTCATGCGTTATATTTAACCGTTTCCCTTATTTACGACACTTTGTAGCCTCTTAACTGTGCGTCTTAAACTTAGCGAATCTATGCGTCCATCTCATTACTTTAGTTGAATTCGACTTTTTATTTCAGAAAAATAAAAAAATATTCATCTGCAGCATTAGATGATTGAGATAAAATTTTCTATTGCATGTTTTTTTAATTATAATGAAATAAGGACAATTTGCACTTTTCCACAGTTTATTTAACGTACGTAACGTAACGTCGTACGTTAAATAAACTGTGGAAAAGTGTAAATTGTCCTTATTTCATTATGATGAACTTCCACGACCTCAAGCCTGAATCTGTTGAACTTTTTTTAATTAATTTTTGTTTTTTTTACGAAAACTACTGAAAGCAAAAACTGAAGAAATTGTCAGGATACAGGATGGGTTAGAGGACAGATGCAAACCGATTCCGAGGATTGATACCCCGTGATGACAAAGATGATGATGGTGTTAAGTTTTTCAGTATTCATACTCGTTTTTACATACAATTTTATTAATATCATTCATATGCGTACCTCAATTAGCAAATGCCCGATTTATATCCACCGTTAATATTGCAATATGTTTCTCCATTATCACGATTCCAAATCCTAAATATCTAAAACCGTTTGCATCATTTACGTAGGTAATATGTTAAAATTATACGTTACGTATAAAATATGTTGAATTGCTTTATTATTATCGAAGGAAAATATTATGTAAGCAAATCAACACTGAGCATATTAGCTAAAGTCAGCAAAATTCATAGTTTTAAAACTATTTATTTATTATTTAGGTATTTAAAACTAAAAATGAACAAAATATGAACAACTTATAAAAATATGTCAACATTTCACAATATGTCAACACAACGTATCAACGAAAAAAATATATGACTGTTCAATTTAACTACTCTGGACACGGTAATATTTTTGAGAGATGTGTGCCAGGGTGTAACGCAGCAAGATTTAGTATGATCGTCCTCTCACTCTCTCAGTAAAAATTACCTGTGAGATGAGAAAGCAAAGAGAAAAAAAGATTCACCTAGTGATAGCTCATTGTCATGTAGGTGCTTACGTAATCACTCGTTACAGCGTCCGTATCACGTGTCTACTCTGGCTCACCTGTCGGCTACTTTCTAAGAAACCCATTACCTTCCATCCTCTGACATTTTCTCATCTCCGGAGCGATCGACCATCGCACCTGATCCTCCCCCGCACCTTAAGATCCCGAATCACGGCCTCGCACCCGAGACCACTTCCAACTCACCCTCGACCGATCCCTTACCTTCCTTTTTGTTCTCATTTTCCTATGAGCGTTCGCACGGGACGAAATAAAAACTTTCATCCTTGCTTTAGCCATTATTTGGCTCACTCTCTTGATCGACTTCCAAGGTTTTCAGGCTCCTCACTCTCCTTCCTCACACCCCTTCTGGTACGTATTTTACCACCCTATTACTAGGTCTCCTCTTCGGATAAACGAGCGATATCCATTCCCCATCTCTTTTCCCTTCCACCCCTCACGACTTGCCTCACCTCTGTCCAGAGGCATCAGCTCAGGCCCTCTCTCCCGAGAATGATAGAATCACACCTTATCTCGAGTGCTGCGAGCAAGTCGTATTTTTTTATGTTTTGCTCGCTCCTTGCTCTCATTTACTTTTCATTTTACAAGGACTTTATCGAAATATTCTTCGTGAGGAGTGAGATATTTCCCCCATCAATGTCGCTGAATGTTCTGATCGGTATTCTGAAAGCTCGTCCGATTAATTTTTCTCGCTTGGGAACATCGGGTAGTTTTATTTAAAAAAACTTAGTTTATCGGATTTTAAAATCAAAAGCAAAGAGCTCACAATAACGTTAGTAAGTCGTTTTAAAAATTCCGTTGATTGATTTGGCCTCATTCATTTCTTTTTGGCCTCCTATAGGAATTAGAATTGTTTACATGTCGAGGGTTGACTGATGCAATTAAAATTATCGTATAGATATTATGTGCCACATTTCATGTTTCTTTGAATCAGAGATATAAACATACTTTTAGCCACTCTATAGATACTTTCTTTTACTCGCATGGCCAACAAATATTTTAGCAAACCCTAAAGGTTAACCATAGTAGAATGAAAAATTATATAACTTTCATTATAATTAATTTTACACTATTGCATGATCTTATCATTACCAGTTGTTCGTTCGAATTTGTAAGAATGGTATATTGACGAAAATGTTTTTAAATACGCCTAATTATGTAAATGCATTTACGTCCGCATGTACAAAGTACCCTCATATTTTTTCCAGGATATTAACTTGAACTTTGAACGAATTGTGTAAAATGAAAATTCACAAGACAAATGCACCGCGAAGGTTCATGCGAAGTTAGGATGTGGGTTAATGAAAACCTGGTTGAAATATGACATGGGCAAACAAATTGCCTTGCTAGATATCAGAGCTCCGATCTCCCAAACCAAAATGAATCAAACAACGACTGGAGCATCTAATTTTTTTTGCTGGTATGTTTCTGTTAAATAAAAAATAAAGTAATATGTAGAAAATATTATGCAATTTTGTAGTCTGTCAGTTCGCTTACTTCGAGCAAGTACTTGGTTCATTACTACCTGAATCAGAATATGACGATATGAAGGGGTATGTTTATAACAATATTAATTTCCTTTTGATCGAAAGATTATTGGGGAGCATTTAATGGCGTTTTATAAATTTCCTACCCTCGATCATTATATCCTAAATATTATTTATTTTCAGAAAGAGTACAGACAGGACAGTGGGTGACTATAGAACTATTCACAATGAGCATGTCTTAATTTTCTTAATTCCTTAATTATGCTTTAACTCCAAATAAATCTTGGACCTAATTTCCAAAATATTTAATTGCGAGAAATATTTATTTTATCGTCAACAAGATAGTCCATCAAAAATCGCATGGTGTTTTGCGGTTTTTGAAATGATAACAGGATACTTTTTCAAATGACCACTGACATGTTTTGTATTTATTTTATGAAGGATCATACGCCATACTTTGACTGAGATCTTTGCTCGGGCTTCTCAAGGATCAAATCGTATCCTACGCAGTAGTGTACTCTTAAAACATTTAATGGGGATATAATGTTAAAATTGGCACAAAAATATTTTTAAAAAATAAAAAATCATGTTAAATTTGTTATCAAACGAACTAATTAAGAGACCACAAAAAAACCTGTAGTAGATAGATTTACGCTCGGGAGACAATAGGTATTCAAAATTAGTTCCTGGTCCCTAATTTATATTTATCTTATTTTTAATAAAGCCAGAAGTACCTTCATTTGAGCAGGCAGGACAGCCGACCTCCCTTAAATCTGTCGCTGATAGTACGAGAAAATATCTGCCGTCTCCAGGATACTCTGTCGCTGATTCAACGACTATTATTCTTTCAATGTATGAGGAAATTCCTATGAGAGGAATATTTTATGATACAAGAAATAATGCGAAAGTTTAATTTCCACGACGTATCATTTATCCTAGATATTTAATGTAACTTTTAAAGTGCTTAAGTCCAGATTTACGGGGTGAATAAGAAATATTTTGCAGTGACAAAGGAATCACCCGCTTAAATCGGGTAATTAAACAAGTATGCGACCGAACACGTTAGCAATTTAGGCTAACGATGCTACTCCCCTGCTTGGCGAAGGATTCATTTCATTCGTCGAGTGACTTCTTTCACTTTGAAGTGTCCGCTGGTATTACTGTTGCCTCATTTCTCTGGACATGAATGAATGAGTAGTGTCACCTCGTAATTTTTGGTTTATTTAATAGTTCCTCACAACGACAGACTTGAGCCAAGTTGACACCTTTGCATGTACGTACGAAAATACAAAGTACTTATCCATGGGTCTGGAGATAATGATCTCATCTTGTTGGCATGAATGAAACATGAACAATGGCGCGCCAAAATAAAATGTTTAATTTGCTAAAGTCGAGTCGGAAAAAGTTTCACTGCCGGGGTGACGGGGATCTAGCTTGAATGCCAGTGCGAATATTAAGTTGTTAACTCGCACGAGTGTCTCGTTTTGTATGGTATTTGTATGGTATGTACCTCGCAAGTAGTAAATGATGATGGACATCTACTATTTGGCCAAATTTTTTAGGAGATTACAACTCCCCCATTTAGTAAGTAATTCCTCATTATGACGCGTTTTCAGGTTAATGAAACCCTCAGTGTCAGTTCATGAAAATAAATCAAACTGATTGTTTTATTTTTTATGCAAAGTTTAAATTTCATTCATCAAATCTTCCTAAACCATATAAAAAATCGTTCTGAGCACGTTATTGACGTGTTTTATGGAGGAAACAACGATGGAAGAGTTCGAATGCAAACCGTAATCTTGAATGCTTGGTAGAAATTTTTACAATTATCTTTAATGTTCAAAAGAATAAGATTACGCGAATATACATGGCGGGGTCCTTTCCTCCTAATTTTTGGAGGACCCCTTTGCAACTTTATGAACGTTTTCCAATCATTTCCATCCAGGGTCTCCGTTCATCCTCCATACTCTAGATAACTATTTTTAGTATGCCTGTAAGTGATCTGTTTAGGATTTATAGTAATGCACGTAAAATTTATTGTTAGTAATCGAAATGACGCCATGCTTAATAATATTAGTTTACTCTAAGCTTTTCATTAGTTTATAATTCCTTCTAAAATTTGAGATATAATTATGCAAGTAAACAATTGAATTTTTAATTAGGGAGTTAATATCTAGAAATATATTCTCCCATGAATACTTAAACGCTCAATCCACCTACGATATTTATCTCGTTCCCATATTATAGTACATACAAATGAATATGCAAATATTTATACTCTATGGATTCAGTCTTCACTTCGCGAAAGTATTTAGAATCCATATTAAAGGAATTTATACCGTTACTGAGAATTAAATTTTTCGGTATAACAATGACCTGATTATGCCACAAGTCGGTAAAACACACGGTGTGCCATGAAATAAACTTTAGGAAAAGTACAAAAATAGGGATATTGTATTATACTGTATTTCAGATTTTAGGTTATTATAAAAGAATTAGTATGTCGCTACACCGTAAACCAACAATTTGTACCATTTTAGTGGATAGTTTTCATATATTAATGGACTCTATTTATACTTTAATTATTTATTGAGAACCCAAGGTGAGCTTCGTATGATTTTTCTATCCGTTTGTACCTAAGAAAACTGTTTAGCACTAATACACATCTTGAATCGCGTTTAAATCACCAAGAGTGGCTGTGAGAATGAAGAGAAAGAGAGATATAGATGAGACTCGTATACAGCGAAACCAGAATGCATGACGAGTCTGAATGTTGTGAGCAGTGAATGACTCTGCTTCGCGTTAGATTTATCATTGTGGAAGCCCTTCAACTGTCGTCAACTGATCAACGAAAGACTTTTCAAGGCGCGCGGGGGAAAGAAAAAGGTGGTAGCGAAGATGCCGAATGTGCTGAGAATGACTAAATCTGCAGCGGCCCTGAGAATTTAATTTTCGGCCATGGATTTTTTTGGATGGAGGAAATATATATGTATACACTTTTTTGTAGAGGCTGACGAGGAAATTACCGTTTTTGGTGAGTTAAGTTATGCGACTTTTTTCTACTGACTCCCACGTGGTTATTTTCGACGTTTAAATGGTCCTATCCGCGCCCGTTCTATACGGGACAAATACGCAGACTCACTCTTCCTCGTGACTTTTTTTATTAAAAAAAGAATAAGGAAATGAGAGAAAATGTGGTGTTACCTGTGATTCGTCCACTGAATAAAACAAATCGGTATTTAAGCATAAGTATGGCGTAAAATTTCGCGACAGCACATCGTAGGGTGTGTAGCGCTCATGCGTCCGTCATTAATTATCACTTTTTTCCTTCAAAGATCCACCAAGGAAAATTATTGTGCGTGACTGGAATCCGAATTTGTTTTCGGCATTAAAATTAAGATTACATTAAGATAGATATGGGTCAGTACACGATAATTAGGAATTCTGTGTCTTCAAATCTCACTTTGGTACTGATTAATTTGAGGTCACTAAATACCAAAATAAGAGTATCTTCTCGGAATTTCTGTTCTCGTAATTTTACCCTAAATAAAGAGGAAATAGGATTGTTCTATGGTTTATGAAATTAAATAATCGATGATGAGTGACATTTATGCAAATACAGTTTCATCTTTAAAAAAAACCCAGCAATGTACAAAAAACTTATAATTTGTGTCCTGAAAATTTCATTTGAATTTTTTTTTTCTTCTCTAGTGAATTTGAAAAAAATCGCGATTATCATTGTGAGCGTATGACCTAACTAATCAGAAAATTTCTCTGTTTGACGAAAAAAATCAGTCTTAGCTAATTATTTTTTCTGATGTAGGCACTTTTTCCGACTCCGAATTTCTCGCATCAGGAATCTTCATTTTCCCTCTCTAGTATTTGTTTTATTTATTTATTCCGCCTTAGTCCGAAAACAGCACTTTTTGGCCCTCACATCGGAATAATAACAATGGCAGCAATGGACCCGATTACAAACACCCGAGCCCGAAGTAAACCCACCCAGGCGGGAATCGAACCCTTGGATTGGCAGACGAGGACGTTACCCCGCCACCATTGGGGCCGCCTTTATTTTATTTGAAATAATTATATACGCAATATAAATCCATTGCTATGAAAATAAAGCATAAATGCTTTACTTTTAATTTTGAGATGTTAACAAAAGATAGTGGCACGAAACAAAATATTAACGTCTTATTGAGTCACTATACATACATTCATGTGTGTGTGAGTGTATGTATGTGTGTGTGTGTGTATATATATATATATATATATATATATGTATGTAAATGTGTGTGTCTACATATACGAGTACATACGTACATCTCGTACTTACTGCATCGCTTTGCATCTGTCAGTCGCTTTTCAAAAATCCAATTAGTGCGTGCGAAATGGTAGACGCAAATGCATGAGTGGGGTCGCAAATGGCTCGGTTTACCTCATCTCAAATCAACATGTCCATTTCGTCTCGCCCCTATCCAAGAGTTTCGCCCCATCCGAAGGAGAAGCTGTGAACGTAACCCTTGAAAGTGAGTGGGAGAGAAGGAGATTTGAAGGGGAGTTCAGGTGGGAGGGTGCGTGAAAGGAGGATTTCGGACGGGAAGATCATTAGGGGGCGTCCACTCGTGCAGGCGGACGCGTGTGTGTTTGTGTTTTGCGTGGGTGGGGAGAGGTCTGGGAGGGGGGGGTAAGCCTGGTGGTGGGGGGAGGTCCTTCGTTCGGAGGCCAGAGGAAGCCTCGCCGACGCCCTGGGAACTAGCCACACCAAGGACAGTCCGCGGAAGAAATTGTTTTCAGCTAGGAGGGGGGACTTGGAGGTATCGGGTGGAGGGGTGGCAAGTTCGGAATGACTATTGCGGATCATCCATTCATTTGGGACGACTTTCCGATGAGTGAATCCCCGCCGCGGGAGAGGCAGAGGTATCGCCGTTCCTCTCCCTTCCTTCCTCTCCCACTGCCGCCCACCCCTCCCTTCCATGCCCACTCAAACACCTAAGCTCGCAGTTTGGCTCCAATTAGGCCACAGTTTACCCGAGGATGTTATAATGATTTATTTGAAATCCCGAAGGTCGAGCCACGCAAGCGCGTCCCAACCACCCCCCTCTCCCTAGAGAAATTACGGCGTGCTATCCCATCGCCGCGCGAAACGAATTCCGCTTCCTCTCGCGAGTGAATGGAATATAAATTATCATACAGGGTGTTTTGTTCTGTTTTTATCTAAACTTAACGCTTAATTTTATTTCTTTGCATACAAACGTACCTATATATCCTTCCCGTAATGCCTTCGTGAGTGAATGTTGCTCAATAAATGTCCGTCTTTTGAGCTCATTCAAATGAGCTCAATCTGGATATCTGGATTTTTTTTGACACATGAGATAAAATGATGCACAAAAGGAATGACTAAACAATTCACCGTCGTTCACATTTCAAAGAACATCTTGTTGTCTTTTTATCTTTCATTTATGCTGTTATTTCAATCATAATTTCAATGAAACAATACCCTGTTATATCTGATTACTTTTTCAGTTATCAGCAGGTGCAATTAAGTAATTTGTCTTCGTAACAATATCTTCATCTAAGGCAACCATTAAAACACATTTTAAAATAAGATGGAAAATAATTATTCCATAAGATTATGTCGTAATGACATTTCAAAAATGTTCATAAAGCACTTGTTTTCGTCAATGGAACCACTTTTATTAGGCAAGTAAAACTAAATTATTGTTTTCGGTTTGAATTTCCCTGTGTCGATGGTGAATTGAAATCCGGATTATTCTGTGGAATAAGATCGACATAATATTCTTCTTATACGTTTCTTATGCCGTCATTTCTCATTTATATTGATTTTCCGACCTAAAAACAGGTGTTGGCGTTTGGCTTCATTGCAACATAACAAGCATATCAATCATTTATCTCAATTTGCAATAATACATGTATGAGTCAGCTATTTTCTAATAGTCACCAAAAAAACGATTGATTGTTGGTTATTTTATGCTCATGTGTGGTTGTAGGAAAAATCTTCTATAAGGCTATGTGAGATGGTAAGATAAAAGGTGATTTGATGATGTTTCGACGCACTCGAGCGTGCTTAGTGTGTTAACATCGACGAAAACAATTATGCAAACCTCACTACTGCTCATGCATAAATATCATATAAATTTAAATACTTAGTATTCACTCAATGTTGCGTTGGATTGCTGGGGAATCCACCGAGGCAATCACGTTCAAATGTTATTTTCGTGGCCATCAACACTACAACGATCAGCGTGAAGTTTGGTCTTTATGAGCGAGGCAAGATCTCACCCCGCAATAAACTCTACTGATTTGTGTAGTAGCAGAGGTAATAGTAGTCATTAGGTTGAAGTGACCGACAGCTGAGGTCATTTTCCAGTCGCTCGAAACATTGTGCAAGATTGTGATGAAATTAATTATTAATATGAGTAATTTATTGACTTAGACAGAAACTACAAGCAGGGCAAGCGTCCCAGTTTAAGATGTGAGGGAACTCGGGAGCAAGTTGAATGCGTCAAAAGTTAGGACCTGGCAAATGAAAACCGACGCACGCCAAGGACGGTCAAATTAATTGCAGTGATTTTTCAATTAATGCACTGTAGTCGTTTTTTTCCCCCGAAGGGATTTCTAGTTCGGTGACTTCCAAAATGTTTTCATGGCCAATTTCACCCTTCTTACCAGCCCTCTCAAGAGGTTGAAAGGGTCGTCTTAATTAAGGAAGGATGAATTAATCCAATGACCGCTGAGTTTATTCTATTGTGGCTCAAATTATAATGATTAGTATTCTGAAATATTGTTTCTATTTCACTGTACCTATGTATTTGGGATTGAATCGAAGAAGGGACTATCTAGTCTCAATCTCGCCCCTATATTTATATATATATATAATTATTGTCCTGATTATTATTATAATCATCGTATTAGTAATGTTAAAATCATTGTTATTATTATTGATATTATCATCGATATCCAATTTAATATTCATATAGTTATCATTATTAATCATATCAATATTATTACTATTACTAATGTCATTATTTCATTATTTATTATTAGGTAATCTACCGGTAAAGGTAGGTTTTTGGATGGACACAGCTACTAAATAAATATTTTGTGACTCCTAACAAAACACAAAATGTAATATCCTACTCTACATCAGGTCCCTCTTCATCTCTCAGTACTTTCTTACGTTATCAATATTTATATCAGTATTATTATAATTATTACTATCACTATAATTATTATTTCAGTATATAATATCAGTACTATTCAGTATCATTAAAATTTCCTTGTCAAAATAACGACTCGCCTTATTTCTAACAGTTGACTGCTGCCCTTAATTGGTATTAGGGAATGAGCGCACAAAAGGAGAATCGATACATTAGTTTCATGTGCCTCACTATGTAGAATAGGATGTATCGCTATATCCTATTGTACATAGCGAGCAATCATCGTAAATTTTGTCTCGAAAACAGGTCAAAGGTTTTTGATAAAATGGAGTGTGTCTGCCGTTTTCATGCAAACCAGTGATTTAGCCGAGTTCTCGACTTTGCGAAAACTCATAGAAGTGGGTTTTAGGGTTCACTAATACAACCAATATGTTTTTACTTTGTTATGTTAGTAGAGGAATTCCATTTTGGGGTAATAGTCTGAGCATCATTAATTCATATATAATATATCTAGTTAATGTGCCTTTACTGTCTTTGCAGGCTATTACCTGCTACATTTTTCGTGGACTTCGCTTTGTATCGTCCATATCATTTGCTGTTTATATTTGCTTGAACCAATGTATAGAAAAACGTTGGTTTCGGGTTATTGGTTCATGTTTTGGTATTTTTTTGTTTACAAAATTGAAATATTTTGTTTCAAAGGCCCTCCCTCTAATACAAATAAAATAAGGTAGTTATTCACATTTTTTAGATTTAAATATATAACCTTATTCTGAAACTTCCTGCACTAATGTAGACAGATATATTTGACTTGTGAAGTCGCTATTTGGAAGTTTCACGGCAAAAAGTATTTACTTAATGAGAGATAAATTTAACGCGACCCCCGTCTGCCTTGTTAAGCTTGGGTATTCATTATTGATTCATTAGCAAGGGCTTCAATCATTCGCCTTATAGGTATAAAATATAAGTGCAACTATTCATCAGTATTCTAAACATTAAGAATGATTTTGTCAGTTAGACTGCGATTTTTTGTGGAAAAATGTTTAAACTAAATATACCTAGGTTTGTGGGTCACGGTAGTCCAGGGGTAGAGCGTTGGATTACTGACCGGCGAGTTCGGGTCCGATTCCCGGGCAAGCCTCTCTGAGCACCCTCAGTTCCACCCAAGCTGTGTGGTTTTTCGGGTACCAGCTCTTCCTGGGAAACCATAACCCGCACAGGAAAAGGTACTGGCCCCCCTGCCCTGATGTATGAATTTCATACACCGAATAGTCCTTAGTAGTGGGTGAACTCTATCATCACTTGCCAAACCAACCTTCGGGTTGATTACTGTGTTTATGGTTTGTTTATACCTAGGTGTACCCACAAAATACCTAACGGCTAACGTTCAATCGAATATTTCAAACCCATGTTTATCAAATGAGAATAAAGTTCAGCTCCTGATATTACAATGAAATATTGGAGTCTGAACTGTGTTCATTGGAACAACACATTATTATGCTGATAGTTATAACGTGTTTACACGAATCTGATAGGGGACTCCTTAATCCGGGACGGAGAGTTCGAAATATGGAGTCCATATAAATTCTCGGGTAGGTAATTACCCAATTGAATTTAAGTAGGTCAAATATCCTTCTTTCATAATAATTCAGATTCCAATTTAAAAGTGTAATTGACTAACTTCTTATCTTAAACTGCGTAATATTGCGTATTTTATGTAGTCTACCAGGTTGAATTCAAGTTTTACTTTGATCTAAAGAGGATAAAATTGTTTAATGGGGCAAAACGAAATAGTAAAAGCTCCATTTTAGTTATAATAGTATTTTTACTATTTTAAATTTAATATAAGCAAAATGTACCTCGGCAATGATGAAGTTTCTCGGTGTTTATGGTCTAATAACAGTTTGAGAATTATTAGGAGCAACTTAAGCAAAATAATCTGTCTTAAAAATGGTAAAAAATATGAGGCTAAACTGTTTTTATGTTTGGCAACATCCCCATCAGTCTCGCCTTCAAGAGCTAAGTGTGTTTTTTCTCTCGTTAATGTGGCATGAAATAGCTCTTGTCTCTCTTCTACTCGCACCAAAACTTCTCCTTCTGTAACCATAAGCACTACCACTCATACCCCCACTACCTATCATACTGCCAATCTCTTAATTAGTCTGACAACTTATCACTTTCATTTTAATCAAATCCTCCTTCGTCAGTCCTCACGTTTAGAAAGATTTCAATTAATATTCCAAATTAATACTTGCTGATATATTTTATTACCTGTATACGGAAGATATTCAGTCATTCAAGTGATAATTATCTTTCTGTGGCTACACTCTTATTTCATACTCTAATTGCACTTCTATTTTTCTCATATCACTGAATAATTTGATCTAATATTTATTTGAAAAAGGAAATACTACATTGCCACTACATTATGTTCTTCTATTGAAGTAAGTACCAATATTTTTGTTTCATCATCTGTTGCGTACATTATCAAGTTTTTTTCTTCGACGAAAAATAATGTTTTAATCTGACCAGTTTTCCACAAAACATTATTTTCTCTGAAATACGTATGATTACATATATTTTATACTTAAAGATGCTTAAAATACAAATTTACTGTCTTTTGAAACTCTGGGACCTCCGAATAAGATTTCATTGTTTCCATTTTTACTTGTTCTCAGCATTTTGGTGGTCTAGTGGACAAAGCGTTTGTAAACCGTACAAAGCGGTGCAGATTCTAAGCCATGCCTCGGGCACCATTTGGATCATGTTAAGTCCCAGAGGGGATATTACATTATAAATAAGTGAGTATCATTTCTCCGCTTTGTAATCAGTACGTCGCGACAAGATTTAGACAACGCAGGTAATGAACATGAATGCATAAAATTCCACACGCCACGCCATAGGGATAAGTATAAGATTATCCCTTCGAAAGATTAATAATAATCTTCAATAATCTATGTTTATACGCTCAGTGATCAAATATGTCTTCGGAAACTAAACTACGGTTGCAGACCAGACGTGGTTGCCAGAACTTCCAGTGTAATGCAGAAACCTCAAGTCTCAAGGGTGCTTGACGTTGTTGAATGCTTTGGTCACCATTTTAATCCACTCAATTTTGATTAAGTAATATAAATTATTTACTAAGAGTTTCAAGAATATCTGCTCAGTACTTTGGGATCGGACGAGATAAGGGTTGTATAGAGGAGATATAATCTTTCTCGACCGTTCCTGAGCGATAAGGTAAGAATCGCACGGTTCAGGGAGGGTGACATCTCACTCGAGACTTTCATGACAGCGGGAAAAGTCTTGTAAACGGAGCAAGCATAAAAGAGCATCACGAGCTGAAGTAGATCGTGTTTGATTATAATGCTGACGCGGACAATGCAAAGCAGTGCGATCGAAATCTCGCTTGGGTGTCCGAGTAGAAGTCCAACGTCACCGGTTGCGTCAACGGCGGGCCCGCCTCGCTCTCTCAGAGATGCACTGCCAAGAAATTGGGCTCACTGAAATCTCCCACGAGCAGCTGAGAGCGCGCAGGAGGCCGAGATTTCGAGGAAACAAAGCGGAGAAAGCATCCCACAATGATATATGCGGTTACGTGTTACTCGTACTCGATTACGAGCCGCTCCGTGCCCGCCGGGTCATTGAACTCCCCCGTCGGATGGCGTTCCCTTAATTCACGGACTACTCCGCAGTTTCCGTTCTGTTACCTTCTCACTCTCACTTCGGTCTTCCTCAAGATGGATGCTAGTTAGTTCTTCTAACCCGCTCCTTTCAGCTTGTTTGAATGATTTTTTAATCGTCCTTTATTACCTTACTTGCCTCCCCTTCACATTTTGCATATCAATAGATACGCCGCCGCCGCCTTTCTCTCTCAATAATGATCCAGCTCTCCATGAACGATCTTATTTCTTAAGAGTACATCGAACATCTTGCGTTCACAATTCCATCTCAGAAAACATTTGTATTTATTCTTCATTTGGCAGAGTAATCGAGCGTTGAATTCACCGAGTAATGGACGCGGTAAGAAAATTAAGAGAACCAGTCTGAGAACATTTTGAACTATGGTCTTTTATCTTCCACAGAGAATCTATTTTGCTTGTTCAAACATGTTGAATTTTAATCGTTTATTCTCGGGATTAAACAATTTCCTAGTGGAGGGAGATGTAATTTGTGTTGGTATTTCAAAGGCTAACTGTACATTTAGTATTACTCCCTTATTTATGTATGACTTTGCTTTTACTTTGTTTGATGAACGCAAAACATGCGGTATATTTTCATGAACTGCAGAGTTTTCGGAAATAATAAGTTATTTGGCATTTTAGAGACATATAAATCACATTCTTCATCATACTGAGTGCATGGTTGTTTTATCTTCACCCATTTCTCCGTGTGCTCCGAGAATAACGATAAAGAATAGACCCAAGAAATGGGATATCTAAAGTATTTATTATATTGTAATGATTGCTGTTTCCATTGTTGAAAATCACAATTTAATAAGTTTTTTCTAATAGTATACGGACTAACTTATAGCATACCTGCCAAGGAGTTACAGCTTCAAATTAATCGACGGAGTATGCGAAAAATTATTGCAGAATAATCAACGGAAAAGGTTTTATGAAATAGTAATGAACAAACGAATATTTAAATAACAAGCGTTTTAATGATTATTAATTACCAAAAGTACATAATCGGATTAATGATTCCAATTTTTTTGCGTATATATATTCATAACTATTCGATCGTATGTTTTTTAGAAGTGAGGCATTATTCGGAGGAAAACAATTTAGTTGAAATATAACTCAATTATCTCGTTATTATCATTATATATGTACAATTATGTCACGGAAAAATTTCTTATAAATACTCTAATAAATTACATTTTATTGTTTATAGTGGTACATATCATTTTACATTTATTTAGATGCCATTATTTTACCTATTCTTTCACATTGCTTGGGCTTAGATACTTATATCCCATGCCACATACAGGAATCTATCATGCAGAATATGCTGGAGTAGTATTGACGTATAACATTAAAGGTTGAAAAAGTGAGGTGAAGACGTCGGACAAAAGCTGATAGGGGATAGATTTTTCTGAAAAGTGATTTCCATCTCAGAAGCAGATTTGATTTTCACTGTCCAGTACTCTCAATGGCGCAACAGTATGAGAAGAACCACAGGGCATCAGACTGCCAACCGTAGGTAATTGTTTCCTGAAAGTCCAATGAGATTCTTTATCTCGAGGATAATGGTATCCCTTGCACTGATTCCTCACCTTTAATTACGCAGCCACAATGATCTCTAACAACCATATTCAGACCAAGACGCAAAGTGAAACTCGCTTTTCTTCCCATTCACTCCATAAGCCAGTCTTTCTTCCATGATCTCACCTTCACTTTCAATCTCTAGTTTTGTATCTCAGAGATGAAGTTCATAATCTCAGTTTCGCAATATTTTGATTCCCCTACAATTATGCATTATTTCTGCGTGGACAAGCATTGGAATCATTCCCGTCGTGTAACAGTAGGCATCACTAATGAAAATAATTTTCATGCACACTTACGTCATGGCCTTCCTTAATAGCAAAAAAGAAGCTTCTATTTATGTCCTCTCAAATTAAAGAGATGAAAAGTTTGCCCCGAAGTGATTCTCATAAATGATAGTCGTGCAGTCAAAGTTTTTCTTTGAAAAAGTTTGATGAGACAAACATTAAGCGAGTTAAGTCTTGAATGTTTGTCCATTAAACATGATAGATAAGGACCATGAAATTATTCCTTCTTTATCCTGCCGGAATACTTCCGTGTGAGAATTTAGTGCGCGTATCGACTTAATGGTTTCTTTGCATACATATGTACACGTAATACGAATTCCAAAGAAAACTATTGGAAATACTGTAATGTGAAATCTTTCACGCGCCTGGCTAATCCTGTGGATAATACGTCTCCCCTAAGGTCGCAGATCGAACCAAAACTCAGCTGAGTGTTGTGAAAGTCTCGTATTTTAGCCTCCAGGAATCTGAAGAGGAGCTAAGAGGTCTCACTGCGGTGACTGATGTCGGTCGCCATTACATTTAGAAGGAGGAAATAACTAGGCCAATCGGTGAACATGATTAGAAAAGATACTAAATAAATCCCCAATAGTATTTTGCTCCGTAGAGTTTTCACCTCTATGTTCAAAACGTAACAATCCCCGCAGGTCAGTCAACTTGTTGGATTATTTGGAAATATCCTTAAGTTTATCTTGAAGACGATCACCCTTTTCTGGGTCCGTGAGCATCAACCCCTTATCCGCTACAACCACAACCGTTCGACTCAACCCCCTATCTCCCCCGACTCCGCCCATATCCTCGCCCTCCGCCACAACGCGCCACGGGATTTCGACTTCTCTTTTCCTCAACCCACTACCATCATTCCGCCCCCCCCGAGACTTTAAAGACAGCAAAGACAATGCATCCCCTTCCCCATCACTTCTTATCTCCACCGCATCTCGACCCCGCGTTCGAAGGCGTACCGAGCGGAAGAAGAAACGGGTACGCGAGCACTTCGGTTGGGTAGTGGAGGAGTGTGGGGTGGATCCAAACGCGGATCTCCCCTCCCCCCCGCGGCGTGACCATTAACCTTGACGGGCGGGATTTCGTTGGGCAAGGACCTGAGTGAAAGGTTTTTTTTTCCTATTACTTAAGGTGGGTAAGTGGGGTAGGTGAACGCACAGGGGGGTGACGGGTGCTTTTCGCGGATCCGAAGTCCTTTTCTCTCCTTTCCCTTCGTCCGAGTCAGTTTTTGGGCGCCCGGGCGCTCATATTACCTTCTTCATAATCACTGATTATCTCAATATAAGTTGAACTACGAGTAACTATCAATGCCATTGATTTATGGGAAGATGAGATAAATATATCTTCTAAAGTCTACTTTCCTCCTTGGCTATCACCTTTAATATTAAAAATCCGCAGACACTCAAGCATTAGGTTATTTTATCGTAATATCCTGAAGGGAAAGAAAAGGAAACACTTTGTCATGTCCCTTTTAGTTATTTTTTTATTTTGAAGAGATGAACATGTGAAATGTTTTCTTTCTTACAAAATGCCTCCCAATTTTCCTTTCACAATAGAAAATAATTTTCATTAAGCTTAGCCTGTCACTGTACCATCCACAGCAAAGCGCTTCATCATAACGTTCTCACCTGCTCTCATGTAATGTTGTATCTGATATTTTCTTAATATCCAAACATTTCTTTCCAAAATGAAATATGCAGAAAACTAATTTTTATAACCAAAGAATATGGAGAATCCGTGGATGATTCTGAAGAGCTGTAAAGAACACAAGGTCAATGCAAATACACCTTCACCATGGCAATATCCCGCAAGCAGATGCATATTCATGTGGTGAGGGGATGTTAGAGTAACAGCCATAACGGAGCTTTACGGCAGAAACCTAAAATAATAACGGAGAATACGAAAGACATGGACAGTTTTCAAAACGTCAACCTTGTTCACTATGGATGCTGAAAACTGACAACTTCGATTATTTCAAATTTTCATACGATATTATATGGAGTACGTACCTGAACCAAGTAGTTAGAATTAGGATAACATTGGCTATTCCCAATAACCTTTCTACACCTTCAGTATGATAATGGTAATGCTAACAAGTAAAAATGATATTGAAGTTAGGAAAATCAATATTTAATAAAGTTATTAGGGATAAAAGCCATTAGGGGATCGAGATGGTGCGGGGGCTAACGTACTGGCTTCCCACCCTGAGGGCCCGGGTTCAAATTCCGGCGGTGTTGAATATTTCTCAGAGGTATCTCAATCCCTACTTGAGGTGCTTTGTGGAGGGCACTTTGAGTGACTACACCGTCCGTCGGATGGGACGTTAAGCTGCTGACCCCTTGGCACCTTTCGTAAAGAGTAGGCTAATGCCGACGCCGGGTTTCTCTCCACCCTTCATCCTTTCCTGTCAATCCCCTATGGCGCAAATGACCTAAGCTGTCGATTGCCTCTCCTAAAGACTACTACTACTGGGGCCATGAAAGGGAGGAAATATGGAGGTAGTGAAAAGGTCAGATATCTGATTCCTCGAAGTGCAAATATGAATTAATTAATTTCACAGAAAGCATAGAGTAGAAAGGGAAGTATGAGATAACCGTAAGTACTTATTACAAGACCGGTGAGATCAAATTACCCTTCTCTAATAATAGTAGTCCTAATAATGACAACTGCAAATATTTTTCCCATAAAATTTCTTTGTATGTGGTGAATATGGGTGCCATGTTTACTATTTGCAACCTGCGACAAAGACACGCATCTTTGAATGAAACTTACGCCGACGTAAATTTAAAACTTGCTCATATGTGAACCACCATTGTAGGTTTTGTGATAATTTTTCTATGAAGAGATCTCTCTATCGGGGCTGAATAATTTAGAAATCATATCCGGAGTAATGAACCAAAAGGTTGGTTCAGATAGGCGAGAGTAGATATCACACGAACCAAGCTTAATTGTGTGCGTCATTCAATCATTCAGGGGAAGTGGAGCCATGTACAAGGTGTGATCAAAAAAAGACCGGACAGATTATATTCTGCGCAAACCGTTAAACGGATCGAAAAAAGAGATAGTGCACCATCTAGCGACACAAATGACCATTAAAACGAGAGGTGTTGCGTTTGTTTACGTCGAGTTGTTGCGCAGCAGCAGCGGTAAGTGTCGTAACCATTTCGTCGCCGCGTGTAACGGCAGCAGTGGAGGAACAGCGTGTGTGCATGAATTTTTGTTTCAAACTTGGCAAAATAGTTACGGAGACATTTGGAATGATTCAGCAAGCTTTTGTTAGTGAAACTATGAGTCGAAGCCAGTGTTTTGAGTGGTATAGTCGTCTTAATTCGGGCAGAACCACGACAGATAAGGATTCGCGAACGGGGCGGCCTTCCACTTCGACAGACCCCAACCATGTCAATTTGGTGCGGGAAAATCGCCGTTTAACTGGTTAGGGAGATAGCCATGGAAGTAAACATTAGTTTTGGATCCTGTCAGACAATTTTGACCAGCATTTTGGGCATGACGCGCGTCGCATCAAAATTCGCCCCGCGGGTGCTGACTGATGAACAGAGACAAAACCGTGTGGACATTTGTCAGGAGCTCCTGGATCGAGCCAATGCCGACCCCGAGTTTCTTAAAACCTTCTTTTTGTTTTCAAAGTTAAAATCAACCTTGAAAGGGCGCCGATTCGACTCTATTGCGGACATTAAAACAAATTGAACGGCGGACCTGAAGAGGATCTCTAGGGCGGCTTACCAGGCAGTGTTCGAGAGCTGGAAGAAACGTTGGAAAAGGTGTGTCGTCAGCCAAGGCATGTACTTTGACGGTGACAAGTTCGATTAAGCTGTATCCGTCGTAATAATTAAGTCTTAAAATTAGTCCTGTCCTTTTTTGACTACACGTTGTATTTCACTTTCCCGGTGTCGCAAATCAAATTCTTACGAAGGTCTAATAGACAATTACTGCCTCTCACCCGGGTTTGGAACCCGGGATCTTCATTACTTGGTTACCACAATGGTAGTAAAATCTGTCTTGTATTTTTGAATAATTTTTCATTGCAACATAAGAAGGCCTTCGCGGCCACTAAAGAGTAGAAATGCCCACACCCTTGTGTGTGCGCCATACAAAGTATATGTGGGCCATCATGATTATTTGCGTCACACCCAATTTCATATAATCAACCGCGGTTTAGCTAACTAGGGGGCAGAGGAAACAAGGCAGGTTCGCGGCCGTGTTTATCTTAGCCAGTAAAATGCCGCTACATAAGGCCTCCAAGCCCCACCATGGGTACATTCGCACAGGAACACCATTGAACACTCGTAACGAGGACGGAAAATGTGGGAATTTTTCGAAACAGTTTGTGAGGCGGTGTTTAGATTAATGCCAAGATTAGTCTAAAGATTAAGTAAGAAACAACTCAGTAATAATTATTTTCGCAACAGTCGCGTTAACTCTCAATGAGAAAGGGTGAAAATAAATGCTAACGACTTGGTACCACTTTTTTTATATTGTCGTTGATGATTGCTGGAGAGTTCTTTGCGGGAATGTCAGCTGCAGCTAAAGACTGGCTCATGTACACACGCTTTTTATCACCTCATTATTTGACTGCAGGCTAACCGGAAATTGCATAATGGCTCGTGAAAATTTAATACCACATCAATGTAAACTTTGAGTTAATGGAATTTTTTTCTTTTTGCATGGAGAGAGAGAGAGAAGAAAAGACCAGAGCTGTTATGAAGGTTTTTTTTCAAACTTGAACATGTTGTACTTGCTGAGCATTTACATAGTGTAGTGAATAATGTACCGCGGAACTTTCCGATTGACTCCTGACATTCCAATTCAATTCCGTCCAATAGCATTGCTTGGACGTAAATTACAGGAGCTCCCTGAGTCGACTGATACAAGATCCACGTGTATATTCTTCTGTATCAACGAAGACGAAAGTGGAATAATTTAAAATTAGTAAGTTCCTTTATTCATTGCATTGCGAAATGCGCTGAAGTGAAACTTCTCGTAGGTTTTTCATCAGGCGGACTTTCCTCCCCGTAACTTTCGTCCCCGAAAATAAGAAATAATGCCATAAATTCGGCAGGCTCGCGTTCACCCGAGGGTGGCAATAAAAATACCCGACCGACCTGATCTTTACTTTTCGGCCACCTCGCTCTCACAATCATACGGAGGAAACGATTGGGAGGCGGGGGAGAGGGAGAGTTTCATCACCGTCGAGAACTGTTGGGGATCGTGATGTGAAGGCACCGACGCACGCGGACCGCGCGGATGGCGCGGCGGACATAATTGACGCCTTTAAGGCGGCGCAGCGGAGCAAAAGTGTGCTTGGAGCTCATTCAATTTCGTCCATGTAACACGAGCGATTTGATTTATATCTAAACCGTTCCGAAGCCTCACCATCGGCCGCATGCGTTCATCGCCGGAGATGCGCCCAGGCGAAGCCGGAGGCGTTGGAGGTGGGGGGAAATGGTGGGCCCAACCGGGCGGCCCTGGGGGGTGGGCGGGGGCAGTCCCGCACTCCCGTCTCCGGCCCTGAGAAGCCTCGCGTTCATGATGTCACCCACGGGAGAGCCTTGGAAGAGATGATTTATGGGACTGCCTCCGTTCAAGAGAGAGCCGCTCATCTCCCGCGGAAGGGGGGTCGGGGAGGGGTTGGGAAAGTGGTGTCGGTCGGCGTGAGAGACGGATGGAGGTGTGAGAGTCATAGGAGAGCGGAAACTGTTTGACGAGCGTGGGAAAAATCATCCGTCTCTAGACACTTTCGTTTCGATCACGATCGGGTGTCTCTGCGTCGCGTATCTGCCGGACTGTCTCTCACCTTCGGTTCCGAACATTTTTGTGTGAAGCGGGACCCAACTAGACTGGCTCGACACTTCAAATTACCTCGTTCACCGACGTTTTCATGTACACTTCTGCTGAATATAGTGCTAATATATGGGATCCTCATGAAGTTGTATTGATTGCCGAATTAGATCAGTGTGAAGCGTACAGGACCTAGATTTGTAAAGCGTTGCTATGGCGAACTGAGCCGCGTTTCAAAGTTAGAAATAAGTAGAGAGTTCTTTTGTTCAGATAGGGACTAGATTGAGGGACAATCGGTGAGTAATTGGAGAGGCAGGATTTAAGTTAGTGGAGTTAGATTGGACCAAAGTTCGGAATGGATATTAACCGTCTATTAAACGAAAAGCGCGGAGAGTTCGCTGATGAATTACGTCCCATTCGACGGGCGGAGTTTTGAACTTCATTCGCTAAACCACCTGACGTTAGAAAAAGTTTTATCCTGACACAGAAAAATCTTTTCAACACGCAATCCGACCACGGATCTCCGACTTTGGAGGCTACGAAAGCAGTTCGATCCTTTCCGCCCTCCTATTTGGAAATATATCGCGGAAACTACGAGAACTCGTAGAATACCAGAGTTCTCGCGGAATCGTTAAATGTTCAATTCTGCGCAATTTTTCAATGTAAGTCGCATGAAATCCACACAAATTAACCATTTCTATCACTGTGGATTTAAGAAAACGATAATTTTATTTTGTAAGTCATTCCCCTAATTTTTATCGTGGGATTGGCTTAACACTTTCTATAGCGCACTGAATTCACACGCCGACGGTCTAGGTTCGATCTCTAAGGTGATGTTTTGATGGCCGTTATAACACTTTGCAGTTCTCACTCGGTCTTAAATCACTGCTTCCTCGAGAAAATGCTGGGTGGAGAGCACTTCTAAGTGTTGCTTACGAATATACATTGTGATTAGTTTGAGGCGCTCAGCCTCGCAGGCCTCTTGGTTCTTTCGGTCAGATTAGTCTCAAGCCGAAGCCAATGAGGTCTGTCTCTCAAATTTGAAACTCTGTTTTAAAATATTTGGATTATTTTCTTGCTTAGTCCTCTATTATGATATCTACATAAATTTCTCATCACACTTAAATATTTCACGGAATTTTTTTTTTCAAAATAGTTAATGTTTCATAAATTTGAACTGTTACTAGTCAACTCGACGATTTTCTTGCAGATTGTGCCGACTTCGATGGCGGCGGTGTAACAATCTTAACTGCTAACCTAGAGGTTGTTGGTTTGATTCCCGCGGGGGAGGGTTTTCCTTCATATAAAGGTTGGGTATTGTTCACTGTACATGTTTTGTACAATGAACAATGTTTGTATTGTATAGGGTCTGACTGAAATGAACCTTGCATTGAAACACCTAATTTTTCGTCGCTGAAGGCATTAAAACGGTAAGGAAAATGTAACAAAACAGGCAGCAAAGATATTCTTACTTCATTTATGATAGAATATTTTTTTGTATTCGATCTCCTAAATGCTAATTCTTCCGTCACATCTCTCCTCCAAAAGGACGTTTATAGAATTTCGAAGTCGCTCTAAAAAGCTCGCTAAGGCTCGTTCCAATGCTCGCTTCATCATTCCCTCGGACATGACATATATCTAGCGCATTCTAATTGCATCGTGACTTTATTATTAAATGAACGGCGAATCATCCACAATCTCATGGGTTAATTGAACACGACCAGTTTCTCTGCTTTCCGGGGTCAACAAATGAATTATCTGAAGGTGGAATCAAGATGAGAAAGTCACAATAGGTTAAAGAAAGGTCGGTCGAGGGGAACAAGGCAGGGAAAGGATAATGGGGGCAGAAGAGATTTGGTCCATAGTCAAGAGGTTGATTTAAGCCAAGATGCTAGAGTATCATTGCTCCTTCAGGGATTACCAATAGTTTTGAAAAATTTACCAACATCATTCGAACAATGAAATAACATAATTGTGGAATCCATTTTCAAAATGAGAAAAAATAGTTTGAGTGACAACAAACTAATCTACAATGGAGAGGGCCCTGATAAAAGCAAAAGGAAGTTGGGAACGAAAGTTAATTGATGCAAAATAATACTGAGGTATTGATTTAAGTTAAATTTTCTCATAAGCTACCTTTGCATAGATTAATTCACAAAAAATAAGGAGTTTTGGGTGTTTCATGTCAGTTAATTGAGTATGAGAACATTTTTCAATTCATTTTATCAAGTATTATCTCGGTGTACACGAGGTATTTGAACTACTATGCAGCCCTTGTTAATTGCTGTTAAAACAGGTGTATCATTACTTTTCCCTGTAACAATGATATCATGTCATTAAATTAACTATGTATTTTTACAATAGCACATATAATCTATGGAAGCTGTAAAAATGAAAACACACACACACACACACGCACACACACACACACATATATATATATATATATATATATATATATATACACCTATATGCATATACGAGTATAATATATACATTTATAATATATATATATATATATATATATATATATATATATATATATATATATATAATCATAATAAGTAATCTACCGTTGAAGGTAGGTTTTGAATAGACAAAAGCTACCAAACGGTACATCAAAAATTCCCTTCTCTCTCCTAGCAAACACAACCCAACATTCTATTCTATAATTAGCCCCTCTTCAACTCTGTACCTATACTTCCGTCCTCCCTTTATTCCGCCTAAGATCCCTACCCTATTTCTTCCCTTCCTCGTTTACCTAATATTCTCCCCTCTATCACAGTCTACAACATCCCATTTCCAAGCAAAATCTCTGCATCCATCTTTCCCGCCTCCGTTAGACTCATTTTCCTACTTTGTTTCTCTATTTGTCCCCTTAAATTCTCCATCCTTCTCCATACCAACATTTCAAAAGCCTCAAATCTACGCCTATCATCTTGTTCCAGTAACCATGTTTCCTTGCCGTACATAACTTCGATATATATCAAAGTTTTAACGAGCCTTTTCTTAACATCCTTACTCAATGCCTCTGTCATAAATTCACTTCTCCTTGTGAAAGCTTCTGCGTAAGGCAAATATCTTTATGTCACCACTACTTTGACCATTTATTTCCAAAACATTTCTGAGATAGGTAAACTGTTCCACCTGCTCTATTTTTTTGCCTCGAATTTCAAAGTTTTGCTTAACCTTTCTCTTTATCTAAAACCGCATTAAATTTTTTCTGTTTACATTTATTCTGATACCATATATATCGCACAGACTTTCCAATGCACTCAGCAATGCTTGCAGCATCTTGGCTTATTGACGAAGTATGTAAAGCTTGATCAACAGCAAACCTAAATGCTTTTATGAATGTCCATTTCAGCTCTTCCCATTCCTCTTTCACAATTTCGTCCACATATACGTTGAACAGCAAAGATTATAGTGGACGGCCCTGTCTCACTCCTCTTCCTAATACGTACTGCCCATGAGGGCTCTCCATTCCTCATTCGTACCGAAGCAGTCTGAGACATGTACATGTTGCGGATAAGCCTCCTATCCCTCCGATATATATATATATATATATATATATATATATATATATATATATACATAATATTAGGACGGCAAATTATAACACAAATAAAATAGTAACACTTAAAAGGACACTCACACTGTAAATTGTTTAAGCTTTCGGCCTTCTCCGAGGCCTTCTTCAAGTAAGACTTGAGTGCCCTTTTAAGTATTGCTATTTTATTTGTGTTCTATTGTGCCGTCCAAATATTATACTGCTCGTGTGAGTGTTATGTATATGTTCTACGGAGAAATGGCGAATCCTAAACCACATCCTTACATTTTTGTCATAATGCTCAAGAAGCAATCTCTCCCAATAATGTTGGAATATTGTTGGACACAGATGGGAAGACCTCATCAGGTAATGTAAATCAGTGGTTCTCAAGTTGTTAGTTCGTGTCGAGCTGTAAGGAAAAACAAATGTTTTTAATTGTTTTTATTATTTGTGTATTGTATAATTAACCCAACAAGTTGTTTTACTTTCTCATTATTAATTGTTCAATACAACTTTTTCATACCCACAAGGAAGTAAGTATAAACCTGTCGCTCGCTTCTCAATGAGCATACTCCTGGAATGGTGCGTCGGGAAGTGTAAAAAACGCTGACCTAGATCAGTTATTGAATGCAAAGCTTAAAGTTGATTTTTTAATGAATGAGTGCACAATTCAATGATGCAATTTCCTTTGGATGGGCTCCGTACGGTTGTTACTCAAAGAAACAAAAATTAAGAGGGTGTTTCAAACAACTGCCAAAATGTTTTTAACGCGTATCCAATTCGATATTCCTGAAATGTAAAATTAAATGCAAATCTATCTCAAATTCTCCTTTTAAGTAAAAATTTTCTCATTATCCGTACGATCAAATCACATATTTCCCATGTTCTGCTGGTTAATAACATTCCCGAATTCTTTGGCTATTTTATTTAAATGTAGAACAGAGAGAATTTCTCCGCTCATTCAGTAAAAAAATTAAACAATAATATGGCATAGAAAATAATGGCTACTGGATTGACTAATTAGCTACTTCTAGTCTATGCCAAAATATTGAAATCGCACAAGAAAATTGAAAAGTCATTCAGCACAAAAAGAAATATTGAGAATTTTGTGGAACTCATTGCTATTCTGCATGAGCTATGATTTCATCTCGGAAATTAGTGCGGTACACATTTTCCCGTAATTATTTATTTTCCTCGAAACAAACGGCTCTGCGAAACATTCTCTACTCTTTGCGCTTTACTCATGAATGGCCCACGGCTGAATAATGAATTATGGATGCTCAGGACGCAATGAAATGGGTGGGAATCGTGAACTTTTTAACGGTCTCCCGTAGCACACGAAAGCTCCCTTTGTCGAAACTCCGACGGAGAGATGGAGCGCGGAGATAGGGAAAGTAGTTGGTCGAGGGTGCTGAGGGGAAGTGGAGGTTTAGTCGGTGGGAGTAGGAAGGGACGAGCTGATGACTTCCTCCGGAGTGCCCGGGCGAGGAAGGTGGTGTCGCGGCCAAGCCAGGCGGTGCTCGGTGGGATTGGTAAGGTTGGCATGCTACGGCACTGGGTTAGTGGGTGGAGGCAAGGCAATTGTGTGGGCAATTATACCCCTGGAAATGGCCGCATGCGAACACAGAGGGACTGGACTATTACGAATCGGTGCCGACCTCATCTTCAAAGAAGAATCGTCATTATCCACAATTTGCCTCGACCCTCTCGGGAGTCTTTACCTGGTTTTACGAGTTTCCCGTCTCCTGTCCACTCCCCTCTTTATACTCTAAGCCTATTTCTACCATAAACTCTCCCACCACCCTCACACACACACATAAACAGAACTTCTAAGCGAACACCTTGAAATGAAGGAATCCCTGTTTTTTTTTAATCACTCATCCTCGCTCCCAACTCTCATGGTAAACAGTTATTCCGTGCGGCGCAAATGGGAGTGTAAATATCTAACAGGCAAAGCGTTTCGATTTATTTGCATGATGGTCACCTCTCCCACCTTTTCCCTCCCTTCCCTACTAACCATTCGAGAATTACGCCGGGGGTCTCGCAAGGATTTGTTTTAAGCATTGCATTATTTCTCTGTTTCTGCGCCAGATGGCTTCATACGCTTCCGGTTCCGTCAAGGAGACCGTTTACGTCGAAGGGAAGGCCCAAAACACACACCGGAACATTCGAGAGTTCGTGAGGGAGGAAAACTCGATGGAATCTCTCGCCGCAGCGATCTTTTTCGGCTCGTTTTTTGTGCTTAAATTAATTGAGATGTCTGGCCCGTCCGCCGATCCCGACGAGCAGAAGGAAAAGTTTTTTTTTGATCAGACGTCGGAGTCATAGGCGTATCAAAAAAAAACAACACAACTAAGCGTCGGCTTCTTTTGACAGGATGTGAGTGCCTTTGCCTTCCGCAAGGTCTTCATTGTTTTCCTCCATGGATGGCCTTGTTACTCCTCCAAGCTTTTCAAAAGAAAGAAATTAATGGAATTAACATCGCATTGTTTGATACGCAAATGAATATTTTGGTAATATTTCATTTAGAACATTTAGAATATAATGTGAATTGTGGTAGACTAAAAAGAGGGAATATATAACCGAAATTGCAGGACATTTGTTTAGAACGAAATACAACTTATTTCAAGACAGAATACATATGCGTATATATTACTGTCTGTAAAAGTAATGAATCACGCTAGTCAAATTTTCTATTCCGTTAACATATTTTCCGAGTCGTATCACGTGAAAATCAGTTATTATCCCTAGCCGAACAATGGAGACTTACACGAAACTTGTTACCATAGGCAGGTTACATAAACACTTATCAGGCAGAAAAAAGTGCAGATGGCTCTCACAGACTGTGGCGGTGATAATACTAATGCATACATGCTCCGATAAGGCAGTAGTTATTATCAACACTCTACCATCACAGCGTGGGTGTCTTCGGTATGCCGTATTGACTGAGCACCACAAAGCTAAGCCCCTCAAGGTGCCCCCGGCATACAGGCCCCCTGTTTATCAGACCTTCGGTGCCCCTAGAAGAACTCGGAGGTGACGGATCTTCCGAAGCACAAGAACATCCTTGGTACGCCTATTATCAAATTGGCGAATTAGATGACTTGTGGGCCTGGTTTTAATTTCATAATTCACCAAGATCTCTGTAGCGACCACTAATCCTACATTTATTATATACACAACACCGCGCAAAGGCGTGTGGCGGGGGGTGTTAGAGCATCAGTCATGCATGAAGGTACATGAATTTACTCTTTGAGCTGTCTAAGTTTTCCGTTTTACTTGTGCTTTTCAAGCGATTCCTCTATGCCTCCCATTTTCTCGATACATTCTCTCACTTTTGATGGGTAAAGAAGGTTTGATTTTGATGAATCAGCCCAATGAAAACTTCGTACTCCAGCGGTCTTCTCCATAGTTCTCATTCTAGAGGCTTTATGAAGAACGTTTTGGAATGAGCGAAGTTAACAATGACTGTGGATTGGTTTGGAGCATTCACTCTAATGAAATGATGCCGCATAAAAAAGTTTCCCGTTCACCGCGAAAGGAGGGAGAAAATCAAGAAGCTTTAGAAAGCTTGGCTTGTTGATTATACATGTCGAAAAATGCGTCGAAATAGCGTGATTCATCGTAATAACCAATCCAAAAAAAACTGCCCCTTCAAGGAAAAGACTGAGTAGATAGGATTATTTCAGCCATAACGTTCGAGAACGGAGGGGCACCTTTTCCAAAAGAATCGTGCCCGGCGAATGCACGATACTCGACGATGAGATTACGCTATTTGCTTAGTAAATCAAACAACTCCACCTTTTTCTCTTGGGAAACAGTTTAAGTTAGTGCTCCAGCGTGAGTCAATCCATTTTTTTCAACACTCCGCCCTTTGGTCTGCGTCTCTTATCTCCTGAAACTTTCCTGCGTAGGATTTTGTGAGAATTCAGTGCATGAGAGCAGCTTTTACTTCCCGTAAGATTTCAATAATCATATTTCTCTCCCGGTGGCTGTGCCGTAAAACTCTCGTCTAAGTCGTAAGCCAGCATGAATTCATTAAGTAAAATTTCTAATTATACAACCTTGCAATGCGACGTAAGCTATATAAAATGAATCAATCTAAAACAAAGGCATATTGGTTTTTTACAGTATTTTTTCCAACTCAATTCAATCTTCGGATCGATGTGTACATGCTAATTTCCTGGAAATATCATAGAATATCTATTGCATCCATTCCTCCTCTCCTTCCTCGATCAGGGAGGTAATCAAATTGTTCGATTATTTTTTAAGAGACTACTTTACACATACATGCATGAAAGTTTTACTCCATAATGCCCGTGACTAAAAAACATCCGAAGAAATTTTTTTTCGAAAGAGGACATGGAAAGTATGGTAGTATTAGGAAAGGTTTACTCTTTTCGCTATTGATATTCGTAAAGTATTAAAGTGTAAAAAGCAGCCAAGCATATACCGTGAGTATGAGTGACAAAAGCCTATCTGGACTATCACGCTTAAAAATACCTAACAGCAGGAGAGTAATCAACTGTTTTGTGACACAAATCAGGCGCAAGGAAAAATAATTATTTTTATCTCGATCCCAACACAGTTTATTGCACTCTACAGAAATTGGAATGTTCATTTGTATTTAACCTTTCAAAGTTAGTCAAGCCTCCCTAATCTATCCAGGTAGTGCTGTGAAGGGTATCAGTTCAACTCTAAAAGTCGCGGTACTAATTCTATTTATGACTTATATCTGCTATGGTATGAATTTTTAATGAAGAATAGTACTATATGACCTCGAAGTTCGAGAGAGCTCAAACCCCGGCACTATTACCGCTTGCCTTACGGCATACTTCTTCAGTCGGCCGTTCTCCAATTCACTTGGGTTAATTATTTTTCTCAACATCCCATCCCATCTCACCTCAATCGGCCAACCTCTCTCTCCCCTCCCAAGGTCAGATGAAAGCTTCACTACCGGCGCATCACCTTCCCTGACTGACCACCTCCAACAGAGGCGTCCAGGTTCATTGGGTGAATGTGTTTCCCTCACACCCCCTCGTTCGCCGTGAAGACGGGCGCTTGGTGACCGAGATAAGACCGGGAGCGCTTTTCCTGTCATATCTGCTGATGCCTAAATTTGTAAAGGAATTGCTTCGGGAGCCTGTTACTTTATAACGCTGCACTTCGATCTTTAACGTCGTCATTGGACTCGTCAGTGACGTCCCCTCTGCTGAGTTTACCACTACACAAAAGGGGTTGGTTTCGTTTTGAAACTTCCCGCATCAAACTTAGAATACAAATACGTCACCTTATTTGGATTAGGTATAGGTGTAAGGGTAACAGAACCCTGATATATGTCAGTATTTATAGTAAATTATGCATTGAAGTTGCCAGAGTTTGTTGATAGTCTTAATGAAGTCTTTCGTGTTGAATTGGAAAAATAAAATATACATGTTTATATATATATATATATATATATATATATATATATATATATATATATATATATATACATATATATATGTATATATATACATATATATATATATAATTTTTGTTTATATGGTATGAATATATATTGTAAAATAATTAAAAGATTAACTAAAACACCCTGACTTAAGGCTGTGGCCCCAGTGATTTCAGTGGCCCCAGCCACTTTCATCGATGAATGAGGTGAAGACTGACGGGAAGATAAGGAGAAGAGGGGGCATTGGGGGAGGGTTAAGAATAAACAGAGGGGCATGCGTCATGAATGATTGGTTGTCGAAGGAGAGAGGAGATGAAGGTGTTAGCTAATAGGAAAGGTTTAATACAGGATGTTGGAAGGATTTAAATAGCCAAATGGAAGGTAATTCCAGGAGTTCCCTGGAACTTAGGAGAGCCGCTCACGTTCCCAAGAAAGCATAAAGGAGTGACGGAGAAGTTTTTTGGGAGGCATATAATTTCTTCTATAATTACAATTGTTTTATAGAGTTGGATGGCTTAGCTTGCTGGATGAAATGAGATGAAGGAATAGCTCCCATTGGACTTGGTCTCACAGTATGCAAACCTCACGTGCTAAAGATAGGGTTATCAATTCCTTTTTCACACTCTCTGGCAGTATTTTTCA